>NC_064626.1:148217237-149417237 GCF_023864275.1 Schistocerca cancellata | reverse complement strand
AGTTGTCTTTCAGAAATAAAAGAAATTCAAGAAGCCTCGAAATAGTGATACGTAGCACATTCGTTACTAAGCGTTTGCATCTAGAGTCCACTGCTAAACCCAGAGTACAGGACACCTTAGGATAAGCAACAAATGTAATGTACGATGATAATTAATTTAACCTATTAATAAGGAAAATAAGCACCGTCAGACCGTATGGCGCATAATTCGGATCTTACTTATATTCCGATCAAAAGAATGTCTTAATACTTATCATCCCTTTCAGCAGTTTGTCTTATTTAGGGATCGAAGTAGACTTACCGTAAGATTTACTAAGATCTGAAAATGTCACAGATGATGACGATATTGATTCCGTGTTCAGGACAACCTAGCCTTTAAGCTATACAGCTATTTACAGAAATAGCTTCATAAATGATTAGACTTTCAGTACGAATCGTGAAACCTGATCATGCCCTAGCGTAGTTACTTATTAACTACTCCGAAATTAGTAAATGATAGTACTCTACACTGTACAGTATACTAAATTTGGCTCCCTCTATGAACCTATTACTTGATCAACTAGCAAGCTGGGCTACGCAAGATTCTTCAAGCTGCATCAGTTGTGACAAAGGACATTGATGATATACTGGACACTTTAAAATACGCGTAAAAGGAAACTGAAGAGACATCAAATACAGTGCCTAGGTTTTTACTTTCTACGCTCAATTTGGATTAAAGGCAACGCTACAGTCACTAGACAACTTCCAGATTGGTGTATCTGATACACAAAAATGCTTTTTTAGGTAGGAGATGAAAGATGTCGTGCTTACTTCCTAATGCAAAGAAACACAACGTGGATATTCTCTTAAGATTTGTGGGTCTAGGCTGTATATAATCAGCAGTCTTGATGACTGTTTATAAATGACTTCAGTCTCTACGGATGTCAAGAAATACGAAAGTTGGCTATCTGGAGAATATTGGTTTCCGTATACAGCTAGAGCACTTTTATTGTCGATATATACCTATGTATCTACATGTAGCTATTATTAGAAAGTAACTATAGCCAGGACTACCAAGACAAATGCCTATTGCCAAATAAAGAATAAAATTATCAAACCAGTAGGCCTAGCTAAAGCTATCAGAACTCTCTGTTGGCAAACAAAACAGGAACTTCATTTATAAGTTTTTCTGGGATTAATTTGCGATTAGGAAACACGAAAGTATTTGCTGCCGACCGTTACAAAACCCTTACACCGATCAGAAACATCATCCAACAGGCAACAACAAAATTGTTACAAAGATGCGCTCTTACAGATTTTCGAGTGGTATCGCAAAAATAAAATCTGGTGACATCGAAATTATAGATGTAAATTTCAGTATAATAGATGAATCCTACAAGTGAGTTTTTCACACTCAGTAACACAAATGTTTTCTAGCGAGAATGGAAGAACCACAAACTTAATTACAAGACGGTACGAGACAAAAAGCGACGACGAATGTGTTGCAGCAACTAGATAGAAAGACACCAGAGAGAAACCTACGTCGAGTACCAGAGATTGATTATACTTGTCTGCAGAACAGCAACTGAATCGCTTCCTGAATTTACAATTCCTGTCAGTTATAACGCGCCAAAGTAATAGCATAACATTCTTTGTTCGATCGAAATAGACATTACATTTTTAGTCTCTTTCACAAATCGCGATTTATCTTGGGATAGCGGAAAATGGTACTGCCATAAAGCTGTCGTTTGGATTATTGTAATACTGACTCTTATCGATTTGCTACTCGATGAAGTACAAGCAATTTCTTACGTCTCTTGAGTCGCAATGTATAAATACCGCCGTGATACTTACCCTAGGAACAGCACAGCTCCGATCACGATCAACGGAAGCATCACGTACGTCACAACGTCTTCCATCTTGACAGAGTATTAGAATATGTGTTTCCGCGGAAACGTCTGTCATGGGACATCGATTGTAGGAGCTGCGGCGGCCATTTTCTGGAAGCTTGTCGGATATGGCGGGAATCATTAAATGCTAATAAATATCAATTTTCAAAAGACAATGCAACGCGAATGTGTACGTGTTCATTCACTTACTGTAAATGAATATCTGTCTCTAGAATTAAGGGCGTAAGACGAAATCAGCAGAATAAGACTGGAAAACACAATTTTAGCAGCATTTGTCTTACGAATTGATATGGTTTAGCGAAATTGTGAAATTCCCATTCTGATTAACACACCTGGTTCGAAAACGACAAACAACAACTAATAATTTGTTCATCCTCTCGATATGTAATTACGCAGAACTCTTATTAGCATTAGAAAATTTGGCATTTGTGGAAAATTATCATTTCAACGTCCTCACTAACGAGATCAAGTTTTTAAAACGTCGATAGGTCATGCCATTGCAAAAGACCGTGTGAAATACACTCCTGGAAATTGAAATAAGAACACCGTGAATTCATTGTCCCAGGAAAGGGAAACTTTATTGACACATTCCTGGGGTCAGATACATCACATGATCACACTGACAGAACCACAGGCACATAGACACAGGCAACAGAGCATGCACAATGTCGGCACTAGTACAGTGTATATCCACCTTTCGCAGCAATGCAGGCTGCTATTCTCCCATGGAGACGATCGTAGAGATGCTGGATGTAGTCCTGTGGAACGGCTTGCCATGCCATTTCCACCTGGCGCCTCAGTTGGACCAGCGTTCGTGCTAGACGTGCAGACCGCGTGAGACGACGCTTCATCCAATCCCAACCATGCTCAATGGGGGACAGATCCGGAGATCTTGCTGGCCAGGGTAGTTGACTTACACCTTCTAGAGCACGTTGGGTGGCACGGGATACATGCGGACGTGCATTGTCCTGTTGGAACAGCAAGTTCCCTTGCCGGTCTAGGAATGGTAGAACGATGGGTTCGATGACGGTTTGGATGTACCGTGCACTATTCAGTGTCCCCTCGACGATCACCAGTGGTATACGGCCAGTGTAGGAGATCGCTCCCCACACCATGAAGCCGGGTGTTGGCCCTGTGTGCCTCGGTCGTATGCAGTCCTGATTGTGGCGCTCACCTGCACGGCGCCAAACACGCATACGACCATCATTGGCACCAAGGCAGAAGCGACTTTCATCGCTGAAGACGACACGTCTCCATTCGTCCCTCCATTCACGCCTGTCGCGACACCACAGGAGGCGGGCTGCACGATGTTGGGGCGTGAGCGGAAGACGGCCTAACGGTGTGCGGGACCGTAGCCCAGCTTCATGGAGACGGTTGCGAATGGTCCTCGCCGATACCCCAGGAGCAACAGTGTCCCTAATTTGCTGGGAAGTGGCGGTGCGGTCCCCTACGGCACTCCGTAGGATCCTACGGTCTTGGCGTGCATTCGTGCGTCGCTGCGGTCCGGTCCCAGGTCGACGGGCACGTGCACCTTCCGCCGACCACTGGCGACAACATCGATGTACTGTGGAGACCTCACGCCCCACGTGTTGAGCAATTCGGCGGTACGTCCACCCGGCCTCCCGCATGCCCACTATACGCCCTCGCTCAAAGTCCGTCAACTGCACATACGGTTCACGTCCACGCTGTCGCGGCATGCTACCAGTGTTAAAGACTGCGATGGAGCTCCGTATGCCACGGCAAACTGGCTGACACTGACGGCGGCGGTGCACAAATGCTGCGCAGCTAGCGCCATTCGACGGCCAACACCGCGGTTCCTGGTGTGTCCGCTGTGCCGTGCGTATGATCATTGCTTGTACAGCCCTCTCGCAGTGTCCGGAGCAAGTATGGTGGGTCTGACACACCGGTGTCAATGTGTTCTTTTTTCCATTTCCAGGAGTGTATATTGAGTGTGACTTTGTATTTTTGTCAATACGTGAAACGCATGAGGCTCGACTTTTCCTTAAACGTCCAAAAGCAACATGCTGAATTGCAGAAAATTTCTGAAACAGATTAGTATTAAGATAAGAAAATAGAATACAATTGTGAGAGCATTTGTAAGGTATTCACATAAAACTGAAAAAGATCGGACCGGCCAATCACACTGCAAGAAAGGAAAATGAAATGGAGGAATGTTTGGTATCATAAAACAGACAAGAAAAAATTAATGCAAGTTCATGACAAGTAACTATGCACTGTAAAGTAATGCCTTCAAGTTGCAGCACATTTCCACCGGAGGTGCCAAAACCACGCTGATTTCACAGGCTGAAAGAATTATCTTTGAATGCTGGGTAGAACAACAAAAAATGAATGAATTGCAATTAGATTTGAGAGGGAAGCAGTTTCTTGAGTAATGGCAACAATATCCACATGCAGTAATTACCAAGAGAAACCATTAGATCTGCGCGCCGAAATACCATGGTGATGATGATGTTTTGGTTTGTGGGGCGCTCAACTGCGAGGTTATCAGCGCCCGTACAATTACCCAGTCTTTGCTCAGTCCAATTTCGCCACTTTCCTGGATGATGATGAAATGAGGAGGACAACACAAACACCCAGTCATCTCGAGGCAGGTGAAAATCCCTGACCCCGCCGGGAATCGAACCCGGAAATACCATGGTGTTTACCCGCATGAGAACAGATAATAACCAAGGAATTTGTAACGTTTTGCTTTGCTAGCTTTGCTAGCTATGTGCTTGTGGTGCACAAGAGTCCAAGGCGCTAACCACATTTCTTCCATTTTCGTTTTATTTGTGGAGCGAAATTTCTTTCGCAACTCACCACTGACTGTCTCTTTAGCTATGAATCTGTGAAGCAAAATTCGGTCAGCACACTAGTAAACTGTGTGAAAAACAATTACAACGATAATTATAACCAAAGCAAACAAAGTATTGCGAATTTTTCAGTATACACAGTCGTCAATAACTATATTCTTACCTTCACTATCAATTTAAATAACTTATCCTAGGAATAAGCTGCATGTACTTATAGAGCAATTTGATTGTATAGTTATGTACATAGTTATTTTGTATGTTGAGACAATAGAAGTACAGGTATTTGAGAATACTGTAGCGTCATCACTACTTTTTAGGCATTACTGTGGGAAAAGGTAGCTCTGCCACGGCAATTGAACAAGCCATAGGAAGATGTCAGAGACCAATGCATCTACATGCCTGTTGCAGCAACAGGGTTGTTCACACATTGTGATGCTTGTTAGGCCGAGTTTCTAAACCACCAAGCTATGGATTGATTATTCCATACGTGGTTGCGAGCAGCATACAACAACACACTTGAGCGTCTAAACGACATAAATCGATCCTAACATAAATATTCGCATCGTGGCAGTACCTATAGTCACAATAGGACTACACTAGGCAATGGGGTGATTTGTGTCAGCAAACAACCACCACGAATTCGGGCGTCCGCCGCTGCCACACTATTATCTGGTAGTAAGTCCTCCTCTCTTGAACTGACACCTTTCTCCTGGTGACCCATATGCAGGTTCACTTCAGCTGCAACCAGTCTCCTGCACTAGCAGGCGGTATATCACGACTAGGAAAGTACAGCCAGTCGCACTCCCATACTGCTGCCAGTGTCCTGTCATTATGCCTTAACAATATTGGGACTTGAAATTTTCTGACAGATTAAAACTGTGAGCCAGACTGAGACTCGAACTCAGTGCATTTGCCCTTCGTGAGCAATTATTCTACAAACTGAGCTAGCCAAGGAACACTCACGACCAATCCACACAGCTGTACTGCTGCCAGCACCTCGTTTCCTACCTTCCAGAACGAAAAGTAGGAGACGAGGTACTGGCGGAAGTACGGATGTGAGGATGGGTCGTGAGTCGTGCTTGGATACCTCAGTCGCTGGAACACTTGCCCACGAATGGCAAAGATCTCGAATTCGAGTCTCGGTGCTGCAGAGTTTTTATCTGCTTGGAAGTTACGTAGCAGCACATACTCTGCTGCAGAATGAAAACTTCATCCTGGAATGATTGTGACCGGTGATGAAAGCTGGGTTGATAATTGTCACCCTGAAAACAAGTGAGCATCATTGGAGTTGTATAAGGCGTGGCTCACTTAGAATTCATGCCTAAAGATACCACCATGAATTCTGAAAGCTACTATGAGGCCTCAGAACACTGAACGCATGAACGAGGCGAGTTCGTCCACGGACGGAGCACCCTCATCTTCAGTATGACAGCGCCACATCGCACACGGACCCTGCGACATCTGCAACGATCTCACGCCTTGAGTTCACTGTGATCGATTATCTGGCCCGACTTCGCCACATCCGATTTTCGTCTCTTTCTGAAACTTAAACTACACTAGCGAGGGCTACACTTTGATAGTAATAAGCCGTACAAGAAGAGGTGAGGTTGTAGCTGCGTCAAGACAGTCAAGCATTCATCAGTGACGGTATCAACAATCTAGTATCTCGTTGGCAGAAATGTGATCGTCACCAGGATGACTATGTTGGGGAATAAATATGTAGACATGAAGAAGAAAGATGTAAAATGCCAATAATGTTAGTGTTATTCAAAAGAGTTTTAACAGTTTTCACATAAGAATTTCTGAGACATTACTTTACAGCACGCCCTCGTATACGCACACTTCAACTAAGTTTCACATCTGACCCACACACAGGAATTGTACTCCACGTGGTTACAACTCGACAAGCGAACCTTGAGGAAACTGGAAATCACCATAAATATAGACTTAGCTTTCCTACTTCAGAAGGTTCTGAAGTGGAGATATTGCATGAAAAAGTTAGATAAATTAATTAAATAATAATCAGTGCCTAGTATAAGCATAAGGGGGTTTCTAGCGTTGGACAGTGAGCAGATGTTAACACGATTCCAGAGAACTCATTCATGTGCCCAAAATAAATTTTACATAACTATTTCTCTTACCAGTAGTTATACAGTAGATGTGACGCTCATGATATTCGCCAACCAGTGAAGAAAATTATTACACAGAAATCCTGCTATAACTGAGAGGAATTGTAAATTCAGGATGCGATTCAGTTGCTGTTCTGCAGACAAGTATAATCAATCTCTGGTACTCGACGTAGGTTTCTCTCTGGTGTCTTTCTATCTAGTTGCTGCAACACATTCGTCGTCGCTTTTTGTCTCTTACCGTCTTGTAATTAAGTTTGTGGTTCTTCCATTCTCGCTAGAAAACATTTGTGTTACTGAGTGTGAAAAACTCACTTGTACGATTTATCTATTATACTGAAATTTACATCCATAATTTCGATGTCACCAGATGTTATTTTTGCGCTACCACTCGAAAATACGTAAGAGCCCATCTTTGTAACAGAATTTTGTTTTCGCCTGTTGGATGATGTTTCTGATCGATGTAAGAGTTCGATATAATGATTCAATCTCTAATATTCATTACAAAAGAATACAATGAGGAAATCCATACATTTATGAACAAACATGTGGAATGGTATACAAAATAAAATTAACATGGAATACACGTATCCCGACCACACCAAAATAAAAAAAAAAAATAGTTTCTCAGAATATCCTGAAAAATAACCCAAAAATTAACCTAAAACAGTTTATGAAAGAGAGAATGTTTTGGCGTTTGGATGCGAAAGAAGCTGGTCGGAATAGCTCCAAATGCTGATGGACAAATATGAACTGGTTACACTGATCCACGTTGCCGCCTTATGTCATACCGCTCAAAAAACGTATAAGTCCCTGCTATATGTAAAATAATCATTGTTGTGAAATTTTATACTCCAACAAAGCCATTGGAATAAAAGACCTATTAGGAATGATGGAAAATGTAGCTGTTGGCATGCATTTAGTGCAAAATGTGTGGGTACATCTTAGCAAAGAAAACCACAAACTAGACTCAGGCCTTTATCTCTGGACAGCCGAAGAGAAACAACTCCAGAATCTAATGCTACTGATTCCAACTCAATTGCACACGTCATTGATACTACCTTCCTTAATTTTTCTTTTCCTTTACTATTTCTTGTGAAAGCTGAAATGAGCATGTTACAATCTCACATGGAGAATTTCAACACTTACAGCGTTACAAAGACTCAAAGAAAGTAAGGTGCCCACGATTGCAGCGTTGCAGCCGTGAATGTGCACTCTGTTGGTGGCGCATGAGCTGCCTCTCGTGACACTTGCCAGAAATTCCGTGGAAAACAAACAAGGCAGCCTCTTTGATTGTCGATCGGACGGACTTATGATAGTAAGGCGAGAGAGAGTAGGTTTTTGGCCTGAAGGTGCCAGTCCTGACATCGCCAGAAGGTAGACCACTCGCTGCACAAGTGTTTCTGTTTCTGTGTGTGTGTGTGTGTGTGTGTGTGTGTGTGTGCACGCTTCTAGTTTGCGAGTCGCTGAGACATAACAAGACGTGTTACAGTGGACAGTGTACTCAGAAATACAGACACCAGCTCTTATGTTTTATTCCGATTTATCATGTTTGTGGAATATTCAGAACAGACGGAGGATTCAAGCAAGATGATTATGTAGCACGAAAACTATGCTGAAATCCCGCAGAGGAAGTTTTCACCTCTATAAAATTGGAAAAAGGTAGAGGAAAACGCGTTAAAAGAATACCTCCGAACAGTATTTGCTCTGCTAATGACATTGTTATGTTTGTATCTAGCACATATAACCTTCAAATACTAATGGAAGACCTTAATAAAGCAAATTTAAATAAGGCATGAAAAGCAGTTACGATACACTGAAGTTATGTATAATCAACATACTGAAAATAAAATAATACAATTCAACAACTAAGTCATGGAATCAACTGATGAATTTTTGTTGTAATGGAAACTGAAGGAAGTTTGAAACGCATAGAAATATCTGAAGGACGCCATTATTAAGATATTAACAGACAGCAGACCATACGGTGTTAACAATCGCAGTCATGATCTCTTCTATTGCTTGCGGTAGAACATGATTCACATCTACAGCCGGCCGGGGTGGACAAGCGGTTCGAGGCGCTACAGTCTGGAACAGCGCGACCGCTACGGTCGCAGGTTCGAATCCTGCCTCGGGCATGGATGTGTGTGATGTCCTTAGGTTAGTTAGGTTTAAGTAATTCTAAGTTCTAGCGGACTAATGACCTCAGAAATTAAGTCCCATAGTGCTTAGAGCCATTTGAACCATTATTTTTCACTTCTACATCAATAAACAACTAACCCCAGCATACGTGAAAGTGCAGGTTGGCTATCTAATCACTTCCAGCGGCAACAAAATTTGATTTTCAATGTTTCGCACTGTTATTGGTCGAATTTAAAAAGCTGACACAATCAATTTTTAATCGTTTAACACGGTAAGCGAAGTTATTCAACTGGTAACTGCAAATTTGTATTTAAGCAGCGTAACTCACAGCGCACAAATTACTCGGACTATAATCATGCAGTATTTGAGAACTGAGCAGATTATATTCTTCCACACACGCCACTGAATGTAACTGCAAAATTATATCATTATGAGATACATAGTTCGAGACTTATAAGTTTTATACGTGGTTGTTTACCGGTACCAAACAAAACTGGAATATTCTGTTAGTTATTATACATTTTGTCGCCATACAAGAAAATTAAAATACTGAAAAGCCTGCTGTCTCACGTACTGCTTGTAAGCTGGAAAACCTTTGAGGATGTGAAGAAGAGCCTCTATAATACCGACAGATATACTTGATACCAAACCGCACGGGCACTACGCGCTTCTACAGTTCATGTTACAAAATGTCACTACAAATCGACCTTAGTGATATTGGTCTGCAGTTCAGCGGATTACTGCTATTTCCCTTCTTGAGTATTGCTGAAACTTGTGAAGTACGAAGCTATTGTATTCGACATACTATACAAATAACCTGACTTCTATAAAACCTGGACCGGAGGCTTTTCCTTTATTAAGCGATTTCAGCTACTTCGCTACATCAACGCTATCTACGTCTGCTTTAGTGGCACTGTTATCATTTACGTTACGATTGTTTTTACGTAGTGAAGGTATTGATTGTGTATTGCCACTGGAGTACGTTAAATATGACCAGACTTTATTTGGATTTTCTCCCCGATTTTGAGACCATTGCGTTGTGAAAACCATTTAAAAAAATGGTTCAAATGGCTCTGACCACTATGGGACTTAACATCTGAGGTCATCAGTACCCTAGAACTTCAAACTACTTAAACCTAAGTGCCGGCCGCGGTGGTCTAGCGGTTCAGGCGCTCAGTCCGGAACCGCGCGACTGCTACGGTCGCAGGTTCGAATCCTGCCTCGGGCATGGATGTGTGTGATGTCCTTAGGTTAGTTAGGTTTAAGTAGTTCTAAGTTCTATGGGACTGATGACCACGGATGTTAAGTCCCATAGTGCTCAGAACCATTTGAATTTTTTGTAAACCTAAGTAACCGAAGGGCATCACACACATTGATGCCCGAGGCAGGATTCGAACCTGCGACCGTAGCAGTCGCGCGGTTCCGGACTGCGCGTCTAGAACCGCTAGACCACCACGGCCGGCTGAAAACCATTAAAAGCATCTCGCAATGAATTCTGCGTTAAGTTTCGAGATTCGGTAAAACACCGTTAATATCATAATTGCTTTTTTCGTTGCTTCCCAATCACTGTTCTGACCATCTCTTATTATTACTTTCAAAGACGCTAATTACTGTTCTCGACCTGCTTGTGAAATCGCTAACGACTTAATGGTACAGAACATGTTAGATCAAAACAGGAAAAAACCTTTCCCATTATTCTGCTACAAATTCCATTAAGACAACACATAGCTTCATAAATAAATTAATATGGCTCTGTTTGTGATCTATGACTGGCTGTTTCGTTTTAATACTGGATAAAATAATAGGTTTTGATTGGCACAGTGGGTTGGGTGGGGAAGGGGCGGCGGAGAGGAAAGAGAGGGGAGGCGTTTTGATGATGACGACACTGATGGGGCATTGCAAACTACTTATTAGACGGTGGTGTCATGAACAGAGGAGGGCAGCACACATTACACATACTGCGACTGGTTTTGATCCAGAGTCGGAACAGCAATCCTACTAATAAGTGATTAATTTTGAAAAATAACATTTTGTACTAACCCAAATTTTGGAACCCACACGTGGAGGTGATTGGCCTTCCTGCGGTTAGATATTTTTGTCTTGTGTGTCAGTATATCAAACCTGTAACCACGTTACTCTTTTAACCTAAAACGTGGAAATACTCTGTATATGTATCCTATCTGGGAATAAACTAAAACTTAACACATCATATTTCCGAGTGGCCAGAGGAATTAGCAATGTGTACTGAAGCATCCGTGAAAACAACACGAAACCAGAGAGACTGTGTGACATTTGGAAGGTTGCCTGACAAACTATGAATGTTTTACAGTGACACAAGCTGCAGCGCTAGCAAACTAGGATATAAGTCAGCTACTACTTCCAGAACTTCAGCTGAGTCTTCCTATTAGATCATGAACACAGTTTGTGTACTGAAATATGTCCCAGACACTAAATATCAACAGTTAATCACACGATCTGACGTTGGGATTGAGTTCAGAGATAGCAACGCTTACGCAAAGCGTGAAGTAAGAGGGGGGAGGGAGGGGACATTTATCGTAAGTAGCATAACTGAGTATTGAAGTAGAACATTAGCCACGTACCTCATACTGCAAGGCTTCAAAGTGTAATGAATCGCACCTTGTGGACTCGATTTGTGCAGGGACAAAAGTTTTTACGTTTGTTGCCTACACTAACCAACAACCTGAAAATAAAGACTCTCTGAGGTGAAAGCAATTATTTACCATGACATCGTCTCTTCTCCCGTACAACTCGAACAATAGCATTAGGGATGCCTCACCCAGACATCTGAAAGTTTGTTTCTAATAACAAATGGAAGTGAGACAAGCAAGTGTAACGTAGCCCCAGGGAAAAATACAATGTAAGTAAATGCAGCAGTTTTCTCACGAGAAAAGATTAAGTACTGAAACGTGGATTTAGGTTGCACGTGGTAGCAGTTGTGGACAAGAGGAAGGTGTAAGAAAATGTATTCGTGAAGTACTAATATATGAAACACCTAGTATAATGCTGGCCCAGATCTGTTTTACAAGTTATCCGTTGTGGCTACAAATAGACAACTGAGTCAGAACATTTAATATCACTTCCGAATATTATACTACGAAGTTAGGTAAAAATGACTCTACAAAGTGTTTGTGAGTAAGAGAATCTGTTTTTAAGTCTTTTGAATCAGCAGATGGATAACTCAAAGACAGATAGTGATCACTGTATGCTTTGAAGCAACTGAGAACGTAAACAAAGGCCCAGTATTATGCACAGCAAGCCCACATACAGAAGCAAACGCGAAAACGACACGCATTTACTTAACAATAATACTATCACTGTTTCCAGTCACATGAATGCAACCTGAATGCTGCTCGTGTACAAAAGCTGCTCATACACAAAACTGGTCAAAGACGAGAGGAGAATACCTCTGGTTCCAAGCCGCACGAGGGAACCAACAAAACACGGCACGCCTTCTCTCTGATTGTCTGGGCCCGGTCAAAGCTTTAGCCTTTCAGTAAGAGATGGCTGCTCTTTCCTGCTTCGTCGAGTTGTGCCACTATTGCAAGACAGGACGATTCGTCACTGATCGTCTGTGAATCAACAAATGACTTCCGCGTAGGGCGGATGTGCGATACATGAAAGGTGCTCAATATGAAAAGTCTGCCTGTGAATGGTTAAAATGCTATAGAAATACTATGTTTATCTTGGGAAAAAGCGAGAAGACATTCGTAGAGTATTTCATTATATACATTTTAGGGATTTGAACGTTATTGTACCCAAACAATTAGGTGGCTAGTAAACTTAGAGGTTCACAAAAATAAACCAGTCGCAAGCATTAAATCTTATTTATTCGCATGTGCGGTAGAATTATCACAGCATTGGTAGCGCTATAAGTATTCGTTTAGACAACTGCTCAGACGTCGACGAGACTGTAGCAAAATTACATATGGTTTATGAACCAGCTGTCAATATAAATAACTGGAACTATAAAAAGGGATTAAATACTCGTGAATAGTTCTGATTACAATCCAGATACTGGAATACGCACATAAAAGTGAAAATTTAAGTATTCTTGTTTCCTGTATCTAGGAACATTCCCTGTAGCCAGACATCACCATTTTAATCTAAGATATGTAAAACTTAAGCATATGCGACCTACCCGCAAAATTTTACTAAAAATAATAAAATTTATACGCTACATAACTTGGTATCTGATATCCAATTACTTGACTGGCTTCTTTCTTCCCGTTATTTTGCTTCTATTACTATAAAGTTTGTTTTCTATTGACAACGACATGTGTCCTGAAATTTCCATAAGTACAGGGCTATTACAAATGATTGAAGCGATTTCATAAATTCACTGTAGCTCCATTCATTGACATATGATCACGACACACTACAGATACGTAGAAAAACTCATAAAGTTTTGTTCGGCTGAAGCCGCACTTCAGGTTTCTGCCGTCAGAGCGCTCGAGAGCGCAGTGAGACAAAATGGCGACAGGAGCCGAGAAACCGTATGTCGTGCTTGAAATGCACTCACATCAGTCAGTCATAACAGTGCAACGACACTTCAGGAGGAAGTTCAACAAAGATCCACCAACTGCTAACTCCATTCGGCGATTGTATGCGCAATTTAAAGCTTCTGGATGCCTCTGTAAGGGGAAATCAACGGGTCGGCTTGAAGTGAGCGAAGAAACGGTTGAACACGTGTATCTGGACATGCTGGAAAATTGGCTGATGCCACAACTGGAGACCGACAGCACCGACTTCATCTTTCAACAGGATGGTGCTCCACCGCACTTCCATCATGATGTTCCGCAGTTCTTAAACAGGAGATTGGAAAACCGATGGATCGGTCGTGGTGGAGATCACGATCAGCAATTCATGTCATGGCCTCCACGCTCTCCCGACTTAACCCCATGCGATTTCTTTCTGTGGGGTTATGTGAAAGATTCAGTGGTTAAACCTCCTCTACCAAGAAACGTGCCAGAACTGCGAGCTCGCATCAACGATGCTTTCGAACTCATTGATGGGGACATGCTGCGCCGAGTGTGGGAGGAAGTTGATTATCGGCTTGATGTCTGCCGAATCACTAAAGGGGCACATATCGAACATTTGTGAATGCAAAAAAAAAACTTTTTGAGTTTTTGTATGTGTGTGCAAAGCATTGTGAAAATATCTCAAATAATAAAGTTATTGTAGAGCTGTGAAATCGCTTCAATCATTTGTAATAACCCTGTATAACAGATACCCAACTTATTCAAATTTTCGTGTCCTTATAAAGGGAGATTTTAATTGCTTTGGGTATATGAAAACTTCCCATGCATCTCAATAATGTTTAGATATAGAGAAGAAAGTGAATGTGGTAGTAGATTTTCATTTACGAACCAATGAGAGATGCACATCACCTATGAATAGTGTTTAGAGTTTCATTGGGACGCTGCTTTTTTACTGAAAAAAAAAACATCAATCTCTAGGACATATAGCACGAGAACCATTTGTTTATATAGGAGCGATCAGTAGCGAAATGGAAACCATAGTAAAAATCAATTATTTTTTCTTTGTAATAGTTAGCTGCATATTACAACTACTTCATTACGTAGGGACCACTCCGACTTAGACATTTGTTGCAACGCTGTGCAAACTTTACATAGAAGGCAGCTGCCTGTGTTTTCTGTCAATGCCTGACGCTGGTCTACAGCTCGTTGTCTGTGCCCAAATGTACTCACAGCCAGCGGACCACGCGAGTAGAGACGAAAATCAGGGGGAACCAAGTCCAGGCTGTATGGTGGGTGATCAAACACTTCCCATGGGAAACACTGCAGGGGCGCCTTCATTTCCCCTGCAGTGTGTGGCCAAGAATTGTCATGAAGAACGAATTGCATGACAGTTATGTTATCTGGGCTGCATGAAGTCAGGCGAAATCCCTCAGCAGGCACTCACACTTGGCGCGAGATAGTATTTTCTAGGCTCTTTACTTGGCCACTGTGTGCTCAGAACTGAAATGCGTGACATGGCGCAATCGATGGGCATACTAGAGACACTGACCAACAAATATGTGTAGAACTTCATCGGATTTTCCCTGTGGTTTCCGTTTCAGACCTTAATAAACAAGCAGCGCTCAAAATTCTCAAATGGCTGTCTTGGAATTTTAATCCACTGTATTAGCATAGGGTGTCAAGAAAAAGGTGGATAATGTGTGTAATTAAATGACAACAGCGAGCGATATTTTCTTTAAAATGTTATTTATTAGACTACTCAAATAGTATGCGCTAATAGTGTGTGTTCCATATAATTTGTCTTCATATAGTAGATTACAATATAGTTTTCGTTTGTGTTTGCTTTAAACTTGTTAAGACAAAATATTCTGGTTTTGCTAGTATGTTTCTTGTAATTACACATTTTGTTGAAAGCTCAAGCTCAGCAAGGAATTGCATTGTGAATTTATGACACCAACAGTACGCATCAAGCTGTAAATATACACAATTACGTGAACACATTTACACAATAGCATAAGTATTTAAGGGAAGAATTTTTGACTGAAGGAGTGTAAGTAGAATTTATAACTGTTTTTTTTTTTTGCATTACTGATATGTGCTTATTACTCACCTCTCTAAATATGTGCTTGTGATATGTAACAAACCAATTTAAAAGTACTGGGTGATCAAAACGTCAGTATAAATTTGAAAAATTAATAAACCACGGAATAATGTAGATAGAGAGGTAAAAATTGACACAGATGCTTAGAATGACATGGGGTTTTATTAGAACCCCACCAAAAAACAAAGTACTGCTAGTCGCGTGAAAGATCTCTTGCGCGCGTCGTATGGTGATGATCGTGTGCTCAGCCGCCACTTTCGTCATGCTTGGCCTTCCAGGTCCCCAGACCTTAGTCCGTGAGATTATTGGCTTTTGGGTTACCTGAAGTCGCAAGTGTATCGTGATCGACCGATACCACTAAGGATGCTGAAAGACAACATCCGACGCCAATGCCTCACCATAACTCCGGACATGCTTTATAGTGCTATTCACAACGTTATTCCTCGACTACAGCTATTGTTGAGGAATGATGGTGGACATATTGAGCATTTCCTGTAAAGCACATCATCTTTGCTTTGTCTTACTTTGTTAAGCTAATTATTGCTATTCTGATCAGATGAAGCGCCATCTGTCGAACGTTTTTTGAACGTTTATATTTTTTTGGTTCTAATAAAACCCCATGTCATTCCCATCATGTGTGTCAGTTTGTACCTCTCTATCTACATTATTCTGTATTTTATTCAGCTTTCAAATTTATACTGACTTTTTTATCATCCTGTATACTCAGTTCCAGCAAACTGTGTTATTTCTTTTAAATTATCATTACTTTGGAGATAGTTGTTTGATTACTACGAAGTACGCTATGGCAGCGGTTACCACTGATCCAAAGAACTGTAGGTCAATGACGAAAAAGCCACAGACCGAGAAACGCAAATCGTGGAGTGGTACATCGAAGACATCAGATCCATTACACTTGCGTAACAACACCCGCAACTTCGCCATTGAATGTCCCACTTTAACGGCTCGTTCTTCTGCAGAAGAACACGCCCAGCATGCGACCAAAAGGTGACTGAGTACCAGTGCCAGGTAGAGACACAGATGCAGCTGAATCGTTCTTATCACTTCTGGCGGTATGGTTGTTGCTTCTCCCACCACTACAGACGCGTACACCATGCAGACTATGACGACAGCGTTGTGGAGGACGGCGACCAGCAGGGAAGGGCCAAAGTGCTGCGAGCAGAGGCGGCCAGTCCTGTGCAGCACCAACCTGGCGTGCTGCAACCGCCACAGGCTGTCCCCCACTGGTGCGGCCATAGCGGGTGGTGCTGCGCGCGTCAATGCTTCGTCGAGGTCGGCCTCCGAGGTGACAGGCGGCTGTACACTCCGCAACATCAACACGTTGACGGCACCCAATTGGGCTCTCACTGTCAGCACTACTCCCAGGAATTGCACGTGATACAGCAGGGAGTAGGCTCTCAGACAGACATAAACCATAGCTGTAGGATGTATAAGAAATCCAGCTGCACTACATACTGCGGGCACTGTCAGGAAAATTATAATTGCCCCTAATAAAACCATTGTCACAATCTGTGTTTTTTTGTAAAATTCTCTCATGTGTTCACAGCTGATACGAGCTAACAAAGAGTCCACCAGCTCCAAAAGTTGGATGACGTCATTCAGATACCGCTTTCCTGTTAGCACAGACCAAAACAGCATTGTACCCGGCTCTAGCAAATTAAGCCACTTGATTGCCATGTATAAATGGTAGGTACCGGGCAGGTGATGTTTTTTTGAAGATAGCTCGTTTTCATTATCAGTGCACTGCAAACCAACAACCGTGACTGCTATTAACCAAGATAAAGGAATGAAGAGGTTGACAACACTTCTAACTCGCACTTTGGAAGAAAATTCGGCAGATGTGGTGCTGGAGCAAGTAACTGGTGCAATACCGCAAATTTGGCTCACGACATACAGAGGTCTGATAGCATGTCTAAAGGTGTGTTCATTCTTTGTCATCCTAGTAGTACACATAATTTTCAAAAGAACTGTAGAAAGACAATTAATACGAATAGAAGGTAACCCACACCTACTGTGTCACAGGAAAGCTGTAGCCTCTCCTCAACAGATTGTGTTCTTCGACTAATAAACGCAACCTGTCACTTGATCTTCTGTTGTTGAGAAACCTAATAATATGCACATGAAATGCCCATGCATGAAAAAGTGTATTTTGAGTGTTTGTGCACTGCCTTTAAGAAACAAGTGTAACACAATACCAGCAACTAAAGTGGGCCTGATGCTTACATCAGCCATACTGCTATGAAGCAATTGTATTCTGTGCTGCTGCAATTTACTTAATGCGGTACCGATCGAACGCCATTAATTTCAGTTAAGGAAACTAATATTCTGCCATCAGATAATGATAAACACCGCGTAATTGCATTCAAACATTATTATCGCATCTTATCGAAGAGTTTGTATTACCTCTTTCAGTTTTTGTGTGTTTGTGTACGTTTGTGTGTGTGTGTGTGTGTGTGTGTGTGTGTGTGTGTGTGTGTCACACAGAAACAGCACCCGAACGGTCGACATTGCATTCTTATACCAACCAGAAAACTTTTTAATGATGACACACCTAACTTACACTTTCTTCCGAAACAATGTCTACTGCTGTCATGCACACTGCTGCATGCAGAGCAACAACGAATTGTATTTAAAAGTTAGGCAAGCTGGAACGGTACTTGAATCACTTTTCTTTCTTTTGTCACTATGATCCTTGACGTACTTGTAACTCTGATTTTTGGGCGCGCAAGCGGTTATTAGAGAGTCAAGTCTTGGGAGTCATGTTGAAAAGACGCAAATTGTAGTCAGTTTATAAAATGTGAACTTTAACAGTGAGGAAGATATTTTGAAGTATGTTTTATATTGTGAAGTGATCTCTTGAGAGTTGCATGATATTGCAACAAAAGTAATAAAAAAGAAGTCTAACTTAAATTCGGAGTGCTAATTACTTTTTTGCATTACCATTGCGCTAACTTGCAAAAGTTTAATCTTCAAGAATGGTTTATGAGACACATCTATAAAACTTTTGAATATCGCAGAATAGCGCATAGGCCTCTTTGCATCCGAGCTTAGAATCACCATCACCTAGATTTTTGACGATTGAGCCATGAGTTCACAACGAGACCAGCGTGGGAAACACGAAAAGATGAGTGCCTAGTTTATCCATTATTTCATGAAATGATTTTATTAACTGTGCTCTAATGACACCTGTCACATAATGTAACTTTGCTGTTGCCTGAAAATGCAGTATTTAGCAGCGTGAGCAACACCACATTCATAATTAATTTTTGACCTTTGTTGTGGTAGGGTTGTTAAAAGTACACCGAGAGAAGAGTGAGACGAGAATTTCCGTCTAAACGTCCTATCAACGCATCAAACCAGAATGTAAGTTATTCACCATCTAGGATTTTTAAATACCTACGGCCTTCAGAAATTAATAGCTGCTATATGCCTTGAGCGATTTTAACAAACCAAACGTCCATGGATAGCGCTAGAGAAGCTCTAAGGACATACTGTTCCAGAGTGCCTGTGAATGTTGTAAGCTTTGAATTCTGAGCCGGAATGGTCATTCTGAGAATTGAAAACGTATTTTAACGTAAAATAAACTGCAGTTCGGAGAAGTAAGCGGCAGTATCTGAAAGTACACTACATCAGCTAACCATAGTTTTGTGGATTTCATTATGTTGGATAACAATTCATAGAAACTTAGGATAAATGAATTATCTGATAGTTAAAAATATAAATACTTCAAAAACGAACAACCCGAGTTAAGGCCAGCTTGGGGAAGATGGTGAAATTCTGTCTATTATACTACGTATGATAGCTATAATTAAACGTATGTTTGAAAGCTTCTGCAGTGGCTGATGGAGTCTAACGGCAATACCCTTCCTGTCCTGGTGCAGCCGGCTTTCATTTTGAACAAGACTGGCAGTATGTTTCTGCGAGTGGCATTTCGATCGAAAGTTTTAGTTGATCGAATGTTTTTGGAGGACAATTTCCTGAATTTGGAAACATTTCGTACAGCATTTCTCAGAAATTGAAAATATTTCGGCAAGGATTTCGTGGATATGTGAAATGTCATGCAGATGTTTTGAAATCTAAGGCATATTCTGATAGTTGGTCATGGTCATGGTCATGGTCTTTGACTTCTAAGCGGAAGCGCTGAATTTGTAAAATTGTTTGAGAGTAGCCACAAGTATTTGGTCTGTAATGCTATAGTTCCATCCAGTTAGACTCCTACATTCCTGCCACGGAAACCGAATATTTTCATCAATGAGTGTTGCTCAAAAGGCGTCTGTATCGTATACCAGATAGATTACACTACATAAATATTACAATATTATCCAGAAGCTAGAGAATTTCATTCTGAGTAACCGAGCTTTTAAGCCCTCATTTAAACAGGAAAAGATGCAGGCCCCAGAAGTAAAAATTTTATATGATCATACCTTCATGGCAACAAGTAAACGTTCTTCTTTGCCAAACATATGCAATTAATAATTTTTTTCACCTCCAGGAAGAGTAAATTTAACATAAAACAAAATAAATGAGCTATACAAAGGTAACTGCAAATCGACCAAAAAGACATTCTCCAAGAAACAAGCTGCTTGTTTTTAAACAGAAGTGCTTATAAGTACATAAGCATTTTTGCTTGTTTCAAATGTCGACAGGCCTTCTCCGAGCTTATATTAACACAGGCAACAGCTCATATTTATTACATAACTGTCAGTGAGAACAACAAATAAATATACGTAATTAACTCTTGCACAGTATCTGCAAATCAAAGCTTCTTTGAAGAAATTTGAGGAGAAAACCTAACAGCATAGTTTATATATGTAACTCACAGTACATTATAAATTCTACCTCTCTACAATCGAATGGTTTTAAAGTTTTAGCTCAGAATAGCAGACTATCCAGTACTTGTAATGCTTAGATGTTTCATTAATATCTACCAATGAAATTATCGGAATACATAAAATTGTGTGGTACTGCGGTTGAAGTAGAACCAGAGACTTTTTGGTCTTCAGCCACTTAGGTGCAACAGTCAGTACTGAAAATGTGATGCGGCAACTCGGACCTCTTATTGTTAATTGGAACCCTCCATCAATTAGTACATTATGAGCCACCAGTATCAGATTGTTGCCACCCTCAGCGATCCTAAAGTTGTAACACCGTAATTGCCTAAGGAAGTACTGCTGCATTGTCTGTGGGACTGTATGGTTAATTTATTAATAACAGTAACTGTACTTATATTTAATACGAGTAGTGTTATGCATTATAAGGCACGACCATATGTGCTTACTAAAGGTTTTGAATATCATTTTTCTTTTGCTCATTGATTTCTATTACAATTGCCTTAACTTAATTTATTACTCCTTGCTGCAAAAATGTGCCGACCGCCAGTAAAATGCACATTCATAAATCCAAGAAAATTTTGTTTGAGAATAATACTATAGCAGCTGATCGGTAAGATGTACACACCCCTTTGAGTTGTCAGTACTGAAAGACAAACAAGAAAACATTCCCCCCACTTTCATCGCGTAACCTGTAGTGTTCGCACTACTTACCCCTCTGTCTCTGAGGTACGTGGGCAATTTTACTTAGCTCACTGTCGCATTCAACGTCGTCAATTAAAATTTAGCACATCATAAAATATTGCTGTCTCTGTAAGTCTTTTCGTTTGTTAGTGATCAGGAAAAGCACACTCTTAAGAAGGTCTTGGCAGGATGGTAATCCCTATCTTAAATAACGTAAAAAATAATTAATATGTAAGTTACGTTTTATCAGTAACTGTTGAGTATAATTTCTTAAGAAGAAAAAGACGTATATGCCTCACTTTTCCTACCACTTAAACACAAGATTTTCTAAAAATACTGTTAAATTTTGAAATAATAATTGTTTCTTTCAAAATTTGGCATCAGGACAAGAAACTGTCTATATTTTTCTATGTACCTACGCCTCTAACTTTCTTGAGATTTCCAAAACAGGAAGAGCCCTGTGTTAAATATGTACAGTACTCTGATTAGTGTCTCCTGTAACTTTAACAAATTCTGGTAAGTAGGAGCTGAGGAAAAAGTATTTTTTTTCTTAAAAAATACGACAAACAGAAAACAGCCATTAGAGTTGTCAATGATTTATAGCTTCACAAGATGGGTTGTCTGTACCCTCCTCAATCTCATCTTGCATTGTCCTTTTTCCTGATCGTCTCCGTTTTATTGGTTTGGATTCATGGCCTACAACAGCTCTTTCTGCTGCGCTAACTTTTTTTTATCTAAATTTAACATTTGTCTCACTGTGAAACGACCGACACTTTGTTGCAGTCCCTTCAGGCTCCACACTTCGCAAGGTTTTCGTCATTGGATGTTGCCACTGTTCAGAGAACAAAAGACAGTGTACTAACTGACATAAAGACTATCATGACAATTCTGGCCCAAATAACGCTGTTGATGGACTCTTTGGGATTCTGGGTGCGGTCTTCGAGACATTTCTCCTGCAGTCTTACATCAGACAAACTTCTGAAAGTTTATTTCTAGATCTCTACTGTGGTAAAAGGAACAGTGGTCTGTGAATGAATTTCTCACCATTTTGGTGTGCCCTGCAACATGAATCACATCACTGAGGGCATAGACCGTGACTGGATTTATCGTCCTCTGAAGAGAGGTGCAAGAAAACTGCCCATAGAGCTATCCTCGTATCTTGTGTGCTACTGACAATTCGCCTGATGACCACATCATTATAATTTGGGATTTTGTCTATTATAGATTCTGCAAGTCTACTATTAGCATAGATTTTACGCATTGCCAATGTTGTCGCAAACCCTTAAAAGTTTTCTTGATTGTGACTTCAACTGCGGAAGCCTACGTTTGAAAATAATATTATTAGTCACAGAAAGTAAATCTGTGAACTAGGATTTAGGTTTTCAGCACTACTTCTGCATTTACGAGACGGAGTAATGAAAATTCCTTATGCCAGTGCTTTGCCAGGCCCTAAAATAGATATAACTTACTATTCTAAAATGTGATGCCTATCTTCTCTTACCTAGTTTGCTAAAACGTAATACTATCAAAGAAAACTTGAACACTATGTTGTCAGGAGCACATAAACAGTAGACAGTACTCTTGGTGCGGTGTATTCTAAATCGAAAATATTACCTATGAAATTTCTGACATGTTGTCGACGACACTGTTAAATGTCGTTGCTTACTCCATAATTTAATAACTGACGGAGAAGCCATCCGATGCCGTCTTACACGGAAAAACCCTACAAACCAAAGAATATGGTACCTAAGCTAGCCTCCACGGGAAGACCAAATCAGATAGCTGCAAATTTTCGCGATCCCTTGGGATTTTACTTTACTGGAATCCCATATTACTAATTATAGCTATTCCTGAGAAAACAAACTGTCATATATGCGTTCTCTTTTACTTATATACCTTTCAAAACTTTTACCAAAGTGAACGAACCATGCTGCTTTTCCTCTTTGTGGTTCCACCAATGCAGCTTCATAAGTAGTCCATTATACCCATAAGCGCTTCGACTCCATACTGAATACTAGAGAAGAAAACTCGGATACTGATTACCGATAAGATTTTCAATAATCGCTGTTTAGCTCGGAGACTGTGCTTCTGTTTCACGAAGATCCTAAATTATATTCGTAGTCAGTTATGATACCCTTCCAATAGCTTTTAAAATGGAAAATTTTTGGCTGTGTCTTAAAGTGAACTTGGGTCCTCTGTATATAGTGGTATACGGTAACAAGTGATATAAGAAAGTCAGAAATGCTTGCAGACAGATATAAATAAGATTTACTTAAATTATGGGCACTTTTCTTCTCTTATTCCTTTTTCCAGTAATGGCAAAGTCGCTACATAACAGAGTCGTCAGCGAACTAATCGAAGTGTTCTCGCTTTTATTTCGCGTTAAACTGCGAGCATCTCAACGTGCGTGCGTTAAGTACCTGACACTTCTGTCTATCACTTCAGACCCTGTGGGAACACTTACTGTTTATCTACGTCTTTACACAAATTAATTCAGGTGAGCTTCGATGGATGCAAACCATTAACGATATTGGCATTTGCCGGGCACATTGTGAGGGTTGCGCGTTAGTACGGCCACTGAGGTCTGTTACAAAGGACAATTCTAGCTTAGAGGAGCACAGGCTGTGACGACTGTTCTTGTGATAAGCTGTGCGGTTAGTGGAGCTGAAATCTCACCAGTGCATTCAGTGGTTGAGTTACTGTGCACGATCTGAGACAGAGACACACGTGTGACTCGTACAAGACGAAATACCAGGGAGTATCAGCCCTGGTGTCTCAGGAGCGGCGTTTAGACACCCGTCTTCGTGATTCAGTGTCGAGATGAGTGACCGCAGTTTCAGAAACGCTGTCCGCCCCATATCTCTGGTGTTCCAAATGTGCGGCTTGGCTCCGATGGTCAGAGATAATAGAAATTCTACGTCAACAAGTCGCAGATCGTCATTAAAGAGAACGACAGTTTTTGTCATCCCTTTAATATGGCTTACCTGTATCTTGGTCACTGGTCTTTATTCAAGTTACGTCGAAATACATACAAAAGTTCCTCCAGGCTCTCCACCGACAATATATGTCATAGCTGTGTTATTTCCCTTATTGCATTGGTTAGAACCAGTTGCAGCTCTATGCACTTCCCTCTTTACTCGTTATAAAATTATAGACGAAATTTATGAACTCTTGGAGCAATCAGACACTTTGTTCACCAACCGGGAACGTAATAACATTACGAAAATTGGAAACAAAACGCATTTTGTATCAATTCTTCTGTTGCTTACCGTCCTGGTTTACACTGGTGGGTGCGTCATAGTAGCAACAGCATACATGTCGATACACCAACCGGCGGAAGCTGTCATCATATACATGCAAGGATTCGTAATGGTTTGGCGCATGCAGTTCTTTGGCATCGTCCTGGTACTTCGACACAGGATGGGCATCGTCTGTGGCCAGCTGCTGAGGAGTACCCGGCCGCCGGCGGGCAGCGAGGCTGAGCTGGAGGAGCTGGCGACGCGCATAGGACAGCCGGGTGAGACAAGAAAGGTGGAGGCGGCGGGGGCGGAGGTGCGGCGGCTGCAGCGCGCCAGGATGGCCCTCCACCGCTGCGCCCGCCTCTGCACTCTCCACTTCGGACCCGCACTGTTGATGGCGGTTCTTGGCGACCTCGTCGCCATACCTTGCCTCACTTATTCCTTGCTAAACATGTCGAGTACATCCAGTGTTATGCTAGGGCTGACGTGCCTCTGGCTAGCAGCCCTGCTGTGTCGCCACTTGCTGGTCTGCTGGGTGTGTTCCTCGGCGGCTGACCGAGCCGTCAGAGCCGGCCTCGTGATGTCCAGGCTGCAGCCGATGTTGCACCCAAGAGCGGTTGTGGAGGTCCTTCGGCTCCCGGTTGACACAATGCGCTTCTCCTCCATGGGCTTTTTTGACATCAATCTCCACTTGTTCATGTCAACTGTTAGTACTGCTGTTGCCTATCTCACAATACTAGTCGAATTTCACAGATACAGGAGTATATAGGAAACTACAAGTGTCGAGAATTACTTAAGTGCGCACTCAGTTCACCAATACAGCGCATGCTACAGGCCTCATGCTGTCAAGAGCCACACATCGCACTGTATACATTTCTGCTGGGAAATTAACTATTAGCAAAATTTAACCGGGAATATTAGCATTATCTAGAACTGCTGTTATAATTACAATAACAGTGTTTAGGATTATGTGCATTTGAAAAATACAGTCGACTGCTTTTTCGTTTATTAAACTAAAATATATATTTTTTTTTACAAACGGGCACAACTATTTCATTTAAATTTTTTGCTTTATACGCATTATTACGAGTTTACGCCACAATACTATAGATTATTTGTTAACAAAACTTGCCTCAAAATCGATAACGATGTAAACTCCTAACAAATAACGTAGGTCATTCTGCAAAATAGTAACACAGCCAGAATACTACCCAAATCTGCCACCTATTCTGTCAGTTAAGTTTAGTGATAATGTGACTCACCTAGCCCATGTCATGCTATTGTACATTATGTACCTGAGATTGTGGTGTGCCTACTGTAAGACTTTCGGTACACACACCATCAGATTATTTGACTCGTCGCTCTAACGAAGTAGGCGAGTGTCAGCAATATGTCTTATGGTCTTATTGTGGCATGATTATCTTCTGCCGTTAGGTCAGACGATATAAATGCCACTTGCACGATTATAGTAGCAGATTGACAGTGACCACTTTAAACAGAACTTGATTAATTTTCACACACATTTATTAAAATAATAAATAACATAGATATTATATCACTTGATTCTGGATGCTGTTTACAATTGACAATCTGAAATTCCTTTGGTCTTGGTACGTTAATCTTATTCTCACATATCTCTGATACTAGACAAAGTGTCTATTCGTTTAGCTTCATGGCTATGTACAGGAATATGATAATCTTATTAGGCACAGACTGAAACTTGACTGCAGACTAATGCAGACTGGTACAGACTGGTCCACACAAATGCAGACTAATGCAGACTCACTAATCGAAGGTCTGTACACTCGTTATAATACCTCACGCGTTCATGTATCACTGCGCAAGTGTGGTCCGCGAGGAGAAAAGGTTCTACGCTAGCAGCAATCTCATTGGCTGCGTTACTTATTAATACGCGGATCGGCGGAAGCAGAATTTGTTCCGTCTCTATGGCAGCGCCATCTCGTAGAGCAGAGACGGACGAGCGCTTCGCCTGCGCTGTTGTGCTTAGCGGGGCGTGCTCTAGTGGGAAAGTTGTGTACGCGCTGACTACGCGGAACTATGCACTCAACAGAGATTAATTTTCGAATTCAGAGTGTGTCTTTACAGTATATTTCACTACTATGTTTCATCGTATTTCTGTAAATTTAGTATGCACCAAATCAGTAACACTAGAGTTGTCACACTCCCTTGCCGAATGTCGCAGTGTTATAGTTCTATATACCACCACCATTTGTTCACAATACTCTGAAGCAGAGTTACCTAACTATTAATCAGCAGAATTTGGTTGAAATCGGTCGACTTGGTTCCACTGCTGTGTTGTGTCCCACCGATGTCAGCATTGGCTATCCACATGTGCCATTACCGTTATGAAGTGACCTTACTACTGTGAGAAAACAGTAAGTGGACGTAAAGTGGCAGCACTGCGTAAGGAACGTGCAGTTCCCCCCCCCCCCCCCCCACACCCTGCACAGCGTCTCTCCCCTCGGCTGACATTGTGCTGAGACTCAGTGGGAGGACCTTGCCTCCACCACTAACTTCAACCTTCCCCCTACCGCCCTCAAACCCCACCCCTGCCACTGCCCACACCGAGAATTCGTTCAGGACGTGTGGATCAGATTTTCCCAATCGGTGGGTAACGACATTCTACTGAATGTCTTTTTACTACAGAATGCTTCACGAAATTTTGTTCTATCTAGATGTCTAACTTTACAAGCTCATAACACAATGAATTTTACTTTTCGACATGAGATGTGATAATTCTGAATCTATTTCCAGACAGTCTGTACATGTCGGCATGTACATTGGCAGACGACTGTCAGTTCTGGTTGCTGGTAGTTAGAGTGGTGGCGAAAAACAGGTACAGTGAATACATTAGAAAAAGGGTCTTGGTCAGTTGGCCTGTCTTAGAGCATACGCAGCCAACGTAGGCTTATTGCAACATAATTGTGTAGAGATGTATTATCAGTAAATAGCGATTTCTCTGTCTTATGTGAATAGAGCTACCAGTAATCGATAGTGATGGACAATTTTAGTTTCTTGAATAACGTTAGTTGTTGTTGTTGTTGTTGTGGTCTTCAGTCCTGAGACTGGTTTGATGCAGCTCTCCATGCTACTCTATCCTGTGCAAGCTTCTTCATCTCCCAGTACCTACTGCAACCTACATCCTTCTGAATCTGCTTAGTGTATTCATCTCTTGGTCTCCCCCTACGATTTTTACCCTCCACGCTGCCCTCCAATACTAAATTGGTGATCCCTTGATGCCTCAGAACATGTCCTACCAACCGATCCCTTCTTCTGGTCAAGTTGTGCCACAAACTTCTCTTCTCCCCAATCCTATTCAATACCTCCTCATTAGTTACGTGATCTACCCATCTAATCTTCAGCATTCTTCTGTAGCACCACATTTCAAAAGCTTCTATTCTCTTCTTGTCCAAACTATTTACCGTCCATGTTTCACTTCCATACATGGCTACACTCCATACAAACACTTTCAGAAATGACTTCCTGACACTTAAATCTATACTCGATGTTAACGAAGTTCTCTTCCTCAGAAACGCTTTCCTTGCCATTGCCAGTCTACATTTTATATCCTCTCTACTTCGACCATCATCAGTTATTTTGCTCCCCAAATAGCAAAACTCCTTTACTACTTTAAGTGTCTCATTTCCTAATCTAATACCCTCAACATCACCCGACGTAATTCGACTACATTCCATTATCCTCGTTTTGCTTTTGTTGATGTTCATCTTATATCCTCCCTTCAAGACACCATCCATTCCGTTCAACTGCTCTTCCAAGTCCTTTGCTGTCTCTGACAGAATTACAATGTCATCGGCGAACCTCAAAGTTTTTATCTCTTCTCCATGGATTTTAATTCCTACTCCAAATTTTTCTTTTGTTTCCTTCACTGCTGCTCAATATACAGATTGAATAACATCGGGGATAGGCTACAACCCTGTCTCACTCCCTTCCCAACCACTGCTTCCTTTTCATGCCCCTCGACTCTTATTACTGCCATCTGGTTTCTGTACAAATTGTAAATAGCCTTTCGCTCCCTGTATTTTACCCCTGCCACCTTTAGAATTTGAAAGAGAGTATTCCAGTCAACATTGTCAAAAGCTTTCTCTAAGTCTACAAATGCTAGAAACGTAGGTTTGCCTTTCCTTAATCTTTCTTCTAAGATAAGTCGTAAGGTCAGTATTGCCTCACGTGTTCCAGTATTTCTACGGAATCCAAACTGATCTTCCCCGAGGTCGGCTTCTACTAGTTTTTCCATTCGTCTGTAAAGAATTCGTGTCAGTACTTTGCAGCTGTGGCTTATTAAACTGATAGTTCGGTAATTTTCACATCTGTCAACAACTGCTTTCTTTGGGATTGGAATTATTATATTCTTCTTGAAGTCTGAGGGTATTTCGCCTGTTTCGTACACCTTGCTCACCAGATGGTAGAGTTTTGTCAGGACTGGCTCTCCCAAGGCCGTCAGTAGTTCCAATGGAATGTTGTCTACTCCGGGGGCCTTGTTTCGACTCAGGTCTTTCAGTGCTCTGTCAAACTCTTCACGCAGTATCGTATCTCCCATTTCATCTTCATCTACATCCTCTTCCATTTCCATAATATTGACCTCAAGTGCATCGCCCTTGTATAGACCCTCTATATACTCCTTCCACCTTTCTGCTTTCCCTTCTTTGCTCAGAACCGGGTTTCCATCTGAGCTCTTGATGTTCATACAAGTGGTTCTCTTATCTCCAAAGGTCTCTTTAATTTTCCTGTGGGCAACGTTAGTTATGTTTCCAAAATAATGGTTCAAAAAATCAATGGAATAAAATTTTGTTTATCGTCGTTCCTTATATGCAAGTAAACGGAACTTTTAAAAAAATATGGATGTGTAAGCTGAATATGGCCCAAAAGTTCATCAGAGCTACTGCCCCTGTGCCACATTTAAAAAACCTTGGCAGAACAGGTAAATTGAATTGTATAGCTATCAAACTGTGTAGCTTTCTCAGCTGCTCACTGCTTCGTGTGTCTTGTTCAGTTAATTTCCAGTGGATCTCTACTACGCCCTTAACACAATTTTCAAATAATTCAACTCAAGTTAGATAATTTTCACTTGAGATATACATATTTACACTAGTCACCAGTTGATAATCAGCTTGCAGATAATAAATTGTACAGTAAACACAAATCCACAGATATCAAGGATTCGATCTTAAGTGAACAAATGGCTATCCTCCAAGATACATATCTAGGGCCAATTCGAAAACATTTTTACACACAAGCAACAAATAATGTAGTGTCCTTCCCTCCATCGTCCACTCCAACCTCTACTGCCTACTCCCTACATCAAACATTAGTTGCCTTCTTTGGAAATTTCCTCATTTTACTGTTATCATGAATGTAACTGTCCTCCTCTGAAGTTGAAAGACAGCGGTTATGCTTTCCACACATGGTTACATCAACAGTTTCAGTTGATATACCCTTCAATGAAATAGCGTTGGGTGAAAATATTTGTACCAAAGTGTAAGCCACACAGGGCTTATTATTTATTTAATTACTAGCTGTGCTCAGCATACGTCGTGAAGTCTCTTTTTGTTTCTAAGGCGGCACACATATACAATGCAGACACAGGTACAAGTACAAAATAAGTGAAAGACAATGATTTTTCGTGCGTGAAATGTCACCCATTCTCATCATGATCCACAACTCTAACTGTAGCAGGATATCTTACTTCAACTGTACTTTTATTCAGATAACGTGTGTACTACATGCATTTACCAGATTTGGTTGAAACTGCTCCGAGATTTACTGATTTACGCTTTTATATCACCCATTTTTACCCCAATCCCTCAAACAAGGGTGTTCTGGATGTCTTAAAGTCACAGTAAATTGTTCCATATAGCAAGTAATACATAGGTCAGTTTTTGTAGAAGTATCTTCATGTATTAGATATGATACATCACAGCCATTGCCTCCCTCGAACTCTAGGGGTGAAACTTCATCGTGCCTATCACCAAGAAGCCTAGCGACCCCGAAAACTATTGATTTGATACTTAAAACATTAGTAATCGAATATTTTTTCACCTGATGTCTTCTTCCTCCAACCACACTCCATCTCTTGGTTCGATTGGCAAATGTAACCCCACAATATTTTGACACAAATAACTAGACATTCCCTCTTCTCCCCCCCCCCCACCCTTCCCAACATTATGGGTGTTAGGTTCCTTTTACCACCACAGGCATGAGTACAACAATTCATCAAAGATTCATCATCATCCAATGAAAGGCATAGATGTGCATAGAGGACGATCAAACAGATATTCATTTTTACATGTTTGGTAAATACTTTAGTCGAAGTTTTTTGGCGTATACGATATCCCAAGAGGAATGGTCTATATTCAGGGATATGGCAAGAATGATCACTTGAAGAAAAAAGGCCTAGTAAACATGGGCTCTAAAAGATATATCTTAAGAACTAAACTGATCACTTAGAACATTAATAGCCGGTATGTTCACCTTCGGCATGACTAACAAGGGCGGCGCATCGTGACATGGAAGCAATGAGGCGTCGGTAGGTCGCGGAATGCATTTAGCACCACATCGGGAGACACAAGTCACCCAATTACCGTAAATCCGGGGAGGGAGCGATGACCTACGTATGATGTCACGTTCATTCACATCCCAGATGTGTTCGATCATGTTCAGGTGTGGCGATTTGGACGGCCAGTACATCAACTGGAATTTGCCACTGTATTCCTTGAACCACCCAAGCAGGCTCCTGGCCTTGTGACATGAGGCATTATCTTGTAGAAAAATACCACAGCCATCGGGAAACATGATCAAGGTTGTATGTGCTCTGTCCCCAGTGTATCATATACTCCTTGGCCATCAAGGTGCTTTGCACGAGCTACACTGGATCCCTGGATATCTCTACGAATGCTCCCCAGAGCATAATGGAACCGCCACCAGCTTGTCTCCATATTGCAGTGCAGATGCAAGGAGCTGTTCCCTAGGAAGACGAGGGATTCGCGCCCTCCTATCGTCATGTTGAAGAAGGTATTTGGATTCATTAGTCTACGCAGTGCTCTTCCGTTGCACCAACGCCCAGTGCCGATGGTCACGTGCCCATTTCAGTCGTAGTTGCCGTTTTCTTGGTTTTACCAATGGTACATGCATGAGTCGTCGGCTGCGAAGGTCCATCGCTAGGAATGTTCGGTGCACTGTCTGTTCACATACACTTGTAATGTGCCCAGCATTAAGTCTGGTGTTAGTTCCGCCACAATTCACCGTCTGTCCTGTTCTACAAGTCTTCCCAACCTAAGACCTCCGAAATCTGTAATTAGAGGTAGCACACAACCCCACGAAGTATGACGAGGTATCATCTTGATTTCGCCACGTGGTGATGACACTCACCACAGCAGTTCTCGAACGTCTGACAATTCGTGCACTTTACGAAATCTCGTGCCAAGCCTCCAGAACATCACAATCTGCCCTCGACCAAACTCAGATAGATAGCACACCTTTCCCACTCAACACACGGACAGCACGCTAAATAATACCAAATGCACCGTTCGCCAGGTGACGCAGCTGTAGCCTGGACCGGTTTGTATAGATAGCAGCTATGTGGTCATAATGTTCTGTCTGATCAGAGTATGAGAAATTCTTTATCTTCGATACGGTGAAACAAATCTCTTCTATTGCAAGCTGTTTGCTTTAGATGCTTTCGGAGGAGGTACTATGGACCAAAACGAAAAAAAATTCCAATAAACGTGAGCTATAAATTGCATACCTCAAGAACGTTGAGCACTCTGTCAGCAGAGAAAACATGTTTTATAGCAGTGAATACAAACAAATGCTAGTAGTTGTTTAGGTATTCGCTTTAGAGTTCAGGTTTACTGAATCTATTTTTATTGTTTCGTTCCATCCTGTAAAATCTCAAAATACGGAAAGCAAAGAGCTTGCCACAGAAGACAGCTGTTTCCCACTACAAAAGATGAAAGAGTGCTCATCGCTCTTAAGGTGTACATTTAACAGCCCATGTTTGCTAGACTTTTTTTGCTTCGAATGATCATTCCTGTCATATGCCTGAATATTGACCATTCCTCCGAGGACGTCCTGCACACAGACGATGGATCAAAGTTAACGGAGAAAACTGACACAAGTGCACGTGTGAAATTATTGACGGTAAAAAGTTCCGGTAAGCTTTGGTCTGCAAGCGCACAGACTTCAGTATTAAATATTGTCCTGGTTAGTGGAAATATATGTGAAGTGTAAACTTCTCGATTAAGTCCCCAAATAATTGGGCTCATATTTCACCATCAGTCTCTGTATATCGGGTGAAACTTGAATCCATTTAGATGAGGACTTGGCTAAAATGTTTACATTTCGAATTCATTCACACTAACCTGGACAGTGCTTCATATGGATGTCACTGATGACTAATAACCACACATTTCTAATTCTTTTGCAAACACCTTATTTGTCGATTAATGTTTACTAGAACATTTAAGTGTACATTATCGTATTCTTTAATGTGTGTCAGTTTTCGCTATTAATTTTGATCCACCTTATATACAAATGTAGCACTTGTACGTTTCTGGCGCCCCACGGCTTGAATCCCACATGGCGACGTGTGTGTGTTTAACAGCCTTATCCATCTAAGCATTTAAAAGGAACTTTATGCAAGTAAATGCGCAATACCTAAAAGCGATGGAGGGATGGAGGTTACATGGAAAAAAGTGTGTGTTGATAAAACACCATTCTTTTGAGTGTGTCATTTTCATTATGCCTATTAAAGAATTGTTGGAGAAAAAAATGTGGTGCATTACTTTCTGGGAAATCCCCATACTTAATTCATTCTGTATGCCGACTGGCTAGGGCATAGTTCACAATGCCTCTTTAGGGTACTGCTAAGACAGGAATACCATAAAATATACATTCGCATTTGGCAATGAAGTTATTGTGTTTAACTATTGGCTATATTTCCTTAGAATAACATAAATATCGGTTTTCATTCTCTGGAGCGTATTTTTCGATGTGTATTTTTATCAATAGGTTCTAGGAAATCATTCCAAGATATTCCTAAAAATCCCTATTTTAGATTTGAGACATTTCACTACTTCACGTGTTAGTCTAGTAAAGGTAAACTAGCCCATAGTACCATAAAGCTAAAATAACATTAAAACTGTGAAAAGACTACGTTTCAGACTTGAGTACTCTGGAATTTTTATGACATTAATCATTTTAATAGGAATTGTGTTTGAATTAATAAATTTCAAGGAACATAAGGTATTCTCTGTAAATAAGGAAATGAGGGCTTCAAGGTAGCTACGTCAATCCTATAACAAACAATTACTAGTGAGGCGAAAATTTTATGTTCACATTTATCTATCAGATATTAAATGTTGAATATCTCTTTCAAGGAGACAATTCATTAAGAACTATTTATACTGTTATTATCAGTTACATGTAAGTTATAAGTTGCAATATAAATTTTAGAAAAATGCAGTTTGAAACGGAATTTGGATGTTTCACATATTTGTGGCACACGTATCAGGTGTTTAAAAGAGAGAATAAGAGATAAACAAATGAATTTATATATTAGAAGTCTGATTTTAGATTATGGAACCATTCCCCTCCCACAGACTGTCTAGCTCTCTACCCCTACCACGTTTCACCAACCCCTCCAAATTCTTGAATTCCATGCACTCTGTCTCCATTTCTGTAACTGTTTACATTCCTCAGCCCCCATCGTGTACCCACATAAACCTTTCAACCTCTTTTTACCCTCTCCAATTTTCATCTAGCATATTGTTTTGATATCACTTCATTCCAATCTCATATTCTTCCAGATATCTTACATAGAAGGTTACCATTAGTCCACAATACCAATAAACATACATGTTTCATAACCATATATAAAAATATCAACCAAGTTGCATGCGTCTCTGCTTCTCCAAACTGTCTGCCAACCCATTCCCTATTTGGGTAATATAAATTATGTGAAAATAAAGTTAAACAGTGCATTTATTTAGACAGATATAAGAAATTTAATCTCTCAGTCTCCCTAACCACATATGCCTGGGACATTCTTAGTGATATTAAGTGTTATTAATTGTTCTGTAGCGGTATACGTTTACCGCAGCATATCCTTCATTTTGAGAGCTTAATAGTTTTGCCTTCATTAGACTTGTCAGGAGCCATCTCTTTTGTTGTTCAAGGTTTTCGACAGGGACATGTACATGATTGTCTGAGACACTGGCACTATTCTTCGTCATTTCACATGTTTTATCTCTTTGTGGTGCTTGTCAATGGAAACTCAACATACAATGGTTATGTTTTTGGGGCAAAAAGGAGATGTCATGTTATGGAGCGTGTTTCATAGTCTAGACTCTTGCAGACAGTGTGCCTCCTGTTACACACTCCACACTCTCCTTACGGACCAGCACGCAGTTTCAACTCATCGTTTATCAATGACAACAGGAGGCAATTGAACTATCGAATTAGCTCTTATTACACATACTGCTAATACAAATGAAATTGTTCCATATCCAAGAGCTTGTTGATCACAAATGTTCTTCACAGTTCATAATTCACTAAAAGTAATGGTTCGTTACTGCTGGGTTTTGAAATTGTGCTCACAGTGAGGGAATTGCGCTACATGTATAGAGTATAGCAGATATGGATAGATTGTATGTACTGGTAAGTGATGTGACTGTGATAATGATGTTTATCATTCTCTGTTCTGAAAGCTGTAGTTGGATTTAGTATTTATATGTCACAAGCGCAATGAAATTTCATTTCTGGTACGTTGTTTTTTCCACAGTATGAATAAAACCTTTCTATTATCACGAAATTGTTTTACATTTCAGACAAGAATGACTATATCCTCAGTATAACAGTTACGTTGTACTCCATTTTCTGTCAAAACTTTACTATTTCTTCAAATAATTTTGTGTCTGTACTATTTAAAACATGTAGACTACTATTACACTGAATCATTTTGCAGTAAGAACAATATAAAACAAACCAATGCTACTCTTTCACTTAGGTTAATAATTATTGCTTATTCACTGACTACAGAATGAAAATAAAATTTTGTGTATGGTTTAATGTGCCACATTGCTGTCTCTAGTGAAGAATGTAATTACATACTTACAGTTATACGCCATATCATGTAATAAATACACATATCTAGGGCTGCACGAAATATTATGTAGAATATTTCATAAATAATCAATCATAAAAGCAAGCATTTTTAATATTGCGTAGCGCTTCTGTGGAGCAAGCAATGGAATGACTAATGAATACACGTTGTATGATCTCTAAATCAGCATTGTTAAATATAATTTGCTCCAGCATAACGTGTTCATATTCAATTCAGTTATGAATGTGATTGTTACAATGCACTTACTCAGCTTCTGAAATTTTTATACGTGTCTCAAACATTACATTATTGCAGAACAGTCATTGATTAACTAACACGTTTAGGAAATTACTTCATTACTCACATTAAAGAAGTAGAGGGAAGATTCAGCTTTAGTGTACCATTAAGTATTTAAGTCTGATGCTGTACATGTTGTTATATGTATTGTATGTTAGCATGAACTGAAGTTATGGCAGAAAATGAAGAGTCCATATTCCATTTTTCATTTCAGCTCCACTTTGTAATTTGACGATCCTCTGCTGTTACTGAAGGAAGGAAGAATAAGGTTTTCGCGTCCCATCAGCAACGAAGTCATTAGAGACAGAGCCCAAGCTCCAACTGTTTCAAGGAGGGCGAAGGAAATCGGCTCTGATCTTTCAAATAAATGGAGCGATTGAAGAAAAACACAAAATATCTATATAAACTTGTTCAACTGTGAATGTGAACCATTGTCTTCCCGAATGCAGGTCAGCTGTGCTAACCACTGCACCACCTTTCATGGTTGCTGTGATCGAGCTGCACAGAGCTAACTATCATTGTCTTTGTTGGGTAGTTTGGGCTTACCAGAGTCAGCTGAGCAACTGTTAGGGTAGATGAAATTCTGCTTCCCATCCTTAAATGAAATGGTCATTTATTTGGACTTCCTTATTATAACTACACCCCATGTTGCACCATAATCAATTTCATTAACAACAATACCATTCATAAAATTTGTATACCACACGAATGTATTGTAAAACAATGAGCAGTGGCATTGTATAGAAAATAAACAAGTTACTATAACTAAGATCAGTTGTGTTAGGCTTGATATTCAAATGATGTCTTCAGACAACATTTAATAGAGCCATCCAATATCACAATATGTTGGAGAGCCCATCACATTCTGAGCTGAATTTGATGTCAAGTTAGTCACGCTACCACTTTTCTAAATTGGCATCAGTTGCTGCCAGGCAAACTTGAAGGCTTCCTGCTGCACTCCCCTGCAAAAACTGGAGGATGCTCACATCTAATGATGGAAGCCCCTGTTCCGGCATAGGAGTTAGCTCACTTGCTACACACCATGACTTACCACAAACTTCCAGGGCTGTAACATTTGCAGTGCAACATGTTGGGAGAGTTGGACCACTGAGGTGGTTAATGCCCTTTACTACACCCTGGGAACTGGCGTTGCACCGCTTCTGTGGACAATGTTATGGCACCCTGTCATAAAAGAGCCCAGCTGAGGGACCATATCTGCTTGAGCCATGTGGTATCTGTCAACATTGGCATCCTACACCTAGTCTTACTCTACGCCAGCCATCAACCTGAGGTTTTGTACTCCATCTCACCTACAACTAAACACTGTCTGCACTAGCTGCAGACCTGTGGGCATTTTTTGGCCCTTATTTATCCCGACTGGTGGCCAATTGCTGGCTGACATCAGTTGACTATTGGTCATCTTCCAACTTGCCTTTAGTTCTCTGTCTCCACGTGGGTGCCTCCTGCACTGCTACCAATGTTAACTGCTGGCTTATCGCTGAATTTGTGTCTAAAGGCGAGACCAGACGATTTGGGAGTTTTCTGTTGCTGCGTGCCTGGTGTTGGTATGTCTTATGTAGCTCCACAGTTCCGACGTTCCGATTTTGCTTCTTCTGAAGGTGTCTATCTAACCCCACATATCCATACCATCGGCCATGTCCTGCTGCCACAAGCTGAGCCATGCAGGCACTGCCGCCCAGGGCCAACACGTGCCACTGGGGGTGTTTACTACTTCGACTATATGTATTCTGCTAATTAAATCCTACTATGAGTTGCACTGCATTTATGATTCAACGATGGCTAAGAAACTGATTGTTTGTACCTGTTACCCTGTCTACCATCTTGTAACACTACCTGTTACAGGACCAATAACACTAGGGACCATCATGTTCTAATTAGAATTTGTGTCAGAAGTGATCAGTGACACCGAGCAACGTCATCAGCCAGAAAATTTAACCATCACCACAGCATAGTGAGTGAAGAACATCTGCATTTCATGGCTGTGCTTTCTTCATGTATTGCATTACTACACGCCGATTGGACTGCCAGTCTCATCTGAAAAACCATTTGTAAAAACTAATGAGGGAATATATGTTGAGGGGTTTAGATGAAATACATGGCAATATCAGACTTGATGTATTCCTTTAGAAGTACTCCGTGTAACTGTTTAGGTTATTGTGCCCCTGTAAGGAGTCATCCCTTGTGAAATGCTTAAGGTGTAGAAGATACCGACAGTATGCGACGCAGTGTCACAAATGCTCATTGCTAGCGCTTAGACGGAAAAACTAAGTTGTGTTACGGAAGTGTTACATTTAAATGTCCTTGTGTTGATCCCATCCTGTTTTTCCTATTTTTAGTCCCTGCTTGGTAGATAAAGACTTTACGATGGCTGGGTCAAAAGCACAGATGGTGATTCTTTGGTATATCATGTAGCTCAACTGAGAGCAGATAAAAGAGTCCTAGTTAAGCAGTTAGATGCAGTGAAAGGGAGCAGAGCCTTGTCCTCTTTTAACTGTTCTTACTTTAGATTCAACTATCGCTGGCCAAACCGACCGTTTTTCAGACAATGTAGGAGAAGATGTATTAGCGTTTATAGATAACCTGCTGTCGGTTACAAAGCTGGGACGTTGACAGGAGATTCAGATTTTTCGAATGACCATATAGGTCTGGGGGGGGGGGAGGGGGAGGGTGGATACAAAAGCTTACATTATGTAGCATGAGGTTCTGAGAAAGATATAGCCGTTTGATGAAGTTAGGTATAGTACAGTGATACAGAAGACAGGTGTAGATTATACTGTGTACAGGTATAAGGGGTGTCACAGAAAAGGAGTGAAGCTATGGAGAATATCATGGACATACCTTGGAAACGTATTACCTGTGAGCTAGCATACTGCAACAACACATGAAAGAACATCTTGCAAGAAGCAGATCCGAGGGATTCAGATGTATTTTTAAAGGGATTGCCACCCAATTTGTTCCACAAGGTACATGTGGAATTTCCAAGGATCTTGTCTGGAGCCATGGGTTGACGCATGCGCTTTCAATCCTCAGCAGCTTTGTATCACGTAACTCTCCGTATAAATAGGCACGTGCAAACGCTATGAACTCAGTCTGCGACTCGCCTCGAAGATGGCTGGGAGGTTTCCAGCCGAAATACCGCAAGAAGAATTGTCGCTGTCCTGAGTGAACGCCCGAATGATGATGGAACAACATGTGAGTTACTTAAGGAACAGCGTTTTGCATACATGAGTAGTGCCTCTCTGTACTGACAATTTATGGACTGATGACATTAATTTCTCTAACGGATATTTGGTCAGTAGTTTGGACCCTCTGCATGAAAGCAACAGGATGATTTTAAACCATAACCATAAGCAAGCTAACAGTGTAACTGTGTTACGTAAGAAGGTGAAGCATTTAAAGGGAGTGATGAGAGTTGTGATGAAGAATTTGTTGCTAGAATTTGGGAATTTCTTTAATACGCATAGGTAATTAACAGCAATTCTGGTAATGCACAACAAAAACCCAACTCGGATCAGTCACCTATGTATAGTAGCCATATATACAGGGTGGTCCATTGATAGTGACCAGGCCAAATATCTCGCGAAATGAGCATCAAACGAAAAAACTACGAAGGACGAAACTCGTCTAACTTGAAGAGGAAAACCAGATGGCGCTATGGTTGGCCCGCTAGATGGCGCTGCCATAGGTCAAACGGATATCAACTGCGTTTCTTTAAATAGGAACCCAGTATTTATTACATATTCGTGTAGCACGTAAAGAAATATGAATGTTTTAGTTGGACCACTTTTTTCGCTTTGTGATAGATGGCGCTGTGTAGTCAGTGGGTAATTATGACAAGTCCATATACTCTAAAAGGAAATAAACCAAGAAATTTGTCAAACGATATCAAGGTCTATATTAAGACGATCTCAACAGTCGGTGTCAGACTGCAGTTGCCGCCAGGTGCAATGGTCTTACATGCCAGACATTCACGTCCAGATTAATTGCCACTGGTACCAGCGGCACTCCCGAAGAGGGATGAAGGGGATAGAAACCAAGAGAAGCTAGCCGCACCCACACAAGCTACACGCACGTTACTGTATGCACTGAGATAGCAGAAATAGTAGTACGTTAGTACTTTCATGTTTTTTTTTTTTTTTTAAGGGAGTGTGTGTGTGGGGGGGGGGGAGGGGAGTGGGGTATGTTTGTTGTACCATGTACCACGGAAAGAATACAGTGAGAAATTTGTACATACGGTTTCTCAAGCAGGTATATTCTGTTGGAGATGTTAATCCTTTGGTTATAAATTGTACTCTGCGTATTCCTTTTATGTGATTATTTGTAGGATTGTGATTTTCCGTCAGAATTTGCAAACTCAGCAGCACGTTGAGAATTTCCAAGTGATCACTGGAAATGGTTGTGGTTATATGCATAGCATAGGGTAGATTTCAGGAGTCATGATTTATTCCATATTTGGGAACAGCTACACTTTATTTTGTGCAATTTTTGTGCTTGGCACGTTGTTTATTTCTCTTGTTAGTGCAGTGAACTGTGGGTAGTTGTGTGTAGCAGTGTACCAGTACCGTTATTATTTTCAGTTTATTTGTGATTACAGGACAGCTTCGAAACTGGTTGTCTTTAATTGCTGTCCTTACTACTGTTCTGCATGATCATCATGGCCAGTTACGAGGTCAATGCCACTCGGGATCATCCAGACCGAATATAAATATGAAGTAACGCTGTCGTATATTTACAGCTTTATGTCAGTGTGACAGTGGCATTATCTTCCATTTCTGTGAGCACTCCGTGATAATGCTGGTGGCGCATGGATTGCACGTATTGTTCTCCATAGTTGTAATTTTAAATTGTGTAAGAGTAACAACAGTGGAGGTAATGAGATCTGGTTTTTTCAGAACTGTTATTGTGTGGTAAAGATCAGTCCTCCCTTAAATATGCGTTATTAGCTGTGTTGTGTGTGTTATGTGTGGATGTATTTCTAAGTTTACCACTGGTCTGACTAAGATACGAAATTATAAAATGTGGAAAAGCCACTTAAATTGGTACCTCCACACGCTTTTTCTATAGTGAATTTTTATAGTACCATTTTAAACGGTTTTCATCTGGTTTACCGCTAATTACATGTTGACTAATTCGTTAGGTTCACTACTTCGCTGTCTTCTGAAATATTTACCGCTTTTTGTTACGTTATTATCATGGGTCTGCTGTTTTCTGCTTTTATCAGGAGATTTATGAGGTGACATCTGTTTTGTAATTCTTTTCCATGTGTTTCTAGAAATTCTATTTTTATGTTATTCTTCCAAATATTATCTCACTATTACACTGTTTTATTATTCATATGTTCAATTTTGGTATCAGCTCCCTCATAGACACTATATCAAAATTTAACATTCAAAATTAATCTCCTGTTTCTTAATTTTAGGACATTTCAGCTGCCATAGGTCTTTGGTCATTTTGCTATCAAACACAACATTTTTTTTTTCTGAGCTACATGCCTGTGTTTCTGACTAGACCTCCGAGAAATGCGTGTTGCATATTTTTTTCATTTATTTGGGAATTCTTTTCGTGGAGTGTCTCAGTTCCAGCAGAGATGCAATGTGTGCTTTCAATGTAGTTTTGGTAGCAGTTAGTTGCACTTGTAACAGTAGCAGTAGAAGTAGTATTAGTAGTAGTAGTAGTAGTAGTAGTAGTAGCACCAGTAAGAGTAGCAGTTTTAGCCATGTGTGGATCACTTTTATAATGATATTAGACATCTCAAGGTATATCATACAGAGCAAAAAATAAATTCACGTTTACTGCCATTTACAAATAACGCCCTAGTTTGATACAATTAGCCAGTTATATCCTTACAGCCGGGACTATCCCAGCATTACTCTAAAGTAATTCAGCGAAACCACACGAACCTACAATCAGAATGGATGGATGGGAATCAGAGCATCCATCTTCTTACATACAAGACCAGCCTGTTTAAAACAGTATAGCCTTATTCAGATTACCTCACAATATCATTGTAAAAAGGCTATGCTAACAGGCACGGGACTTCACTGCCCATTTCCAGATTCAAACTTGGGTTCTCTGTTAGGTGTGAGGAAGAGGATGGAGATGATGTGTCCACAGGTGGGTTCTGATAACTGGATAAAACATTTGCTAATTGACTGCAATACATCGGTTATAAGCCCTCTGGGAAGGAAATGCTTCCGCTCGTAATATTCTTACCGGCGACGACAGTGGTCAGCAGATGCTCACACGTGTGCCCACTGCTGAGACTGTAGCTGCGCTGGCACATAGAATCCTCCGCCCCAGCAGCGGCGCTACACCCTTGATCGGTCATACCGCATCGGCTGGAACCACTCACCGCGGGCCTCTGTCGATATCGTGGATTGTGGGGGTGGGGGCGGTTCCGGAAGCAGTAGTGAGACAGATCAGTGTCCTGTATCAACGACCATCCCCGGTGGTGGCGGTCGTCAGCGGTCCAGGGTTCCCGTTCCGGCTCCGGTTACAGCGTTTCTGGAGGCAGCGTCCCAGGATGATGGCGACAGTGCGCTACCACAACTCACCCCAAGCGACGACTCTCATGGCAGCTGGCTGCCTGTCGACTGTGTCTGGCGATAATTACAGTTGTGGCGTCACTCTCGCGCCTCCAGGCGACGACCTGCATTACAATGGTGGCAGCACTGACGGTGACGACTCCGAACTGCTGGCGACGCTGACTGACACGCTCTGTGTGTTACTCCAATGTCTCATGGCGAACGATGATGACGAGCTGGCTGCCGGTTCATAAATTCGGCTTTCTGCCGGTGATATCTGCAGTTCTCCTTCCCCAATATGTCAGAGGAATATCTGGTGTTGGTTGGCTTGCGTAACTGGCCCGATTAGCGCGCTCGATTTTGGCACCCTGATGTGTGGCGAGGTGGCCGATGACAGAGAGTTTTCGTTCCTGTTGGTGAACTCGGCACTCCAAGGACCCCCTTACGTCATGGTATTACACCACTGAACTGCACAACAAAATGTTAAACGTATACGACTTCTGACTTGCAATAGTCCTTCACTGACTTCTTTGCTGCAAAACCCCTACCTTTAACTAACTCATTTGCTCTAATCATTCGACCCTCTGCACGATCTTGTCTTCGACATTCTTGCAAAGAATGAAATTTGATAATATAAAATGACAGTTCTGCACTGTTCATTCATTTCTCAACACAAATCACTGCACATACCACATACACATAATTTCATTATTTGAAGTGCTGGTGATACACTGTTGAATCATTTCTCAACACCAGTCACTGTTCACACTACACATACATTATTGGCTCCCAATAGGAGTATCAAGTGATGATTTTGTTGTGACTTGGCAAGACAGCCAAGTCACTATGCGAGGATGCCGAAAAGCACGCGTTATGCTCACGCTGACTGGCGTGAGGTCTGGAACAGTGTAAAGTAGTTTATATAGCAAATAAAGTACGTAGTTGATGCAATACTTAACTTTATTCCATAATTGGTGAACATCGCTGTTGTTGATACTTTATATAATCTCAATATACACTGGTTATGGCTCCTTGCTAGGTCGTAGCAACTGACGTAGCTGAAGGCTATGCTAACTATCGTCTCGGCAAATGAGAGCGTATTTGTCAGTGTAGCATCGCTAGCAAAGTCGGCTGTACAACTGGGGCGAGTGCTAGAAAGTCTCTCTAGACCTGCCGTGTGGCGGCGCTCGGTCTGCAATCACTGACAGTGGCGACACGCGGGTCCGACGTATACTAACGGACCGCGGCCGATTTAAAGGCTACCACCTAGCAAGTGTGGTGTCTGGCGGTGACACCACAGATTTATTACCCAATATTTCCTTCCTCCAGAAGTTTTGAGTGTGCTTAACTCTTCACTGGCAATAGGAGTATCAATTGACGATTTATTTCCAAAAGTTCCCATTTACCAGAAGTTATGAGTGTGCTTACCTCCATAATAATCATCAGAAAGAAAATAAGATATCTGTTGCAGAGCTTTTGCGTAAAGTTTTCAATAAAGTGAAATAGAACTAAGCACAGAATTGTATTGTGAATTTGAGAAATGTTTTATTGGTAAGTTCTTGTGTTACACTTTGTACATAAGCCCTAGGCTGCATTATTTAATTAACCCTGCATTATATAAAATTTGTTTGCTGAACACTAATGTCTTATTGCACAATTTTATTCCTTAATAGAAAATAGTTGTTAATGTCTTACTTTCATTCTTGTGCCTGTAATGCCACAAGGCAAGGCAGGGGGCCTGAGCCATAACTAGAATGTAGCCATTGCTGATTACTACAGTCAGTGACTTGCTGACAGCACCACCACTCACTATGGAACGGCGCAGTTTTCCTTCTGCACTTCATCCTCCTGCTGTATGACAAGAATAGGCCTCGGACACGATCATCCGTGTGGAAAAGTTTCGCAACACCTAGCAACACTGTAGTAATACGTCTTGCACACGTTCAGCTCCAGACAGCTCTCGTCGCTGGTACAGCTGTGCATGCTGTGATGCTCTGTCTGTGACAGTTGACGCTGTACTCATAACGCAGCCGCCACTACAATCACCAGGCGACGAACAACTGACCACTGACTGACCCTCCAGTCCGCTGTCAGCCGGCACTCGGCTGCATCCTAATGACGTGAGATCCAGCAACCACTACAACATGGGTATCAAAGGCTGATCGCCCCAAATCTCCAACCTGATGTTCTGCCCGTTACCATGAGTTGTTCCGCTGGGTGGGCCTGCCTGACCCCACTACCGGTGTACATGTCACTGTCAAACCAATCTGACCAAGCAGCAGCCATGTGCCACAGTTCAGACATAGTAAAGTTGTACGCTGCTACTCACGTCTTCGTGAAATGCTTGACTTGACGCCTCCAGTCAGCCGCAACCTGGTTCGAAGGTCTTACGCCTGGCTGCCGAATGCTCTCTGCCTGCTGCACATACAATACCAAACGTCTATTTGCGATTGTAAATAAAAATCGTTACGAAGATACAGGTGGCCTACATCATCTGCACCACCACCCAACTCCAGAAGAGCGCCGCTCGCCCACAAGTTTCTATCGTCATTTATTCCATTTTGTTTTAGAAGATATGTTGGAGCTTGACGTGACTGACGAGTACAGGGCAGCAATGACAAGGTAGGAGTCGCAATCAGCCAAAGATTCTGGTTGTGTCTTTTGTTTTCCTTTCTTTTCTCTTTGGGCTCGTTGTCCGCTTGTGGTGGTTGTAGTTAAACAAAATATCGCTCATTGTGAAAGTTACAACCCAGGATGTGATTCAGCATCTGCTGGGCTAGGCAGTAAGTTTCTGCTTGATAGTGAAGATCCGCATAGGGAAGTAGAACGGATAAGGGTGGAAAGAACAGAATGTGCAACTCCTAGTGTACATGCACCCATTCTTGATGCTACTACTGCCTTATGGGAAGCCCTATTTTTCTGGCAGACCTGGAGAACATGTGTTGCTTTTTAGCATAATTAAAATACAGAAGTGAAGTTAGGAAGCTGGAACATTGAGACTTTCTTAGGGGTGGCTCGATTAAAAGTAGTAGGGGATGCTAGAAGTTACGTATTGTACAATGAGATGTTATGTGATGATCCCAGTCCTTCACAAACATTCAGCCAAGGCACAATTTACGAGCTTTCCGTGGAGGCAAGTTAAAGAAAGACAAATACACTGCCGGAAAGAAAAATTATTGCACAATTGTAGAGCTCTTCTCTTAACTAACGCTTTATTGTTGTAACAATGGACTGGCCGCTGTGACCGAGCGATTCTAGGCTCTTCAGTCTGGTACCTCACGACCGCTGTGGTCGCTGGTTCGAGTCCTGCCTTGGGCGTGGATGTGCGTGATGTCCTTAGGTTAGTTATGTTTAGGTAGTTCTAAGTCTAGGGGACTCCTGATCTCAGATGTTAAGTTGCATCCAGTCGATCGTACAGATGGCGAATACGTTTTGGCTTGTGTCATTCCATGCCTGCTCGACCTGTTTACTTAGATCTATAAGAGTTGTTGTTTGACGATAAACATGGGGAACTTCTCAACCTATCATATCCCTCATGTGCTTGATTGGAGACATATCTGGATATCGTGCAGGGCAAGGAAGTTCCTAAGCGTTTTACAGAGCAAGTTGACCCGTTGTTTTGCCGTTTTGCAACAGTAAGGTGATGGGTTGTTCCATACATAAGGTGATGGAACAACCCATCACCTTACTGTTGCAAAACGGCAAAACAACGGGTCTAAGAACATTCTACATATGCTGGGGGTTGGTTATTGACCCTCCAGAAACACCAAAGGTGAACGAGGGTTGTGGCTTATTGCAATCCACAACACAAGGTCTGTAGTAGGGCCAGTGAGTCTTGGACGAATGTACTCTACGAGACAGCGCTCACCAGGCCTGCGTCGTATGTGCAAACTTGTGTGCAGGCAGAATCTATTTTCATTGCTGAAGAGAACGGCGCTGCATTCCCTCTCCGAAGTGACCCTCTGATGGAACCAGTCGAGTCGTGTACGTCGATGCTGGGGCGTGATGGGCTACACGTTTGTGTGCCGGTAGTCCCGCTGATAATAAATGGTTCATAGCTCGTGTTGACACATCTGGACTCACGAGCTCTCTTGTCTGTGCTGTGACAGCTGTACCATCTGAAGCTCCACCCAACACACTTCGACGAGCCAGTACTGCGTGATGTTCCAGAACCTGATGTACGAGTGTGGAAATTTTCACGTGACCTTTTATAGCAACATCGTTGCATAACTGACGCAGAACGTCCAACTTGTGTGGAAATTCTGCATAAGGACTATCCCGCCACTCGGAAGGCCACAATTCGACCTCTTTCAAACTCACTCAGATGACTGTAGGAAACATGGGTGCATGTCCGTGGCATTGAGCGTTCTGGTTAAGCATTCCTTATTAAAGGACAGAAACAGCTGGTGCTGTGATAGCTATGCCACTGTGCTATCTGTTAGCAGAAGACGTTGAATATAATATCAGTACATGAACTATCCCCCAGATGGTTTTACTTGTATATGAGATTGCCTCCAAATGCGACGATACGATGTGGTTAGCAATTTAACACATAATATAATTTCGATTTTTCGTTGCTACTACTTTAAATTTCTGTGTCATTAGTGATCATATTCCTTCTATGTATCAAGTCCTGGTGGTTACGCAGCATCATCACTGCTTGATGGCTCGTTGACTGTAAAATATTACTGCGACTTACATGTATAATGTGGTACCGAATACTCGACCGGACTTCGTGAAAATGGACCTGCAGGTTCGGCTTGTGAACAATAAAATGTTTAAAGGACATTATGGAAGGAGCAGTCAGTCGCTTTGTCTTGCAAGCATCATATCCTGACACGTCCACCTGCAACATAAAAAGTCATAAACCAATTTAGTATGGTGATATCAAAGGGTTATCTACAATAACTGGCAGACACGTGACACTTATGACTAAATGTAAAATTATATCATAAGAGTACAAAAATATGGGATTCAGCAACACTGAAGAAAGAAATAAGTCACACGAAGATGAAATCTCCTGTTACTTAAAAGAAATATTTGTTTTCTTAAGAAAATATAACCTGAATTTTACATATACATCACTTTTACCTTTTGTATGTATTGTCGCTAAGCTTTCATTAACACTTGTTAATTAGGCATTTACACTGTACGCCATCCATTGTACAAAAGTTATCAATAGACTGACAGTTCTACACATTTTGCAAATGTTACCGACCCCTGAATCATGGAAGATATGGTTTTACAATACCTCACTTGGAGGATTCAGCTGAAATTACTAAAAAGAAAATGGGTGAGGTTATTAGACTTGTTTACAAAAATGATCTTCCGAATGGACATTTTTGCATGTTGTCAAAATCTGGCTTTTTGTGCAAAAATTCGAGCGTTTAAGATTTGTTCATGAATTCAGGAATCATTTTGAGTGTTGTCCAATTGGATAGATTGGTTCGTTCACCTATTGTGGTCGGGGGAGGGGGTTGAGAAAATCAGACCTGAAAACCCCAATCTGAATCTTCCTCATTGCTCTTTGATTAGACGATTTTCAACAAGAAGTACATTTATGTAGGACAGAAGATACATGAAATGACTACCCAAATCTTAAAAAGACAAAGAGTAATGTTATGTTTTCTTCACACAATAACAAAAACAACGTTTGTACAGGTTTACTTGATGTTTTGTGACCAGTCAGTCCACCTCCTCCAAGTCCCCACTTCCTGTTCATCTCCAGCTGCATCCTCTCTGTGTCAACCAGCTCCTTCTCCTCATTCCACCTCTTCCTTCCTGCACTCTCTATCTCCTCCTGCCCCCTCCTTCCATCTCCTCCTCCACCCACTAATTTTATCTCTTCCCCCTTTCTCTTTGTCCATCTCCTCCTCCTCTCCTCCCCACCTCAGGTTCCATCTCCGCCTCCTTCATCTAATTTCGTCTCCTCACCCCCCTTCTCTTTGTGCATCTACTCCTCCCCCTCTCTCTGTCCATCTCCTCCTCTCCACTCTCTGTCCACCTTCTCCTTCCTCGCTTCCTGTTCGTCCCGTCCTCCCCCTATCTCTGTCCATCTCTTCCTATTCCATTACACTCTCTGCACCGTCTCTTTCTTTCTGTCCATTTTCCCATACTGACCTCTCTGTCCAGCTACTCCTCCCGCCCTCTCTGTGCCCATTTTGTCGTTTGCCATCATTGTGTATCAATCTCATCCTTCCCCCTACACGCTATCACACTTATCCCAATAGGAAACTGTTGGTTCTTACTCCCATAGCATGTCTTTCCAGGTTGTAAATAATACATGTATTAAATTTGGTTGAAATAGTTACAGGGGTTTAGGACGAACTTTCTACTCGTGTATACACATGCCACATGTACAGGGTGTTACAAAAAGGTACGGTCAACCTTTCAGGAAACATTCCTCACACACAATGAAAGAAAATATGTTATGTGGACACGTGTCCGGAAACGCTTACTTTCCAAGTTAGAGCTCATTTTATTACTTCTCTTCAATTCACATTAAGCATGGAATGGAAACACACAGCAACAGAACGTACCAGCGTGACTTCAAACACTTTGTTACAGGAAATGTTCAAAATGTCCTCCGTTAGCGAGGATACATGCATCCACCCTCTGTCGCATGGAATCCCTGATGCGCTGATGCAGCCCTGGATAATGGCGTATTTTATCACAGCCGTCCACAATACGCTCACGAAGAATCTCTACATTTGGTACCGGGGTTGCGTAGACAAGAGTTTTCAAATGCCTCCATAAATGAAAGTCAAGAGGGTTGAGGTCAGGAGAGCGTGGAGGCCATGGAATTGGTCCGCCTCCACCAATACATCGGTCACCGAATCTGTTGTTGAGAAGCGTACGAGTACTTCGTCTGAAATGTGTAGTAGCTCCATCGTGCATGAACCACATGTTGTGTCGTACTTGTAAAGGCACATGTTCTAGCAGCAACTGTAGAGTATCCCGTATGAAATCATGATAACGTGCTCCATTGAGCGTAGGTGGAAGAAACTAAAATGAGCTCTAACAAGGATATTAAGCGTTTCCGGACACATGTCCACATAACATATTTTCTTTATTTGTGTATGAGGAATGTTTCCTGAAAGTTTGGCCGTACCTTTTTGTAACACCCCGTATTTCGCATTTGTTTAACATATTTCACTTATATTCTTAGCGAATTTCGCCCTGCTGTTTCATTTTCCCACAGCTCGATGTTTATGACGTCATATTCCTGAAAAGCTGCAAAGTTATACACACATCAAAAAAATGTTTGCATCACCCTTGTTTCCAGAACTCCTGAAGATAGACATTGACAGTGCGTATTGTATCACAGAAACAATCCCTTTGACTGTTCATAAATGTCAACAAACCCGCCCAAAGATGTAAAGAACCATGCGTAACAGCGCAACAGCACCTATTAAACAAGTTGGGAGTGGGGGGGGGGGGGGGGGGGTCCGGCAGCCGATCAGTTCTAGTCATTCCACCAGGAAGGAAGGAGCTACACGGCTCGTGTTGTCTGTAGTTCAGCCGTGCCTAGGTGGTCGATACCGCGGTTCGATCGCGGATTCTTGTATCTCGTAGAGTAAATGCATGCTGAATATGAAACTTAAATCAAATTAGCTCGGTAGTACAAGGATGTGGAATATAAAATTTGATTCACGTACTATTTTCCAGTAATCTACAAATTCGTCGAAAAGATGATTTTTGTGAAGCGGTTAAAATAGTGTAGATTTGATATTTCTTTTACAAGTGCTGTTTTCCATGAAAGCTTTAAAGCCATTCTCATTCCCCCAGAACAATATGCTTAATTTCAAATATGGGCTAACAATGCTACATATACTGAGGCAAAGTAGCCGGAAAAATCGGGCTGCGAATGAAGTTTTAATTATGGGGTCTTATAATTGGTTCATTAACGGATAATAAATACAACAACTTAAAGTTTTCCGGTATAAAATATCATTAACGTAATCAGTCGAAACTTAATTTATGTAAAAATTACAGAAGTAGATAGCTTTCAGCATGCTTCCAGAAAATATGTTTTGCATAACTTATTTCAAATTAATCACAGTTGGAGAGAGCACATCATCAGGCATCCATAAAATCACTTTCGATTTTCTAATGTGCAATAACAATACCTGAAAATGAAGGACAAAGATTGTCAGCTTGCCGCAAATGTCCAGAAATGTAAAACTTGTGCACTTCTCAAAACCAAAAAGATGGGAATAATATTAATGAGTCACTACTGGAATAAGAAATAACATTCCCTGACGGCCATTTGCTATTATTTATAACTCTCATTTAGTGTATATTGGTCAAAGACGGAGGGGAGAATTGCCTATATTGTACCACTTTCGAGATTTTACTTATTGTAGTCTACACAGCAAGCTGCGAAATTATTACACAATTCCATTATAAAATGTAGGATGTTTCTCGGGGTATTTCATTTAAAGAATGGAAATTGTTAGAAAAATAAACAGACTGCAGTTAATTTTCTAAAAGTCTGCAAGTGCTACAAATTAGAAATTAGATTTTCTGATTTTCACCAGAGGGCGCATAAATTGTACCATCGTTACAAACTATCTCTCTGGGATTAATGATATGTATTAGTGTACGTCTCAGGAAATGGTCCAAACATTAGGTCTTACATTGTTATTTTCCGACACTGCGATGTAAATTTTTCCCCTTTTCGCTACCTCTCTTTACTTCGCAGGAAACCACGCTTTGAATTTCATGCATTTGGTCATTTCTTCCATTCGAGCAGCGTACTACGCCATTCTTCTGTTTTAGGAATGACTGTGTATAGTGGCTTGCCATCAGAGTGTCCAAAATACTCCCTTCTCACAGATGGAGTTGAAGTTCTTGATTGCTTCTCCTTTGCTTCGGTTAGCTTTTCTTTGCATCGGCTGCCAGTCAGGTAGCGGGCTCTTTGACTAAGTGTTGAAGTTTTACTTGGAGCTCCCATCAATTCCGTCGAATTCGGCAATATTTCTTGGATGGGCACGTTTAGCGCGGTTTCTCTCTACCATGACTTCTTGGGCGTTGAAATTATGGGGCAATTCGTTCCGTTCTACATAGTCGAACGGAAGTTTTCTTACATCCGACATGCTTAAACCGAACATCATCTCATTAGATCTTAGAATACGCTCCTCGTTTTCATCTCCGTTGGAATTCACTTTACAGCAGGCGAAAAACTTTATATCCAAAATTTAATTTTTTTATTTTATTTTCAACATGTCTCTTAACTGTTTGTTTGGGCACATATTATATTTATACGCTTACATCTCATTCATACTCCCCATTTAGATACATTGTTACAACTACATGCAAGTCATCAGTGCCCCATGTTCAATAATACCTTTCTGTAGCCAGACCCTAAAACAAAAAATTATTTAATTTTAACTTTGCCTTTCTTAGGAGTGCCACTGTTCTGACTGGTTTGATGCGCCCCGCCAATATTTCCTCTCCTGTGCCGACCTTCTCATCTCACAGCAGCATTTACAGCCTACGTCCTCACTTATTTGCTGGATGTACTCCAATCTCTCTGTATTCCTCTACTGTTTTTACCTGTGGTTTCACCGCCAGATACCACACTTGCTAGGTGGTAGCCTTTAAATCGGCCGCGGTCCATTAGCATACGTTGGACCCGCGTGTCGCTACTATCAGTGATTGCAGACCGAGCGCCGCCACACGGCAGGTCTAGTCTAGAGAGACTCCCTAGCACTCGCTCCAGTTGTACAGCCGACTTTGCTAGCGATGGTTCACTGTCTACATACGCTCTCATTTGCAGAGACGACAGTTTAGCACAGCCTTCTGCTATGTCATTTGCCACGACCTAGCAAGGCTCCATATTCTTCAAGAATGTATTCTGAACGGATAATATTCTTCATCATGTACCGTCAAGAGCGACGTTCATCATTAATGGTTTAAAGTTAAGTATCTAACTAATTATATCTGCTTCCTCAATTCTAATTCCTTGTCATGTTCCAGACCTCACGTCAGTATAGTTCTTCCCTCCTCACGCCAGCCTCCGTGAGCTATAACGGGCGAATTTCTTCTGGTAAACCTTCCGGGATGTAAGGTCGTGGTCCATGAAACTCTTCAGCTCCTAACGTTTCGTCCAGAGCTGCGTTGGACATCTTCAGAAGGGTGTTTCTCCTCCGGTGAGTCTTGCCGACTTGCCGGCAAGAACCACCCCTCAGAAGGTGTCCAGCGCAGCTCTGGACGAAACGTTAGGAGCTGAAGAGTTTCATGGACCACGACCTTACATCCCGGAGGGTTTACCAGAAGAAATACAGGTCTTACAATCATGTACAGAATCCCTGACATCTGACGCCACTCAACTTGAAACTAAGGTCAGTCAACAGGGTGAACAATTCCAATCAAAGTTAGAAAACATAACCGAAAGAATAGCTGCTTTGGAAACGCATGCAGACAATGAATCAGACCGTACAACCCCCGTTAATTTTTCAGAAACAACTGAATACCAAACCCTGGCCAAATTTAACAGCAAAGAAGTCACTATTAACCAACAGCAAAAAAGAGAACTCAACTCAATTGGGAATACACTTTCTGATATTCAGCAACAATTGCAGGACGACAGTGCGCCTCGTAATTTTGTCCCAGAACAACAGGGAAATAATGGTGCTTATGTACAACAACAGCCCTCCTTCGTATCTTTACAGGCTCCATTTTCACAGGATTACCCTCAACAAGGTAGTATCTTCCCAGGCAGCTTTTCCCTACCCCATGATGTTTCTTCCTTTCCCCGCCAGGACAATGTCGATTATAAACACTTCCTTTCCATTAAGAAATTCAAAACGTTCCGGAATAGCCCAAACGATTTACATCCGCTTGATTGGATTCAGCAATTTACTTTTGCGTTTCCTCCGAATTGGCCAGTCGCACATCAGTTAGAACTTGTTTGTAGTTTCTTGGAGGGTGAACCTGCAACGAGAATGCGACACGTTGCACGACAATGATTGTCTTTCCAATCATTCCAACAACAATTTTTGGATGCTTACTGGAATCCCACTTCACAGCATCCTGTAAGAGATCAGTTGTTAAATATGCCACCTTTCCATAACTCACAATTCCACACCTTGACGCAGTATTTTGATTACATGATCCAACAAAACCAATATCTCACAGAACCTTGCAGTCCGTCTTGTCTCATTCAGCTCTGTATCTCCAAATTACCAAGATCATTGCGAGTTCCGTTGCTGACAGGGAGTCACACGGAAAACTTGAACACTTTCCGTGACGTCTTACAGCTTCTTGAACTAGACGAAACTCATAATTCACGATCTATTCAACACTCTTTCGCGGAAACGCAACAGAATAGAGACAATCGTTTCCGTAATAACGGTAGGCAGTTTTCGAATAACAAACCCCAATATTACTATAAGTAATTTAAGTTAACAATGTTAAGAGTATGTCAGTGTGGACTGCCACCTGACATAACATGCCTTCTATGACTGATAATTGTAACTGAATGTCAGTAGGTGTTGTCATCTGACTTGACATATATTTCACACTCGATACTACCATGGCTCAGGGTTTGTAATTACCTGAGACCTCTGTTACAGGGTGAGTTATCCCCTGAATTAACGGGCAATCGGTTGCTCAGTGTGTCCCATCAACTGATGCCTTTTATTCTTCACGTTTCTTGTACTACAGATCACTATTGGGGTCAGTGTGTTCTATCACCTGATGTGACAAGATAGTACAATGTACATAGGTACTGGTTCAGTGTGTCCCATCACCTGAATTCTTCTCATTTCTTGTACTACATCTCACTATTGGGGTCAGTATGTTCCATCACCTGACATGACAAGCTGTGTACATGGACATCATTGGCGGCTCAGTGTGTCCCATCGCCTGATGCCCACTATTCGTCACATTTCTTGTACTACAGATCACTATTGGGGTCAGTGTGTTCTATCACCTGACATGACAAGATAGTACAATGTACATAGGTAGTGGTTCAGTATGTCCCATCACCTGAATACTTCTCATTTCTTGTACTACAGCTCACTATTGGGGTCAGTGTGTTACATCACCTGACATGACATGCTGTGTACATGGACCTAATCGGTTGCTCAGTGTGTCCCATCGCTTAAGACCACATATTCTACTTTCTTGCACTACAGCTCAATAATAAATAAGCGTGGTCTCCCATCTGATGTGACCTGTCCTCTACAATTGACCTAATTTAGGGTTCAGGGTGTCTGATCTCCCGAGGCCGTTTATTCACTATTATGAAAGACAGTCGGCATGTATCTGAGGTTTACTCCAAGATAATGATGGTAACTGAAAGTCAGTTTATGCTGTCATGTAACGTGACAAAGACGTATTAGTTAAGCCTACTATTAATTAAAGTATCTTATTACATATCTTAAGTATTTTTTCTCATATTCTATATAACTATCAGGTAAATGTGGATATGATTTGAGGTAATTTTCCCTCATATTTCTATACTTCTATGTGGTAACATTCAAGTTTGTATGATGTAACTATTAGGTAAACTTTGATATTTTTCGAGGTATTTTTCCTTATGTTTCTATGTTTTCATTTTGTAACACTTAGTATTGTCTGTCATTGATGATTCACTTGTATTTCGCTATTTTACGTATTTTTTCTCACATTCTACGTAACTGTTAGGTAGAGTTTCATGTTATGTGAGGTATGTTCCCTCATATTTCTCTGCTTGTATTTGGTAACATTTGGTATTATGTAACAGGTATTTCAGTTTTATACATTTTGATGTTCTTTGATTCACTGTGACTTGCAAACCTGGACTGTTGGTAAAGTTTGATTTGATACACCTCACTTAATACCCTATATGTCTGATGTTTTTGTCCTATATAGAGATGTTTTGGTTTTGTACATTTTGATGTTATTTGTTACAATGCGAGTAGCAAATGTCATGGAATTATACATTTTACTTAACATCCTAGGTTTATTGATGAATCTCATTGCTCTGTAATACTCTTTTCATGACAATACTATGTATATTTTATATTGTATCTTCCACTGTAATTTTTTTACGAATTTCGTGGGGGATATCTGTGCTAATTGCACAGATCCCCCCATAAAATTCTGCTCCGTCAGACCAGAGGGTTGTGAAAGGTATGTGCTGAGATTCGATCGGGATAGAGCCAGTGAAAAATGTCGATAGTTCCCAACAGCAAGGGTGGACGAGTAGTACATCTTCGAGTAGTAAGATCTTTGACAGCGAACAGAATTAGGTGCACGCGGTAAAAGTTTGAGTAGTGGTGAGGAGATGGGCTAGAGACAGCAGATGTGTTTTGAGTCAGAGCTAGACGCCTGCAGGAGGCAGCCTGGTCAGGACACCATCAAAGTAAGAATTGGCGCTACGCACATAATAAGCTATATATTGAGCGAGACTCGGCACATACCTGGGGAAACTAGAATGAATAATTAATAAAATAGATTTTCTTTGGTTAAATAATGTCTAAAGGCTAGATAGAAATCCCATTGTTGATGCTATAAGCGTTTTGTGAAACTTTCTCGAAAATCCATGCTATAGAAGTTTTGTTTAGTTTTTCACGTGTGCCTTAAAAGTTTGAACAATAAATATTTTTTAGATAAAATGAGAGTTTCATCTCACACTTTATGTCGTTCTCCGCATCCTGTGCTTGCATTGAACCAAAAGGTACATTAAAGTAAAGTTCCCATGAGTAAAGCTAATAATTTCATTTATGAGAGTAAAATAATCTATATGCCATTGCACAGTTGGCAACTTCTTCGGATCATGACAGAATTTTTATTAAGTAACAAACAGGGCCAAAATGAGTAACGTTATCTAGAATGACAAATTTATGCCATTGCACTACGGCTGAGTTGAATATATGTTTTATTATCGGCTAAACGGGAAGGAGTGCACGAGCTAAGTCCACAGACGTAGTCAGATGTAGGTTGGTGACTTTCATTTATTTTTACCACTAAACTTTCATGGAGTCAGATGTCTATTTTGAGAATTAATTTTCCAACGATATTTTCATGCAGTCAGATAAAATTCAGTTCAGTTAAATACGCAGTCAGATGCAAGTTTTATTAAAGACTAAAGCAGTCACATGCAGTTCAGTTTAGTTTAAAATAGAAAATTTTTATTAACAACACTTCCACCAGTAACGTACCATTGATAAAACATTATGTTGCGCTTGTAGCATAATAGTCGTTCTGCATCTTCACATTTCCGTGGCGTAATGGTTGGTCAATAAAATTTCGTGCGTGCAGCCACTTAAATTTCACTTCTTCTAATGTTTCAGCTGTATATCATCCATACATCTTCAGAGTAAGCCGAGATGATTGACGCTCCAGCACTTGCTCTGTCCTTTTAAACCCGCGGACCGCACCACTGCGCATGCGGCCACAGATATACAGGGCACAAGAGACGTTGATTCGCGTAAAGAGGTATGAAATATGCATAAAATTAGATCTATGACTGCGCAGTTGATCCACACAGTGATACCGATTTGTCGCTGCAAGCTGCACCGCCATGAAGGTTTTGTAAGTTTATTACAGAAAGTGGCGGATTCCATGATTTTTCGAAGCTGAAGCCGCTATCTCTACTACCTAAATTCAGTATCAACGAGTTTCAATTGGTTCTTTCACTACTGAGTCCCAGAAAGATGAAGCTGAGGCTAGAATTTCGACCATGCCGTGTCCAGCGCAGGTCTGTGCTCTGCCACCGAAGATTTATTATGTCTTGAGAGCCGGATGTACGTGTGGTGCTCTGTGCATCTTTCGTGGACCACACGTGTCGTCCGATGAATGAACGGCCACACTCACAGGGGATCTATTTAAGCCCAGGCTTCAGAAGCACTACCTATTTTAGAAGTCAAGCTTCCCAGGTATGGGAGAAAAGCCATACATGGCAGAAAAGTCCTCTTCTGCTTTCCTTATACTGACTGGTGACTTCAACTGTAGAGCTTTACGTATCTGCTGTGGAGAGTACCCGTTGGTTGGTTCGAAAACTCTGCTCAATTGTAGAAGCTCGTCCTCCAGACAGCTCTCATCAGCTGTGACGTGTGCTCTATGTACCAGGGTTCTGAGTACACTCGTCGTCTTCGAAGGATGGTGAGAGCTATTTGCACGTAAATATAAATCCATATAGCTCGGTTTTTTATATACTGCATACTCGAAACTGCCACCCTCTTCCGTCGTACCATAATCCTCAGCTTCATCTTTGTGGCACTCAGTAGTGAAAGAAGCAACTGAAATTCGGCTGGCGACGAATTTAATTAATAGAGATAACGACTTCAGCTTGGAAAAATCATAGAATCCTGCATTCTCCGTAACGTCGTGACGGTGCAAATTGCTGTGGTACATCGATATCACATTGTGTATCGACCACGCAACCATAGATCTAATTTCATGCATATGTCATACCTCTTAGCCGCCGATCAACATCCCTGGCGGCTTGTGTATCTGCGTCCGCATGCGTAGTGGTGCGGTCGGCGGGTTTCAAAGGACGGAGCAAGTGCTGGAACGACAGTCACCTCAGTTAAATCTGAAGATGGCTGGGCGGTATACAGCCGAAATATTAGAAGAAGGGGAGGAATTTATGCAGCTGCACGCCTGCAATTTTATGGAATAGTAGTCATTCTCTTTGCCTCGTACATAAAACGTTAGACGAAACCTACAACCAAAGCAACCCTGCCTTCAAACAATTTGTTTCTGTTGTGGTTGGCAGGAGAGCCAACACCGTGTTACTAGAGGAGGCCGAAAGGCACGCGTTTTAGTTAACGCAGGCTGGCGTGAGGTCTGGAACAGGACAAGGAGATTAGAATTTATAAAAGCGGACGTAGCTGTTGGAATACTGAACTTTAATCCATTAATGATGAACGTCACTCTTGACGGTACATGATTCACAGTATCAATAGTAACCGAATATGGCGCCTTGCTAGGTCGTAGCAAATGACGTAGCTGAAGGCTATGCTACACTATCGTCTCGGCAAATGAGAGCGTCATTTGTCAGTGAAACATCGCTAGCAAAGTCGGTTGTACAACTGGGAAGAGTGCTTGGAAGTCTCTCTAGACCTGCCATGTGGACGCGCTCGGTCTGCAATCACTGATAGTGGCGACATGCGGTTCCGACGTATACTATCGGACCGCGGCCGATTTAAAGGCTACCACCTAGCAAGTGTGGTGTCTGGTAGTGACACCACATTCCTCCCCCGCAAATAGGCGTACGGTTGTGGTATAAGGCTTCCGCCCGGCGTGGAGAGGACCCCATGTTGACGTATGAGACGAGGTGGGGAGAGGCGATGCTGTGCCACACGCACCCTGCCATTCGGACCGCGGGGAGCTAGCAAACTTCTGAAAACCTGCTCCAGGGTGCACGCCAACGTGCGGTGTATGCGCCCATAGAGAGACAGGAGGGTCGGAAGGGGGAACCTCCATCGGGCTGCAGCACCCGACGCGCGAAGACGACAGATGGTCCGGAGCGGGCAAGAGTTCCATGTCGGAGGACACTTGACCTCGGGGAGCGATCGGCGGCGCGTGACCCAGGGAGGCACCCGGCGGCTGCAGCAAAGCGTCCACTGCGGGCGTCGCCGGCGGGGGAACAGGCGGCGGCGGCGGCTCGTCGCCATTGGGCAAAATGGAAGGCAGCGTCGGTAACACCTGGGGCTGAGGCGAGCCGGTAGATGGGTCCCCAGGGCGCTGACTGGACGGCACCGTCGCTGAAAGCAGACGGGGAGCGGCAGATCCCGTGCTACGACAGAGGCGCAGCTGATAGAGATGCCGGCGCACCTCAATAGAGGCCCCCAAAACCACATACATTGCACGGCCGAGGCAACGAAGAATGCGCCCTTCGAGCCAACGCCGTGAACCTTGATAGTGGCGATAGTAGACAACGTCGCCTGGAGCAAACGCAGGTGTCTGCCACCGCACAGGAACCTGATGCGGCGGATGTAGCAAAGACATCAAGGGTCGATGATGACAACTGTGGGGCAACTCAGCTGGCGAGCGACCATCTCGGGGCTGAGAGCGATACGAGGACAAAAAGAGCAATAATGCGTCCTCCCGAGAATGCGACTCTTTCAACTTCAACATCTGTGACTTGAAAGTCCTGACCAATCGTTCAGCATCACCGTTTGACTGTGGCGAAAACGGCGCGGACGTCCGATGTTGAATACCATTGGCCTTACAGAATGACTGAAATTCTGCGGACATGAATTGTGGGCCATTGTCGGAAACAATAGTCTGTGGAAGATCTTCAATGCAAAAGATAGCAGATAACGCTTGGATGGTGGCACGTCGTGGAACACATCCGGACAACAAAAGGAAAATTACTGAATGAATCTACCGCAGCCAACCGTCGAGCATTCCAGAATGGACCAGCAAAATCGATGTGTAAGCGTTGCCAAGGGGAAGTGGCTTTTGGCCATGCAAAGAATTTCTGCGGTGGTGCTGATTGTTGTTCGGCACACACTATGCAAGAAGAGCACATATTCGTATTCGCGGCATCGATTCCGAACCAAGTACAGTGGTGACGGGGAAGTTGTTTCGTTCTCACTGTACCCCAATGTCCTTGGTGGAGAAGCCGTAAGACAGAGGACTGTAACGAACGTGGTACCACAACCCTGGACTGATCATTATCAGAACGCAACAGCAAAACACCTCGTCGAACAAAAAGTTTCTCCTTGTGAGCAAAAAATCGGTGAACCAACGGGTCCCCAATCCGTGACTGTGACAAGGGCCATTGCGTAGCAACAAAACGCAGAAAGGTAGCAAGGACAGGGTCGGCAGCTATGGCTGTAGCTACACGACGAAAATCAATCGGAAACGATTCAACCGCGTCATCGGTTTCCGCATCAATGAACATGCAAGCAAGTTCGGAGGAATCGAATGCCCTATCCTCAGCAACAGACAAACGGAACAACGCATTGACGTTTCCGTGCTTAGCAGTGGACCGATACAAGATATCATGTGATTCTGTACTGTGAAAGGAAAATAGACCAGCGAATGAATTTCTGCGCTGTACGTGGAGGTACAGGCTTGTTCGGATGAAAAAGCGATGCCAAAGGTTCGTGGTCTGTGATTATGGTAAAGTGACGACCATACAAGAAATAATGAAACTTTGTAGCACCAAATACGAGATCCAATGCTTCTTTCTCGATCTGTGAATAATTTCTTTGCGCAGACGAGAGCAATTTGGATGCAAAGGCAATAGGGCGATCGTGCGGTCCATTTTTGTGCGCAAGCACAGCACCGATCCCGAAATCCCACGCATCAACAAAAGGGGCCTCTGCGGATCGAATGGCGTAAGGCAAGTATTGGAAAGCAACACCGATTTCATCTGGCGAAAGGCGCGTTCGCATTTCGTCGTCCAGACGAACGGAACACCTTTACGGCGTAAGCGATGAAGTGGAGCTCAAATGGAAGAGGCATGTGGCACATATCTGTTATAGTAATTTATTATTTCAAGCACACTCTGTAGCTGCTTCAAAATCTGCGGCGAAGGCAAGTCTTGTATGGCACGAAGGTGCGTGGGTCTGGGATGTATGCCTTGGGCATTGAGTACATGACCCAGGTATGGCAAGTCACTAGCAAAAAACAAACATTTGTCCTTCCGCAAGCAAAGACCATTTTGTCGCAAGACCTGAAATAATGTTCTGAGATTGGCTTAATGTTCCTTTTCCGTTTTTCCGGAGATCTCAATATCGTCCAGATAGTTTGCTGCAGTAGGGACCGACGCACAAACAGTTATTACTGAAACAATGTAGGGGCGGATACACACCTGAATGGCAGTCGTTTGAATTTATACAACCCAAGATGCGTGTTAACCACCGAAACGCGCTGGGATTCTTCGTCAACCGGTATTTGCAAGTACGCATCTGCTAGGTCCAACTTCGAAAAGTATTTACCCGGGCACAGTTTGTCAAAAAGATCTTCCGGGCAGGGTAAAGGAAAAGTTGCAATCACTAGTTGTGGATTCACTGTTGCCTTGAAGTCCACACAAAGTCTCAATTTTCCGGAAGGTTTTGGCAAAATTACTAAGGGTGATACCCTGAGAGAAGCCTGCACATGTTCAATTACACCTTGTGATTCCAAATCGTTTAATGTTTTCGCGACCTCATCACGCAATGCATGGGGAACATTGCGCGCTCTGAAAATTTTCGGTTGCGCATTTACTTTCAGTTCAAAATGTGCTTTATAGTTCTTAGCGCAACCAAGGCCCGGTGCAAAAATGTCTGTAAATTCTTCACGTAGACGAGAAACACTGTCGGAGGGCACAGTCTGGTACACTGATAAGACCTGATTTCCTGTAGACAAGTTAAACATCTGAAATAAATCGAAACCAAACAAGTTCACTGCAGAAGAAGAACGAAGGACGTAGAATGACACAAGTTTTGTTTGTCCTTTGTATGTTGCAAGAAGGCTGCACTGTCCTAACACAGGGATATCTTGACCTGAATAACTAGTTAACTTAACATCTGCGGCACGCAACGGAGGTGTGCCCAGCTGTTTGTATGTGCCTTGATTGATCAGTGAAACTGCAGCCCCGGTATCAAGCTGGAATGGTATCACTTTGCCGTTAATGTCCAAGTCGACAAAAAGTTTATTGTCCTGCTGACGACAAGAGCGACTGTCCCGTGCAATGTGAACTGACACTGGTACAATATCACTTGCGACTCGACGGGATTTCCGATGATGTCAACGTACACTATTTGTGGGACGAACACAGTCACTGTTAGAGAGAGTGGCACTGGGCGGAGTGTAATGAACTACATGAATTTCCGTGGGCGAAGTTTCGCGAGCCTGAGTATCCTTGGTTCGATTCCAATTCCGGCGCAAATCAAAGGGCCTGGAATGGTTTTGAGTTTCCGATCTGAGCTTTTTCTGGCAAACACTTTTAACATGTCCTTTTTTATTACAGAAAAAGTAAATAGCTTGGCGTGACGGGCAATTCTCACGCGAATGTCTAGAAGTGCACCGCGGGCATGATTTGAGCACTGCATTTGCCTGCCGGCGCAGCACACGTGGCTGAGAGCCTGGCGGCAGCGGAGCGGCTGGGCGCGAGGACTGTTTAGTGTTCTGTGCAGCTCGCCCGGCGGGCCGGTTAACCTGACACACGGGTGGCGAAGTTTCAAATGATTCCTGAGCAAAGTCAAGTGTGTCCTGCCGATCCAATATGTCCATCATTTGTTGAAGGGGGGGACTGACTAGTTTCAAAATCTGTTCCCTTATACGAACATCAGAAACGTTCTGTGCAATTGCATCATGTACCATAGTATCTGAATGAGGGAGTCCACATTGACACTCAAAAGCACAATCCCTAGTAAGGCCTTGCAGGGTTGCAACCCACTCCCGATTAGTCTGACCTGCCACACGTTTTGTACGAAAGAAGGTATACCTTTTCACAACTACATTGACTGATTCTTTGAAATATGTATATAATGCAGACAAAATTTCTTAGTAGGACAGAGTTGCTACGTCACGTTGGGGAAATAATTTGACTATCACACGGTATGTTTGTACGCCGACCGATGATAAGAGATAAGGCTGCTGTTCGTTACCTTGAATTCTGTAGGCGGCGAGATGGAATCCAATTGCCGTGACCACTCCGTCCAGCTTCCCAGTGCAGCACCAAAAGGTCGAAAAGCTGGTGCAACAGCGTGTTGTGGCTTTGTTAGCAGTGGAGCGGCGGCTGGCGCATCGTTTTGCATTGCACATTGACCCTGGACGAGATGTCCAAGGGCATCCAGTAATGCATGCGTCTGCTGATTCTGTAAGCAATAAAATTCGGACAGAATATCTGGAGTGGCGAAGCCATTACACAAGTAAATCGGGGGAGTTTAGAGAAGAACGCTGTTTTGCCTCGTCGCCAATGTTGTGGTTGGCAGGAGAGCCAACACCGTGTAACTAGATGAGGCCGAAAGGCACGCGTTTTAGTTAACGCAGGCTGGCGTGAGGTCTGGAACAGGACAAGGAGATTAGAATTTATAAAAGCGGACGTAGCTGTTGGAATACTGAACTTTAATCCATTAATGATGAACGTCGCTCTTGACGGTACATGATTCACAATATCAATAGTAACTGAATATGGCGCCTTGCTAGTTCGTAGCATATGACGTAGCTGAAGGCTATGCTTAACTATCGTCTCGGCAAATGAGAGCGTAATTTGTCAGTGAACAAACGCTAACAAAGTCGGTTTACAACTGAGGCGAGTGCTTGGAAGTCTCTCTAGACCTGCCGTGTGGCGGTGCTCGGTCTGCAATGACTGATAGTGGCGACACGCGTGTCCGACGTATACTAACGGATCGCGGCCGATTTAAAGGCTACCACCTAGCAAGTGTGGTGTCTGGCGGTGACATCACAGTTTCTCAACACACACGCAACTCGCAGCTGACAATACTGCTCCAAGAAGTGTGTAGGTGAAGCTGAGCTAACTGAATGTCTGACAGTACAGGAGACCACAATTTTATAGTGATGTCAGAAATAAGGAGCCTATCCAGTATATACAACTCTTCGCTAAGTGGAGGGGCTTTCAGCTGCAATAATAATGTTTTTAAACTTCGCTTGTTTAGGAAAGTATGAAGAGACTTGGAGTAATGTATTTATTTTCTTACTTCCATGTTGTGGTAAGGGTCAGACATAATTAATTGTTTGCATACTAAGCTGTGTGTTAACACTGATCAGATCCACTTATCATAAAGCTGGAATATATCAAAAATTGTTTACTTTTATAGAGAGCAGTATCGAGATCTTCATTAGCAAATTTTTCTGTTTTATTTTTAGTCTTAGCACTACCAGAGAGCAAAACCTGTCTGGACATGTACTGCTACGAAAAATTCAACATCATCTAGGTAAGAAGTAAGGCTTTAATTAATCTGTATGGATGTCCGATACCATCACGAAGAATACAAATCCAGCCTCATTGCATATCTATTAGGCGGCTGGTACATATACTGGTGAGTAAAAATTTGTAGGTGTGTAAAATGGATTGATTACATATGCTCAGTCGTTAGCATAGCAGAAGGTAGATTTCGATTAATTGAAAGCGTCTACAAAGGTGACTGCTTCCAAACACTTGAGAGACACATCTTACAATACTTTCTAGTTTGTGGGACGCATATCAAATAGGACTAATTGGAAGAGGGTATTTTGAATGCATTCAAAAAATGAAAGATGGAAGAGTGTTAATCAAAACGAATCATTGCAGACGGAATACAAACTCGGATTTTGGAAGAGTGGGGAGGACAATCTCCCGTGACCTTTCAAGTGAACCATCCCGGCATTTGCGTGAAACGATTCAGGGTAATCAGCGAAAATCTAAAACAGGATGGTCGGATGGGGGTGTGAGCCGTCACCTTCCCAAATGTGATGCCACTGTGCTACTAACCACTTCGCCATCTCTCTCGGTTATTCAAAGAAGGGCATCTCGAATGCTCACAGGTTTTTTTGAGCTGCGAAAAAGCTCCGCAGAATTGCTGTAAGTATTGAATTGGCAGACGCTTGAATAGACTCAAATCATCCCGTATTAAGTGATGAAGCTAGCGATACACTCCAGAATCCAACATATCGCTCCTGTACAAACCACGAACACAAATGACAGCTCCAGATGTGTATACGTAACCATTCTTCCCCAGCGGCGTTGCGATTGGAAAGGGAGGAACCCCAGCATACGAGGTGCCATTGGATATGCCATGTACTTCACAGTGATTCGCAGATATGTACTTAGGTGTAAATACAGGTAACGTTACGAAATCGTTAAGGTAAAGTGCGAATCTATTCTCCTGTCCAGCGCACGATCACAACTCGCGTTGCCTGAAACTCAGCACTCAACTAGCGGAAGAATTGCGTTCCGTATTTCTGTTGCTGACGAGAACTTTATCTGATTACATCTCTATACCGCTCCTGTCGTAGAACGTTTCCGAAACGTGGGAAACATCGAAGAAGGTTGTGAATTCGAAAAACCTATATGTAATCGAGTCATAAAACGCTGTAATTCCGTCCTTCATTCAGAGACAGATTCAGACGGAAAACAATCGTTGTGAGAGCAATGCATTCAGAGTTGGATATTTTTTATTGTATTTGTTCTTTAAGGGAACAGACCCAGAGAAAATGTAACTGATTGAAACCAGTAAGCAATGGATGCGAAACTCATTTGCAGTTAGATTACCTATTAATGGTGTCTGACTATACACAAGGTACCAACCGTACACATTCTGTTAGAACACTGGTAGAATTATTTCCAAAGTGTAAATAATTGTACTATAATTGCTCCACTGAATTTTAATATTTTAGATTGCTAAGGGCTCCTTGAGCAGTAGAAGGTACGTATGAAATTGTACTTTTATTGCATTTACAGTGTACTACACAGTCTTCAAACCGATATTTAACGAGAATTAATTATTTAGGTCGGAACATAAGGAGAGCTGACTGGACACTAACTATGGTAGTCTCGGAAAAGAAATTACCACGTCTTGCTTTATACGAACACTATGGAATTTTGTAAAAAAGACAAACATTGAAAGTTGATATAGATATAATGATGAAGGTCATCATTTGCAGGACACGACATTTTCTAAATTTTGCTTTATACCAAAAATGTGTTTCAGTACACAGGTATCATACTAACTGGATAACACCCTTCATTTACCGTTTTTGTCATAGCGTTTTCGTCTTCTAGTCTATATGCCATCGGCTTCGCCACCTCAAGAGACACCATATTCTTCGTCTTATTTTCTTTGTGTTAGGTGGCACTCGATTTCTTTCATTGGCATCACTTTCCTCCTTGTTGTTCAATGTCAAGTCCGATAATAACTTCTACAGTGAAAGATTACTACAGCGTTACAGAGAAGATATAGAATTAAGTTATTACAGACTGGAAAAAGAAAATAACAGAAAATACTAAACAGTTACGGAAACTGCATACACGACTTACATCTTTAGGTAAGTTGCGAACTCTTTGACCACCCTTTCCCCTCCACCTCTTAGTGCCACTGTCAATCGTTTACACAGTAACTTTTTCTCCTTTCCTCCATAATGCCCAATAGTATGTGTTCAATCTTGCTAATATTCTAATGACTGTTTTTTTCCTTCTCACAGTTTGAACCTATTGCATATTCTATTACATTCTTCTTTTTATAACTTTTTATAAAAGGCTCTACTATTATCTTCTTCATTCGACTGTTCTACATACGTTCCTTTTCCATTCCTTTTCTCTCTAACTTCGTCACTTGAGTTGACATAAATTTTTGCTACCAAAGTTATCTGCATTTTTAGTTCCAAGGAGCTTGAGGTTCCTCGCATTATTTCTCCTGTTTGTGATTCTAAGGATCCTAAGCTTGGTTGCATGTTCGATTATAAGTGCGTGAACAATTGTTTAAGTACTGTTGCCATTTGTGTTCCTCTGTTTATCTTACTTTATTGGTTCCAACACACTGGTTTCCCAGCATTTCGATCTCACTTATCTGCCTCTACGTTAATGACTTTTTTGTTTCACATGGTTTTATTATTCTCCCATTGTGACTTTCATTCATATAGTCTCGTTCTTCAATTATTCTTACTGATTCTTGTGTCTCTCTGACCCACAGGTTCCTGCTCTTTTCATTTTGACTTATTGCCTATATACAAATATACATAACGAGCAACCATTTAGACAGATAAGCAATGTATCTGCAAGACTGCAGTAGCAATGTCGCCACTTGTGATGTCAGGCCCTGGTATGTTAAATTGGACTTCATTCAACACGTACCAAGTTCGGCTGAGAGACCTATGCTCCATCCAATTAGATGGCGTAATCTGCTGTGGACTGCATTTCGAACTAGCTTTCGAATGTTATGAACTGAATCGATCGAGCAATCGATTTGCATTCTCTTGAGTTAATTCTCATTGGTGCTCCGCATGATCCAGTAACACGTCTGACAGAGCATAGTCTGTACCCTGTCATCTGGCTTGCGCCCTTGGACAAAAGGCAGGCGTTGTCCCTTGCAGTTTTATTGCTGGCCTAAACTTTCACTCTAGGTGGACTGACGCCTCGCCGCCTGGAGCTACAACCATCCAAAGTATTTTTCTTCCGTTCACTCCACTCAACATTCATTCGTTCTGTATGGTTTGGTATTCCAATCACTGGCCCATTGACGTTTAATAATCTCCTACAATTGGGTAGTCCTGCTGCTAAGGATACATGCTTCCACTCAATTTGGAAGTGACACACTGGAAGATCGAGTCTAAGTATAAGAAATTAAGAGCTTTAGTTATGTAACTACATTAAAATCCCTGTGCTGAAACTAAGCACCCACCAGCATAGCCGTGCGCGTTAATGCACCCTTCCCAGATGCCTGATGGATTAACAATGCGGGTGGTCTGCTGGCCAGCTTGGATGAGGTTTGTAAGCAGTTTCCCACATCCCAGTAGATGACTATCAGGCTGGTACACGAGTCGCACTGAAGTTACGCTAACTGCAAACGCTTGGAAAAACTTTTCATCAGTTCAGCTTGAATAACTCTATATGTAGTTACTTGTGGTACCCAAATCCAATCGCAGTGAGTAACGGGTAGGTGTCATTAATAGCCGGCCTCGGTGACCGAACGGTTCTAGGCGCTTTAGTCTGGAACCGCGCGACTGCTACGGTCGCAGGTTAGAATCCTGCCTCGGTCATGGATGTGTGTGATGTTCTTAGGTTAGTTAGGTTTATGTAGTTTTAGGCTCTATGGGACTGATGACCTCAGGTGTTAAGTCCCACAGTGCTCAGAGCCATTTGACCATTTTTTGTCATTTATAACAATTCTGACCCTGCACCGAACAGAGACTCAAGAAAAAGAACGCATGAATAAGGTCAGTCCTCAAACTGACTAAAAACTCCCATGGTGGTCAATATTATTCAAAATTAACAGCATCACTAGCGGATGGCTTTTATAAAGGACCAGCAAAAAAGTCAGTAACTGCTGGCCTCTTAAGATATCTGATTTGTAATGTAACTGGTACTGCAGGTTATGTCGTAAGTAAATTAAGCTATACTAGTTATTCCCCTGGATTGATACATTCTGTATAGTCTCAGCGAGCACTTGAGCATTTGGTGGTTAGTGACAGCCCCAAGATATTGCAATCGGAATCTTCTGTATGCCGGCACTGTGATCTGTAAAGTCCCCTGGAATTCCTAACTTTCGTCTTAATCTCTGTACTGGAAAGATATTTTTTGCAATTTCTGGCCCAGAGAAGTACTTGAATACTCTCAGAGAAGGGAGTAATGTTTGCAGCAAGTAGAAATAATCTCAACTTTCTACATCTGTTTTATTGATGCCTTTGTACATTTTAGTTCGCAGCTCGTGGTCTCGCAGTAGCGTTCTCGCTTCCCGAGCATGGCGTCCCGGGTTCGATTCCTGGGGAGTCAGGGATTTTCACCTGCCTCGAGATGACTCAGTGTTGTTGTGACGTCTTCATCATCAGCATTCATCTTCATTACGGTCGGCGGAAGGCAAAGGCAAACCACCGCCACTAGCACCTTGCCCAGTATGGTGGTGCGGGTCTCCCGCATCGTTCCGCTACACTCTGTCAAGGAGTATGAGACTTCGTCACCATACATTTTATTTCCATACAGAAACAATCTGTGTTAAATGACGTGACAATATGAACCCTGAAATAATTTTCACTAATGTTGTTGCAACATCGATCACGTATAACGTCGAAATCGCTCAAAATTGTTTTCTGTCAGAAAACAATCACTGTTCTCATTTTTGCCAAACCACAATAGTTTGCACATTATCAATTTACCGTTCACTATTTATAATTTGCAGCTTACCTGTCTTTTAAAAATTTTAAGGAAGTTTGTTGCTCACATTTGCAAGAGTAACTGCATTTGTGTCATTTAGTGCATTGGTATTTAGTAAAACTTACCAAGTTTATGCTCGACACTACTTTGTGCACTAGAGAGGGAACTCATCTGACGCTCACCGCATCCTGTCCCAATTTCTCTAGACACTCAGACACTCATCACCGCCACAGTCCATGACACCTCATGGTGTGTCGCTGTAGGCTGCACCTTTTCACGGCCCTGGCTTGCATCAGCATCTTCTCTTCAACATTTTTTTTTCTGTAGTGTTCGGAAATATTTGCACACATTCATGGTAGCCCAAATTTAACAGTATTATTCTAAGTGATATTTGGTTTGATTCTTTTAAGTCATTGTTGTAATGCCTGTAAACTTAATTTTTAAATTCTGAATTGTGCTGATTTATGCTTCTGTCAGTCGAAGGGATTCCACGAAATGTTCACCCACTTGGGCTTCGTAATATTAGTATCTGTTTCGATAGCTTAAATAAACTTACATTCGATAATCTAACCATGCAGGTTCATAAAACCCAACTGTGTAAAAATTTCTTACATTGTTGCTGAGCAGCAACCACTCGATATTTCAAAGAATACCTTGCGCGCCGTGGCGCGGAATACGAATTGTTCATAAATTGTATCAATAGAGATATTTTGTGTTTCTTATTTTTTGACAGCTGAAGAATTGTAATCCTCTTCTGTTAACACAGACGGCGGACGTGTATATGGTTTGGTCCGCAATCACTAATTAGTTATTATAAAATATTACTATTTTGCAGTGCTATGTAAGATTTTATGTGTGCAAGTAAGATGAAATGTCGAAAATGTTAAAGGACTTTATTTAAAGAAACAGCCAGCAAGGTATAAAACTGAAATGTACGGAATTTATTGTTATAAATACTGACTAAGGTAATTAAATTGGTTGTTGTGCTCTCAAATGCTGTAGTGCCCGCTTATTAATTAAAGTATTTCTATACTATCCATCTCCGGTTAATGGCGACAGAAATCACGGTGGCTTTATAGTTTTCATACAGCTACCAGGGGCCGACTGCATGTCGGCAAACGTCATAGTTAAGGCAGAAGGCGCATTGCTATTGACCTTTTTTGTGATATAAATCCAAATTCTTTTAATGTGAGGTGTAGTATAGCAAAGAAAATTTCCAGCTCTGTTTGGTCCCTAACGTTTCTCTGTTCGTAGTTACTGAGTTTCATATCCGGTCGTGATCGATCAAGATCACGACACAAATAAATTAAGTGGCAATGCGAACTTTGTTCTTGATCCTGAGAACGCCACACCTTCTGCAAACGATTTCAGGCGAAATATAGATAAACTATAACTCACAGTACTTAAGTTTTTTGATAAGTCTTTGCTCTTCCCGCCAAAAAGCGGTGCAAAACTCACAACAGATTTCTGAACCTTCATAAGAGAATAATAATTTGTCAAAATACAAATATCTTATTTTAAAAAGAAATACACCATACTTGGCTCCCGAACAGCGACTTGACTGAAAACACGAAAATCAGTCCTCTTGTGTTTGCTGCTAATATAGATGTATCTGCCAATACATTTATTTTTCATGTGCACGCTACGCGCTTATAAAAGTGTGGACGAAAATTTCAAAGAGGATTAACGAGCCTACGGCGGAAAACGGAGAAATGTATACCCTGTTGCCGTCTTTCAAGACACCAAACGTAAGTTAAGAAAAAATTTCATATGCAGTTGTGACGATTCAGTAGTACAGTTGTCTTTCGAGCTACACTACCATTCTTCCTTTTATTTCCATCTGCACATTCAAAAAATCAGCATAAAATAATTTTTTTAGTAAAAATTTAGTAGGATTTGCAACGTAGTATCTCAATTCCATTGTTGAGTCTTGATGTCAATGTGTAAATATGGCGTCATGTTACATGTAAAATGCTAACGCTGTGTGCTAATTCAGTTGTTTAGTGTACCCGTCTTCCATCTTGTCTTCTCCGCTTCACTTCACAGTCGCTTGTGGGGTGAGTGCAACGCCCATACTTGACAGACAGCACGTGACCTGACGTCACAAGCACAGGACAGATGACCTGCGTAGCAGAACGCGTGTAGCTGACATAATACTGTTGACAGACACCGCGACATGGCGGGAGGTAAACAGAAATTAATCCCGACAGCAGGTGACAGTGACGATATGAACAGCACTCAATATTCGTTGCGCTCACGTGCAATTAGCATGCGAGTGGAGGCGGAGGCTAACGCCGGTGATATGATTGGCACAGACCAAAAAATTCAAACGATTCCCGCGGGTAGCAACCCAACTGTAGATACGAATGCTATGCTCCTTCAAATGCAGAATTGGACGGCAATGATAGGGAAAAGGAACAATTGCGGTTAGAAAAGGAGCGAAAAGCAAGAGGAGGAAAACAAAAAAGAACTAATGCGAGCTTTTACCGATTTAAATAAACAATTTGAAGTGGTAAAAATTGAAATAACTACCGACTTTGAAAACTGATCTGAATACCCAATTGGGCGAGGTCAAGTCGGAAATAAGTAGGCAAGTCGAAGCAATAAAAACTGAGATCCGTAAACAGGTTGAGGCTAAGATCAAGCAGGTATCTAATAAATTTGATGGAGCACGAGGAGCTGCCAGGGGTGAAATTAATGCCACGGTAGAAGCATACCACAACGAAACTGTAGCATTAAAGGGTAATTGTGATACCATGACAAAGGAGGTCAGCGCCGTGAAACTGGTTGTCACTAATATGGGAAAGGAGATAGATGATTTGACGAAACAAGTAGAATCACTTGACATAGAGGAGCAGATAAAATTACGGTAAAGGCTCACGCCGAAGCGTTCTCCGATCACTACACAGAGTGGATAAAAACCAAAGACAATCTGACAGAAAAAAAAGTAAAGACAGAACTGAAGGAAGTAGTAAGGGAAGTTACTTATGATCTTTTGATGGAACCAGGAAAATCGGGAGACACCGTGTTATCTGAGCTAGGACAGATAAGGCAACTTTGGCACAGGACCTTCCTCAATGGAAGCAGCAGGTCATTGAAGAGGCGCAGACATTAAAGAACAAAGTGGAAAGTCCCCCACATCCGATGGGTTGTGAATGGAAGCACTCCCCATACCGAAATGAGAATAGGCAAATTCATTACAAAAATCCACTTGATCACACGTCACATCACAGTCCGACAGATACAGTGCATAACCACACTGAAGTGAACAGCCCACCAACACTCATAACACAAATGCAGGAATAAAGTGTATTGAAACACAAAACATTTCCCACCTTTCACCCGCAAAAACGTGACATACACCAGATCGTATTTTTGCGAAACTTCTCTGGAGTATTTCCGAACAGTTGGACAGACAAGCAAAGAATACAGTTTGTAACGGGGTATATAACAGGAGATGCCGCCATATGGGGAATAGAAATGACAGACAAGTGCAGGAGCTATAATGAATTCGAGTGGATGTTTCTGAACAAATTTTGGAGTGATGGTGTTCAGCAGCGCTTAAGAAAAGAAGTGTTCAACGCCGAAATGTTCAATTCGAAACACGGCAGTCTTAGACGACATTTCGAAAAATATTTAGCAAAAATTAAATTCTGGGCCTCGCCAATTACAAACAAAGACGCGATCATGATTTTGAAAACTAAATTGCCCATCTCTATAAGGGAGAAGTTAGTTAATGTTTCTGAGGATGATACCGAAGCATTTCTTTCCATATTGGACTCATTGGATTTGATTCGCGAAGACGCGGCAGCAAATGTTGGTAGCGCTCCGAATGAAGTGAGCAGGCGAAACAGTGGAGGTTACGCGGTCAACAATGGCAGTGAGGGAAGAGCGCGCGGTAGCGACACTTACTACCAACCGTCCGGCGGCTACAAAAATCAACAGGTGCCGCACGGAAATGGACGGTTTTGACCGAAGGATAATAATAAACAACGGTACGATCCAATGGATAGTACACAACGGCCACAGTACGGAAACTCAACACACAATTATCCACAAAATCAGTACGGAAACAAACCATAACACCAAGGAAATTATCAGAGCGGACCAGTCTTTAACAGGACGCGTGAGTGGAAATCACAGAAATGGCATGGGACAAGTGAAGGACAACAACATTTTGTTAATAATGACAACACAATACACTGCATGGCCCAGAATACATTTCGACCTCCAACAAATACAAATTTTTCCAGTCACTCAAATGATTATGTAGGAAATCCGAAGCCAAAACGGCAAAGGACTACACAAATCTATTATGGGCAAAGTGGATCGAACACGGGACAAGAAACTTGTCCACCATCCAACACGAAACGGAGGAGACGTTAAGGGCCATAGCCGATAGGGAGAACCACCACAATCAGGAAAACTAGAAACAGCATTTTATAGCCTCTACAAGAAGCTGACACCAAAATTAGGCAGTCGTTGATTTCACTGACAACGTATGCAAACATCCATAAGGAAGTATTTGACAAGAAGGTACATTGCGTTATTGAATATAGAGAAGGTCAGATGATCTTACTAAGGACTCATTTTAAACCATCGAAGCTACGAAAGAAAAATCGTAAGTGGCAGCGCGTTTATGAAGGCCCATACGTTATTGTCAGGAAGCCACACACAGGATGTTACTTGCTAGCCGACCCCATGACTGGAAGGATTAAAGGTCTGTTCCACCACTGTAACTTAAGAAAATTTCACAATGGTAACACAAGAAATTTACAAGTATGAGTAGTACGAAGCAATTACAAAGCATCATCAGAGAACAAGGTAAGTCGTCGACGTCGAATGATAACTCAAGAAAAATGACAAGCCATCAGTTAATAAGTCTAGTGGTCATCAAACAGTGCTGACTGTATGAGGGAAGTTTGTACCGACATGTTAATTGAATACAGGTAAAAGAGATTGCCAAAGAGAGAACTAAGTACTAGTTTTTAAGTTGGTATATAAGTATATGATGCATGCTCGTGTGATAATCAGCCCCTGATATGTATAAATCAAAGAGGAAGGAGTGATCAGTGCCCTTCTCTGAGGTCTTATAATAAAGTTTTTATTTTTTTTTGTTTTTTTTTTGTTTTTTGTTTTTATTGGTAAACTACCGTCTCTCGGAGGACAAGTTGTTGTCTTGTGTAAAATAAAGGGTCATAACTTTTCGTGACTAGAATCAAAGAATAACAGAGGATATCGTAATGAGAGCGACACATTACCTAAACAAAGGAGTAAATTATAGTATTCTAGAGAACATGTGTAAGATCCGATGCTTAGAGGAAGTAATGTATGTGAAAAACTTAATTAGGAACAGAGTTTTAAAGTCTATGGCAGATAAGTTATGCTCATGCAAATTCGAAGGTCTAGCAAGTAAAAGAAGGGGTAGAGATAACACTATATTATAAGTTCCATGGAAATGTTATACTTAAGAAATGCCAGCCGCAAGACTAAATGTAGCGATTAGTAACAGGAGTCTGCAATGCTTTAAAGAGTGATTCCGGAAAAAAATTAATTAATTATTTAAATTAAATGAATGGATGACAGCTTCATGTAGAAGACTACAGAGTCAAGTAATCAAGTAAATAATTGGTCAAACAAGCACATACATAGAGGCATGTACATGAATCAATTATATTTTCTAAGTGAATGACACACAAAAAGCAACTGCAGCAGCATAAGCGCTCGCATACAAATGTTTCTTGTTCAGTATGATAATATTTATAATGTACAGATTACTTAAATGCTGAATTTTGTGTTCCTTTATAAAATCTTATGCAAAATACCGACCCCTGATAATCCTTCAAACATCCTATTCCAAAGATCAGCTCGTAGAGGTTTACTTCTATTGTCTGGGAGAAGCAACTCATATGAAAAACGTGTAGGTTCGTGACGAGATCAGTTAACTTTTGCCTACTGAAGCCAATTAGTCAGGCCACTGGTTTGGCATGCAATTGAGTTTGTTGTCTTTGTAACACGCGATTAGTCCGTCATCGGGGTATATTTTGAAGCGAATAGTGTTCAGCATGGAAAAGGAGGCAGTCTCTCTGTCTGGAGGCTGTACTCAATATAAATAACACCGTAAACACAAGTTAATGGACACATAAATGAAAAGAGTAAATAAAAGGAGGCGTGTTCTCAAAGAGGAAGTCAATTACTCTGTCTCTGAAACAATTAACAAATTTCATAAGAATCTGACGCTAAAGAATAAATGAAACTGGAAGCTGAGTTTATAAGAGGAGATTGAAAAATAGTCTTAAGTGAAAGACGTAAATTTTAACTGGTAGACGAGAGAGAGCCATAAAGAAAATGATCGAAAGCAGTTCTGTACCGGATATATAAACAAACTATGTAAATATTATTAGTCAAGGTATCTTGTTATCCTTCTGTGAAAGTGTTATTTTGGCAAAGAGAAAGTGAGATGAAGGACGACGTTTAGTTCACGAACGCCTGTCAAAGTGAGAGTGAAAATTTGTGCGGCGAAAAGCGAGTCTGTGTCACGACTCTTTAAACCACAACTTGTGTGTATCAGTTTTATTTTTAACGTGTGCAACGGTCAGTGAATAAATATCGTTCGCCATACAGCCTTCGCAAGCCAGCAAAATAACTTCTTTTCCCTTACCTGTGAGTCCTTTACGGGCAGTTGACGAGTGGTACGCCGAGATAACTACGAGCAGGCTTCCTCAGTGAAGCAACAGCAGTAATCCTCAAACAACCTGCTGTAAATGCAGCTCGCTGTCGCCGGACAACACAACACACATCCAATCTACGATTACGCGCACGATGCGGGCCGGTGTTGGTCTATCAACATTGTCGTGCAGCGGCCTATGACGAAATAATGGATGTTTGAAACTTTAATGGCCGGGTCCGCGTGGCTCGCTCTGGCAATAATTGAGACTTCATACTACTTTGAAGGACATTGTTCTATATGTACATAGCAAACATCATATTTTAGAGACTGAAAGAGAACGATTTGTATTAAGCAAATAATAATATGGTCACGACTAAAATAAATTTCGGTCACGGTCAGAACGAGGTTGATATTTGACTTAACCGCTGTCATAAACAATTGTAGAAATCAGTGCAAAATGAAAGAAAGAAAGAAATGATCCTTACCCATCCTGAACACATGGTAATTAAAGCGATAATTTTAAGTAATACTAATGCAGAGTATTCTCTATTTATGTTCCAAATTCGATGAGTTGACGGAGAATGGCAAATTCTATTCAGTGAAGTGGTAGAAAAGGGACTCCCATCGTGAGAGATTCTTGACAAACAATTAGATGGAACAGTGTGATCCACGAACCAATGTACAATGTGTGTAAAAGAAGAAAGAGTATTACGATTAAATAAACATGAGCCTGTAGTACTTGCACAGACATTGAAATTTTCGAAACCGTGTGAAAGAATAATGAAAATATCATCTCAATTTCATAGTTTGTAGCATTTTACGATTATGTAGGTACTTCTATGTGTATGTATTTTTTTCCCTGCGACAATGCCTGTTATCTCCACTTAATGTATACAGCTCTTTATTGTGAATAGTTACATTTTCCATGTTGTTGTAGATGTTAAGAAACCCTGTGGCCAAAACACAGATGCAGATAAACTGCACAAGGACAATTTTTACTGATGATCTTAACAATGAATGTTTTCTCTAGTATGGTAACTTAATGATACGTCAAGTGTGTAGTACTATATGACTACTCGATTTCAGCAATAGACATGTATTAAAATCCACTAATATTACGAGTGACATGAGGACCCTTCAAATGGTTCAAATGGCTCTGAGCACTATGGGACTCACCATCTGAGATCATCAGCCCCTAGTACCTAGAACTACTTAAACCTAACTAACCTAAGGACATCACACACTTCCATGCTGGAGGCAGGATTCGAACCTGCGACCTTAGCGGTCGTGCGGTTCCAGACTGAAGCGCCTAGAACTGCACGGCAACAACAGGCGGCCATAGGGACGGAAGTAATACCTCCAGTGTTCCTCCCCTCCTCATGGGAGGCAGTGTAATATTAGTATCTGTTTCGATAACTTAAATAAACTTACATTCGATGATATAACCATGCACGCTTATAAACGCCATCTGTGTAAAATTTTCTTAGATCGTCGCTGAGCAGAAACCACCTGATCGTTCATAAATTGTGTCGATAGAGATATTTTGTGTTTCTTATTTTTTGACAGCTTCAGAATTGTAATCCTCTTCTGTTAACACAGTCTGATATTTTTTAAAGGCGGCAGACGTGTATATGGCTTGGTCTGCAATCACTAATTAGTTTTTATAAAATATTACTGTTGTGCAGCGCTATGTAAGAATTTATGTGTGCAGCTAAGATGAAATGTCGAAAATGTTAAAGGACTTATTTAAAGAAACAGCCATCAAGGAATAAAATTGAAATGTACAGACCTATTGTTACAAATACTGACTAAGATAATTAAATTGGTTATTGTGCTCTCAAATGCTGTAGTGCCTACTTATTACTTAAGGTATTTCTATACTATCCATCTCCTATTAATGGCGACAGAAATCATGGTGGTTTTATAGTTTTCGTACTGGCTGCATGTCGGCAAACGTCATAGTTAAGGCAGAAGGCGCAATGCTGTTGATCTTGTTTGTGATTTAAATCAGACTTCTTTTTATGTGTGGAGTAGTATAGCAAGGAAAATTTCCAGCTCTATTTGGACCCTTAGGGTTCTCTGTTCATAGTTGCTATGTCTCATATCCGGTCGTGATCGAACATGATCACGACACATCAAATTAAGTGGCAATGCGAACTTTGTTCTTCATCTTGAGAATGCTACGCCTTCTGCAAACGATTTCAGGTGAAATATAGATAAGCTATAACTTTCAGTACTTAAGGTTTTGGAAAAGCCTTTGCTCTTCACACCAAGAAGTGGTGCAAAACTTACAACAGATTTCTGAGCCTTCACAAGAGAATAATAATTTGATCAATATGTATATATATTTTTTTTTTAAAAACACCACAGCTTCCCACTGTATCCACCAGAACAATTGAGCTATGCCCACCATATTGCACAACCATTCCTCATTCCCATAAAATTCAGAAACATTTTCATCATGTCATAAAAAAACATTTTCATGATGTCACCAAATGCCCTACTACCTCACCAGACTGCGAAGGTTAAGAGTGCTGTTGGGTATTTCAAGGAATGAGGCAGTTAATTCAAACAAAAAGACTAGTTTAAATGAAAATAGGTACTAAATCAAGTATTCATAGAAACTGAACTAACGTTATTCTTTGACATAGAGTTAAGTGTAGGACTTTTATTGACTTCCATAAATCACATTGCATCATCAGGTACACCAGCTCTACCACCTGATATTCGAAAGATTACCTTGTTTGAAACTATTAATATAATTCTAAGTTCTACAATTAATTTTGTGTTGAAATAACCATTCTGTATAATTATATAATCCTAAAAAGTAAAGAGCTTACATAACTTCCGTATCTTCAAGGATAAAACACTAAGAATAGAAGAGGTGGAGTTAGAATTCTTGTGTAATAGTAGCTCTACATTTATTACACGTATTATAAATATATATAGAAAGACTGCATTTGAATGAGTTACACAAACAAATGAAATGGAACTCTTGCAAATACATTATTCATTCAATTTAAATTTATGACTTACTACTGGTAGAACGAACTGAAATGAGATCAGGATAATATGTAAAATTGATGAAAAATATAACTATTGACAAAATGATGCGTTTTCCAAAAATATATATAACCTATATTTAACATAGAAAGGTAACAGGTAACGATATTAATGATTTCTTTTCAGTTTTTCCAGAACAGAATTTCTCTTCAAAAGATAATTGAAAACAAATATTCTTTAGTACTTTCAAATAATATATAAAATAAAATTAATCAGTATTACTAATTTTCTTTAGTAAATATGACTAAATTAGCAAAAAATTATCTTTAGATATTCAAGAATACTGATAATCGTAAATGGGTAAGTTACATTCCAAAATATCATAGAACCTCATCCAATAAGAAGAGGTCGGTTTTGTAGTACATTAACATATACAGGATAATAGATATGAAAACTTTATTTTTCTGAGTCATCGGTCTTCAGACTCATTAGGTGTGACCCACTAGTTTCTCCTCCTGTACCAATCTCTTCATCTCTAAGGATTGTTTACACCTGATGGCCTCCTTACGTTGTTGTATATGTAGCAATCACAGGATTCGCTTAAACTTGTGGCTTTCTACAGCTCTTTCCATTACCACGGAAACTATTTCCTGTTGTCTTGACATTTAAATTACCATTATTTCCCTTCCTCCACTTAATGTTAAGCAAATAATTTTTTTACCTTATAAGTCCACTTCAATCTGACAGTGCTTCTATGAAACCACATCTCATATGCGTTTATCTCTTTTCCTCACACAGTTCATACGTCACTTTCATGTAACAATATAATCCAGACATACCTTTTCAAATGTCAAGAAACCTTTAACTGCCGCTAAATCTAATAACAACATCATGTATTTCAGATAGAAATTTTTTTATTTCCTGAAAAAAGGTATGTGAAAGAGTTATCTGAGCAAAAATTACAGAAGGGTAAAGAGTTATTTAAGTGTTTTACTATTATTAGGATAATTTATGTATCTGAAGTTACATATTTTGTTTATTCACTTCCAATACAAAGAGGTTAAATGATTAAAGCATGCAAATCACACATAACAAAATATGTTAATATTACAAAGGAGCTGTGTTCATTATAAAGAATGACATTATTCTCTCTGATCATGTAGTTCTTATAAGATATATATAGTTATGATTGATGCTGTTTATAAGTATTGCATAAAGTTTTCTTTTTCTATATATCTTTGAGAGTAAATTAAACCTCAGGTTAACAGTTCACCAGAGTATATTTTTCAGAGAAAAATTTATTATTGAGTAGAGTTCTTTAAAATAATTTGTATGAACTTCTACTTTCCCATGTAATAAGACAGATAAAAGCAATGACGACAGTTATTACTGTGTCAAAATTGTTGATACTCCAGCGAACTGATCATTAGTGTTCCCAATTCTTACTGCTCTTTCCACGATATATAGTAAATGTATTATACCTGAGAAAAATTTTATAACAATATCATTTGTTAAAATATTTGGCTATTTAGAAATAAATTTTTACTGGTCTTGATTTGCAGAAAACCTCTGACATGTTAGAAGTAAAAATATTAACTTCAACAAGTTACAGTAATAAGTAAGTTCATATGTGATTTAAAGAAATATCATAAAAGAATGTAAATATAATTCTGTAGGAAGTCTTGAATTTCTTAGTAACTGCCTTTTGGAAAAAAAAGCACACAATTACTGTCTCACATTCGTTTACTATTCTTGTACAAGTTTCCAGGGTGATTTTTGCTTCAATACTCCATTTTTTGGAGAAGAGGGATACTAATTTCCATCCAGCAATGCTGACTAGAATTTCCTTGATCTGCATAAGTCATATTACTTAAATGCCTAGATAACTGTTGAGAAAGGGTGATGTCATTTTCTTTCCATATCCTCAAGGATTGAAGCTAGTGCCAAACCTCTAAAGTCTGTCAAGGTACTGAATTATAATCTCACTATTAATGGGTTATGTATTTTAAGCCCATACCAAATAGGCATTCTTCCTCATGTGATGTACTACATGACAGTTAAATTTCCACTTCCAGCTGGTGTAAATTTTTTGGAGGTAAGAAGAGTGCAAAACTAAGTGTGATAAACATTATTAACTTAACGATGAAGTGTTCTGTAAATTCATACCAACAGGAAGAAATATAAAATTTAAGAATAACTCACTTGATACAGAGCAGCATTCGAAAGAAAAAGAAAAATTCTGAGGAATTTATCAATTTCACATAGTGATTGAGAAAAGACTTGCTGTTTTATGTATGCAACTAGGTAGATAAATGTGGTGGAAGCTTGGAAGAAAATATTGGTTAGAACGATTATTTCAGAATAAATGTCAGTTATTACAAAGTCTAACAAATATTTATTGAGCACATTTATTGAAACAATGCAAATAAATAAATCCATATACTGGCAAACACTAATAATTAAATACTATTACTATAATTCATTGCACTATTCTCACATCTGTGCTGAATTTAAAGACCATATGTCACTACGTTGCTGATTTATAGTGACAACACACCATCATATGCTATTCATTAGGTTGCATAATAAATTCTGTTTAGCTAGTGTTTCCATACAATAAAGAGTCTGACAGAAATAAATTGTGGTGGTGAGAAACAGTTGTTTGATACATGCTGCACAATGAGTGAATGGCATTATACAATCAGAAATTACATAAATTTTATGTACTTCCTGCTCACAAACACATAGATGTGAATGTAGTAAGAATTAGGTAATAATATAAGAAATATTGTACATAATAAATATTCTGTCTGTGAATTTGTGTGAATATTATGCAGTACTGTACCATGACACTGTATGTCCAATATTACCATACCACTCTGACAATTCCACAACATTCCTACAAATCTCCTCATCAAATTAAAAATGGAGGAGCTATTATGTTTACACACTGATTAGCCACTTGTTTCATGTAGATAGTTTTGAACAAATTTTCTCAGAAACCGATTACTGGGTCAATGTGTCTACTATTTCACATGTACATAAAGCAACATCACAAAAATATTGAAGTACACAGCATTGTACAAACAATTTTGCAGAGTACAAGGGTAAAACATAAATACTTTCGTTGGTGAAATTTTTGGGATATTTATAGTTAGTATTTGAGTTTTATATGCACTTTTATATCCATCCATATATGCTACTTCTGCCAGTGGTAACTAGTCTGTCACAATAGGTCCGTTCTTTTCTTTCTGGCAGCCTGAGACCCACACTGCATTCGGATCCATTGATCTACAGTTTCAGAAACACTGACAGCGATGGTGCTTCAGAATTTATGAAGAAAACACGTAAGTGTTGGGAGACTGTTCGTGGGAAGATACAGACGATCAACTGATAATCTAGTCTGCACATCATTGACAGTTACTGTAACCGTAATGGGAATACAGGCAAAGGAAATATCACATGAAGCAGCCAAGGACGCGTGTAGTGATAGATGGTTCATTGAATCACCATCCTAAATGCTGCCACATTGCTGTTAAGGTACGGAGTCTAGTCTGGATGGGAAGAAAGTGGCTGGAAGTCAGTAAGCTCTGTTAGTAAGGTCGCAATTTGGCCATGTCAGTCCACATTCCAGCCTCACAGACGAGGTAAAGTCGTGAGTCATCTTCATAAAGCACACATAACTTTGATGATTGGCCTCATGTTCCATCCAGAAGACCCTCTAAACTATGGTTCTTGTACTGTACAGATAGCAGTATGGCACATTTCACTTAACTGCATTCTCCAGATCTGGCCTCGGTTTTGGTTGACAATGAGACAATTATAGTACGAATTGTAAGTCTCTGTGAAAGCTTCCATTTCCTCTAAAAAAAGGTGAGGCCTATATAATGTATTATCAGAATCACTGGCTCCTTCACCTTTTTTGGAAGTGATCATTTATTGCAGCTTTAGGTTTGTGTTATCCGCATTCGAATAGACAATTTTAAAATACTAAGGGTTCCGTGACACACAGATACGTAAATGGTGCCAAAGAAACACTATGATTATTTCTTAACAGAAGTCCAACATTATCCAGCATGTGTAATGTTGAGCTTCGTGGTACATTGACTTTGAAATTGTAACCAAATTTCATTTTTACATATTAAATTGAGAGAGTATTATGACATAAGTGACAGAAGCACTAGAAAGAGTCACAAATAGCCGCAGATCGACGTTAAAGAAACCGGCAGCAGAGAACTGCAATTCCCTTGCGGACAAACGAAGGGCACATAGTGTTGTATCGTGTCGCGCGAGTGACTGACACCTGTCCAGTAACACGCCGACCGCGATTGCCCGCTCTGCTGCAGATGAACACAACCAGCACATTACCAGTTGGTTGCTACACATAACGAGCAGCACTAAACAACTCACGAATATGGTTCTCGTGAAATCGGGCCATTTGTGTACCAACAGCACAACCGAGTAGGCTAGTGCCACCATTTGTATCAAGCTGCTGAGGACATGTAATGACAGGGCGAACCCAAAGTGTTGACCGCAGAGGCGAGCGACGCGGTGCAGAGCCAGCCTGGCGCGCTGCAGCAGCCGCAGCTCACCCTCCGCCACCCACTACTGTTCTCCGGAGGTCGCCGCCTCCTCCAGCTCCGCCTCCCTGCGCAACGGTGGCCGCACACTCCTCAGCAGCTGCCAGCGAATGGCACCCATCCGGTGTCGCACCACAGCCACTACCCCGAGAAACTGCATGTACCAAAGCCAAGAGTAGGTTCCAAAGTAATAAACGGGTTTATAGTGCCAACCACCACCAATAGCTTCCTTTGCACTGATCACAATAAGACCTACAACGAGCGCAAGAAATCCTACAAAGATAGCAAGTGAGACCCGCCTAGTCTGCACGAATCCTTGTCTCCTGTAGCTGCGCTGCTGCTGCGAAAGTAACCCGTCCACTGTATCCACAAGACTGATAATTTCACTTATAATCTTGCAACGGGTCATTAGACATGAGCTTAACTGAGCAGCTGATTGCATCCACGTCAAAAGAAAGCCCAAAACTACAGGCAGTTTCTGAGGATGGTTACTGAATGGCAGTGTCTGTGTCCAGATGTGGCTGTAGCTACAGTATAAGCCAATTACCACGATACACACTAACCACACTACGGTTGTGACAGTACTGGTATATTTCCTGCACCGCACTTTACAACTGATGGTTTCCTGATTCTTGTGTTCGCTACTCGTCACGAGGAGACCACATAATCTACTCACCACGTACAGAGGTTTAATGGCGTTCTTGAAAGTATACTCACTCATCCTAAGCTGTGTGTAGTACAAGAAAATAAGTAAGAGTTTCGACTTGAATATACAGTAAGAGAATCGCTTTAAAACACCTTTTTTACGACCATGGACATTGTGTTTTAGTTATATCTTAATATTGTTGACTGAGTACATCATAAACTAAAAGATTAACGTCACGCATTACGTTTATTTGTTACTGTCGTTGGTTGTCGATTACTCCAGCAGTCACCCGCGTTGCGACTGAAGTTCGGCGTACGAAGCTCATTAAATTACTTCGGTATTCCATTTCTTAATCGAAGAATTATCTACTGCTCTGCGTCCAATTACCTCGCCACTCTGTCAATGTTAGCAGCTACTTCTAATAAATGTTATCTGCTCTAATTAAGATTGTGTTACCTCTTTTGACGATATTAATTGCTCTTATTATCTGTAATCCAACACAGGGAAGGAATTTTGACTATTACTTTCGTTAAGCAGCGACATTTTATTACAAAACAGGTTATCTTTCGAGGTGGCACAGTCGTTAGCACATTGTATTCATATTCTGAATGTTCAGATCTGCATCCGGCAGTCCAGATTTTGGTTTCTCATGGTTTTCCCTGATCAGTCCCGGAAAATTCTGGGATGGTTCCATTGAAAACAGTACGCCGATTTCCTTTCCCATCCTTTCATAATCGGAGCTTTTGCTCCATCTGTAGTAAATTTACTGTCATGGGAAGTTAAAATTCTAATCTTCCTTTCTTTCTTCCTTGCTTACTTCCTTCCATCTGTCTCTCAGAACCATACTTGAAATTATACTAAACAATTTATGTGTAAATACACAGCAGAAATCGATGCAAATAAATTTATTTCTAAACATTTGTAAGTGAAATTGACACCAGTAACGCAAAGCTATGAAGCACTCGAGAACAAAAGTCAGGTTCATTAGACAGAAAAGGAGTCCATAAAGAATTTATGACCAGTTTCATTCTTTGAAAAAATATTGTAAACTGATGTAGAATCGTATTGAAGTCAAGAAACCCATGTTTATATGTTTGTCTCAACTTTCAATTTGTTTCTTTCTTTCCCTCTCTCTCTCTCTCTCTCTCTCTCTCTCTCTCTCTCTCTCTCGCTCTCGCTCTCTCTCTCTCTCTCTCTCTCTGTGTGTGTGTGTGTGGGTGGGTGGGTGGGTGGGTGTATGCGTGTGTAAGTGTGTGTGTCTCCCTCTCTCGCGAGAATGATATAGCTAATAGACAGACTGAGATGTTGATTGACCCTTTGCCATTTTGTTCATGTATGTGTCAGTCAATTAGATTCTTGTACCATAGAAATCAGGGATAAAGATGTTGTTTGGTGGCCTATATCCTGTTTCTACACCACAACTACACACATTTATTGACAGGGTTCGCTTTTTTACTTCAGTATAAGTCCACATTAGCCTCACTGATGGTGAAATGCAAGTTCTGCAATGTGATGAATGACAGACGCCACATCGGAATGTCAGTTGGTGCGACAGTGAGTGAGCCAGTGACTGAGACCTGAGACTGACTGTCCACAGTTGCGAGGGCGTTCGCAACTCTGTCTTCAGCCCCCCGCAAGAAAAGCCACACGGTCGTCATGCAGGGAGGATGCGAAAGACAATGGGGAGGGAGGAATGACTCCTGACATTGAGATGAAGCATGGTGTACACCCGACCTTCGCCCATCAAATGGTTCAAATGGCTCTGAGCGCTATTCGACTTAACTTCTGAGGTCATCAGTCGCCTAGAACTTACAACAAATTAAACCTAACTAACCTGAGGACACCACTTACATCCATGCCCGATGCAGGATTCGAACCTGCTACCGTAGCGGTCGCTTGGCTCCAGACTGTAGCGCCTAGAACCGCACGGCCACTCCGGACGGCGTAGCCCATCATCTGGCTTGTGAGCCAACAGGAACATCCTCAGGAAAACTGCTGCCAGGTCACACATCCAGGCCTGAGGCCGTGCCGTGGGGTGATGACAGCCACAGCGACGGCGATGGTGGGCCCAGGTCCATTGGGTCAGTGAGCACGGGTGGCAGGGCGAGGTCGAATCGTCCATCCACTCCTCCTGGGGTGCTGTGGTGGCACCAGCGGGTGGTTGCAATGGCTGCGAGTTGCTGTGAGTCACTGAATCTGGGAGAGGAAAACCAGCAGAATCACCAGACAAATGACCCAACCAAATTGGGTTCGCTGCAAAGCATTGGGACCTGCAATCAGGTTTATAGAAGGGCCTATATATTCCTGGACCACACCTCTTTCCCAGCTACCACGGTTGCCATACACCCTGAAAGAACAAGATCATCTGGCGTGAAGTGATACTTGCGGACCATTGGCGGCGCCGGATGCTGTGTTTGGTGTAGCAAGTGTAGCAGCGTCTGATGGCAGCGGCCATTCAGAAGTTCTGTAGGTGATGGTGCGTCTCGTTGTTGGGAGCGATAGGAGGCGAGAAAGAATTTCAGCGCCTGTTCCCATGTGTGGGTGTTGTGAAGTTTGGCCATCTGTTCCTTGAGAGTGCGTACCAAGCGTTGTGCCTCTCCATTGGACTGTGGGTGAAACGAGGCACTAGTTAGATAACGCATGCCATTTACTCCACGAAGGACGTTGGGGAATTGCTCGCACTAAACAGTTAGAGTAATGGCACTGTACTTGGCAGAACATGGACGCCCATATTGAACAGATGACATCACAGAGTCACTAGTGCGGAAAACCAATCCACTCTGCCACAAACATTTTCGGCTTGGCTTTTCTCTTTTCAGCTTGGAAACTGTTCAAAATCTCGTGAAGTGAACTGTGGTCCATTGTCCAACACAAGTACTCCTACTTCTGGCAAATATTCTACGTAAAATATGGAGGACAACGCTTGAATGATGCTACTTCCTGTGGTAGAAGACAATGGCACCGCAAATGGGAACTTGCTAAAAGAGCCTACCACTACGAGTCAGCGAGTGTTCCAAAATTGTCCCGCAAAGTCAATGTCCATTTGTTGCCACAGAGATTAAGTCTTATGCAAAGCTGAAAATGTTTGTGGCAGAGTGGATTGCTTTTCCGCACATGCGACTCTGTGATGCCATCTGTTCAATATGGGCTCTGCCAAGTACAGTGCCATCACTCTGACCGTTTAGTGCAAGCAGTTCACCAACGTCCTTTGTTGAGCAAACGCAACACATCCTTTTGCAACACTTTGACAATAAGACAACGTGATTTTCCACTCTCATTTTGAACTAGAATCACACCCTGTTGAACTGAAATGCTAAACCAACGTGCAAAATATCGACTCACTACTGAGTTCTGGATACTGTTCAATTAATGAGACAGCCAAGTGCGAACGTAGTGGAACAAAATCTTCAGATGTGGGTGTGCATCCGTGGTCTGTGCAATTTTTCTGTAGCGCAAGGGAAAAGATTCCCACAGTTCAGTGTCCTGGGCATCGATTTGGCAACAAAAAGCGGCAGATGCATAAAAATCAGAGCCAAGGAAAATCGGAAAGCGAGATAGCGTGTCTGCATTGCCATGCGTTGCCCTAGGTCCGTTCACAATTTCATACTGACACTGCAAAAACAACAAAGTCTGTCGTTCCAATTTTTGGGCAGTGCATGTAAGAACTGGCTTTGACAAATGAAAGAAGGACTGCAATGGCTTGTGATCTGTCACTAAGTAGAACTAGCGACCATACAAATAGTAATGAAATTAGGTCACACCATACCTAATAGCGAGAGCTGTTTTTTCTATTTGTTAATAACTGTACTGCGTTTCAGCGAGCAACATTATGTCAAAAGCAATAGGTCTGACTTGTGCACCAATTTTTTGTGAAAGCAAAGCGCTGCTTCCATAGGGAGAAGCATCGACTTACAAAACCACTGGCTTGGCAGGGTCAAAATGGAGTAAGCATCTGTCACTGAACAATGCATTTTTCAGTTTCTTAAATGCATCTTGAGAGTCCATAGTCCACATAAAAGACAAAGTTCTGCCGACGAAATTGATGCAATGGAGCCGTGATCTGAGTGGCATTTGGTATGAACCGAACGTAGTATGTCATATTGCCTAGTACTGACTGTAGTTCACACGCATTAACCGGCTGCTGTAGCCGAGCAGTTCTAGGCAATTCAGTCTGGTAGTGCGTGACTGCTAAGATTGCAGGTTCCAATCCTTCCTTTGGCATGGATGTGTGTGATGTCTTTAGGTTAGTTAGGTTTAAGTACTTTTAAGTTCGAGGGGACTGATGACCTCAAACATTCAGTCCCATAGTGTTCAGGGCCATTGTGACATTGTGAGTATTAGGCAGGTCATGGAGTAGTAGTTAGATTCTGTAGGTTGTGGACCACTAGACCAATCTTATGAAACATAAAAAATTACTCATTAACACTCGCAATTTTTTATTTTCCGTAAGATTGTTCTAATGATCCAGATCCTACAAAAATCTAACTGATTTCCATTTTTACCTAATAATAATATAATATAACAATAACTATAATAAAAAAATAGTTTATCTTGCATACATTTCCCATAGGTGAATGTAATGTACATAAATAAATTAGATAATTAACTATTATTTTTAAAAAAGCATTTTTATAACATCTTCTTAGCCCCAAAAATTGCCCTATTTTCGGCTTTTGTGAGAAATGAGTTTTTTGCAAATTATATTAAAGAATTAGTATATATAATTATTTACTTTCTGCTTTAGCAGCCATAAGATTATTATGAACTGTTGTTTTTAAATGCTTTTTGAAGGAAGATTTATTTACAGTTCTACCACATTTACAAGTAACTTTAATTTTATTACGTTCCTTACAGCATTATTTACGTACATATTTATATCTACCAGTTCGATATTTATCTTTATAAAATTCCTCAACACACTTTTAATCATACATTCACAACTCTGTATTAATTGTGGCTTGGCACAGCCTAAAGACTGCTTTATCTGATGCTTGGCATTATCCATTTAAATAAAAATAAATTTAATGAAAAAAATCTTTTTTTTTAAATTTCACTTAGTGAATTCTATATCATGAAATTCATTATTTCTATTTTTAAGTTTCTTCATTCCTTTATATTTCAGCTTCATTTGTCCTTTTTTAATTATTTCAAGTTCGAAAGGATCAATTAAATTGTAACATCTATCTGGTAAAATAACTTTCAAATCATTATTAAGTTCAATATGTATTTTTTCCCCATATGTAGCATTTAAATATTCACAGTCAGTAACAATATATAAAACATTAATCACCAGTTCAGTTATTTTTTTAATCTATTTCGAGACACTAACATCATTTAGCTTCTTGATTATAGTCTCCATTTATATAGAATAAATTTTATCAGATTTATGTATAATAATTGTTTATTAGATTTTCAATAACGAGTAATGACCATATGGTAATGTATCTATTCTATTTTCTAAAACATATCTTTTATTATCATGAGGACTTTTTTGTTTACTTGAATTGTATATATTGCATGTTTTTCACTTTTAATTAAATTAAATTTTCTATATTGTTCTATATAGTTAAACAAGCAACCTTTATTATCTTCAAACTTATATGGTTTTTGACAATAAGTTTTAATTGCCTTACATTTCTTTTCTATTTCATCACCAATGTTATAAGCATACATCTTTGCTCTTTAACCACAAAATTCTTACATTATTTTTCCATTACATTCATCTTTCATTTTAACAACAACTTTCTTGTTTACTTCTGGAATATTTTGTGTGTATATATACATACATATATACATATACATATACATATACATATATATATATATATATATATATATATATATATATATATATATATATATATATATATATAAAATCTGTTTGATAATCAATTGTATCAAAATAATCAACCATTGATTTCATATCTTCATAGAAATCTTTGGTTTTAATATTGTAAATATAACCATCTGCATCTTGATAACACAATTCAATATTTTCTCCATATTTAGGCTTCATAACTCTACAGTGAAAATCATACGTCAACTCTTTAGATAAATGAAGTATACCTAATCGAACATAAATAGGTTTATCAAATATTATTTTAGTTTTATTCATTGAATAGCAGCTATATTTTCAGTAAATATAGTTCTAGTTTTAAAGTTTGGCCTAGCTACAAGTGTATCTAACACTTTACTATCTGAAATTAATTTAATATCTTGTCTATTTCCTATATATTCCATTGTTTTACCAAATACAGAATGATTCATTAATTTATAGAAATCTTTTTCAAAATCAATTATGGCTTTTGTTCGTAACTGTGTGGTTAGATCTATATCCTTCTTTAACCAATTAGATAGTTTAAATTTTATAACTTTATGTATTTTTGTAAGTATCATTACTAAAGATAAATATTGTTTTAAGATTTCTATAATGTACTACATAATTACGTTTTTTTATCTAAAGTAGTTATTAATTTACTTTCATTTGCACCTGGAACAAGTTTTGATTCAGGACCTGGTGGTAAATCTTTATGTAAATCATGTAATTAATTTTGATATTCTAGATCTACTTCATATATATATCAATCTTGAATACTGTTTGAGATTTCGCTTATTTTTGTAGAATTAAAATTATTTGGTTCATCCCATTTAAATGCGCGATATGGTAAATATTGGTTCATAGCATATCCATACAAATTATTTACATCTAGATACATTATATAAATTCGTATTTCTTTATTACTGTATTCTTTTAAATATTTATTATTTGCTTTTACTTATTTCTTACAACAATGTGAAATTCCACCCCTTATTCCCTCTTTCAACAAATAGAAGCATATCATAGTCATATAATAATTCAAGTTGTTGATTAGTAATTTTTAACATTGCATCCCAAGATAAACCTGGTGCAGTAAAATACCAACATGGATCCAAATTAGATGTATTTATATATGTTTTTCTAAAATTTTCAAAAACATCGATTAACAATAATACATAAGTTTTAAGATATAAATCATGATTTTCACCAAGATATTTAATAGTGAATTTTTCCCAAACTAATGTCGCATGTTCATAATCTTCATCACTTATGTCACAATCATTTAATTTACTATAAAATTTATCTTTTGTTGGTAATTGTGTTTCTTCACATTGTTTCCAAGAATCCATGTAATCATACAGATAAACACCTTTTCTAATTACTAAGAGAAACAAATTTGGAGAAACATACTTTTTAATATTTTTTAATTCATTTCTCTTTAAATTTGATGAATGTTTATCATGTATAAATCATGTATAAATCTGAATGTATCAACAGATCTCATTTTTAATTTTTTTGTATGTTTACCAAAATTAATATATTTGTTTTCATTATTTGGTATTAGTTCTATTGCTTTATCATCATAACCAAGTTCTTTTACAAAAAGGTGAGAATCATAACCAGAAAAATTATGTAAATAAATAGGTGCAAAATCAGGTTGTTTTATTTTTAAATTACAGTTATTACATAATGGAGCAATGTATTATCCAGTTAAATGATCATGATGTACTTTTTTATTCTTTTTTGTATAAGGACATTTACATAGTGTGCAAACTGTAGATTTATGAAACATTTTGTATTCATCAAGTGTAAGTGATTTGATTTGTTCAATTTCAGAATAAATTCTTCCAATATCTTCAACTTCTTGTCTTATACATTGTATAAATTTTTATTACAATTTGGTCCTCTATAAACAACAGGATCTTTATAATTACCATATATAATACTCAGTAAATGCCTGAAGGTGGCCTTGTAAGCCGAAAACCGGTTAGCAATAAAAATAATATTGTAGAACAAAAGCAAACTGGTGCTTTTCATTTATTATTATAATGTTGTTCTATCAAGAACCGACGGAATATTCTGTTAATATGATATATATATTTAATATAATAACAAGATATACTTGGTTCATGTTTTTTATATTTCATTGTATATGGTGATTCTGGATTTGGTTCACAATTATCCATCTTCAAAAGCAAACATTCAAAATCAGCATAAATAACAAATGGAACTTTATTTGTAAATGATAATTTTTAAAATTAAGAGATTCTCCTTCACCTGTCATTTCAACTGTTAATGATGTATTAGTTAAATAATTTTTTGTGTGTACAACTAATTTTTCTTTACTATTAAAATGTAGTATACACATATAATACTGTTTCATGTCTGGTAATTTGACTGGATACAAGTCTATTTAAATTTTTTATGTAACAATAATGTGAATTATTATCTTTCTTAAAATAAGTAGATTTACATGTTTTTCTTATTTAGATTTTGTAATTTTTAATGGATCCACATAATACTTTTCATCTTCATCATCAAATGAATAAACATTAATAGATAATTAATTACTTTTCTATTTTTGGACTATGATCAAGTAATACAGGAAATTCTATATTTTCAAGTTTTTTATCAAGATTTTTTTCCCGAGTGCATGCAGCTTTACTAAATTTCAATATATTCAATATTTTCAAGTTTTTTAACAGGATTTTTTTCCCGAGGGCGTGCAGCTTTACTAAAGAAAGCTGCATCAAAGCAGTCTTGGGACTGAAGACCACAACAACAAACATATCAAGATCAAGACCAACCTTTTTATATTTTGTTGTTCTATCAGACTGATCATCTACAGGAAACAAAGCCGATTTTATAGCCCACAGAATACACTTTTGATCACTATTTTTTACTTTAACACATGTTTACTTATTTTTAATTTTATATGGTAACTCAGTATAAGATGATCCTCTTAATGGAACATATTTGTCTATTACTAATAGTAAGTCAATTGTTCTATTTAATGACCATACAGATCCCTGTTCTTGAAAATGACATATATTCTCTAAAATATTTCTTTTACTATATTTGAATTTTTTTATTAAAGACTTTTTCTGTTACAGTGGTATAGTTTGCTGTTTGTTGTTCTAATTCTTAAACTTTTTCATTTGTTTAAGCACTTTGTAGGTTATATTCATAATATAAATTTAAATTAATCTTTACACCATTATATACTTTCAAATAGTCTTTAACAATCTTAAAAATTTTATTTTTTACTGCATTTAAGTGTTGATTAGGGAAAGTATATCCATATTATTTTCAAAATTTGTAGTTTTTAATCAGTTTCCAAATTCCTTTTCAACTAAGTGATCGTTAATTGTTCTTCTATCTTTTGGTTTTCTACAAATATATTTGTAGTAAAAGGATATATTTCTTTTTATGTTTTATCTTTTTTAGTTTTACAAACATCAAAAATATCATAAAACGGTAACTTTTTCCAAAGATTTTCACAAAGTTCAGCTTTATTATTTTTAACAATATTTGTTTGAGTATCACTTACTTCTTCAGTGACAGCTATTGCAGTCTAGAGCTGTGTTCAGGAATATAAATATTAACAACATTCTTATAATTATTACTTACTTCAGTTATATAATTTTTACTTACTTCAACAACATTGTTTGTATCATTTTCAGATGTATTATTTTGAACAATATTTGTTTTATTTTCAGATGTATTATTACAAAAAATATTTGGATGATGGCCAAAACTAATTCAACGATTACTAATAATAAATGTAATTAAATCAGCTTTATGTTAAATTGAATATCCTTGTAAATTATTTATTCTATGTACTTCATGAAATGCTGTAGTTGATTAACAAGTTGTTATAGTTAAACTGCAATGTTACTTCTTCCCATTCTGCTCTTCTATTTATAACCAAAAAAATTTATTAGACTTGTAAAGAAATATTTTTTTAATAAAATGATAATTTTTAATAGATCGGTAAGGATTATTATTAAATAAACAATTAACCAAAAAAATAAATTAGTTTATTATTTAGTTAAACAATCAATTAGTGTTTAAATATTTGTTCATTATTTAGTGTAACAATCAATTAGTTTTTAAATAAGGAGTTTATTATTTAATTTAAGATTCAATGAGTTTGCTCTTGTACTTAATACAAAAAATTCATTAGATTTGTAAAAATTATTTAATTAAATAAAATGATAATCGTTTAATAGATAGATAGTTAATTAATCATAAAGAATTATTATTTAATGTTAATCCATTCTTGATCTTAATATATTCTAAAGTCCATTTCTTATATTTATTATAATGTTTATCCTTATATGATGGAATTATATAAAAACCATTTAAATCTTTAATTTCTTGACAAATTGTACATTTCTATTTTTTTCACTTATAACATCTCCATTATTCATCATAGATTTAAATTTTTCTTCATTTTCCATTTTTGGTTGTTCTTCACTTGGATTTCGTCTTAAATGTTCTTTACAATAATATTTGGCAACACATTTCCCAGATATGCAACGAATTCGATTTTTATTGTTATTTTCTACATGATATTTATTTCAAACATGGTCTAAAAATAGTTCTATAACCATCTATTGTATACTTTTGTGAAATTATCAATTGATTTGTTTGTATTACGAAATTTACAAAATTTAGTTTTTGGGGAACAATCCTGTTGAACTTGAACATGCTCTATTTATATAGAAAAAATTAATTAGAATTGTAAAAAAGTAAATATATTCAATTTTAAATTATTGAAAAGAATTATCTTAAAAATAATCATCATCAATCAACATCATCATAATAATCACCGTAATAAGCTGCTTCATCTTTAGCATGAAACATAGCATTAATATCAATTATTTCAGATTCTTCTGGTACCTTATTTTTAACAATACTTTTACAAAGTGGACAATCTCCTTTCCATTTAACTATTCATTAATACATTCTTTCTGAAAAATACGATTGCAGCTTGTTTTAATAAATTGATTATTATTTTCATCACTTCAACTAATAGGACAATTAGTATCTTTTTCACATACCTCAATTAGTACATAAGTTTCTTGTAGTTTAGTTGCATTTAGTTTTGGTTCTATATTTATAAGAAATAATTTTTATTAGATTAATAAAAAAGTTAAATAGTCCAATTTCATTTAATCTTAAGTACAAACTACAAATTGCACATAATGTATATTTTTTGCAAAACTATTAAAAACTATTTCTTTTATATGGAATCGATTGTAGATATAATCAACAATGAGCTTACTTATAAAAATAAACAAGTTTAATGATTATTGATGAAGAAAATAATACATTGTTTAAAGCCAATAATTTTGCTACACTTTTGGAATATAGTCAACACATAAAGCTTTTAAGCATATTGATGAAGATGATAATAAATTATTAGAACATTTAAAAACTTCCAATTTAGACGAATTAAAAGGAATGAAAAATCTACTATTTTTGTCAATGAAATTGGCCTCTATTCTTTAAATTTAAAATCATAAAAGAAGAACTAAAAAATTTAAAAAATGGGATAGTCATGAAGTTTTACCATCAATTAGAAAGCATGGTGAATATAAGATTAGAAAAGAGATGATTGATGCTTATAAATATTAAATAAAACGCAAGGATAGTTTTATACAACAACTTCAAGAATTGAATGAATTAAACACGGAAATAATTCTATTAAAAGGCGATAGAATTAAAATGGGAGATGATCATATTCAGAATTTTAGAGAAACAGTTAATATGGCCTCGGAAATAATATGTAAAAGAAGTGAAGAAATAAATAATTTCTTAGCAGATGTAGTTCCTAAAACAATTAATGAAAACTTAAGACAAACATTCATTCTTTTAAAATATTTGATGATGATTGTGAATTTGATTATGATGTCATTAGAACACAACGAAAACATTCACAGATGCAACTATATAAAATCGAAGATAGACATCCAAGTTGTGTAGCAATGATAAGATTGAATTATAGTTCTTATTCATTAAATTTGTATCAAAGGATGATAGAAAATGTAAGGATTGACTGTCATATGAACTGTTTCAATATTTTGAATAACTATACACAAGAACAATAGACTCATGATGTAATTAGTTTTGATGGAGTCAAAAACACCTTTAGTAGTCCCTGATGAGACTGAACTACTATAAAATAACTTTACCTTTATTTACCCAACTATTGTGTGAATCATCCAAACCTAACCACTTAACATAAACTTTATTATCTTTCTTTTTTAAAACTTTTTCAACTAAGTATACATCTGGATATTTGGTTTTGTGTAGTTCATAAAAATTTCTTTTTTATCTTTTCATTTATATACAACTGAATTAAAATAAATAACGTCTTCAATTTCAAATATTTCTGTTGACAAATTAGCTGAATATATTTTTTCAAAAAGAACTTTAAGTTTACTAATTCTCACTTTACCACCTTTTTTAAATTTAGCATCAACTTCATTAGAGACAACATAAGTTATTTTCAATTTTTTTTCCATTTACTTCTATTGGCTTCAGTTTATTGTAGTATGTTTTGTGTTATTATATTCAGCAATTAGATGTTTAACTAAATTTATCCATTTACAATTTCCTTGTAAAGAAAATTTGTTCCACATCTTTTCTTTAAGTGTTCTGGTAAAACGATCAAGAACAGATGCTTTTAATCCTGGAAAAGTAGAATAATGATTAATGTTATATTTTTTTGATAATTCATTAAATTCGTTGTTACATAATTCTTTACCTTTATCTGTTTGTAAATTATATGGTCGTCTATCTATAAAAATTTTTTGAAATACATGGACTGTATTTTAGCTGTTTTATCTTTAGTAGAAACAGCCCAAGCAAATTTCGAAAAGACATCAATAACACTCAATAAATATTAATATCCTTTATTTATTTCAGAAATTCCTTTTAAATGACCTGAATCCATTTCAACTAAATCAGCTTGATATAAATCATCTATACTAATAGAAACAACATTTTTTCTTTTAAAATTCTTCCTCATTGGTTTATGTGGATCATTAATTATATTTTCATGAACATTATTATTACTTAAACTTTCACTATCGACTGCTTCATCACTCTTAGAACTTTATCATCTAAAAAAATTTTTAACACATTTTCTCTTTTTAGATTTACAAACTGTACAAAGACCCTCAATACTTTGTCTTTCATTTTTAGTTGTCTCTCTATTCAGATTATGTGTATCATTAAACTTCTTACACTTTAAGCAGTAAATGTGAAAGTCATGTGAAGTACGATTTTCCATTTATATAGATAAAAAAATTATTAAAATTTAAATTTACATTATTTCACCAAATACAATTATATTTACATCTACAGGAACACTTTTAACAGAATCATTAAATATTACAGTTATTAAACTTCATTTATGTACCATTATTGATTGAATATTATTAATTATTTTATATAGATTATCAGCTACACTGACTGATATATCAAAATCATCGAAGTTGAAATCTCTATTTATATTTTTACCAAAAATAATAATTCCTTTAAGTATGAAATCATATTCAAAATTATACATTTTTTCTTCAACACCCACCATAAAAGTAAATTCAATTATTTGTTTATCATATACTTTTTGTTTAAGAATACTTAACTGCTCTATGTATGGAGTTAAACCTGTTTTTAATAAATAATCTGAAATAGCTTTCTCTATTTATTTTTAATTAAAATAATTATTAAATTGTGTTAAAATGTTTGTGGATTCAGGTCTTGTAACATAATATTTTTCTAACTATTGTTTGATAACTACATCTTTTGCATCACTTGGATCATTTACATTAGCAAGTCTTCTACCTTTAAACCAAATATATACTTTAGTTACATTAAAAATAGCAAAACATTCTTATGAAATTCTTTAATTGCATTAGTTATCTTAGGATCTATTGATGATTCTAGTTGTTTAATACTATTTTCGATACTTTAAATAATTTCAAATTTAATGTAGGTGTATTAACTAATTGGTCAATTTGTTTAATTAGATGTATCTTATTTCGAAAAATGTCCATTTTTTAAATCTAAAATATCATTGAAATTATAATTATCACATAGTAATTTTAAAAAGAATAAACATAAATCAACGTATACACTTCATCACAATTATGTATTCTTTCTGTATTGTAATATAATTCGCTTTTTCCTAAATGGTTAACTAATTGTTTTGGTATATTACCGCCAAATGAATCAAAAACAACTTTGTTATCTTTCTTTTTATAATAACAAATCGTATGTGTACAAAGATTATTAGATGTATCTAAATTTACTAAGCCACATTCAATTTTAAATAGCTTATTTGGTAATTCGTCAATCATATATACACCACGAAAGTGTTTAATTTTTAATTGTCTAGTAAGTTCCTCTATATCAAAATTACTTATGCATTAGGATATTTATTACTTACTTTTTCGAAACTTTTTTTTTCTTTTTTCCAGTTCCTGCTTTCTTTTCCATTTCGAAGTTATGTCTTTTTTGTTCTTCTAATTCTTTATCACCTTTCTTTTCGTTTATAACTGCCTTTGCAATTGCTGCAGATCTACCAGCTAAAGAGCCAGTTGTTGCTAAATTTGGTAATTCAGCTAATAAAAACGGTAAAAATCCGCCTTCATGTTGTGTTAATCGTTGACCTCGTTTCTTTTTTCTAAGTATTCAATAATTTTTAACAACAGGAATAGCTAATGTTACAAGCAAATTTCCACCAAATTTCTTTTCTTTCTTTCTTTTTTGAACATCTATTAAGAATGGCTCTATGGCAATTAATTTTTCTTTATTTTACTTTAATTTAATTGACTTTGGTTTAGTTTTGCCACTAGGTAGCAAAGTGTAATCAATTGGAAAGTTATTCATTTATATAGCTAAAAATTTAATAAATATTTTTTAAATTTATAATCCCCAACCATTTATTCCCATACTTAATTTTCGTTTTCCATACATTATTCCTCTAACTGCTGTTGCAGCAATTTTCTCTTTAAAACTAGTATCACTTGCATGCAATCTTTCTTTTGCAGCTAACTGAAGTTGTTTATCTGCTTCATGTCTAGTTTGTAAATCTTTATGATCTCTGTATGCAATATCATGTTGTTTACAAGCTTTATCTAATGGATTTATTTCTGGATCACCACATGTTAGTCTTTCTTCAAGTTTAGTAAATGGTCCACAGTAATTATATCCTGGTACATGCATCTCAGGCATTGGAACATTATTTAAAACCCAATTGACTAATCCTTTTCTATTTTTATCACTTTGGCAAAATGTAATTAAATATGGAATTCCTTTTGGATCATCAATTATAAAATCACTAAATTTATTTGCGAAAATTTGTACAATACTACCTTTTTAATTACAATAATTCTTATTTCCAGCTAGTTCTTCACCATGAATAACTGATAATCTCTCAATTAATTGTCTTACATCATTCATCCAAGTATATTCAATTGATTTATCTGTAGATTTTTTAACATAGATCAGGAACAATAGAGGGCCTATAACACTTCCTTGGGGAACGGCGGGTATTATTCCTGTTTTACTCGATAACTATCCTACTATTACTACGAACTGTGCCCTTTCTGACAGGAAATCGTGAATCCAGTCGCACAACTGAGGCGAGACTCCATAGGCACGTAGTTTGGTTAGAAGACGCTTGTGAGGAACGGAGTCGAAAGCCTTCTCGAAATCTAAAAATATGGAATCAATTTGAAATCCCCCGACGATAGCATTTATTACTTCATGTCTATAAAGGGCTAGTTGTGTTTAACAAGAACGATATTTTCTGAAACCGTGCTGTCTATATGTCAATAAATCGTTTTCTTCGAGGTACTTCATAATGTACGAATACAGTATATGTTCCAAAACCCTACTACAAATAACATTAGTGATATAGGCCTGTAATTCAGCGGATTATTCCTACTTCCCTTTTTAGGTATTGGTGTGACTTGAGCAATTTTCCAGTCTTTAGGTAAGGATGCTTCTGTGAGCGAGTGGTTGTATGTATTTGCTAAATCGGCATACTCTGAGAGGAACCTGACTGTTATACAATCTGGACAGGAGGCCTTGCCTTTATTAAGTGATTTAAGCTGCTTCGTTACACTGAGTATATCTACACTCCTGGAAATGGAAAAAAGAACACATTGACACCGGTGTGTCAGACCCATCATACTTGCTCCGGACACTGCGAGAGGGCTGTACAAGCAATGATCAGACGCACGGCACAGCGGACACACCAGGAACCGCGGTGTTGGCCGTCGAATGGCGCTAGCTGCGCAGCATTTGTGCACCGCCGCCGTCAGTGTCAGCCAGTTTGCCGTGGCATACGGAGCTCCATCGCAGTCTTTAACACTGGTACCATGCCGCGACAGTGTGGACGTGAACCGTATGTGCAGTTGATGGACTTTGAGCGAGGGCCTATAGTGGGCATGCGGGAGGCCGGGTGGACGTACCGCCGAATTGCTCAACACGTTGTCGCCAGTGGTCGGCGGAAGGTGCACGTGCCCGTCGACCTGGGACCGGACCGCAGCGATGCACGGATGCACGCCAAGACCGTAGGATACTACGCAGTGCCGTAGGGGACCGCACTGTCACTTCCCAGCAAATTAGGGACACTGTTGCTCCTGGGGTATCGGCGAGGACCATTCGCAACCGTCTCCATGAAGCTGGGCTACGGTCCCGCACACCGTTAGGCCGTCTTCCGCTCACGCCCCAACATCGTGCAGCCCGACTCCAGTGGTGTCGCGACAGGCGTGAATGGAAGGACGAATGGAGACGTGTCGTCTTCAGCGATGAGAGTCGCTTCTGCCTTGGTGCCAATGATGGTCGTATGCGTGTTTGGCGCCGTGCAGGTGAGCGCCACAATCAGGACTGCATACGACTGAGGCACACAGGGCCAACACCCGGCATCATGGTGTGGGGAGCGATCTCCTACACTGGCCGTACACCACTGGTGATCGTCGAGGGGACACTGAATAGTGCACGGTACATCCAAACCATCATCGAACCCAGTGTTCTACCACTCCTAGACCGGCAAGGGAACTTGCTGTTCCAACAGGACAATGCACGTCCGCATGTATCCCGTGCCACCCAACGTGCTCTAGAAGGTGTAAGTCAACTACCCTGGCCAGCAAGATCTCCGGATCTGTCCCCCATTGAGCATGTTTGGGACTGGATGAAGCGTCGTCTCACACGGTCTGCACGTCCAGCACGAACGCTGGTCCAACTGAGGCGCCAGGTGGAAATGGCATGGCAAGCCGTTCCACAGGACTACATCCAGCATCTCTACGATCGTCTCCATGGGAGAATAGCAGCCTGCATTGCTGCGAAAGGTGGATATACATTGTACTAGTGCCGACATTGTGCATGCTCTGTTGCCTGTGTCTATGTGCCTGTGGTTCTGTCAGTGTGATCATGTGATGTATCTGACCCCAGGAATGTGTCAATAAAGTTTCCCTTCCTGGGACAATGAATTCACGGTGTTCTTATTTCAATTTCCAGGAGTGTACTTCTGTGTTCCTCATCTTGGCAGTTTTTTTTGTTTGGAATTCAGGAATATTTACTTCCATTTCTTTGGTTAAGGAGTTTCAGAAAACCCTGTTTAATAACTCTGCTTTAGTGGCACTGTCATTACTGACTTCACAGGTGTTATCGTGCAGTGAAGGTATTGACTGCGTCTTGCCACAAGTGTGCTTTATGTATGACCAGAATCTTCTTGGGTTTTCTGCCAGATTTCTAGACAGAATATCGTTTTGGAAGTTATTAAAAGCATCTCGCATTGAATTACGCGCTATATTTCGATCTTCTGTAAAACGTTGCCAATCTTGGAATTTTGCGTTCTTTTAAATTTGGCATGCTTTTTTCGTTGCTTCTGCAACAACAATCTGGCCCATTTTGTGTATCATGGGGATCAGTATCATCACTTATTAATGTATGTTGTATATATCTCTTAACTGCTGTCGATGCTATCTCTTTGAAAACATTCCACAATTTTTCTACACTTACAATATCATATCGGAAGGAGTGAAGACTTTCTCTTAAAAAGGCGTTAAGACCATTTTTATCAGCTTTTTTAAATAGATATACTTCGCGTTTCTTTTTTATGGTTGTAGGTGTTCAGCCTAGGTATTCAGCCTAGCAGAAACTACCTTGTGGCCACTAATCCCTATATTCGTCACAATACTCACTATTTGTCCAGGATTATTTGTTGCTAAAAGGTCAAGTATGCTTTCGCAACCATTTACGCTTCGAGTGGGCTCATCAACTATTCGTTCCAAATAATTTTTTGAGAAAGCATTCAGCACATTTCGGATGACGTTTTATGCCTGCTGCCGGCTTTAAATGTATAATTTTTCCAGCATATCGAGGGTAGATGGAAGTCACTACCGACTAGTATGAGTGGGGTACTTATTTGAAACGAGACTCAAGATTTCTTTGAACTGTTCAGCAACTGTATCTTCTGAGTCGGGGGGTCGGTAAAGCGATCCAATTAATAGTTTAGTCTGATTGTCATGTATAACCTCTACCCGCTCTGTTTCACACGAACTATCTACTTCAATTTCGCTACAAGGTCAACTACCTCTAACAGCAATAAATAATCCACCACCAACTGCTTTTAATCTATCCTTTCTTAACACTGTTAGATCGTTTGAAAAATTTCGGCTGAACTTATTTCCGGGTTTAGCCAGCTCTCTGTACCTACAACTATTTGAGCTCCAGTGCTTTCTATTAGGGCTTGGAGCTCTGGTTCTTTCCCAACACAGCTACTCCAATTTACAATACCAATCGTTTCTACAACTACCTTACTGTGTTTTACCTGCCCACTTTTAGGCGGACGTCCATTCTGTAGTTCGCTGGGACCCTCTAACCTGAAGAACCACCCAGTACCTTCCACACAGCACCCGCCACCCGTGTAGCCGCCGCTTGTGTGTTGTGGACGGACTCCTGACCCATTAAACGGAACCCGGAAACGCACCACCCGACGGCGCAAGCCAAGGAATCTTCAGCCTACACGGTCACAGAACCTCCTGAGCCTCTGATAGAGACCCTCCACTCGGCTCTGCACCAAAGGACCACAGTCGGTTCTATCGACGATGCTGCAGATGGTGAGCTCCGTCTTAATCTCGGAAGCAAGACTGGCAGCCTTTACCAGCGGCCCGAATCCAGACAGAATCTGCTCCGATCGAAAGCGACACACGTCTCTGGTACCGACATTAGCCACCACCGGCAGTTGGCTGCACCATGTACTACTCATGGCATCCGGAAGCACCCTTTGTCTCTGAGCACTATGGGACTTAACATCTGAGGTCATCAGTCCCCTAGAACTTAGAACTACTTAAACCTAACTAACCTAATGACATCACAAATTTCCATGCCTGAGGCAGGATTCGAACCTGCGACCGTTGTGGTCGCGCGGTTCCAGACTGAAGCGCCTAGAACCACTCGGCCACACTGGCCGGCAAGCACCCTTACCATATCCGAAATAACTCCCCCCAGAATGCACACAGAGTGCGCATTGGCTTCCTTCCCCTCCTTCTCAGCCATGTTCCTACAGGGCCCCATTATGCGCCTAATGCTGGAGCTCTCAACTACCAGCAAACCCACCCTCAGTGGATGCCCAGACCTTTCAGGCCGAGAAACTTCCTCTGGAACAGAGTGGACGACTGCATCCGACTCAGAGACATCGTCAGCCACAGATAACGCACGAAACCTGTTTGTCAAACAAACTGGGAAGGCCCTACGATCGGCCCATCGGAAAGTTTTTCGGTTCCAGAAACACTTTGGAATGATCTCCCACTCGACCACAGGTGAAAGGTCAATCTCAGTGCAGGCAGTACCCGGGGCGGTCACAGCAGTGGACCGATCGGAGGACATGTGGGACGTGCTCACATCGCTCGCATCCCCGTGTTCAATCTCTCACAGCGATGCAACTTGGCAGTGGCCTCAAGCTGTGTGACAGAAGCCAAAGCAACCTGGAGCTGTGAGCGAAGCGACATCCACTCAGCTCGTATCTGTACACAACAATCGCAGTTCCCAACCATTATTGCAGCCACTCCTGTTTGAAGCTCGTAGCCAGCCGGTGTGGCCGAGTGGTTCTAGGCTCTTCAGTCTGGAACCGCGGCACTGCTACGATCGCAGGTTCGAATCCTGCCTTGGGCGTGGATGTGTGTGATGTCCTTAGGTTAGTTAGGTTTAAGTAGTTCTAAGTTCTAGGGGGCTGATGTCCTCAGATGTTAAGTATGTAAGTAGGCTGTTTATGTTTTCTTATTGGCAACAACGTTACTTAGCGCTCTGTGTGCTAATTTGCATTGTTGTCTGCCATTGTAGTGTTAGGCAGCGGCAGCTGGATGTGAACAGCGCGTAGCATTGCACAGTTGGAGGTGAGCCGCCAGCAGTGGTGGATGTGGGGAGAGAGATGGCGGAAGTTTTGAAATTGAACTGCTATATATGTTATGATTATTAAGGCAAATACAGTGTTTGTTCTCTATTAAAATCTTTCATTTGCTAACTATCCCTATCAGTAGTTAGTGCCTTCCGTAGTTTGAATCTTTTATTTAGCTGGCAATAGTGGCACTCACTGTATTGCAGTAGTTCGAGTAATGAAGATTTTTGTGAGGTAAGTTATTTGTGAAAGGTATAGTTTAATGTTACTCAGGGCCATTCTTTTGCAGGGATCTTTGATAGTCAGATTGCATTGCGCTAAAAATATTGTGTGTCAGGTTAAGCACAGTCGTGTATAAATTGTTCTAAGGGGATGTTTCATATGGCGACCCTGCCAGGATACCTCACTGGAATCTTGTGATTTTTTCTTGTAGTTTGTGTATTTAGTGTAGCTTTTGTTTATTGCTAGCGCGTAATTATAGAGAGAATTTCCTTGGTAGTTGTGGTTTTTCATTGTTGCACAGTAAAACAGTTGTGGCATGCATGTAGATTTGCACCAAGACTTTCGCAGCTGCGCTTGCATTTAACTAGATATTATTTTCAGTTCTATATTAATGTGTTCTCTCATTTTTGCTCTTAAAATTGTGTTTTCCTGTGTTATCGTGTGAAATATTGTCACAATAATGGCGTGTGAAAAACGTAACACTAGGCTCCAAAGTAAACTGAGAAATAATAGTGACGACGAGCGTAGCTTATCAGCACCACTGTGTAGTGAATTAACAGACGTTCCAAGTAGTAATTTGGTAATTGTGCATAGGGAAATGGAGCGGGCGGCAAATAATGGTGTAGACAGTGAAACAGGTTGTGAACAGGGAAGCATTATCGATCGATCGGTCGGCAACAGCTCGCCTCAGGAATCCGAAATGATAGGACACAATTTTGCAAATACTGTAGATTCAGGTTTTGCGTCCTCACCGTTTTCTCAAATGAGTCAAGACACATTTTCTGCTTGTCAAAATGTGAATGTTGTTGGTGCAAATGCACTGCCGAAAAGCGTAGAGGAACAGATTCCAGACACTAATGCATTGTTATTACAATTAATGCAACAAATGGAACAAAATCAGAGACAAACACAACAAAAGCTTCAAAAGTTAGACACAATGGAACAATACCAGAGACAAACACAGCAACAGTTAGACACAGTGGAACAAAATCTTAAAAAGTTAGACACAATGGAACAAAATCTTCAAAAGTTAGACACCACACTTGAACAAACACGTGAAGATTTAACTACTGAGTTACATAACATTGAATCGAAATGTCAAAAAGTCTGTAATGACGTAAAAACACAAATTTGTGAGCATTTTCAACCTATTTTTTCGCGTCATGAAAATGCATTACAGAATCACCAAGCAGCCATAAAAGAACTGCAAACTATTGTTCATGAAAATCATGAGACCTTGCAAGCTAAAATTGACTCAGTTGCATCTACCGATTCGGTTATGCAACTTGCAAAAACTCAGGAAAACTTAAAGGACACAGTAGATACTCTGAAAATTGGGTCAGAGAGACACATGGAGGAAATTAGTTCATTATCAGAGAAAGTAGTTGAACTTTCGGAACAGCTAAATAATTTATCTGCGAAGGTAGATGATAATCTGAATGACACAAAACCGGTAGTCTTTAATGACACAGAAGAGTGCGAACAAATTAGGAAACTGAAACAAAATCTGAATCAAATTAATACGCAACACCAAAGAGAAATCTGGGAAGTACAAGATCAGCTGACACAGGTAATACAAGAATTACATATTTCAGAGGACACTCGTGCTCCAACACGGGAAGAGGAACTTAGAAATACGGAAAAGCCACAAAATAATAACACAGGGCATTTCGGTAATTATGAAAGAAATTGGCAAGGTACACCGAATTTTGAGATGGAACCGCCGATACGACGTAACAATGACCGATATGCTACTCGCTGACACGATGATTTTGACTATAAGCTGTTCATTACTACACGTAAATTCAAAACGTTTAAGAATTCTGCCAACGACATTCATCCACAAGCGTGGCTCCAACAATTCTCTCATTGTTTCCCTCCCAACTGGTCATTGGAGCACAGGTTAGAATTTATGTGTGGCTACTTAGAGAATGAACCAGCTGTAAGAATGCGATCGGTCATTCACGATTGCCACAGTGAAGGAGAATTTTACCATGCCTTCCTCTCAGCATATTGGTCTCAAGCCACACAAGACTGAGTAAAACATGGCATCATAATGATGAAACATTTCGAACAATCTGAATTTTCCAGTCTTGTGAAATATTTTGAAGACATGTTGCACAAGAATCAGTACCTGTCAAACCCATTCAGCCCCTCAGAACTCATCCGCATTTGCTTAATCAAATTGCCTGAACATTTACGACATATTATTTTGGCAGGACGTTGCAAAGACGACATTGAAGCTTTTCAGGGACTCTTACAAGAATTAGAAATTGACACAGACAGTCGCAGGATGCGAAAACAGGAAAACAATCACAACAGGTCATATCTGTCACAATTCCGTGATGACAGAAACAATAACTGGACACGACAAGGCCACTCTTACAACGTAAATCGTGACCAAAACAGACACCACCCGTATGACAACCACTGGCAGAGTAATAGTTACAGAGAAAGATCGCATTTCCGTAGTAATGAATATGACAGAGACAATCATAGAAACAGACAATATGGCAACCAGAACTATTATTATCACGGGAGACAGAATAACTTCAGACGCAACGGTCCACCACGCAGTTACGATTACGGGAGAAATTCTCCACCAAATAACCGACAAATAAGAAACTATGTAAACTACCGACAAAACGACAGATCTGAATTCCATCAGAACTGGCGAGCTTCAAATAGAGCTGGGTCCTCTCGGCAAGGCGAATTTGTAGAAGTTAGACCTCCAAATCCCAAAAACGACGCACGCCAGCAAAGAAACAGACAATGACTCGCACCGCAGGCAGCCACTTGCGCCTGCTGGCTCAGGGAAAAATAACATAGACGCTAACCTTGAGAAAAATTCCAGTACTCTTTACCGACGTATACCACATGATAATTGCGTTAAAGTTGAAACTCTGCGTACTAGGAAGAGCAAAGGGCTACACCACATTTCACATGTGAATCCATTTATTGAAAGATAATCTGCTTTTTAACTTTATCTTTGCCATAAAACGTTTCGCTTCACACTTCTAGTATGCATTGTCACACTTAGAAACTGTTATCATGCTACAATGTTTGAAGTTAAATATCCAATCAAGAACCAAGGGAACTAATTTAAATAGAAATTACGAATGCATTGTTATTGTGAACGGACGACACAGTGTTATTGTGTGTGTGCATTCTTGCTTGTTAGTTGCACGATTACGTAACGACTATAAGGCTCACATACTTAGAACATTTACCAGTACTGCTAATGAGATTCTAATGCAACATTTTGGTTTACTTGAAAATACATTTTGAATTAAAGTACTTTCTGGGAGATACCAGATGACACAGTGGGTAGTTAATGTGACAGCTACACGATTTTATCACGACGCTACTAATGAGTGACAATTTACAATGTTGCTTTTGCGGTGTTTCTGTTTCATATCTCTACAGTTTTTCTGAATTCTTCTGGAAAGTAAAACATGTTTTAGTAGTAACTTTTGTGGTACAGCTACAATGAGACAGCCTTTTCCGTAGCACAACAATAGGTTACGGTACAGTACTTTCTTCATCACGGCAATAAGCGTAATAAGTAAGATATCTATACGCAAAGCATTTCACTTTTGTTTATCATGAGGTACATACATTGACTTCTGCAGAACTTAGCTTTTGGAGGACGATTACTACGACACTTCCACAGAGATCATCTTACAGCAAGACGCACATTTAGCGCTACAGAACACGTATTTGAGTGATTAATTTTGTATTTAAAACATTTATTTTTAAAGATTTTTGAATTACAAAGAAAGTTTTCTGTGATACATTTCATTCCATTGCTGTAATCTGTGACACCTGAGGGTATCATTACAGTAATCCTCAGGGGGGTACATGCTTACTTTGTGTACCATGTGTTTGGCGAGCACAAGGATCCCTAGCTAATATGGTATTTGCTTATGCAACTTTACACATCGGTACCATATTTCTCTAATACATAAATTACACAGCTATATGATCATTTAACTGAGAGATAAACACTTTTTTTACTACATCAGTGACAGATGTTTATGTAATTACACAGTTGGATAACTTCACACTTATGAAATTGTATTTTGTCTGTATTTTGTGAAATGCTCATATTTTTCGGAACCATTGTGATACTATGAGAGGTTTGAGTGATATATTTGGTATGGGATCACGATTTTTAAAGTACGTTTGAGGCAGATGACAATATTTAAATGGGCAGAGAATATTTTTTATGGTTTGAAATTATTGCAGGAATCTACGACATTTTTGAGATTTGACTGAGGTGTTATGGTGTTATTTTTACGACGACGATGTGTATTATGCTGTTGAGGTATGTTTATGTCAATAAGATGATGCTACCATGTATGACGAATGTGATTACGTGTTTATATGTATATGAATAATGAGTAGAAGTTAGCGACGCTTGACTTGTGAAAAAGGATGTTGGAAACCAAGAATCGTACTTTAAGAGTTATGAAATGTGTGTAAATGCGTGAATGAATCACAATGCCGGCGAAAATTTTTTTGGACACTGTTATATTCATAGGATTTTGTTTCTACACATTTGCAACGTAAATTCTCGACCTGTGAAATTTTTATATGAGACTGTCACTGTAGCGGAAACTGCTGTCATAAATATTTCCGTAAGAAAGTTAAGTGACCACCTGCACGTGCGTCATCGGCACACAGCTGTGTCAGACACCTGGAGAACTAGCCATTAGGGTGTGCCTTTCCGGAAGCACAGGTAGAAAAAAAAGGAGGCCTATACCGCCGCTAATGACATTCCTTTGTAGAAAGCATCGCAAAAACGACATGGTCGAACTTGAAAACATATGATTACACTGTGGAGCTCTTAATTTATGATATTTATTGACATGCCTAAGGAAATGACGAGAAATATTTTTATGTCTATACCTCTGATTATGACTACTGTCTCTCTAGTTGAGAGATTTTTCTACTAACTTATGAAATGCCTCATGACTACTGAATGATGTTCTTATGCTTTACTTCGTACATAGTTGCTTATTTCATTTGATACCTGTTTTCCAGCTGTGTTGCAGCATTGGTTTTATAAAATAAACTTAGATGCATTTGCTAATGTGAACACTTTCTGTCAACAGATCTATTAAATAATTATTTTATGATCCACATTCTTCGAAAAAGGAGCTCTTGGAATGGAAAGAACAATAAGAAGGGACTGATAACAATAACTGCATATATAATTTTCTTTTCAAGTACTTGGTAATTTTTTGTAGAATTAGTTTTTGTGGTGCACCACTTTGATTACATAGACATTAAGATGTGAATATACATTTCCCTTATCTGCATTGTTGTTTTTACTGTAATATTTTTCTGCTTGAGCTATGTCATGTTTAGATATAAGTTGCTGCTGTTTGCCAGGCATAGTGTTATTGAATTTGACTTTGTATTATTCTGTTAAGCCAGTTTTACTGATAATTCATTTTTATTGTTTGCTGCTCATTGCCTTATATTAGTTGTAATTTATGCTGCTTGCTTTGCTAATTTCTTAATGCTGCTTGCTTCGCAAATCTGCATTTATTTTCATTGCTGTTTATATTAATTGTTTTATGTGATGCTGCATTGCCTCGACCCTTGGTATATATATCTGAGCTCAGTAGATTTAAGTTAGCTTAAGAGTGGTAGACTATATAAGAAACTAACTATGATGACTTGGAAGAAATGTATTGAGAAGCTATATGAAAATGGTTTGGGCGAAAAAGAAGGATACTGTACAGTGGAGAAAAACTATTTTTGACAGAGGATGTGAACAGAATACAGAAGGCAGGCTTAGATAGGACTTTTGGGAATAATGATGAATGAAGGGAGATCTCCAAGAAGCAAAGAAAGTTTTGTTTGCAAAATACTGCAATGAAACAAACCCTGTCCTTTCCTTTTGTGTTATCCCACTATGTGTTTGTGTACCCTTGTGTAGTTGTTTTCTTCCTGTCTCTGTGTAGTTTCATAGAATTTTTTCTTCTTTTAATATTAAGCTACATTCACTATGATGAGGAATACTGTTATCCTCAAATATAATTGGCATTAATAATATGGTATTTTCTTTGTAAAGATGTTTAGACATTATGTATTCTGTTCTGTTTTAATGCTCATGTGTGAAGTTGATGTTTCGAAAGTGATTCTTATCTTTTATGTATGTACTTATCTCATAATTCCTGTAACACTGATGTATATGTTAGTTCAATTCTTTTGTAAAGCCTGTACTACAAATGTTATCTGTATTGTTATGTTCTTTAATGGTGTATTTTATATCTTTTTAATTGTATTCTTATGTTATAATATTGTAATTGACACCAGTTCATCTAATTAAGTAATTTGTAAGTTCCATTTCACTGCACACGTTCTGTTGGTCGTAGTATATGGACAATATGTGAGAAGTAGGGACTGTTAGTGTTTGCACGTGTGTTAATAATTCAGCAAGGGACTGGATAACAGCATTGCTGGTTCTAAGGACAATTCCACAAACTTTGTGAGTGCACAAGTGGTGGTTTATGGACTTGCTATCTTCTCTGCAAGACTCTTCGATGGTGATTGTGCACCTGCACAGTCACAACAGATGGCTGCTGGCCGTCTCTACAAGGACTACAGCGGGTCTACACCTTTGCTGACTCACCAATACCATTATTTCTACCAGGACTACAGTGGGCCTGTCCACAATTTCTACAAGGACTGCAGTGGGTCTGCACCTCTGGTGGCCCACCAATACCACAATCTCTACCAGGACTACAGTGGGTCTGCTCTGTGATGACATACCTACCAATATTCGTCAGAACTTCGAATGACTCTGCTGTGGGTTTGCTCCATTGTGGCCCATTACCTGTCAGCATGTCAAGAGTCAGCACTGTCTTTCCGTTGGAAGGACACCACTACTTCTTCAAGACTGCATGGAAATCCACTACTTCTGTGTGCAATTTTTTTTTACTAATGAGACTTTGTGAAAAAGAACTGTAATTACTATTATGATGATCAGGACTGTCTTTATGGACTGTGAGAAAATTTTAGCTTTTGACCAACATTGTATTAATAAGTGTGTGCATTTGATATCTTTCTTACTGTAATCATGAAAAATTTTTAAAATCTGTATTGGCCACTGCCCAACAAAAGTTGTAAAATTTTTTGTGGGGAGCGTGGGGGCTATGTAAGTAGGCTGTTTATGTTTTCTTATTGGCAACGTTACGTAGCGCTCCGTGTGCTAGTTTGCATTGTTGTCTGCCATTGTAGTGTTAGGCAGCGGCAGCTGGATGTGAACAGCGCGTAGCGTTGCACAGTTGGAGGTGAGCCACCAGCAGTGGTGGATGTGGGGAGAGAGATGGCGGAAGTTTTGAAATTGAACTGCTATATATATTATGATTATTAAGGTAAATACAGTGTTTGTTCTCTATTAAAATCTTTCATTTGATAACTATCCCTATCAGTAGTTAGTGCCTTCCGTAGTTTGAATCTTTTATTTAGCTGGCAATAGTGGCGCTCACTGTATTGCAGTAGTTCGAGTAATGAAGATTTTTGTGAGGTAAGTTATTTGTGAAAGGTATAGTTTAATGTTACTCAGGGCCATTATTTTGCAGGGATCTTTGATAGTCAGATAGCGTTGCGCTAAAAATATTGTGTGTCAGGTTAAGCACAGTCGTGTATAAATTGTTCTAAGGGGACGTTTCAAATACCATAGTGCTCAGAGCCATTTGAACCATGTTTTGAAGCTCGTAAAAATATGCAACAAACGATCGGTGTACTCGTCTTATTAGTAGCGGGAAATCGAAGTGCTCTCTCTCTCTCTCTGACGGTCTAACCAACACTGAGCTGTTATAACCTAACAAACAAAAGTCTGTACGATACGAGGGTCGATACAACAGTCGATAGCAACAGCGGTACTGTGTACTACACTGTTATCCAAATAAATGGTTGTGACTAGTAAACGCTCAAACACGCAAGAACTTACAAAAATAGACTAGTAGCTACCCAGATAACTGAAAATAAGTCGCTCCTGTCTGAAGCTCGTAAAAATATGTAACAAGCGAACGATGTACTCAAGTTATTAGTTGCAGGAACTAGCGGTGCGCTTTCTCTAATGGTCTAACCAAGTCAGTCATGACTGCTTCAAGAAGACAACTACAGCAGCAAACAATTATAACGTCTTTTCTACATCATTCAAAAAGCTGCCAACGCGTGGGAACAAAATATGTTATTTATACAGACAACTATTCTTCAATGTTCCCGTTCTGAAGTATGTTTCTTGAATCTTGTGTTCGTCTTTGACTGAACGTTAGAGTAACAGCTGTTGTCATGTTTCCTACCAACTTTACATATCTTAATGTCCCAAATTTTTATGTCACTTCTTGTTTATAATATTTTTTCGGTAAATGTTAATGTCGTGTGATTAGGGCCTCCCGTCGGGTGGACTATTCGCAGGGTGCAAGTCTTTCGATTTGACGCCACTTCGGCGACTTGCGCGTTGATGGCGATGAAATGATGGTGATTAGGGCAGCACAACACCCAGCCCCTAAGCGGAGAAAATCTCCGACCCAGCTGGGAATTGAACCCGAGCCCTTAGGATTGACATTCTGTCGCGCTGACCACTCAGCTACCGGGGACAGACGTTTTTTGGGGTAGTGTCTTGTGACTGGTTTGATGTGGTCCTCACGACTACCCCACCTGTGGTAAGCTATCCGCCTCAGAGAAGCAGCTGCACCCTACGCTCGCAGTTATTTCTTTGATGTATTCCAGCCTCTGTATTCCTCTACAGGATTGATCCTCTAAAGCTCCTTGTAGTACCATGGAAATTATTCCCTGATGTATTAACAGATATCCTGTCATTCTCTCCGTTTTTCTTGTCGGTGTCCTCCTCATACTCCTTTTCTCACCGATTAGATGGAGAAAGTCCTCATTCCTTACCTTATCAGTCCACCCAATTTTCAACTTTCGTTTGTAGCACCCCATCTCAGATGCCTCGGTCCTCTTCTGATCCGGTTTCTCCTCTGTACTCGACCAACTACCGTACGCTGCTGTTTTCCAAACGTACAGTCTCAGGCATTTCTTAAGATCTGCAGATCTGCAATCTTTTGATAACTTCACATGTGGCAAATTCTTTTTGCTGTGTGTGTGTGTGTGTGTGGGGTGTGTGTGTGTGTGTGTGTGTGTGTGTGTGGTGCTTTGCACAGTATGCTGATGTACAAATTACATAAGTGCTGGATATATTTTGGAACATTCGAAAAACACAATCCTGCAACTTCGCAACAAAACCGCGCGGAATTTTCGACGGCAACAACACACCAAAAATACTTTGCCACAGTGGAATAATAAAAATCAAAAACGGACGATAATGTAAAGTGTGTCTTGAAAATCATGCGAACAGCCGTCTGATGTTGAACTTGCCAGTTAGAAACCGATAACGGCGCTATTTACCTAAATATATAGCAGTATTAATAGTGGCTGGTTGCTGTTATCTTCTTTGTAAGAATTTTCCTAAGCATCACTTTCGTTTAAGAGGTACTTCACACAAACATCTCCTAAGCTCAAAATCAGAAACAACATTATCCATAATCTCTGTTCCTCTCGTTGGAGATCGTCAGCAGACACTCTCCAGGTATCAGCACACAGATTGGTACAGTCAGCAGTCCAATACTGTGCGCCTGTCTGGCTTAACAGTCCACACGTAAAAAAAGACAGACGTACAACTTAATTAGGCCGTGTGAATTGTTAATGGCTCGATACGATCTGCTCCCCCCTATTGGTTACCAATCTTGACCCACATTCCACCTCCTGATATCAGACGGAAGAGCACGCTGCTGCATGAATACCAGGAAACAATAACACCGACCTTCCAATACTAGGTGACGTATTGTCTGAGGAGCGAAAAGATTAAACTGAAGATATTTCATTCTCATCACATCTAGGGCTCTCAAGAAAATTGAATTAAATACCACCGATGAAGGGAAACTCTTCTGGCAATATAACTGTTCTCCACAATGCCTGAAGCTGCTTTGCCTGCCTGAAGAAACCCTCTAAATTCGACCTGCCTCAAGCAATTTGGACTACCTTGAAAAGCATCCGAATGGGCCACGGACGATGTGCAGACACTCTCGACAAGTGGGGGAAATCTTCATCACCATCATGTGACTGTGGCGCGGACAGTTGTTGGTTTTGTATCGACGTGTCCCGCACGAGCCTCCTTTCGAGTATTTCCTGACAGTGAGTGTGATGTTATTACCTTTATATCCATATATAGCTGTTTCATTTATGTTCTTTTACGCTAGAGAACTGTGCTTGTTTGCTGAAGTGCAGAAGTTTTGTAATCTTTGTATATGTATTGCCGTACCACAAATAAGTAAATTTAAAGATGTTCTATCTAAATAACTGTAAAGACCAATGATCGTAAAGCAGTAATTGTTCACATATGTAGCTTCTTTGAATGCTCAATGTAGAGAAACCGAAAAAAAGGCACATTTGCTATCGGAAAGCCACAGTACTGAGAATTCTACTGTAGCTCAACGCACGTTTCGTCTAACGTCAACAGCCTATGGAAAGCGTCACACCCAACCGTGTGAGGGAATTGTAAGCCACCAGCAGCACCAAATCAGTATACCATCACACGAATTGGAGCTCTGTAGTCTGTCACTTCACTCGATGAAATCATATCGTGAGATCCACTGCTGGGCTGTTACACCTGTCTTCCACAAAAGCCTCATTACAGAGGTATGTCGCCCTGTAATGTATCGTTTGGACAGGTTACGAACGAAGGGCATTCCATCGGCCGGCAGGGTAGCTCAGCGTGTTCGGTCAGAGAGCTGGTTGGCCTCTGTAATAAAAAAACTGAGTGGAAATATCAACAAACGAACTCAAATGGATGTCATGTGACGTCCGCAAGGACCAAACACAACGATCACTGAAAAAAAGAAAGAAAGAAAGAAAGGACCCAGACGCTTATCGTATGCTTTTGGTTGGTGAATATAGGTAGTGTCTCACATCGCTAACGAGTAGCATACACGAATAGGCACCATTCAACGACACTAACAGCCCGTTTACACACATCTAAAAGAGGTACTATGAGATCTTGCCCAGCCCCCAGATGTGTCATTATATTGCAATTCTTGAACACAATTGTGATTATTGTGTAATAAATTTCACACTGTTTGCATGCTTCTTCAAAGCCTTGTAATTTGGTTAAATATCATGGTGTTGGCCAAGATTTGGAATTTCATTGTCGTGAGGGTGTTATGTTTTCAAAATATACAATGAACTTCTTCAATTATCGTTACGACATTTGAGGATAAATCTCTGTTTTATAGTGATTACATGCTACGTTGGACATTATTTTAAGTAGGGTTGTCAGACGAATGCTTGCAGCCAGAACAATACAGAGCTTTCCCGTTTCCTTTCGGGTACGTAGCAAACCTTTAACCATACGCCAAATGTTCAGTTTTTGAACGTGAGACTTAGACATAATTCTTAATCTTCCGGTACCAAATTCTACGAAGCAGATAGTGTTTTTCACGCAAGGCGCGCATGTGATGGTAGCTGAGACGGATGTGACGTCAGAGCCAGAGCTGCAAGAAGACACTTAGTTTCGCTCGTTATGGGAGCAGATTCAACACCTTATCGCAAGCCATCTTGTATTTTGCGTTTTAGAACTGACTTCTTTGTAGAATTTTTTTTTTTCAATATGTGTAGCAGTTTGACAATTCCCGGAGTATAAGACTGCAAATGTATCCTTCAGTTTGGTGGAAGCGATTTCCAGAATTAAGGCCATTCCAGGAGATACGTATAAAGTAAATCGTACATTACGTGTTCGGAAACTATGGACAGATTTTCCATTTCACATCCGCTTAACCTCGGTACGAACCATGCTGATGAGAAGTCTCTAGGAGGTGAACTCTGTTGAAACAGACAAGGTATGTAGTGCATGCATGCTAATTTTCAGAAACTATAATTTTCAAGGTAATAGTCGAGCTATTTAGGAAATAATCAAAAGGCGCTATTGATAGTGCTTTTTCAGATAACTGCGTCTGAGCTTACATTCGCTTTTCACACAGCTAAACATCTTAGCTGTGCCAGCAATGAGTGCAGCGTGAAAGTATAGTCTCAGCTATTCACACACACGACAGTTGAAAATAAAATCTCCTGTGATAAAACAAAATGTGGGGCATTTATTACTGGTGTTTTTGGGCCAATAGCGTCAATAATTTAACAAAAAACTTAGAGGATAATAAGTCTTTTGGTGTAGGATCTGACACTTCCAACATAAGTAATCAAAAATGTTATCCTATTTGTGTAAAGTACTTTGATACGCAAGCAGTTATGTTCGAGAGAGTTCTAGATTTCTCTGATGAGTCTGGTAAATCTGTTGTGTCTGAACAGATCTTAAAAATGATCCTATAACAAGAGTTCAACTCGCCCCAGGTCTTAAGTTTTACTGTGGAAAACACAAATGCAAATAAGGGAAGAAGAAATATTATGTTCACTTAAAAATGGAAAATCGTTTGTAATGATATTTAATTACAGTCCACACACAGTCCATAATTCAGTAAATCTTGTATGAATGTTGATTTCAATTTGTTGATATAGCATACAGTGCTTTGTTGAGACTTGTACCTTCAAGGTGGTTAAGTCTAATGCCTGCCACAGAACAACTGTTGAAATATCTTCCTGTAGTTATATCACACCTTTTTAGTGCAGGTGTTTGACCCAGCTTCATTAAAAATATCTGTGTCTTGTTCAGAAAAACAACAATTTATTTTCGTGAAATTATATCCTCACTTTTTGCTGCATTTAACTGACTTGTTTTCCATAAGTGTACCAACCTTAAGAAACGAATGACCGACGATTTGTAAACTATACCATGCGATGGAGAAAAAAATGGCATACGTTAAATTACCTGCTTTTTTCTTTATGATTGAGTTGCAACAGTTGCTGGGTAAATTGAAGGGCCTAATATCAGGTGAAAGACAAACACAACTATAAGAATAGGAACGTATCTACATGTCGTGTGCCTGAAATATTTGATTAAATGGTCAGATTTTAATGACAATAACATTTCGTCTTAAATAAATTGTATATGAAATTAAAATAAACGGGTTACAAAATATTTTGAAATTAGTCAAATCACTTCATACTCTTGGTTTACCTAGTGCAGATATTATGTATTCAGAGATCGTTATAATTTGTGAATTATTTTATGGGAAGAGAGATAAACACTTGAAAGCAGAGATAGCCACAATTTCAGTACCTCAGAGATGGGTCTACACTCTACAGTTGATTGGTGCATCAAAATATGCAGAATTTTAGTTCCACAGAGAGAGGTTTCTCCAATGTAAACATTAAATGAAGTGATGAGTGAAACAGATATTCAGCTGATCTAATGAAAATACAATTTACACTTACGTCAGATATGATGAAAATCACACTGATTTTTATAAGACTGGGATGAAAATTGCACGCTCAGCTGGGAAGCACCATTCTTGATTTTGTTGAGTGTATAACAAAGAAAATGTTCAATAAATATGAGTTAGAAAAGTGAGTGGCCCTATTTTTCCTCACTGAAATCTGGCAACCATACTTTTAAGGGCCTAAAATAGTTTCCTTAGTAGTGATTGTAAACATGAAGTTATTCGATTCTTCCCTGTGAACCAGATTTTTCATTCATTAATTTATTCGACTCTGGTCTGTGGGCCATTCATTGTACAGGATGTAGTGGGTATAAATGCAGATAGTTTTATTGATGACTGAGGATGGTGTACTGAACAACACCACATCAGTACTTACGACATTTGCCGACTAATATCTGTAGATATTAGAAGCGGTATGTTTTTAGGTTGGGTAGTACCTCCAAGAACTTGTCGCAAGAGCAAGGCATTAATGATTATTTTCTCCTCAACAGCAGGTCAGGTACTGAAGACTGAACTTGTGGATGCAAAAACGTCAGTCTGCACTGACAGGTGTAGTCCACTTAGTGGTGCAGTTACAGCCATGCAGAAAACGTCGGGTTGTAAAGTATGTTACGTGTTTGTCTGAAGACTGATTGACACAGGGAAAGAAACAAGCAACACACTGGTCTGTGGTCCACCCCGATAGCTGAATGGACGCGATAGAATGTCAGTCCTAAGGGCCAGGGTTCGATTCCCGGCTGGGTCGGAGATTTTATCCGCTCAGGGACTGGGTGTGATGTTTTCCCTAATCATCATTTCATCCCCATAGACCCGCAGGTAACCGAAGTGGCGTCAAATCGAAAGACTTGCACCCAGCGAACGGTCTGCCCAACGGGCGGCCCTAGTCACACGACATTTACATTTATATGCCGGCACGGTAACTCACGGTGTACAGTCAGAGGGTTTTGCTACGCTGTGTGATGAAAAACTGAGTGAACGGATTAACGGACAACCTGAACGGGTGTCATCGGACGTCCGCCACGAACAAATTCAACGAACAGTATAGAACAAAATGAGATTTAAAAAAAGGTCAGCGTGACGGACTGCCGTCCTGAGGGGCAGGGGTGCGATTATCAGCTGGGTCGGGAGATTTCTCCGGTCAGGGACTACGTGTTGTGTTGTCTTCATCATTATTCCATCCCCATCCGGCTCGCAGGTCGCTCAATGTGGCGTCGAATGTAATAAGACCTGCACCAAGGCGGCCGGACCTGCCCCATCAGTGACCTCCCGGCCAATGACACCAAACGCTCATTTCCATTTCCCACTAGTCTGCGCACATATTAAAGTACCACATACGCAAATATCTGCCCTCATACCTGTTACACCCCCTACAGTGCATCCCATTTAATGATTCAAGAGGCAGAAGCTAAGATTCCAACAACAAATCTTATGTGATAAGTAACTGTTATTTTGGCAACTGAGATATCTAAAGAAGCTTGGCTTTCTGACGTACTTTGGGTGATATTTGTAATGAACTGGAAGATGTACAGACATAATAGTCAACAACATGTATACACAAGCTTTCTGCAAAAGTATTTTCGAAAAATTTGTAGGCAGTTTCTCGAATACGAATTGTGTGGTAACAGCACACTGAAAAGTCGCATCTCGTTTATGTGCACATTAGATAACAGCACAATTTATTGTCTGGTCTGTACGGGAAGAATAGTGATCTAGGCGTTTTGGTTGATTTTTTTTTTAATATTATGAAAAAAATTTAACTACATTTCAGACCAAACTATGCAGTATCTCTGAGTGAGTGACTACTACTATCAAAAGTAAGCTCGTGAATCATGTATTTGTAATTTTAACTGTGCAGTTGTACAAGTATTATAACATACGTGACACTCGTACCAATAAGAGCAACAAATAAACGTAGATCTAACTCAAAGAAGCCAGCAGCGGTAAAGCGCAGATTCTCCACCGCCAATTGGAGAGAACGCGACGTCACTCTGGGTGGAAGCAGGAACTGAATCTTGTCCAGCACCAGGCCAACTCTGACTGCTCTCTCCGCTGCAGAAGTGCACGCCCAGCACAGAGCTAGCGGGCAGCTGGCTTCAACCACAGACAGAGCACCGAACGTGGTGGCCATGGCACGTAATCCGAACGAGAGGCGTGGCCAGTGCTTCACCATCAGCACGGTGCTGTAACTGGTGCAGACGACCTGCAGCAGGCGGTTGAGCATGGAGAGTGACAGCACGAGCCCAAAGTGGTGACCGCAGAGGCGGGCGACGCGGTGCAGGGCCAGCCTGGCGCGCTGCAGGCTCCGTATTTCACCCTCCGCCACCCACCGCCGCCCTCCGGAGGTCGCCGCCTCCTCCAGCTCCACCTCGCTGTCCAGCGGCGGCCGCACACTCCTCAGCAGCTGCCTCTGGATGGCGCCCATCCGGTCGCTCACAACTACCACGATGCCAAAGAACTGTATCTGCCAAACTAAGTTGTAGAGTGCAAAAAACATGGCAATGCTTTCTTTCCACTTCCCTTCAAAACTGGCAGCTGCAGTATATAAACAAAAACCAACAAAGAGTCCTAATAATACTGCAACGAAAATAAAACCCACCCTCCGTGTTTTGGTGAAAACCTTGCTGTAGCTATACTGGCACTGAAAAAGCAATTGGTCTACTGTTCCCAGCAGACTAATTATTTCCCAGAGGTGCTTTTTCCCAGTAGTGAGACACGTGAACAGCATTATAGCTGACTCCATCCACAACAGCAGTAAAACTAATACTGCAGGGACCTTCAAAGTTGGTAAATGTTCTGGAAGTGGAGGGTTACAAGAGCCGCTGTAGCAGCAGTATGAGCCCAGTGCCACAATACAAGCGAACCACGCTGCAGTTGTTACATACCACCCTCTCATACGGATGTGTTTAAAATTTCTATCGTTTCTAATCGCTGAAGTGAAACCACACATCATGATGAGTAGGTATAAAGGTTTCACTGCATCCAAGAAGGTAGGTTGAGTCATAACTGCTTTTGAAAATTTAGAGAGGTGTGATATGTGCAAACTCAAATGGAAAAACACTTCTGATTTTATTAATATACATGCACCTCACAATGCATAAACTTGCTGTAAAGTTTCCTCTTGGTATGAAAAAATCATGCAGTAATTGTGTCACTATTTCATTATGCTTAAAGTTAAGAATTAGTGTAATATATATTTGATATAAAATCCTGATGATGGTGTTTCCACCTGCCCAGTTTCAGCCTAACTGAAGCAGTGCAGCAGTGCTCATTATACCTCAATCGTTATTCTGCTCATTAGTACTGTAACCGATGCGTGTCGTAACGATTAAATGTCCCTTAAATAAATTATCTTGGCTTTACGAGTGTCAAACCCACTAATTGACTTTCATTTCATTACTGCAAAAAACACAGACACTTCTTTATACTGAGCAGCTATTAACTGCTACTGTTGTAGTCTTCAGTCCGAAGACAGCTTTGGTGCAGCGTGCCACTCTACCCTGGGCGAGCTTCTTCATCTCCCAATAACTACAGCATCCTTCTGAATCTGCTAACAGTATTAATCTGTTGGTCTCCCTCCACACGCAGGCCTGATTGGCCGTGCGGTTCTAGGCGCTACTGTCTGGAACCGCTAGACAGCTACGGTCGCGGTTCGAATCCTGCCTCGGGCATGGATGTGTGTGATGTCCTTAGGTTAGTTAGGTTTATGTAGTTCTACGTTCTAGGGGACTGATGACCTCAGATGTTAAGGCACCCATTTTGCAGACACTTTGTGAAACTGGAGCACATCACGCACAATGGGGTGTGCTGACCCATGACTAATCAGTAAACATGCTGCAATGTCATTCACTCGGCGGTTTTCCTTCGCTATGACTTCAACTGCTGTAATGTTCTATGCAGTCACAACCCGTTGTACCTGACCTGGACGAAGAGCAGCTTCCACTGAAGTCACACTATTTGCGAACTTCCTACTCCATTCGTAGACTTGCTGCTGTAACAAACATGCATCACTGTACTAAATATTCATTCGTCGATGAATTTTAGTAGGTTTCACATCTTCAATACACGAAAACCGAAAAACAGAACAGCTATCGATATGCTGGATCTATACCTTCCTCATGATAGGATACGCAGTAGCGACCACCAGATACTTGTTCATATACTGCGAAGACTGTTGTGCAAATGCTGGGTCGGTTCCCCTCGGCAGAAAGGCGTCACTGTTTCTGGCCTCGACCTATTTGTTTGCTTTCTCTCTTTCTACATCTATCTCCAGACTTTGGGATTACAATTACAGATGTATTTTCACATGGTTTGCCAGAATATTATACCATTTACGTGGTACTTCTGGATATCAAGCACATAGCAGTATGCTACAGATCGTTCGCACAACGTAAGTCTGAAGATATAGACTGTAAATTATTCCTGTAGAAACGCGAAACTTTAGCGCGTTGGTTCGTGTTTTAACCAATTGAGTAACTAGAAACGTATCTCATCTTAGAAGGCCTTTACGTGAAAATTCGAAAAAAATAGAGGAGTTAAATGTTTCCACTCATGAATACAGACGTCGGTGATGTGATTCCAAATCATCCCCGTAATATACAACATCAACTAAGGTGTTCTTCATGTCTAGATAACAAGCAAGTGTGTCTTCCACTCGTCTTTCACCTGCTAGATGCGCATACCACAATCGATGCTCTCTCAACCAAATAAAGACGGGAAATGTGCAGAAGCAGTCAGCCAGACAATTTACATGGGAGCGAATAATGGTTCAGCGCAAACACACGCCCATATCGAATCTTCTCAAATTTCCACTAGGTCACGAAGACTGTCGAACACATACTAGGTATTAGTTTGCTTTTCAGCTGTCTAGAGGACGACACGGTTAAATCAACTACATTCCTGCGTCTCCACAGGCATCTACATTCGGACAGGTCCTGCTGTTAGCTGGGAACGTGAAACACTTCCCTCCACAGGCCACTTGCGCAGACAGAATCATCCTACGAAACCAGTAACATTTATATCTTATCACTGTGCTTACAATTAAATACCTTCCTTATGACTTTACACAGTCATTTCCTTTGCATACGTCAGAACACACACACATTCTTTCTAAGCCTGATACTCAAGGTTCATCCATCATTCATCCGCTACTACTACGTACAGGGTGGTCCACTGATAGTGACCGGGCCAAGTATCTCACGAAATAAGCATCAAACGAAAAAACTACAAAGAACTAAACTCATCTAGCTTGAAGGGGGAATCAAGATGGCGCTATGGTTGGCCCGGTAGATGGCGCTGCCATAGGTCAAACGGATATCAACTGCGTTTTTTAAACAGGAACCCCCACTTTTTTTTATTATATTTTCATGGAGTACGTAAAGAAATATGAATGTTTTAGTTGGACCACTATTGTCGCTTTGTGATAGATGGCGCTGTAATAGTCACAAACTTATAAGTACGTGTTATCACGTAACATTCCGCCAGTGCAAACGGCATTAGCTTCGTGATACATTACCTGTGTTTAAATGGACCTTTTACCAATTGCGGAAAAGGTCGATATAATGTTGATGTATGGCTATTGTGATCAAAATGCCCAACAGGCGTGTGCTATGTACGCTGCTCGGTATCCTGGACGACATGATCCAAGTGTCCGGACCGTTCGCCGGATAGTTACGTTATTTAAGGAAACAGGAAGTGTTCAGCCACATGTCAAACGTCAACCACGACCTGCAACAAATGATGATACCCAAGTAGGTGTTTTAGCTGCTGTCGCGGCAAATCCGCACATCAGTAGCAGACAAATTGCGCGAGAATCGAGAATCTCAAAAACTTCGGTGTTGAGAATGCTACATCAACATCGATTGCACCCGTACCATATCTCTATGCACCAGGAATTGCATGGCGACAACTTTGACTGTCGTGTCCAGTTCTGCCACTGGGCACAAGAGAAATTACGGGACGATGACAGATTTCTTGCTCGCGTTCTATTTAGCGACGAAACATCATCCACCAACAGCGGTAACGTAAACCGTCTTAATACGTATTGTTCTACCGATGTTACTACAAGATGTTTCACTGCATGACAGAATGTCGATGTGCTTCGAACATGATGGACGTCTTGCACATAGCTCGCGTGCGGTTGAAGTGGTATTGAATAGCATATTTCATGACAGGTGGATTGGTCGTCGAAGCACCATACTATGGCCCGCACGTTCACCGTATCTGACGTCCCTGGATTTCGTTCTGTGTGGAAAGTTGAAAGATGTTTGCTGTCGTGATCCACCGACAACGCCTGACAACATGCGTCAGCACATTGTCAATGCAGGTGCGAACATTACGGATGGCGAACTACTCGCTGTTGGGAGGAATGTCGTTACACGTACTGCCAAATGCGTTGAGGTTGACGGACATCATTTTGAGCATTTATTGCATTAATGTAGTATTTACAGGTAATCACGCAGTAACTGCATGAGTTCTCAGAAAGGATAAGTTCAGAAAGGTACATGTATCACAATGGAACAACCGAAATAAAATGTTCAGACGTACCTACGTTGTGTATTTTAATTTAAAAAACCTACCTTTTACTAGCTGTTCGTCTAAAATTGTCAGTCGTATGTTTGTGACTATTATAGCGCCATCTATCACAAAGCGAAAAAAGTGGTCCAACTAAAACATTCATATTTCTTTACGTACTACACGAATATGTAATAAAAAATGGGGGTCCCTATTTAAAAAAAACGCAGTTGCTATCCGTTTGACCTATGGCAGCGCCATCTAGCGGCCCAACCATAGCGCCAACTTTTTTCCCCCTTCAAGCTAGACAAGTTTCGCTCTTTGTAGTTTTTTCGTTTGATGCCTATTTCGTGAGGTATTTGGCCCGGTAACGATCAATGGACAACCCTGTATAATACTCCGCCAATATCTGTTCGTTGACGATTCGAAATAATACTGACCAAAAATCTGCGATGCGTGGATAACATAAAAACGACCTGTTTCTTGTTCTTCTTAATCGTCTGCTATTGCAACAGTTTTTATTCTTTTACTATACACCGAAAAGGGGCGCTAACCTTCTCACATGGGAGCATCTCGAGAAACCTTGTGCCCTGAATGGGCCAGTACTCGGCGAGGCCCATTCATTCATAAGACGCAGAATGTAGCGGTCTACTCCTGATCAGCTGCAAATTTAATCAGTAAGGGTGCTATAGGGCGGGTTTGTGAAACACAGTGCGAGGGGGTCCTTCAATCTCTAATTTTATCCTAAGACTGCGAGAATGCTCTGTGACTCCGATACGCATAGAGATAGATCGTAAATTATGCACTATGCTCGAGGTGCTAGAAATATGTAGAGCGCTGCCTGGTATACTTTGATGATGTATATTTTTGAGAATTAACAATGGATGGACATACAGCACAGTGATCTATCTGCATTCGCAAAGACACTAGAAAAGTACAGAATGGGTGGTTTGGTGATGACACTGAAATTGGGAAACATGCTGTCTTTGGCCGGTGTTGAAATTACTGTAAAATTGCTAAAATTGTTCACATTATCAAATGTGATGCTTTTTATTACCGTACATTGACGGTGTCTTTTCCATCCCATCTGTCCACTGGTGTGCTGTTGGTTACCACATAATGATTGACTGACATCGTTTGTTTGAGATGGAGGAAGAGATTTGGGGAGGGGCAACACCTTCTGACAATGGCTAGCACCAAGACAGTGATCGCGTACCTGATTGCAATATGAGGAATCAGTCGAAATGGAATGCAGAGGTATCAGCTATTGTGTCACTGTAACAGATAAGTCTCAGAGGTCGTCGATCACCTTTGAAACGCTCTACGACGCCGCCAAACTCTTCCAGTTTATGTTGCAACTGTGTTTTATTTAAAATCATCCAGCGTGTGTGGGATGCTATGATTGCAGCTGTAAAAACATGCCATCTAGTTTTCTACGAGAAGTAGAGAATCAGAAAGTGTTAATGACAGGTTAGAACCTGACACAGACCTCGCAGTCGTGGCGGGAAAATAAAATGTATGGCAGTGTTTAAAGTGTATTACAGTAGAAAAAAAGCAATGTTTCAAACAATGACACAGAGTCACAGGGAACATCTCTTTCCACTTACAGTCTGTGGAATACGGTCATACACTTACAGTAAAGGTGACGAAACTTTAAAGTGGTCTGTCCAGTGGGTCAATACCTGTATATTTAATAGGATCGCCACATGTGTCTGGTGTCACCACACATACGGTATTTGTTTTCTATGTATGGGAGGAGAAAGATGCTGTAAAAATCTTAGAGACTGCTCTGTTGGATGAAGTTAGTGGAGCTTTCGTAGTTCGTAATTTTTCTCTGTAGGATGGAACAGAGTAATGGTGATAGCATGGTGGAGGGATAGAGGTGAATGGGCCATAGGGACTCGAAACTGCTTCAGACTGCAGTATCTGTATGTAGTTTGAAGAAGCATCACAATGCAGTAGCAAAATCCTCGTATTTCTCCCACTCACCCTACTATCTTTTATACAACCTCGTGTTGTAGGAGTGGGCTTCGTTTAGCGCTGACCTTACATACTGTGCACAGTTGGGGAAGCAACGATAAAATTTTCTGTTTCCATCAAATGGTCAAAACACAGTCCTGTCACACTAACTCAGCTTAGCCTGTTTCTACACAGGTTGCTGAAGATGGTAGATATAACTTTCTCCGACTTCTACTCAGTTCTGAATTAAATTGGAAAGTTGCAGGGATGGTAGCACAGAGTCTGAGGAACAGCCCCAAGACGCATAGGGACTACCTAAAACCAAGTTGGAATTTTACTGCAGCAGATAGGTTCGAGAAAGGTGACTCGGTTCGAGATATGAAATATGATTCACTAGTGGCTGTAATTACTTAAGGACTTCTCCATAGGATACAACACAAGTATGTGGTTGAATGGAAAGACTTGATTCAAGATTCCAGACAGTGTTTCTATAGGATAGCGTAACACTAGAGATCTTAAAAGCCCTCAATCAGCGCACCATCTACTGTTTGTGATCCTTCTCAATCAACATTCGGCTATAACTTAGTGGATATATCGCAGAACCTCTGACACGACATCAAAACAGAATGCATTAGAAATACTGGAGAAATATCCAGTATCGGGATGAGGAGTTGCAAATACCTGTTTCGTACCACGTTTCTTAGCGAAACTACTTTCTAAATTCGGTGATTTTACCACAAGGTTGCATCGTCGGTGACATGTTACCGCACTGTAGGTCTGCTAATATACACCTTCGGCGATCACCATCTACATTCAGTGTCCTGTAATTTGTCTGGAAAAAGCAACTCATTCGGAGGTAATGCCATTCATCAATTTATAAAACCGGTGTTGCTTTTAACACGGATACTTGTGTGCATCTGTAGAACCAAGACCGCTTGTGGCATTAACATACAGTAGTTGTTGCCATCGTGTTTTTTAACATCTGGCGGTTTGTAAGACGATTACGTCTCTCTTTCTAAGACAAAGTGGTACCACTCGCAAAAAAACTTATGAGGCTTGTCCACGCAAGCGCTCATTTTCGGTAAGTATTATTTCGTATCGCCAGCAAACAGTTATTGGCGGAGTATTACACTTAGTAGTAGGGGATGCATGGTAGGATCGCCTTGAGTATCAGACTTACAAAGTATGTATGTATGTTCCGACATGTGCAAAGAAAATGACTGTGTCCAGTTTTAAGGAACGTATGGATTTGACGTGGAATACTGTGATAGTGAAGGGTAAAGTATGACAGGTAATAAGAATGGTACAAATATTTCTGTTTCCAAGGCCTCAGCCGTCAGCAGGGCATATTTATGATACTTCGCTCGTTGTCGAATGTCGTCCAATTGATACCGCTATCATAATATTTATATGGAGGAACAGTGATAAAATACATATGTCGTCGGTGTCCAAGGATGATTCTCTCTGCACCGGTGGCTTGTGACAGGGAATGATTTACCTTTCACGCTAACAGTAGGAGCTATCCAAATGGAGAGGCCTTCTGGGGTGCAGAAATGCTGCTGACTTAACCATGTCGTTCTCTAGACAGCCGAATAGCGAACTGACACTTGTGTTGGACAGTCCTCGTGATCCAGTGGAAATTTGAGAAGATTCAATATGGATGTGTGTTTACACTGGACCATTATTCCTTCCCTCGTAAATTGTTTGGCAGACTGTTTCTGAACATTTTCTGCCGTTATTTGGTTGAGAGAACATCGATTGTGGTGTGCACATCTAGCAAGTGATAGACGGGTAGAAGACACATTTTCTGGTTCTCTAGATATGAGAAACACCTTAGTTGACTTCGTAAATTATAGGGATGAATTTGAATCTGTTACATCACCTACATCAGTATTCATGAGTGAAAACATCAATTACCTCTATTTTTTCGAGTTTTCACGTAAATGTCTTCACAGACTTGGTAAGTTTCTAGTTACTCAATGTTTTACAGCATGCTCCACGTCACTAAAGTTTCGCGCTTCTAGAGAAATAATGTCCAGTCTATATCTTCGGAATTACATTGTGTGAGCGATCGGTAGCATACTGCTATGTCCTTGATAACGAGAAGTATCACGTAAATCGTATAATATTCTGTCAAACCATGTAAAAATAAATGTGTTCTTGTAATCCCATAGTCAGGTGATGGGTGTTGAAAGCAAGCAAGCAAGCAAATAGCTTGGGGCCAGAAACAGTGACGCATTTGCGCCGAGGGGAACCGACCCAGCCTTTGTACAACAGTCTTCGCAGTATATGTACAAGTGTCTGGTGGTCGCTACTGCGTATCCTATCATGAGGAAGGTATAGATCCAGCACATCGATAGCCATAATGGGAATGAAAGTTTGTTTTTTTACTTGGAAAATTATGTGTGCAATAGATACTGAGATTCGTTCCATATCCATGATCGTTAATAGTTGACTTATCCAGTACATTGCTCTGTGTCAGACTGCAGCAGCAATCCTAATACTCAATCGTAGTTACGCTGATAAATATGTGTGTGGGCCGCAATATTCTTGTGAGTCTGGAGACGGCCATAGAATGCACAGTGGCAAGCAAGCAGGTCGGGTGAACTATTTCCCAGTTTGTGTTGAGCTGCTTTTGGGACCGCGTGTGTCGTGTATATACTCTGCGGAAATTTGAGAAGATTTGTTACGACGAGTGTTTGCGCTGGGAGTATTGACAGTGTTTGAATTCCTACCACTTAGGTCCTCCTGGGATGGCCACTCGTCCATGGCCTAGTGACCTCATTATGGCTGACATACGCTTCTGTGGATATGGTGTGGGTCCGTGTTTACGGTGATACTTTCCTGTGTCGGTGCTGCATTGCGGCATGGTGAGTACATGGGTGTAGACCACTTTTACACGGTTTAATTTTCAGTGTAATATGGCTATCTGTAGAAAATATTTTTTCGCCGTTGATCGTTTCGTCTGCAGAAAAGAAAAACGCGGTGCTCCCACACTGGCGGCAGCAGCAATTTGACAGGTAAATTCAGTAAGAGATAGGCCGACCCATTAGAAACATCAAGAAGTATGCATTCGGTGTTATTTGGGCTATTTTCGAGAACAGGTTCAGTTAGGACAATAATTTCCGTACAGGTGCGCTGAGACATCACGAAAGCTCCTACAAAAGCGACGGTTAACTACTTCTGCAGCACTTTCCTATTTCCGAGACGTAGACCTGACTCTTATTTACATACACATGTGACGGCAGTATAACATTGAGAACATTTCAGCTGCACCTGCGAGTGTGAGCTGCTATGCAAATATCTCACTGAGGGTGATTCGCAATAATAGCATCTCTCTCAGCACTGAAAAAGCAGCTCTGTTTCATCGCACCAGTAACGGTGCCTAGGTGAACACGTATTTTGACAGGTATTTCTCAGGTGTCATGTATGAAAGGTCTGCCACCACCTCATCCTTGTAGGACCAAAACTGACACCTGCGTGTGGTTCGGCAGCTGATGGCCATGTCATCACTTTGCGTGGGCTGCCAGTGCACCCCGACACCTGGGAGTGTTTGCGGTAGCATCCTGTGGGGTCCAGTGGACGGGGAGCTGGCGGGCGCAAGTGCTTTGTGATCGAAATATTTTTCACTGTGTACTTACATGTGATGTGTGTTTCATGACGGTATTCCTAGCGCAATCAGAATGCAAAACGAAATGCGAAATGCGGTCGATTTAGTTACTTTTCGTAAAGCCTCCATCTCTCCAAACTGCAGAGAATGACGAGCAAGACAAATCCAAGCCCCATAAACTGATTAAAAAAAAAAAACATTATAACCTTGAATTTCCCCTTTGGGAGATCCTTCGACTCCACCACATAGCCGCCAGTTTCAAGGTAGATGAGGGAGAGGGAGAGTGGATGGGGAGGGACGGGTGGGGATGGGGTAGCGATGTCGGTGATCGATTGCCTGAAAATTTCTTTAAATAAATAACCTACACTAAAATAACGCGCTGGTGCCGGCCTTGTCCCCCTACTCCTGTCTACTTGCTAGAGGAAGGAAGTGACTCATGTCAGGGACCAGACTCGGATTACCATTTCCGATGCAGTGCCCGCTTTATAGGCGAGAGCTGCATATTTCAGTTAACAAGAAATGAACTCTTGTCGCTACAGCTGCCGTCTGGTGTCTTGGCGCTATGCAGTGCTCTAAATGGTTTGGGTGACAATGTTGTCAATACTATGTCAGTGTCTTTGCATCTACAGGATGCAACATCTTTAAACACAAATTGTCCAAACTCACTGTATAAGCGCTGCATATCTGAAATGAAGCTCACACTTTGGCATATCACTGCGGAGAGTAAGGTTCTGAATTAGGATCGTCAGTACGGTGACGACTGAAGTGCATGACGCAAGCCTATCCTGCCAAAAACTGAAAGCCATGAGTGAGGGCAAATGAATGTGTATTCTGTATGGCTCCTTGCAGCCAGCGTTCAGCCACAGCAATAGAAGAGGAGCAGGAGGAAACAAAAAATTCGTCAGCATTTTGGAGGGGAGATACTGAGGGCCCTACTGCTAATGCCATAATATTGATGGCAATTAAAAAGAGTGGGACACTCAGGACAGAGGCCTGAGTGACCCCTTTCTCTTATAAATGGGGTACACAGTGGGATGCACTGACACGAAATACGAGAGTGCTGATTAGCGAGGATGTGGTGGCGCCAAGTGGTATCATAGTCCTTCGCCAGATCGAAAAAGATGGCACTTAGGTGTTTTCGCCAGGGAAAGACTCAGTTGACAAAGTTGTCGATGGTGGAGCATCCTTGGCGAACACTGCCCTGGGATAGAGCCACAAGGTCCTGAGCTCAGGGAGCCAACACAACTGCCCGCTCACCATACATTCAAGCAGCTTGCACACGACGTTTGTGATGTTGATAGTACACTAGGTATAAAAATTTAGCGGATTCTTTGCAGGATACAGCCCTGGAGCGATGATACATTCCCGCCATTATGAGGGGAGTTTGCCGTCGCTCCACAAGCAGTTGAAGATGGCAAAGACGTGGCGCTGGGAAGCCGCTGAAAGACGTTTAAGCATTTGGGAGTGGTCAGGGCCAGGGCACGTGTCACGACAGTCAGCAAGGGTGCCGAGAAATTCCCACTGACTGAAGGGAGCATTGTATGGCTCAGGGTGTCGTGGTGCAAAAGAGAGGAGTTGTCGTTCCACCTATTGATTGCAGAGACGAAAGGCGAGATAGTAATTGTCAGATGCAGAGGTACGAAATGCTCAGCAAGACGCTCTGCAATTACGTCTGAATCGGCAGATATAGCTCCATGTGTGGAAGTTACAGGTACACCGACAGGAGGCTGATAACAGTAAAGTCAGCAGGGCTTGGTCGAAACTCACAAAGGCAGGCTCATATTCGAGTGGTGGAGATACAGCGTTCCCAACACTCCTGCTTCCATCGTTTGATGAGTAGGTGAACCTGGGCAAGGAGATGTTTGAAGGCAATGAGGTGGCACATGACGTTGGAGCGCCCTCCTACAGTCTATATTGGCCGCAACGATTCCATCTCCAAAGCACTAACAACCGCCATCGGCAAGAGGAGGAACAAGCCTATTCAGCTGCGGCAATAATAGTATCAGTGACGGTGTATATTACCTCATCAATGGTGGCATACAATGGTGAGTCAACAGTGATAGTGGAGGTAAAAGTGTCCCTGTCTGCCTTGGGAAGAGCCCACCTGGGCAAGTGTTGATGCTAGGTTAGGGGGAGTGGTGCTCTCCACAGTTGTGACAACTGGGAGGAGGCACACTTGGAGTATTTGAATGAAGTGGTCGTCTGCAGTCTCAACATTTGGTGGTGAAATAGCAACAGGATGACATGGGCCCGAATATCAAGCACTTATAGCACCACATGGGGGGATGCACGTGTGGTTTGACGTCACAGAAGTAAACCATCACGTTGACCTTTTCGCACAATCAATCATACTGAAAGACCAAGATGAAGGCACTGGTAGCAACCCAGTTGTCTTTGGGTCCTCTTTAGACACGCTAGATGAAATGAAAAGCTATTTGTCAGACTGCAAGAGAAGGCCGCAATGGAAGATAATCCCCTGACCATGTTGAAGCTTTTATGAGGAGTGACGGAAACAGGAATATCACCTAGCTGCTCGCAGGCGAGTAACGCTGGGGACGGGGTTGGGGATGCTGTCTGAATCAAGATTGAACAATTTCTCATTTTGGACAGTGCTGTCACTTCCCCAAACTTATCCTCGAGCTGTTCATCAAAACAAAGAGGTTTCATAGCTAGAACTAAGCCCTCGTCTGTTCTGTGGACTAAATACTGAGGCAAATATGACTGTCTTCTTTCTGTAGCCCTACTTTCCTCCCAAAATGTAGTGAGTGAAGGGAAACGATTTAGGGCTATGCCTGTCAGCATTGATTTCGATCTTTTCCTTTTTAGAGACTGCTGGCGCCATTAGTTCAAAGCTCAGTGAGCCTTGAGCAGCCGCTGGTGAAGTATCAGTGCAGCATCAGAGCAGTAGCGAGTCGCATATTTAGCTTTCATATTTGTTTTGTAGTTTGATTCTTAATTTCTTTCAGAGTGATTGTGAGCTTGCATATTTAATTACGTAAAATCCTTGAGTATTCTCGTATTTGAGAGGAGTAATATTGCTTATTTATAGTCGTAGAGTATAAATTCACGGAGTCATTAGATATTAGTAATGAGATGGATAGGGTGTGTGCGTGCCGTGTGCGGGGGCAGGAGGAACTGGTCGTGGTTCGCGAGCAGCTGAGTGTGCTGTTGGCCACGGTCAGCCTCCTTCAGGCAGCTGCCTCGAGGTGCAGCGACGGCGGAGGGTCTGGCGCGTCGCTTGAGACACCCCAGGTGTCGCTTGCTGCGTCCACTGACACAGCCGCCGAGGCACCTTCTAGTGTAGCCAGCGCGTTGAGTCCGCCCTCACCTCAGGGTGAGTGGCGGACTGCAACGCGTTCACGTCGCTCAAGGTGGTGGTTCAATGTGGAGGCTGGCCGGCTGACCTCGCCCGTTCATCCCGTCACAGGCCAGGTGGCCGCTCCTTCAGCAGGTCCCGAGCAGGCACAGTGAGGTAAAGACTTGCTGGTTATTGGGAGCTCCAACGTTAGGCGGGTGATGGAGCCCCTTAGAGAAATAGCGTACAGGGCTGGAAAGAAATCCTTCGTGCACTCGGTTTGTCTGCAGGGCGGGGGGGGGGGGGGAGGGGCTCATCCAAGATGTGGAGGCGGCCTTGCCTGCGGCTCTCGAGCGTACGGCGTGCAGTCGTCTGCAAGTAGTTGCTCACGTCGGCACCAGTGATGCCTGTTACTTGGATTCCGAGACGATCCTCAGTTCGTATGGGCGGCTGGCGGATTTGGTGAAGACCGCTGGCCTCGCACACGGGGTGCAAGCAGAGCTCTCTATTTACAGCATCGTTCTCAGGGTGGATCAGGATCCTTTGGTTTTGAGCAGAGTGGAGGGTCTCAACAAGAGGCTTCGTCGACTCTGTGACGGCCTTGGCTGCTGATTTCTAGACTTGCGATATTGGGTGGGGAATTGTAGGACGGCCCTAGATAGGTCAGGGGTGCCCTACACAAAGGAAGCGGCTACTCGGGTAGCAGAGACTTGTAGCGTACACATGGGGGTTTTTTAGGCTAGGCTGTAGTGCGATGTGTCCTGATGAACACTCACCAGTCGAAGTGCAGGCAGGGAAATCAGGACACGCTCAGTATATAGGCACTTCAGCTTTCAAGATATTAGCAGTAAATTTTCAGAGTGTTCGGAATAAAGTTCCTGAATTTACTGCCCTCCAGGAAGCGTGTGGCGCGCAAATTATTCTCTGGACTGAGACGTGGCTGAACCCTGAGGTAGGAAGTTATGAAATATTTAATGGTTCCAATGGCTCTTAGCACTATGGGACCTAACATCTATGGTCATCAGTCCCCTAGAACTTAGAACTACTTAAACCTAACTAACCTAAGGACAGCACACAACACCCAGTCATCAGGAGGTAGAGATAATCCCTGACCCCGCCGGGAATCGAACCCGGGTACCCTGACGTGGGAAGCGAGAACGCTACCGCATGACCACGAGCTGCGGACTGTGAAATATTTAGTGAGAGTTGGAACGTGTATCGAAAAGACAGATTAGACACCGTAGGAGGTGGTGTCTTCATTGCAGTTGACAAAAATATTGTGTCTACTGAGGTCGAAGTAGAGTGTGATAGTGAAGTTATCTGGACACGTTTAACAGGGCTAGGGGAAATAAAGTTAATTGTGGGGTGTTATTACCGGCCACCAGGTTCCACTGTGACAGTTCTAGAATCATTCAAAGGGAGTCTACATTCTGTATCACATAAGTATCCGGATCATGCTATATTAGTCGGAGGCGACTGCAACCTACCTAGTATAGACTGGGATGTCTATGGATTCATTACGGGTGGTACAGACAAGTCGTCGTGTCAATTACTTTTGAACACATTATCCGAAAACTGTCTTGAGCAGCTAAATCGAATGCCAACTCGTAATGGAAATATTTTAGATCTGATAGCTACGAACAGACCAGATCTCATCGACGGTGTCAGTGTTGAGATAGGGATTAGTTATCATTATGTTGTCATTAAGACTATGGTTACGGAAGTTAAAACGTCGGTCAAGAAGGCTAGGAGAGTATTCTTACTAGAAAGAAGGCCGGCCGGTGTGGCCGTGCGGTTAAAGGCGCTTCAGTCAGGAACCGCGTGACCGCTACGGTCGCAGGTTCGAATCCTGCCTCGGGCATGGATGTGTGTGATGTCCTTAGGTTAGTTAGGTTTAATTATTTCTAAGTTCTAGGCGACTGATGACCTCAGAAGTTGAGTCGCATAGTACTCAGAGCCATTTGAACCATTTGAACTAGAAAGAACAGATAAGCAGTTGTTAGCATCCTACTTAGTAAATGAATCGACTTCATTTACTTCCGGTACGATGGACGTGGAAGAATTATGGGCAAATTTTAAACACATTGTAGATCACGCATTGGAGAAGTATGTGCCGAAAAATTGGGTTACGGACGGAAAAGACCCATCGTGGTTTAACAGCGCACTTCGGACGATGCCAAGGAAGCAATTAGGTTTTACAGAGAGTACTCTACTGCATTGGCTCCTTACTTAGCTTGCATTTATCGTGAATCTCTTGCCCAACGTAAAGTCCCGAGTGACTGGAAAAAAAGCGCGGGTGACGCCTGTATATAAGAAGGGTAGAAGGACGGGTCCTCAAAATTGCAGACCAATATCCTTAACATCGGTCTGTTGCAGGATTCTAGAACATATTCTCAGTTCGAATATAATGAATTTCCTTGAGACAGAGAAGTTGCTGTCCATGCATCAGCACGGCTTTAGAAAGCATCGCACCTACGAAACGCAACTCGCCCTTATTTCAAATGATACCTTGCGAATCATGGATGAAGGGTATCAGACGGATGCCATATTCCTTGCCTTCCGTAAAGCGTTTGACTTGGTGCCCCACTGCAGACTCCTAACTAAGGTACGAGCATATGGGATTGGTTCCAAAATATGTGAGTGGCTCGAAGGCTTCTTAAGTAATGGAACCCAGTACAATGTCCTCGGTGGTGAGTGTTCACCGGTGGTGAGGGTATCATCTGGAGAGCCCCAGGGAGGTGTGTTAGGTCCGCTGTTGTTTTCTATCTACATAAATGATCTTTTGGATAGGGTGGATAGCAATGTGCGGTTGTTTGCTGATGATGCTGTGGTGTACGGGAAGGTGTCGTCGTTGAGTGACTGTAGGAGGATGCAAGATGACTTGGACAGGATTTGTGATTGGTGTAAAGAATGGCAGCTAACTCTAAATATAGATAAATGTAAATTAATGCAGATGAATAGGAAAAAGAATCCTGTAATGTTTGAATACTCCATTTGTAGTGTAGCGCATGACACAGTCACGTCGATTAAATATTTGGGTGTAACACTGCAGAGCGAAATGAAGTGGGACAAGCATGTAATGGCAGTTGTGGGGAAGGCGGAAAGTCGTCTTCGGTTCATTGGTAGAATTTTGGGAAGATGTGGTTTTTCTGTAAAGGAGACCGCGTATGAGACACTAATACGACCTATTCTTGAGTACTGCTCGAGCGTTAGGGATCCCTATCAGGTCGGATTGAGGGAGAAGATAGAAGCAATTCAGAGGCGGGCTGCTAGATTTGTTACTGGTAGGTTTGATCATCACACGAATGTTACGGAAATGCTTCAGGAACTCGGGTGGGAGTCTCTAGAGGAAAGGAAATTTAGAGAACCAGCATTTGAGGCTGACTGCAGTACAATTTTACTACCACCAACTTACATTTCGCGGAAAGACCACAAAGATAAGATAAGAGAGAGTAGGGCTCGTACAGAGGCATATAGGCAGTGATTTTTCCCTAGTTATGTTTGGAAGTGGAACAGGGAGAGCAGATGCTAGTTGTGGTACGAGGTACCCTCCGCCACGCACCGTATGGTGGATTGCCGAGTATGCATGTAGATGTAAATGTAATAAGGGATGACTGGGTTTGCTTCATTGCTGGACACCCGCCCTGATGCCACCCACTCCAGTCAAGGGCTCTCCCCACAGGTGCCACCCACCCACAGCAAAGGCACCTGGCACAATGACTTGCTGGGGCTCCTGATGCCCCAGGAAGACAATAATCTACTCTTTGGTATACATGGGGAGTTTTGCAGCTCAGGCATCAGCTGTTCGATCCCTATGTAGTCAGGGGGCTACCACCAAATTGGTACATAACGGGCCCACCACAATGGTCTGGCTACCATGCTGGCTACTGAGTTCAGAGAAATCCGATATTGTCATTGGCGCGAAAGAGCACAGGAGACAATGGAAGAAGATGATGTACCCTGGAAGGTGTCCTCACCCAGACAGTGGAAAATCAGCTGGAAGTGCAATGCCATGGCAAGAAAAGGTGCAGGAGATCGAATCTAAGGGCACTGTAGATAACTGGTGCTCCACGAAAGGTGTCGTTCCCTAAAGGCCCACACTTCTGTAGAATTTGGAAAGTGGGAGGTCAAATCATACAATCGAACGTATATAGCTGAAAAGTGGGAGACTCCTTTCAGTCGCCTTTTACAACAGGCCTCAGACATTTTCTAACCACAAGACCTGCAGAGGAACCAATCAATGCAATACCCCACTCATCCTTGCTTAGATCTATTGTGAGTGGCAAGGGAGGGGGTGGGGAAAATTTGCATTTAATACAGATGAACACTCTTTTAATGCTAGAGCGTATGTCACTACACCTGAGGCTCATTTGATCTGGTGATGTGAGTGCTGTTTGTTTTTATGCATTCGTCAGGAGAAACGTTAGACAGAAATGTCCACAGATGTATGACTCGAGGTCATGGTCGTACTGAAAACTGTAGAACACACGGCCATTGCTGAAGTGAAGTGCAGTTCTTCTAGTGGGCTTAAACCCCAACACAAGCCAAAGTAGAGAAAGTTATTTGTTTTCCTTTAACAAAATAAATCCAGTGCATCTCAGTTTACGATCTCACATCCTTGCATTCCGAATCGTCTTTGGCACAGTATTACCCGTAAATGCAAGACATGATCTTAGGATTTCGTGTTTTCTGAGGAATTTAAGCGGGTCAGTACTGGTAAGTGGTCTGTTAGGTAGAATAGTCAGGGGACTTTTCTTTAATAAATAACCCAAGCACTTTCTAAGGGGTTCTGTCGGTAGTGATCGCCTCTATCATCCTGTTATGCGTTTTGGATTCCTACAGGTGCTTCTGAGCACTTTGTGCCGTCTTCACTGTTCGGGCTGTGACGTCAGCTCCACTTCCAGGACCCAACTGTTAGTAGCCCCGCTAACGCTGGACTTAGGAACAGGATAATTCCAGATGTCTTCTTACTCCTTGCTTCTTGACGATTGCTACCGTTAGCACTGGCGATTGGATAAAATTTTTAAAAATTCTGTATATTTCCTACTCTCCAATGTGTGATGAGCCACATTTATTATCTGCCTGAAATGTATTCCAGTACTCAATTTGAATCTGGTATGCATGGCCTTATCAAGTACAAATGTTGCAATATATTGTCCCATGTCTAAGGCCCTTCTTCGACTTATGTGCTTCATTTTATTGGCTAAAATTTCATTCTACAGCGTGACAGTCTGCACAACCTTGATTTGCAGTGTGTGCTGCATCATCCTCAATTGGTTCAAATGGCTCTGAGCACAATGGGACTTAACATCTGAGGTCATCTGTGCCCTAGAACTTACAACTACTTGAACCTGACTAAACCAAGGACATCACATACATCCATGCCCGAGGCAGGATTCGAACCTGTGAGCGTAGCGGTCGCGCGGTTGCGGAGTGAAGCACCTAGAACCGCTCGGCCACAACGGCCGGCCTATCATGCTCCTTGTTCGCCTTGGCAAGTGGATTAATATTATTATCTGCAGGAGTCAAACAATATTTCAGTTTCGTTGCAGGCCCTCAGAAATTATATCTGGGGAGATGAAGTTTAACTGCCATCTTATCGAGACTGCCACCAACACATCTACTGAGCGCTTCTTAGCACTCATGGTATGCTACTGCACTGCCTTTGGTTTGCACACCCTGTTATACAGTAAATTAGGAGTGTTCTCCGAACTGTTTTGTGATGCTGGGAAACCAAAACATTTCACTTAAACCCTGTTCCTCCGATACCTTATGATGTGCTCTACAAGTAACACTTCCGGTTCAGAACTTTTCTGTAATTCCTCTCTGTTTAAACAATGCCTGTGATTTCTTCACCGTTGCTGTTCTTCAAGATGTAACATCTTGGATTTTTTACTATATTTTGCACACAGTAAATATCTCCGTTGACCAATAAGAAGGTAAAACTCCTCAAACCCAGTATTGTATTTCGAAATACACATCAAATCACCTACATTGAACTTCTGATTGCGCTGATGCACCTACTTAATACGATAGTATTCTGTATTCAGAAGTACACTGTCATGTACATTGATCGGTCTTATCTCAACTGTACGATGTTCAGTTCGATTATATTCCCCAATTATTTATGGGAGATCGTCTAGCCATAACTATCAATTAAAAGGATTAAATTTCATCTGTATACGGAATTTAATATTTCTGTTCAGATGCTCCACAATACTCGTTTTCACATGGCAGAATGACATGCAGTTGTTTATTCCGTATTACACCACTACCAACTCAGTGGTCGGTTTGCAGGTTACCACGGCACCGATTCGTACCAGGCTGCAGAAATTATTCAGACACGTGCAACACATCCCTTCCAGTCTTCACCTTTACAGGAGGGGCCGGGGCGAATGTAGAATGAGGTATTTGTACCTCTCATTCTATCATGAACACTCTCTCATATCCACAGAATGGGACTGCCATAAATCATCTAAACCACATGTTGTAAAAGGGTTACATGAAATGTTTTGCTAGCAGGCCTGTGCAGTTCGTGGACCAAGGTGTCCATTATTATTCAGTAATTCGTCTTTTTCGAAGCTCCAAGATGACTGATATTATTTCGTTCGTGTGAACTGTACTTACCGCTGTGGGTGACACTGTCAACAGCCGTATTCAGCCTATCATTTCGTTAGGATCACCATAATGTACATTCTCCAGAGGTAGTATGTTCCTTTTTATGTGGAATGTCGACGTCATGGTGTTCGCTCTGTTCATCACCTACCAGTTACCTAACAATGCTGGTGTATTTCTTAGCGTTTCTGCTTTGTAATAGTCCTTTTACAGTGTTGTCTCACCTATGTGTGTTATTCATACGTAGTATTTCAGCATATGATCTCTTTTGTTTTGGCATACACTTTTGGGAGTTTGAAGTTATTTTGGGATATTAGCTCCACTAAACCAGGCGGCCAATCAAACTTCCTGCTCCAACCAGATGGCGTCCTTCGTTAACGATGTATGTAACATTCCCAGAATATACAGCTGATCTCCACTGTAGTGTTATCTAATTCGCTAGCACTGTGACAGGTAGTAGTACGTCCTTTACCTTTTTCTTCTTCTCTTCTTTTTCTGCTGCTATCTGACGCCACGATTTTGAGTGAGAGCTGTGTAATTCTCTCTGTTGTTGGTCTAAAAGATTCAGAAAGTGACTGTTCATGATCGAACGATCCCACTTTCAAGAGTCAAAATTTGCAATGAATGGCTTTCTGTGCTTCTATGATCTTGCGTTTTGTCGACTTTCTGTCGCATACTCGTCACAGTTCGAGATAATACGCATCTTATGAACGGTGGGGTGGGACTAGGTGTGGTAATCTGTTGTTCACCTTCTTAATTGCCCTCAGATTCATGTTGATGGACTTCCCCCGACAGAGAGTCCTAAAACTCAATTTTCATAGCTATTTCCTTGAATACACGGTTCAATCGTACATTGACACTTCCGCTGACTTTCAAGTTTTAACTCTACGTATGTCTCATGTCGCTGGATTCCGTTATTCAACTGTCCGACTTTTGTAACTGCTATCTTGATAATACCATCCTATTCTGTTAACTCTGTGTCGATAGCTTTCTCGCTTCGCTGGATTCTGTCACTCATCTGAGATTTATCTTTAGTAGCTCCTTCCTCGACGCTGATATTCAGTTCTGTTTATCTTGTGTTGACGGTCTTGATTTTTCTTTCGACATTCAAATGTACGTATGACTTGTGTTGCGTCCCATTGTGATCAACACACTCCACCAATGCGAATTTCTCCGTAGACTACAATTTACTGAAAGGTTTTCAGTTTGTTATACTGTCTTTTAAGCAGAATTTCATACATGCTTCGTGTACATTGACCCTCATTCAGTTTCGTCACTTTATCAATAACCAAGAAGCCATACTGAGAACTAGTCCAGTAATCCTCACATATGGTGACGAATTCATTGAATTCCTTCATGAATCAGGTAAATACGATTAACATTCAGATTGTCTAGTTTTAAAGCTATAATAACGTTCGCATTATCTCAGATTTATTGCTTCAGAGCCCTTAAGTGTATCGGCTCAAATAAAATGCATGGATTTGCAGATGACAACCAAGGTTGCTTGGCTTCACTTTTTCAGGTGGTCGAATATTGCTGTTTTCGATGAATGTCTGGTACATTGTCCACTCAATGTTTCCTGCAATAGCTGATATTTCGGATGAAAGAGGGTTTAATAAAAAATATTTTCATGCTCGAAGTGGACCGCCTCATAATGTTGTAACAGTGTTAGAAGACGATCAGTTTTCGAAAATATCCAGCCCTACAAGTAAAGCACGTATGCTAATAGGCAGTAACGAACGAGTTCTCTTCTTCCTCTATTTTTCAGGATCATCACTGCAGGACCAATCGGTTACCACAGGACTCTTGTGGAGGATGTGCTTCGTCCACTTCACCACGATGACGACTACGTTATCACACTGGCATGTGGGGTATTTTATAGAAAACAAACTTGTAGTTCCTAAACTTTTATAATGGCTTACATATTGCGGGGTGTATGAATAGACTTAAATACGTGTGCAGATCCATACCTAATCCGGCATAATTGGCTCACACATTTATACCTCGATTCCAGTGCCACATAAATCAGACAGCTGAGTGGGTGTTTCTTCTGATGGACACAGGATTCGGCTTGCAGACTCCATCAGTTTACTCCACAGTGTCTCGTAGAATCAGTTTACTCCACGTTTCCTAACATAGTTGACAGTCTTACAGTGTACTTCATAGACTGACTTGTGTACATTAGATTCTTAAACATCTTTTCCTGCATATGTAAGCCCTCTCTTCTGTTAAATATTTTAATTGCTCCAGGGAAGTCTAACAAGTGAGTCTCAACTCTTCTTTCTACGAGAGACAGTTGGGCTTCACTCCAGACAGCCTGTTACTGTCGTATGAACCCCTGAGAAAGAATAAATCTTTAGGAAAAAGACACAGTTCTTAATCATAAATTTTTTATACAAGTTCCATCGCATAGTCAATGTACCGAACTTTGAATGTAACTGCCGTCTGCAGGCCTTACAATCAGTCTATGGCATTCAGACCAATGGGCAGCATCACCCACATTGGAATTTCTTCTGTGAATTGACCCTATATTGACTTTGGCACAAGGGAATACAGAAATTTACACACTGCTCCACTTGGTTCGTTGTAACAGTATTTTTGCTCAACTAGTGTAATATCTGCTCACACATATGGCTGCTAATGGCACAGACTTTCTGTGACGACCACTATAGCACAGTATGTATCATTTAATTATACAACACTAGAAAGCTTTAAGAACACATTCTGGTCCGTTGAAGTTAATCCTAACACAGTCTCACCATACATATCAACTACTGTGGATTAAGTATTTGAATGTCAGTTAGTATACGAGAAGAATCATACTCTTCTGTCATCTTATTCTTTCTGTAGTCCATCATACTGATCTCATATTCCCACGTGTACCATGAATATTGAAATCTGAAATCAGCATGTTGCATGTTTTCAACTTAAGTAACAACAGCAAGGTCTTACACGAATCAAAGCTCACATTTACTTGTTTAAAGCTAAGGCTCTATAGTCATATGTGCTGGCAAACAGTAGAACCATTGTAGTTCTGTGAGCTGTGACAGCTTCCACATGGCAGCCACTCCTGAAGTGGTACAGTACAGTTGGACGAAGGTTGTTGCTAAGGTGGTGATAGACTATAGTTGAACAACACTACTTCCAATAAATGGGGAGGTCCTCCTGTGAGCTGCTGCTGCTGGTGTGGTAGTGCGTCCAGTAGTATGTGAATTTCTTCATTCTACAGTTCTGCTAGCAATTGGTTCAGGGATGTGTTGCTCTGCTGTAACAATAGCAAATCTGAAACATATATTCGAATATATATTTGTTAGTAACAATAGGAATAATTATGTTGTTATTAGAAAATTACATTCAAAACTAATTTCTTTTTCCTCTTGTGCCTGGAGGCTCTGGTTGGTCCTTGTTGATGATGCTGACACTTCACCATGTATCTTCTCTTCTCTCTCTAGTAAACCACTCAGTGATGTTTTATCATGTCATTAGCAAAAAGAGAAAACAGAAATATCTTCATGATGGGAATTAACTTATTAATTAGCACAATCTGTGACTGTTCGTCCGTTTCTAATAGTGATGCAGTCCAATGGAAAGAAATCTGCGTAGAAGAACAGTGTTTCGTTAAATGCATAGGACTTCAAAAACCCCATCTCGAAGAAAATGCAGGTTTTTAATTGATGATGTAGTATGCATTTAATGCAGTATCAATGGCTGCAATCAATAGCAAAACCAATGTCGATTTCTCTCAATGATCACACTTCTGTAAAATATATTCAAAAACACGTTTAGGATAAGAAATATTAATAATATTAACCATTTTTAATTCATGTGCAGATCAAATGCAGATAGTCGAACAACCGCATCACCTTGTGCTATCCATTTGGACAGGTAATGGTCCAAGAGACAAGTAATTCAACAACAATAAGTCAGACGAATCAAGGTTTTTTTTCCAGACAAAAACATATTGAGGACATCATACATATGTTAATATTTATTGCATTTAAGACCTTGGGAGTCAGTAGATTCACTTTTATTAATTTTTTGCTTTCCTGTTACAATCATCCTGTCATTATGAAAATCAGAATGATAGGGGCTTGGGCTGCTGGGTTCATAATATAGTAAAGTAGTAAAGTAGTGTAGCTCGATTCTTATTCGTCCATTGCGTTTCCCACCATTTGATTGTGCTCTCATTGTGTGAGAGGGATAGGAGGGGTTTGCCGCCATTTTTATGTTATTGGACCAGTATTGCACAACTGCCTAAAATGTGGTGGGATTCCCCTGTGTGACCTTGATCAACTCTCAGTTGTTCCCTGGTTTGTAACATCGCACCGATTTGATGAGATCTTTATCTGGAGCAGAACCTTCCCTGTTATACTATTTTTCTTCACCTTATGCACTGGACCAGTATTTCTGTTACCTGTACATATTTGCTACGTTGTACATATTTTCGCTATAACGACTAGTTTGGGAATAATCGTTTTTGAGGTCTCACAGTCTTCAGCATCTTTCTCCCTTCAGTCATTCATTACTTAACACTTAATTGCACATAGCCGAATGCTGTGTTCTAGGCTAGTGTATAATCTTGAACAACCTAGTGCCCTGGGGTAAGTACTGGTATTTGAGCTGTTTCCATACCGACCTTGTCAAACAATAATAGCTCGTAAGCGTATGCCCCTGTTTTATGGTAAATGGAGAGATGTGGGCACAGTACTCTACGCCCAACTTTAGTAACACTTGACAGATACATTCTCTGCACAGTATCCAGTGTGAGGACTTCACTTGTGGGCCACAGTGTGACCAGAGAGCTAGAGGAATCTGATACAAACTAACTTCTGCAGTGTAATGCGACACATACGTATGTTAATTATCGGCAAAACTAAAGCTGATATCCAGGAGAGTATGAGGTTGATGTAAAGAAACAACGCAGCCAATTTCAACTACAACACATAGCAAGGATCCCCTATAAATGTGTTGTAGTGGTGCTCTGTAAGTAGATCCACAAACTGAAATAAAAAGAGAAAAGTCTGTTAATCGACCTAAACGGTATTACTTTTAATTTACTATCTTATCAATCTTCAGTTTATAAACTTGAAAATTATGTTCTTAAAATCTTTTTGAGGTATGGGTTTACTGTTTTAGATTCTCTGGGGACTTAACACGCGAATTGCATGTTTGCCAAAAACGTATTTTGTCAAGTGCCTGCTAGTTTATACAGTGGTGAACTCAATGTACGCTACGCGGGATTAGCGGAGCGGTCAGAGGCGCTGCAGTCAAGAACTGTGCGGCTGGTCCCGGCGGAGGTTCGAGTCCTCCCTCGGGCTTGGGTGTGTGTGTTTGTCCTTACGATAATTTAGGTTAAGTAGTGTGTAAGCTTAGGGACTGATGACCTTAGCAGTTAAGTCCCATATGATTTCATGCACATTTGAACATTTGAACTTAATATACGCCGAGATTGATACATATATTGATACTTTAATTTCTCGGATGAGCCACCCATAGAGCTGTAATATAATCTATAGGAAGAAAGGAAATCATAGCTTCTCTTACAAATGCATTGAGTGTCGATGAAAATAGAGATACAGCGAAATACCTTAGGTATAGAAACTCTGAATTTGTGGATAAGGTCATGAGTCCATAACATTACCCTTAGAGTGTTTTCTGCTATATGACTCTGTTATACAGGGTGTCCCAGCTATCTTGTCCACCCCAAAATATCTCTGGAACAATAACAGCTATTGGAAAACGACTTTCACCTGTATCAATGTAGGGCTGAGGCCCATGAATGTACATATTTGGAAACATTCTAAAACGAAAGCATATGTGTTTTTAACACAAACTTAAGTTTTTTTTTTAATGGACCTCCTATATTTTTTCTTCAGCAATCCATAGCATGACATAGCACATACACAATGGCGTTGATTGCATCGCAATATTCCCATTACATCCCGAGATATTAAGACGCGAAGTTGACGCTTGAAACACCTGACATGCGCTGCTAGCGCACGTCCTGAGGCTCAGGCGTGAACCCCATGCTGCCCGTAATCGCGATGTGATTGACATGCGTAATCACACTTTCATACTTATCAAGAGGTCCGAAACGAATAATACGGTCTGCTGCCATCCTGCATTAACGTCGTACATTCCATCAGGTATTTATCCCATAGGCTAGGGGTGATGCGGTTCTGTAACATATCTGTGTACCGCAACGTTAGTCACAAAGTTAACTTCGTTAATCCGTTACTAAAAAGGTAATGCCGTTCAACGTTAAAACTTTACTTTACTGTAGATCTAGCGCAAGTGACAGTTAATCATTCACTTGTAATAGTAAAATTCATGTTGATGGTTTTAGTGAAACGAGCAAGTGGACTAAAAGTTTTACCGTTGTTTCGGAGCTCTTGATAAGTATAGAGGTGTGATTACACATGTCAATCACATCGCGATTACGGGCAGCTTGGGGTTCACGCCTGAGCCTCAGGACGTGCGCTAGCAGCGCATGTCAGGTGTTTCAAGCGTCAACTTCGCGTCTCAATATCTCGGGATGTAATGGGAATATTGTGATCCAATCAACGCCATTGTGTATGTGCTTTGTCATGCTATGGATTGCTGAAGAAAAAATATAGGAGGTCCATTAAAAAAAAACATAAGTTTGTGTTAAAAAACACATATGCTTTCGTTTTAGAATGTTTCCAAATATGTACATTCATGGGCCTCAGCCCTACATTGATACTGGTGAAAGTCGTTTTCCAATAGCTGTTATTGTTTCAGAGATATTTTGGGTGGACACCCAGTGTAACAACACTATCAAAAGGCATGCAGTAGGTGCTTGTAGTAACTAAGCCCAAACACCCACATTAGCAGAATAATTTTTCCCTATTAGAGCTCTTTAAAGACTGTTGTCGTTCGCTATGATTATTAGAGACTTGTCTAATAGGGCATCGCTATAACAAAAATGTGGAAACACAATGAAGATTAACTAATAAGATTTATTAAGGATATTTAAGACAATGGTGCTTCACTCTGCTACATTCTAATGTGTGGCTCTTGATGTCCTAAATCTAATAAATGGAATCTAAATATTATAAAATTTGATTCATAGACTGACTTCAACTGTGCTGTTTATCGATGACATATGAAAATTTATGCAGGACTAGGACTCGAACACGGATTCCCCACTTAACGCGAGTGACTGCCTAAAATGTTCCTGTAGGTCTCAAGGAACATTGTATAACGTGAAATGTCAACACTTATATTCCACAATAACACAATGAGTATTACATGGCTCAACGGGTTAAGACAAAGATTTCATCGAATGTCACTCTGTGTTGGAAATTACATACTGTGTGTGTGAGCATTAGGAGATGTGGACACGTGTGACGTACAGAGGTTTGGGTCAGTGCTAGATGCCTGCTCGGATATCTAAAGCGGTTAAGCCGACCGCTCGCGATAAATGGGAAATCCAGGTTCAAGACCAAGTCAGACACAAATTTTCACGTCACCGACAAATAGTACAGCTGAAATCAATTTAGATTTGCGATTTGCGAATCAAATTTCGTAAGGTTTCATGGCAGTTGTTGATCGTTACGCAGTGCCTGTTCATGGCCCGTTGTATGATGCGAATTGTCAACGCAGATATTGTTCAAAAACATAATAAGAAATACAAAAGACTTAGCTGTATCTCGACAGTCTACGGTACTCTCAGTATAACTCAGAGTAATATTACAGACACTCTATTGTTGTTGTTGTTTTCAGTCCTGAGACCGGTTTGATGCAGCTCTCCATGCTACTCTATCCTGTGCAAGCTTCTTCATCTCCCAGTACTCACTGCAACATACATCTTTCTGAATCTGCTTAGTGTGTTCCTCTCTTGGACTCCCTCTACGATTTTTACCCTCCACGCTGCCGTCCAATGCTAAATTTGTGATCCCTTGATGCCTCAGAACATGTCCTACCATCCGGTCCCTTTTTCTTGTCAAGTTGTGCCACAAACTCCTCTTCTCCCCAATTCTATTCAATACCTCCTCATTAGTTACGTGATCTACCCATCTAATCTTCAGCATTCTTCTGTAGCACCACAATTCGAAAGTATCTATTATCTTCTTGTCCAAACTATTTATCATCCTTGTTTCACTTCCATATATGGCTACAGTACATACAAATACTTTCAGAAACGACTTCCTGACACTTAAATCTATACTCGATGTTAACAAGTTTCTCTTCTTCAGAAACGCTTTCCTTGCCGTTGCCAGTCTACATTTTATATCCTCTCTACTTCGACCATCATCAGTTATTTTGTTCCCCAAATATCAAAACTTCTTTACTACTTTAAGTGTCTCATTTCCTAATCTAATTCCCTCAGCATCACCCGACTTAATTCGACTACATTCCATTATCCTCGTTTTGCTTTTGTTGATGTTCATCTTATATCCTTCTTTCAAGACACTGTCCATTCCGTTCAACAGCTCTTCCAAGTCCTTTGCTGTCTCTGACAGAATTACAATGTCATCAGCGAACCTCAACGTTTTTATTTCTTCTCCATGGATTTTAATACCTACTCCGAATTTTTCTTTAGTTTCCTTTACTGCTTGCTTAATATGTAGATTGAATAACGTCGGGGACAGGCTACAACCCTGTCTCACTCCCTTCCCAACCGCTGCTTCCCTTTCATGCCCCTCGAATCTTATAACTGCCATCTGGTTTCTGTACAAATTGTAAATAGCCTTTCGCTCCGTGTATTTTACCCCTGCCACCTTCAGAATTTGAAAGAGAGTATTCCAGTCAACATTGTCAAAAGCTTTCTCTAAGTCTACAAATGCCAGAAATGTAGGTTTGCCTTTCCTTAATCTTCCTTCTAAGATAAGTCGTAGGGTCAGTATTGCCTCACGTCTTCCAACATTTCTGCAGAATCCAAACTGATCTTCGTCGTGGTCGGCTTCTACCACTGTTTACATTCGTCTGTAGAGAACTCGCTCTATTGATGTTCAGAATTCTCTGCACAAAGCGACTGCTAAGTTGTGAGGTAGTCTTCAGAGGACAGTACAGAACTGGCTGCATGCATTGACCTCTGCTGTCTAACTACTGGTTAGGAGCCATCTCACCGCTGGTGCAGAACTGAACGTCCAAAGCGCGTTGTGTTTTGGTGCCCGTCGCCAGAAGGATTTCCAAGTCCGGCAGTATAAAGCGGAAGCAGTGTAGTCTACAGTTGACAGCTATATAAAAGCCAGCTTTCCACACTGCCGACGGAAGTATATGACACACTTTAACAAGTGACGCAGGAGCAGAAAGGGGGCCGGGATTGTGAGCGCTGTTTGGAGGCTGCTGCACGGACCTGAGAGACACCGGGTGACTGGTTGTGTCTGTGTTGTGACGGCCTCTCGCGGTATTTGTTGCGTTTCTCTTGCTTGGTTGCCAACATCCGTCACCTGGATGGGGAAGCTGATGAAGCCGGCTGGCTTCATTGGCGTCCTCCTCCACCCCTGCCAGGGTGCATTTGCTGTTTGCACGACTATTGCTCCTCCTTGCATTAACTCCTGGCACCGCTGGAAACCCACGCAAATAAACTGTGAGGAGGCTGCTGGTAAAGCATTCACCACTTAGACGTCCACAAGCTGGTGTGAGGTACGACACCCACTTCCATCGGTTCGACACAAGATGGACGCAGCTGAGACCCGCTGCAGAAAGCTCTGGCAGGGTGGCTGCCGGCTGAATCGAACGGCTGGCTGTGTACAGGGCTTCTGATTCTGAAAAGCAAAACAATCTAGGAGATCTACGTAAATGCATGTGAGCACGGTGCAGCCTGATACTACCAAGCTGCTCCACGACTATTCCTGGAAATCACGACTTTCTTCCACACTTGTACGGTGAAATGAGTACCACATCACGCAGTTTTATAAAAATGTTTTTTTTTGTATTAACAGAAGGTCCAACACCGTTTTACGAGTGGAGGCTGAAATGCACGCGTTTTAGCTCACGCAGGCTGGCGTGAGGAGGGGAGAACTATACTGACGTGAGGTCTGGAACATGACAAGGAATGAGAATTCCGAAAGCGGACGTAATTAGTTTGATACTTAACTTTAATCCATTAATTATGAACGTCGCTCTTGACGGTACATCATTCACAATACTATCTGTTAAGAATACATTCTTGAACATAGTAATTATAGTAACTGAAACTGGCGCCTTGCTAGGTCGTAGCAAATGACGTAGCTGAAGGCTATGCTACACTGTCGTCTTTGCAAATGAGAGCGTATGTAGACAGTGAACCATCGCTAGCAAAGTCGGCTGTACAACTGGGGCGAGTGCTAGGGAGTCTCTCTAGACTAGACCTGCCGTGTGGCGGCGCTCGGTCTGCAATCACTGATAGTGGCGACACGCGGGTCCGACGTATACTAACGGATCGCGGCCGATTTAAAGGCTACCACCTAGCAAGTGTGGTGTCTGGCGGTCACACAACAGGTTTTGTCTGTTGATAAGGTTCAGCTTGCGGATGCGGGAGTGGCTTTAAAATTTACATAAATGTCGACTGCAATATTCTGTGAAATTTCTCCGCTGGAGGCTGTGCATCATGTGAGTCACGCTGCGGTGAGAATGAGAAAGAAATATCAGTAAAGCGTGGTCAGTATTGAACTGTTGAACCAGCTGCGTCATGCATGAGTTCAAAGTCCGTATGAACTTTTAAGGTAGTCCATTGGCCATTGAATGGTGCAGTCCTGAAGTGTGAAATGGCTTTGGTTCGACAAATAATTTAAGTTGCTGAGAAGAAAATTTTGTGCCGTTGTCAGTGACAACATATTTCGGCACTTCTTCAGTAGGGAGGACCTTAGACAAAGCCTTAATAGTCTTTGTCAAAGATACTGATGACATCTTTATAACAAATGGAAGTTTGGGGAAACCATTGATGAGGACGTAGCAGTAGCTTCCAAGAACCGGTTCTGTAATATCAGCATGCAGACGTCATCAGTATTCTACAGCCTGTGGCTATCGAAAATATTATGGCGTCAGAACTGACTGGTATTTTTTACATAAAAGGCATAGATCCAACATGATTTCAATGTTTTTGTCAATATTTTTCCTGCAGCAGTGTGTTTGGTACGAATTACGCCCCAGTGGCATTCATGTAGCATCTATAGCACCTCAAATTTAAACACTGCATTGTACTGTGTCTTCGCTGACTAAAAATGCGCCAGAACGGCACCTTTGTACAGTATAAGTGCATACCTCATATGCCAATAAGGTTTCATCTTCGTCATTCCGTAACAAGTAACGTATAGTCCTATTATTATGTCATACCTTTAGCTGAACTTAGACAAAACAGGATCATTAGAAACAAGTTTGACAGTTAAATTACTGTTTACTGGCAAATTTTCTGCTGTCTTGAGTACCGATAAGTACTGAAAAAAAAAATCAGCTAATGAGTCAAACTGTTTGTCTTCTCCTGTTGGCAGACACGAAAGTAAATATGTCTTCGCTTCCTGTTTTGTGGGTCGGAAAATAATTTCATAGTCGTAATTCTACAGAAGAAGAGCCTAGCCCCCAAAAGTTTGAGCTGTCCGTGCAGGAATCGTACTCTTGGGTCAAAATAGCTACTAAGGATTTCTGGTCCGTGACGAGGAGGATGAATTTACATCCGTAAAGTAATGATGAAACTTCTTGACAGCTTGTATAATTGTAAGAGCCTCCTTGTGTGATCTGACTGTCATTTCTTCGTGCCACTGTCAGAGTCTGTGAAGGAGACGCAGTCGGTCGTTTAAAACTATGATATCGATCCGACAGAATGGCGCCTATGCCCCAGTCCCAGGTATCCACAGCAGCTGCGTGCGTTTTGGTCCGACCGTATGTCGTAACAAGTTTAGCGTCAAGCGAACATTGTTTCGGTTTGTTAAGTGCAGGTTTCCATCCACCATTCCAGTTCAGTTTGGTAACAACTTGTGCATTGGTTCACTCATGGATGCTGCACGAACGAGAATTTTCCAATAATAATATATTTGTCCTGATATGCATCCTAACTGCATGATGTCCTTGGGAACGGGAAGGCTTGTAATAGCGCCAACGTGTTACGGCGTCGGCTTGATACCGTGTGGAGACCGCCTGCAAAGTGTGGCACTTTGTGTTGAAAGAAGATGCACTTGTCTCTACCGCATTCCATATTTGCCGCTTGTAGAATTATGAACACAGATTCCAGCTTCTGTAAGAGTTTATGTGGAGTTGTGCTTGAGGCAATTCTGTCGTCAAGGTAGTTCAAAGCATTCGGAGCTTTTCGAATTAACTGCTCTAAATTCCGATGGAACAAACTCAGTTCGTTGGCTATTGTGAAGGGTTAACTTTGACGATAGTTCGGAGATCAAATGGGCTATTTATCGCCATAAATCTCTGTACGTTTTGGCCCAAAAATTTGGAAATATGTTTCAATATCTAGCTTGTCAAATTACATACTAGCACCTAATTTTGAAATCAATTATTCAGACTTGCGAGTACGATATGAACCAATAATATACTGAGAGTTAACCGTCTCAATGAAGTTTCCACAGGTGCGAAGTGAGTCATTCCGTTTCTGCACAAATACTGCTTGTTAAGCAGCTCGTAGGAGGGTCGGTGATTTTTTCTTTGTTTTGTTTTTTTTTTTTTTTTTGTTTAGTGTGCACTGAAGAGATCATCCCTGATGACTTATTCTTCTAGAATGGGATGTAAGGATAAAAGGAAAACACTTTATTTATTATACGTTCAGTTAGGCTTGGGTACTCAACGGGTGCTCTAGCCTCTTGTCTTTGGTGATGTCTACTTCCTGTCGAGGGTTTGATGTGTCTAGGCTGTTATGTGCGACTGCTTCCTCCTGTTATGACAGATCGCCTATGGGGGGGGGGGGGGGGGTAAAACGTTATTGACTTCGGTACTCGATACTTGTGCCATCGTGTAGGGTTTACCGTTCCTACCGATTCTAACTGTCGAACTTGGTCCCTAGGGGCATCGATTTTGTCAAAAACTCGTTGAGCCTTGTGATGGACCTTTTCTTATATAGTGGTCTCTTAGAATGCGGTACGGATGTCGACGTTTCATGTCCACCATCGAGCTCCTGTGATCCATCGGTAGCAAATGTTTTGCAGCGCCAGGAGTTTGTTGGAGAGCACGTAGTTCCCCACAAGGTGAAGCCATATAACATTGTGTGTTCTGCCACTGCCTTATACAATTGGAGTTTTGTCTTGGGCTTGAGAAACTTACTCTTCAGGAACGGAATCAATGACCTGGCCATCTTCTGGGCTTTCGTCTTCTTGTCGTCAATATGCTGTGTAAAGAGCAATTTTTTTTATTATGGTAGACACAGAGGTACTCCTCTCCCGACGATGGGATAAATTGATTGGCTATTTGGAGTCTGTCGTCGGGTTGATCGTTATCTTATTTTTCAGCGGCCAGCATTCCATTACAGCAAGTTGAGGTTGTATCCCAGCGATTGGCTGGTCCAAATGTCGTCCAGTCGTCAGAAAGGCCGTATCGTATTCATAAAAACTTGCCGTAACAAGGGGGACTGTTGGGATGTCATTTACATATATATAAGTTGAAAAGCAGAGGCGAAATGACAAAGCCCTGCGGAATTCCTTCGGAGATCAGTTCCTTGTCGAAGTTTTCATCGTCGACTCGGACATACAGTCTCTTGTCCTGCAGAAAGTTGTCTATGAGTGCAATGTAACAATCCGCAATGGGGGGTAGTACGATGTAGATTGAAGATAAGGTTGGGGAGCCACACCTTATCGTGTGCTTTTTCGATGTCAAGGAATACACCAATTGTGAAGTGCTGCTTGTTCTACTCTTCTAGTATCCGTTCTGTGATCCGTAGAAATTGAAGTTCGGCAGACAGCTTGTCCTTCAAACCGAATTGTTGGGGTCGTATAACATCATGCGCTGTACGCGTGTCATGGAGCCTCTTCAACAGCACCCTCTCGAGCATCTTGCCAAGGGTCGGAAAGAGACTAATTGGCCTGTAACTGCTGGGTTCTGCTAGGTCTTTACTTGGCTTTGGGACTTTAACTATTCGAGCTGTCTTCCATCCCGTAGGAAAATATACCTGCAGGGACAGCTGTTGAAAATTCGGGTAAGGAGCACGGTTGGCTTCCTGGGCAGCTGTTTCAAATCGCTGTTGCTTACGAAGTCGTTGCCTGGCGTGTTATTCCGAGTCTTCCGTATAATTTTACGGATCTCTGCTGGTGTGGCGAGTTGTGGGCTGCTCTGCACAGGCGTAGTATGAAAAGCAGTCCATTCTACTGTAACGTTGGCTTACTGCTCCTGCAGGTGGACGTCGTTCACGGGGATCGCTGGTGTAGACATCTGCTCTTGGTAAGTCGTAGCATACACCTCCGCCTGGGTGAGTTCGTCATAGCGGAGGCCATCTGGTCCTCTGATGGCTCGTTTAGGTGGCCGCTGGTGTCGTATGTTCTTGACTACCTGCCATTCGTTCTTGGTTCGAAGTAAGAATTCATCCATGTTATCTTCCCAGAACTGCTGTCGCCACTCGGCGACTCTCCTGTGCAGTCCTCGTGTTAAGACGTGTGTTTCTCGTCGATCGATCGGGTTTCTATAGCGAAGTCAACGTCGCCTGCTCCTGTTTCTCTGTGTCTTCAGTTCTTGTAGTAGAGGGTGGAACTTGTAGAAAGCCACTGCAAGGTAGACTGTGTGAGTAGTTTCCTTCCATTTGGAGACCTTTATCTTCTCCGTCAAAGTTTGCACGGCGATATCGATGGCTTCCGGTGTTGAGACGTCCTGCGTCGGGCGGATATTTTTGACAAGATATGTCCGAAATTGACCCCAGTTCATAGTTAGTGAAGTGGGGGCGGAAGGTTGGCCGTTGCGTTTTCCACTATGCTGAGAATAGGCCGGTGGTCCGACAAGAGATCGTCGACGGTGCGGAACTGGAGGTTCGTCTCAATGTTTTTGATGAGAGCAATGTCTAGGACGTCCGCTTCTTCCCGATCGAAGTAAGAAATCCGTGTGGGCTCTCGTGGACCATGCTCAGTTCTTCTTCCATGGCAATCAAAGTTCATCCACGACGCCGGGAATTCCACGGGACGTGCTTGCTATTAAGGTCACCTCCTAGGAAGATTTTGTCAAAATTGGTGAAGGTACTCCGTAGGTCGTGTGGCACCAGTTGATTACCGGGGCTGTTGTACGCCGCTATGAAAGTTATATTGCCTGCCGCCGATTGAACCGTTAGTGCTGTTGCCTCCAGATGTTGGAGGGGTGGTAGTGTTTCATGATGGTGCGGCATTTCTCTTTTAAGCAGAACTGCTCTCCCTCCACCACGTTGGCCTTGTCTGTCCGTTCTATAGACGTACATGTTACGAAATCTGAGCTCAGTTGTTGGACGAAGGTGCGTCTCCGATCGAAGTGCGATTTCGATTTTATGACGTAGAAATTCAGTGAATTCTGTTTTCTTGTGTTTCAGCACGTTGGCGTTCCGTTGACCAATTTTAGGGTCTCTCCTGGTCCCAGGGCGATCAATCTCAGGTTGTTCCAAAGGCCTTCAGGACACTTCCGATTAATGAAAGTATCCCCACTAGTTGTTGCTGCAAGGCGGTGAGAAGTTAGGCGATATTAGAGAGTGCTGGAGCTATGGATTCCATCAAATTTGCTGGTGAGACGTAGGTTTCCGGTTTCGGTCATCGTGGTGACGCTGAGTGGGCATGGGCGTAGGAATAATGCTGGCGTTGCTGTCATGGTGGGCGAGCTTCAGGAGGAGGCTGTGGTACTGGCTGCCGTGTCGTCGACGGCTGTTCTTGGGATGTTTGCTGACGATGTGGCGGCGGGTGTGTCATCAGGTTGGAGTTCCGTATTACAAGAGTCCTCCGTTTAGGGTCTGTGGCAGAGACCGTTGTCTATATTTCCTGAGAAGTTCCTGGTACATCTGGCAGCCACCGCATCTGGCAGGATGGCACTTTTCACTGTTCGCACATTTCTGTGGAGCCCCTCTGGGATGAGTACATGCTGAAGATCTGTGTTGCCCTTCACATGGAACTTAGCGAGCAGGCTAGCTGCAATAATTAGCTGTGTGTTCGAATCACCAGCAGTGGCGACATTGAACAGATCGACTTTTGTATATAGAAGGTATTTCATATCGTAAATCTTGTAGTTATCCTTTTGGGCTGGCAACGTAACACAGTAAGCAGCTTGAGGTCGTAGTTCCTTGGTGTTGTTATCTCGATTTTTAAACTGGTGGACGTTGATGACCGGGAAACCCTTCTCTATCAGTGCATTTTTCAGTTCTTCCTCCGTAACTTTGGCAGGTAGACGTTTTACAACCACTTTAAGGTCCTCGTCCTCTGCGGCCTGATGTGTAAAAAAGTGGATGTCATTCGACACAAAGAAATTGATGGCCCGTCGTTGATCTTCATAGGAGTCAAAGTGATATTTGATCCTGTCTCGTCGGTAGACGGTCTTAAGACTGCCGCCGATATTCGCCCTCAGCGCCTTGTTGGGTTCCATGTAGTTCTTGGTATGGTAAGAGGCGGGACTTTGCGTAGTGATTTCCGGCCAGAGCCATCTGCCCCCTCTTTATCTGCTTCCAGAATCACGTCAGTCGTCTGGTCCATACGTTCTGGAGCATCCGTAGTATCTTCCGTCGCAATAGCCGCATAAAGGTTGCAAGTTTTCAGTTCTTCTGGTCGTTGTCGCTTCCGAGAGTTATTCTGCTTAGGAGAAGCGTTGAGTCGTTTTCTTCGACGAACTAGTGTAAAATCGCCCTCTTCGTCGGTGGGCTGCATTCTCCAAACTTCTTCAGAGGAGGCTCCCTCGATTTCGTCGTCGTCTTCTGGTGGAGAAAATTGTTCCAGGTCGTCTTCTTGTTCTTCAGGCTGTGAAGTAGGAACTGTACTAGTGCGTTTGTCGTATACTTACTGACTTTGCAGAGTCATGTGTGGTATTTCACGTCTTACTTCGCGTTGTTGAAGATCTTCCTGTCTTACCGGATGTCTTTCTTCATAGGGGATTGACGTATGTTGTGCTCTGCTCTGCATTCGCATAACGCTCGTAGTGTCCTGTCCACATTATCTTGCCTTTCAGAATGCGTTGACGTTGCATGGGTCGTCTGTTAGTAGAGTTGGCCGTACTTTCCCACCGCTTATTATTGACCTGCAAACTCAGCTCATAGTATAGTAGAGTGATAAGCAAGACTTTGTTAAAACTGTGTGCCCGACCGAGACTCGAACTCGAGTCTCGGTCGGGCACACAGTTTTAATCTGCCAGGAAGATTCATATCAGCGCACATTCCACTGCAAAGTGAAAATCTCATTCAAGACTTTGTTCCCCGACCTGTGTGGGGCGGCCCCACACACCGGCAGGCCCCGGCGCGACCGAGGCGGCTGGCTCGGACGCGCGCGTTTCTTGGTCCGCACTCGTCGACATCGCTCGCTCAACTGCTGCAAAAGAAGTGAGGACGGTGACCAGTTTCTGTCTGGTTGGCGCGAGGGCCGAGAGGTGACGTTGTGATGCTGAAGTGAGTGGCCGTCTTCCGGCTGGGTTGGGCAGTGCTGGACTTGGAACCGTGGTTATCTGGACACAAACATCAAACGAGCACGCTTTACGCGCTATCTTGGGTTACACATAGACGAAAAATTGAATTTCCACGAACACGTAAGGCTAACAACGGAGAAAGCAGAAAAAATACTCCACAAACTGGTGAGGCTAAATTCAAAACAGTACAGACTACCTCTACCAGTCATACGTACATACCACTGTGCGCTCTTCGAATCAGTACTCTGCTTTGCAGCTAGTACGTGGGTACATAGACTGAACGTGTTCACCAACAAAGCATCCGTCAGACGAGGGCAGAGAAGTCTCCTACTTAGGCTATCTGGAGCCTTCGGTTCCATCTCATCGGATGCACTGTGTGTGGTGGTCGGAATATGCCCCATAGATATCACGATCAAATACAGAACTGCAAGGTACTGGTTAAAGGTGGGGAGACTCTATAAGGTACACACAATAACCGGTGTGCCCATAGAGACGATACGTCACCTTAAAAGTTGCATACACTACACTTAGATTACACAGATACAGACATAGATACATACACAGCAGTGAGATGAAGAACAACGGGCACAATTAAACGCACTGACAAACAGTATTTCAAAAACAACACATGAAGAGTATATGCGGACACGACATCACAGACATGCCTATGTGCAGCGTAACAGAAATCTCCGAAGGTTGAACAACGATATCAACAGTGACAACGAAAATAGTGACAATGAGGAGGAACAGTAAATAAGCAAATTTCTGGCAATGTAGCGAAGAAAACACCAAATGCCGTACATGGATGGGCACCTAAAGTAGTTAATACGTAGGATTAGTAACAAATAGGATAAGCAACATTATTTCTCTACTAATAACCATTTGTGTGTGTGTGACTGGCGGTCAACGGCTCGAAGAAACCATTCCGAGGTATTCACCGTCAGTCTCTCATCTATCCTATCTTCTTTTTATATTCTTCTTAAAAAACAACAAAATTTTATTTATATTTCAACCTTAAATTATTGTTATTTTGAAAAGTATCATTCTTTGTAAATGTTGTAGATAAAACAAGAGGCAAGAAAACTGTAAAAGGTGAAAAACGAAAATTATAAGATGTACGACCTGTTTTAAAGATCAGGTAACAGGTCTATAAATTGGCAATAAATAAATAAATAAAAAAAAAATTCTGGAGTGCATACCGGGGAACAGGAGAGCGACAGCGGCCGCCATTGCTTTGGTCTACTTCTTGTGGTGCGAGGTGTGTGTACGATTTTAGAGTCAGTACTGTGCTCTGGTCTCGTCTGTCTGCGATACGATATTGCAGTGTCTGGGTTAGTCCGATTAGATGCAATGCTCTAGCGTGGCACCAACGGCAACCAAAAATGAAAACATCAGCTATAACTCAGTGCCACGGAACCGGCGCTGGAACAAGGAAAGGTGTTGTGTAAACTTCTATTGTTTTCTGGTAGAAAAGTATTGTAATTTTATTCATATGCTTTACTGATATTGTGATTTTTGGTAAGTTCTGTTTTTACCTGTCATTCTCTTAAGCTACTCTGATTACAGTAATTTTATAAAAGTTTCTCCTTTGAAGTACTTAATGGTTAGATACAGTTTGTCCGCTTGGCTCTCAGAGACGAGCTGTGTGTATAAAGATGACAGCCTGCTATCATAATCGGAATAAAGAAATTTAGTATTTCAGTTCCTTAAACTTTCTGGAAGCTATGACCGATGTATGTGTTAAGTGGGTAGAGGTCTATTAAGTGCGTAGCGCTGTTGGCAGGTGCCCGGTAAACTTTTGAAAATTCTTGTTCAGCTGTAACATAAACCTTCATTGATTCTATGGCAGGTCCTGTTAAAGACATTTGAATGCCTTATAACTTAAAAGTTGCTTCCTGCAGCGATTTTTGATGATCTTTATTAGAATTTTACTTGACTGAGCTTGCGAGGCTATACCCCTGCTGGTGTTAATTGCTCGTGTGAGCAGAGGCCCGTTGGGTGTGTTTAAGTGTTTGGGGCAGGTTCCCGGTGAAAGTCTGTTGTTTTTTTAAAAACTATTGTTCAGCTACTAGATAAAGTTACTGATTACTGAAAGGGCAAGGCTCGTCAGGGTTTTCTGGTTGCTGAAGAAAATTTTTGAAGACAGAAGACCGGTAACTTGTTAAAAAAACTACGTTGGTCGGATTCTCTGTAGGCTGTAGCCCGTGGAGATTGAATTTAAAAAAATAAAGTGAACCAGTTTTTATTTTGTTTTTATCTGAAAAGCCCAGGACAGTGTGGCAGGTACAAGGCCCACAGAGGGAGAGGGTGGAGCGATTCCTTGCGCAAGGATTACATTTACTTAAAAAAAAAATTATTAAAGACAAAATTTGCATATAACTTGTGCCACTGATGACTGCACAAAAATTTCCCTTTAGATTGGTCCACAGTTACTGTTACAGTTATAGCAGCACTACCGTTTGGGATAGGAAAAGTCAGTGTTAGTGCAATATTTCAGAGCGCACAAGTTACAGCCAGGCGATTGTTAACAGTAAGTTACGCTACCAGTGGTTCCGAAGTAGAATGGAAGCCAGAGGGCCATAGACCCGCTGAAGAGGGCAAACGCAGTGGTTCGCTTGACGCAAGTTACAGGCAGAAGAGGCCCACTGGTCTACCTAGGTATTATGAGTACGTGACTCAGAACGGCACGCTAGCAAAACAGAGGCACACAGTCACGTATAAATAGGTGCCAGTGGCAGGGCATGTTACACCACTAGCTACACGAGGCAGCCGATGGGGTGCCATCGTTCCAGTGCACGGCGGGTCGCTGGTTCGACCCTCTGAGGCCGACGTACGGTCCGTAGCCAGCCACCGACAGGCCACGCCACGGCTCGCTACCGCTAGCAGTCGTCTTGGGCCCCAATGCTGGAGGCATCCCAAGGTGAGGGCCACAGATCTGGACGTCGCATTGCAGGCGCTTGTTGTCACCTGCGATCTGAACCACGACGGGGAAGAAGCGTGCTGTGGGCTGCCTGAGTCGACTGTCGGCACATCCTGACTTCGCGGCCGCACAAGTCCGACACACAGATGTGCACTGCACAGGTCGCTGAGGCAGCCATTCCGCGCCAAGCCATTTCGCAGTCTGCGATATGGTGTACTCAGCATCGTGGGGCCCAGTGACGTAGACCGAAGGGAATGCGGCACTGTAGTTGGAAACAATGAATTACTTGGAAAGCCCGGACGAGTCCTAATACGGTGATTTTTGCCTCTTCCCACTAGATTTGGTGTTGCTGTTACATTCGGTGGCAGAAGTTGCCACTACACAGTATTAAACTTTCAAACAATTACTTTCAGAAGCAAGTATTTAAAGACAATTCTTTAGTTCTGAAACAAAGCTATGAAAGGCTTTAACAACCTCTGAATTATACTCTGAATTATATCAATAATCTTCACCGCTTAATAAATCAACCAGAACTTTATCCGACAACAACTTTCAACATTGTTTACACAAATAGTGAAGAACGGTCTCTCTCTTACACTGGCTACTGATACCAACACAAGTCAGTAACCAATGAACAGTTTCAGTCTTTAGAAAAGAATCTATAGCACTAGATGGTAAAGCACACTAAATAGTACATAACCTGAGATGGAACACAGTTCCCATTTTTTATGAATGGGTGGTCGTATCCCAGCCATGGCTTTAACTTTAACAGGTCCATGAGAATCCAGCACTAGTCTATATCAGTCCACAAAAATACGATACAGTATCAGCCCTACACCTGAAACAGCTCAGTATTACACATTTGCGTAAATAATCTCCAAGAACGCACTACCACAATTATTGTTCCAACTTTAATCATTCTATACACTGCCGGGGCCTAATACCAGCGTATTATTAACTGTTTGAAATAGTAAACCTGACCTAGAGGCTCGTATAGTACCATTCTCATTACACAAAACTGTTTAGCAAGTATGTCCTGAGAAGCTATCTAATCTGTCAAATAAAGCTGCATAGTTGAATAACACCAGTTTTAATCACCAAGATCAGTAGCAAAAAATGGATACACCATTTAATAGTCTATCGCTAAAAATGACGACAACGTTACTGCCGAGTGACAGAACTAGTAGCAAATATTCCGTCCACACAACCGTTGCATTTATTTCACTGCCCGCATCTGTCCTCCAGAAACACGTTATGTGCAGGCCGCCCGTTGCAAGCTAGTGTGTCTCCCACACAGACCGTGCGAACAGCTAACCGCTCTGTCCAGCGCAGCCTCCAGGAAAGAAATAGCGGCGCTATTTTGCGAAGCCCGCGTAGTGTTCTCCAGTGTCCATCGACAAAACGATTAACTTACCCAGACACCAATTTCCCTCTCCTCCGAAAGCTCACTCGTTCTCCCAGCAGAAGCAGAGAGTTTCCGCAAAACTCGGGCGATGAAGCCTCACCAACCTGGTTTGTCCATTGCCATTCTAGATCAAAATGCCTTACACGGCATGACTGTAATAACTGTTATGACAATAAAAGTGAAAAAGTTTTTTTTTAGTAAAAGCTAAGGGACTTTCCGCTTCAGGATCATTATGTCCAAGCAAACATGCTCTGTGGTTAACCCTCTATCAAAAGTAATAAAACCATTAATATAACTGCCGGGAATTTAACGAATCGTCATCCCGTTCGTACGAGCACAGAAAAAGTATTCTTAAAAGGGGCAAACAGTCAAAATTATTAATCGTTTTTCTCGGAACCTGTGTCAAAGACGGCATTTTTAAACAACATGAATAATTATAGGCACTATAAGTCAATGCTGTCATCGAAATACAGAGAAAAATCAGGGTAGACCACTTGTGCAATAAATTAATGAAAGTTGCGGCAGGATTAGACAGTTGCATTTTATATTTCCAGTTTACAGCTTGAATTAGAAGTCCATCGACAAAGTTTCAGTGGTGGCAAGAAGAAAAAAAGTTGAATAAACATGGGCTGTAGAGTGCATGCCTTAAAAATTTGAGCACTTACTTATCTTCGCTTGTGTGAAACACATCTCATCTACTGAACAGTTGCTCATAGCTCTTGAGTTTCAGATTTTAGAGGCCTTCTTCTCTGGATAACATTTTTCTGGTTTTAGAACATGCTACATTCTTCCAAAATATGTAAGGCAAAGAGCTTGCAACAAAAGATCTGTGTTTCGCCTTGTCGAAGGGGAGCAAGTGGTCATGCCTCTAAAGCTATTCATTATTAGAGTCCATGTTCACTAGGCATTTATTTCTTCTTTTGGTCCGTACTATCGCTTCTCAAAGTTTGCCAGTGGACTTTCGGTTACTGTGTATACTACGGTAGACATTCTGAAACGTAAAAGGTACAGATCTACTCTGTAAGCTTCATACTTGAAGAAAAACTAGTTTTAGGTCCCCATTTGCTCAAATAGTAGATGTGTTCATGGATGATTACGAAACTGAAGGAAGAGAAGCATTACTTACATATTCAACTAAGTTTTTATTCGGCCACTACGTCATTTTGTCTGCAGGTTCACTCCATAACTTCGGAAGTGTCTGCAGTAAAAAATATTTTTCTGTAGTTACAAGCCTGAAATTAAATTCAGGAACAATGAAGAGGGAGTATAAGGCGTGATCTGTTAATTACTATTTCCGACGTGTTAGAAAACCTAAGGGTAAAAGCAACGCCTGAAATAACTAGAAGAGTTCTTCGGCTTGGTCGAGAAGCGATGAAGGGTTACTGCTTTGTACAGCTGCTCATCAAACAGCAGTGAAAGCCATAAGAAAAAGGTTTTCCTCGGAAAAACAACGGCATTCTCCAGTCCAGGTATCACTACAAACTACAGGTGTTCTTAAATTGTTGTAACTGTTTTTGTAGGAACACACGGGCGCTCGCGCACACACACACACACACACACACACACACACACACACACACACACACACATATATATAATTATTATTATTATACAAATTTGGCCGTTAAAGACCGTGAAAACAGTTATTTCTTGCGCTTCTGGGAAGTCTTCTTTCTCTCAGTCCACACTTCTTTCGTTCTTGCGCTGAAGGCGGCTTTTCTCTCTTCAGACCATTTAGTTCCACAAGTCTTCTTAATTTTCACACCGAAACCTGTGAATGAATTCAGTTTTTTTCTACAAAGGTTTCTGTTAAATATTGTTTCCTGATCTATGTCTATTTCTTTTAGATCTCTTTCTGTGTTGATAAACCATAAATTTTAATTTTTTAGATTTGCGATGTACGAAAATATTTGTTTTGTAAGCATATTCGGGTTCATCCTCATGATGTGAGCATAATAGGAGCATCTTCTTTTTCTAATTTCGTCTGTAATTTTGCTGCACTTCGTATACACTTCTTTGTTGCTTTTTAGTCTGTATACAGGCTTGTCTTGATCATCTGTTATTTTCCTGCGTCCAAGAATTGTGTGTGTGTGTGTGTGGTTTGAGGTTTTCGGGCGCTAAACAGCGTGGTCGTCCAAGAATTGTCCTCACAATTCTTCTTTCACGATTTTCTATCTGTTCTGCGTATGTAAAATTTGCCAGTGTTTCTGATGCATATAGTATCTGCGGTCTAATGAAAGTCTGGTAGTGTCTGAGTTTAATGTTTTTGGATATACATTTTTTAGAATACATTTGTCTGCAGTAGTGAGTTGCTGTCTCTAGTTTTTGTATTCTAGCCCTGCAGGCTGGATGACCTTTTGCCACAGGCTGAATTAGTTCACCAAGATATTAAAAATGTTTAGATACCTGTATTTTTCCGTATTTCGTATTATTTTCTTTGGTGGATTTTTGATATTTGTAATGATTTCTGTCTTTTCAAATGAAATTTGCAAGCCTGCTTTTTCAGCAGTTTCTTTAAGTAAATCTATTTGTTTTATTGTGTCTTTTTGTGTGTAAGCTAAACAGGCGAGATCGTCAGCGAAGGCAGAACAGTTGGTTTCAATGGCTTTGTAGCACTTCCCTCCAATTTGGACTTTCTCAACTCCATGTTTTTGCGTGAGTTTTCTCCATTCCGCTATGACTTTATCCAGAACACAGTTGAAGAGTACCGGGGACAGCGCATCTCCTTGTCTGACGCCGGTTTTGACCTCGAAATGCCGTGAAATTTCTCCTTGGAATTTTACTTTTGATGTTGTATTTGTTAATGTTTCTTTGATTATGGTGATTGATGTTTCATCTATTTCATATTCTTGAAGTGTTTTGATGAGTGTGTCCCTATCGATTGAGTCATAAGCTTTTTTGAAATCAATGAATGGTATGAAATATTTCTTGCTCCTTGTAGATAAATAGTTCATTGTTGTTTTGAGGTTAAAAATTTGTTCGGCGCAGGATCTTCCTGGTCTGAGGCCAGCTTGATATTCTCTAAGTTTTCCCTCTATAATTGGTGATACACGATTGAGCAGGGCTTTTGATACAATTTTGTATGGGACTGGGAGAAGCGATATTCCACGATAGTTGTTAACATCCCTTTTGTCACCTTTGCAAATTGTTCATGAAAATCACATATTGCATGTTTTACCACCATACAGCGAGATCTTCAGAGGTGGTGGTCCAGATTGCTGTACACACCGGTACCTCTAATACCCAATAGCACGTCCACTTGCATTTATGCATGCTTATATACGTCGTGGCATACTATCAACAAGTTCATCAAGGCACTGTTGATCCAGATTGTCCCACTCCTCAACGGCGATTCGGCGTAGATCCATTAGAGTGGCTGGTTGGTCATTTCGTCTATAGACAGCCCTTTTCAGTCAGTCTCAGACCTGTTCGATAGGGTTCATGTCTGGAGAACAAGCTGGCCACTCTTGTCGAGCGATGTCGTTATCCTGAAGGAATTCATTTACAAGATGTGAACGATGGGGGCGCGAATTGTCGTCCGTGATGACGAATGCATCGCCAACATCCTGCCGATATGGTTGCAATATCGGTCGGAGGATGGCATTCACTTATCGTATAGCCATCACAGCGCATTCCATGACCACCAGCGGCGTACGTCGGCCCCACATAGTGATAACCCAAAACCGCAGGGAACCTCCGCCTTGTTGCCCTCGCTGGACAGTGTGCCTAAGGCGTTAAGCATGACCAGGGTGCCTCCTAACACGTCTCCAACGATTGTCTGGTTGAAGGCATATGCGACACTCGTCGGTGAAGAGAACGTGATGCCAATCCTATGCAGTCCAATCGGCATGTTGCTGGGCCCATCTTACCTCGCTGCATGGTGTCGTGGCTGCAAAGATGGACTTCGCCATGGACGTCTGAAGTGAAGCTGCGCATCATGCAGCCTATTGTGCACAGTTTGAGTCGTAACACGACCTCCTGTGGCACCACGAAAAGCATTATTCAACAAGGTGGCGTTGCTGTCAGGATTCCTCCGAGCCATAAAACATAGGTGGAGGTCATTTACTGCAGTAGTAGCCCGTGGCCTGCCTGAGCGAGGCATTTCATCGGCAGTTCCTGTCTCTCTGTATTTCCTCCAAGTCCGAACAACATCGCTTTGTTTCACTCCGAGTCGCCTAGAAACTTCCCTTGTTGAGAGCCCCTCCTGGCACAAAGTATCAATGCGGATGCGATCGAACCGCTGCATTGACCGTCTAGGCATGGTTGAACTGCAGGCAACACGAGCCGTGTACCTCCTTCCTGGTGGAATGACTCGAACTCATCGGCTGTCCGACCCCCTCTGTCTAATAGGCTCTGCTCACATCTTCGGGCGGGTTTAGTGACATCTCTGAACAGTGAAAGGGACTGAGTCTGTGATGAATATCCACAGTCAACGTCTATCTTCAGGAGTTCTGCGAACCGGGGTGATGCAAAACATTTTTTGATGTTTGTGTATATCTAATTAGCTTACCAGAATGTGCTCTGTGCCAGACGAAGCTGGTACCAAAGCGCATAAGTGCTCTTAGGTTTTACGGTTATTAGTAAGCCTGGTAGGATGCATAAAGTGCGTAAACAACGTCAAATGTGAATCGCTCGGGAAAGTCATGTACACGTGTGAGGCGGTCATCAGTACCTGACAGAGCATAAAAGGAACGTCTCCGTAGGCCTCTGTTTGGACAGCTGATCGAATAGTCCAATATTCAGGTCCACGGAACATTCAGATGTGACAGTGGTCCAACTTTCACGGAGACATGACGACAGCTACAATTGTCGTCAGTCTCGCGTCAACCACGTTCGACCACAACAAAGAAGGATCACCATACCGTACACCAGACTCATTGTAACCTCTCAATGTCAGCACCTACCACCCGAGAACATGTAGCGGACTCCTTTCGACGTTCTGAATCATCACCCTGATCATAAACTAATAGTAGCCAAACTATAGAATTACCATCCCATGCGTTGGCTACCATTAACACTGTAACACAAACGGTAGAATTCGTAGTGGTGCCATGGACAGAACGCAATGGCTGCTGACGAATGGCGTCGCATTGTCGTCAGCGAGAATCTCGTTTCTGCCCAACCTCGTGTGATCACCGACGGCGAGTACGGCGACCTGAGGAGAGGTCTGGCTCTTCCAATCTTTGAAAGTGGAGGGCGGTGCTCCTGGCGTCATGATGTGGGAAGCCATCTCGGAAAACTTGAAGTTATGACTGGAAGTGATTGAAGGAACTCTGACAGCACAGTCGTAAGTCACAAGGATCCGGCGCCTTCGTGATCTACATTCCATCTGACAATAATGTGGTCAGGAGAATGTAGTCTGCATATTGGACGTGTGCGCCTCTTTGAACTGTCTGCGTAATGTTGAGGTACTCCCACGGCCAGCAAGATCCGCAATGTATAGGACCAGCTCAGACATTTCGTCCCAGTGGCGGTGTCTAGTTGCATAGTTGTGGGCCAGTTTGACTTGGGGGACAACACAACAGCCTTGTGACACCCTATCCAAAAGATTCAGTACTTACATCCAGGTCAGAGAGGGTGCACCAACATACTGATAAGTGGGATCGTAGTTCCAAGTTAGTTGTAAATCTGACTCACTAAAATGACATGACGTTATAGCTCTGCCGATGAAGTGTCATTTCGTTTCCTCCCCCCCCCCCCCCTTGTGGGTGCTTCACTATATATATATATATATATATATATATATATATATATATATATATATATATATATATATATATATCAGGCAGTCTATATTCCAATCTCAGATACAGGAAGAAGGAATGTGCAACGTGTGGTTTCCCAGTGTTCGCTGCACAGATCCCGCTGCCCTGCATGCAGAACACGCTGTTTTACCTGCAGCTCACGAGACACTGTCCATGACAGCAGTGGATGATGAGCGTGACGCCGCCTTCTCCACATACTACATTCCCTCTGTCCTTTCGTCTTTCTGATGGTCCCTTGGGAGTTGTGCCGGCGCTGACAGAGTTAATGCAGTGCAAATTACTGAGACCATTGAACGTACTCGAATATTCCAAGCAGGGTGGTTGTTCATAAGCAATGGGTTTACCTTGTAAATGACTACACACTTATTTTTCAGCTAACGTTCATTCCACTCGTTTCACCCTTTCCACGTGTGCCACACAGTCCTTCTTATAAAAATTACGAATACATGATTGATCTCATCAATAGCCTTCAGCTTAACTGCCTGGCATAGGTCGAATTCAAATGACATGTAGTTAACGTTTCTGTTTACCTGGCCGTTTCGTTTTGTTCTCATATACACTAACGTTTGAACCACTGTTGCAAGCGGCCTCTATAAGAGTGGTGTACTTTCTGCTGGGCCAGAGCCGCATTCCAGTTTTATACAGTGCAGTTTAGACGCTGTAAACGATATCTGTTTTTAACGTACCGCAGCAGTGTAGGGAAGGTCAAGACGAACAGTTTAATGTAGAACACTTGTATCTATCAAGCTGAGAAACAACCTCAAAACACCTGAACTGCTGTGTATGCTGACCGAACGACATTTTGAATGTCCTTTTACTCCTTTACGAGTCCGTGTTGACCTTTTGAATCTCATATCTTCTCGCTAAAATGGACATTGTATATTAAAGAATCCTGCTTCTTGAGCCTGACCATTGCACAACTGACGTTTTCTTAAATTTTCCCTGGAAGTTTTGCGAATTTTAACAGTGTAAATTGGAAAATCAAATGGTTTTGTTTCTCTAGCCTTCTTGCTGTGAGAGTACTGTGCTTATGAGGGTTAAGTTTTGATCGAATTCTAAACGTAATTTGCTTTTCATAATTTTCACAAAAGTATTTTTTCTTTCATTCCTCTCAAGCGGAATATAAAATTACTGATGTTGACGAAATTTTAAAAAAATTAAGTAATTTGACCAACTAAACCGACGGCGTAAGCGGGTGAGTGGGTACTGCAAATACGGCGCGGCGCGAATGCGCTTCAGCTTAAGGGGGGCCGGAACGATCCACGTCTTCCATGTTAATTTTAGCAATTTGAAGGAACATATTTTCTAAAACCATTAAAAATATTACTCTGAACTTTGGACTACATGTTCAGTGAATATTTCTCTGCAAAGTTATAATACCATGTTAAGAAATATTTTTTGGTTTTTGTTTTATAATTTTTTTAAACGGATGCTTATTTTTTCTATAAAATTTTGCACTTTTTCTTCTATAATTCTTGAATTATACAATCTTTTCTTACAATATGTTATAAAAATGAAGGCAAAGAAATAAACAATATTGTGTATAAATTTCATTTATATGCTTTTAGCAGTTTTTTGAGAAAATGTTCCTCAAAGATGAAAATTTTAAACTTGCAGTGTTAGTTTCCTTTTCACTGGTCTTTTCTTCCCTTTTGCTGCATCATGTAGGCTTTTGTCTTTCCTTCTTGCACCTCTTAGTCTTTCTTCATCAATTAGGCCCATTGTGGAAATGGTGTTGTGTCCTGGTTGGAAACCTAAACGTTTCAACACGTCACATTTGATAATGTCTCCTTCATTGTATGTTGCCGCAACATTATACACTCGAAAATGCAATGCTTTAATCTGTACCAACACTCTTTTGGGAATCCTAATCCAAATTATGTTATTTTACACTTACATTTGGATTATGTGTTTTCCAATGTGAACACTTTTCCAATGAACTTGGCCGTGATAATTCTCTGAATACGGGCTTAATTACATGAATTACAGCATTTGGGAAACTATTTTTATGGGCATATTCTTTTCCCTACTGGTACTTACACCCCATCAGTCATCACCTGTGGGGCACAGTGTATGTTGTGGGTGCTCATTTGTTGATGCAGTATGAAAAAGTAATGCCCATACTGCTCTCCTCATATGCTCAATGTTTCTTGTATTTTGCCTAATTGCACACCCATAATACCTCTGCAATCTATCAATTGCTTCATCTGTCAATCTTCCTCTTCCTCCAAGGATCTTACCATCTCTAAGCTTCTTGGATCCTAATGTCTGCTTTAGTTTGTGCAAGTGAGCCCCCATGCACTCCTGCACATGTCCAATGCACTCCTGTTTTGTAATGTGAATTTCATTGGCATGAGGTTTGACTTCCCCTACAACTTTATATTCCTTAGAATCACCATCTCCTAGAAAGTTAGTGTATCTTACATTATACCACTCCTGTGATCTGGAAAAAATTGCTTTTACTCTCTACTTCCAGCGCTCCACTCGTGCCATGAAAATTTGCTTGACAACTTTCACTATGTTCGTCCTTGGCATTGCCCTTACATCTACAATGTTTTGAGAGAATAGCTACATCAATTACTTTGCAACTATCTCCACTGGTGACTGTCACAGCTCCATTTAGAGATTTATGACCGCTACGTTGCAATATCCATATAAAGCAACAATTAAATCTCCACAGTTTCCATTACCTGTCACTGCTTGCTCTACTGCTTTCTTCATTGTTGCTTGAGCAATATCTTCAGCAGAAGATCCCAACAATTCATTATAAAATCCAAACTTGCTTGGTTGTTTTGGCTAGTTCATAATTCTACATAACATTGTCCCTGCAGCACTGACGTTGCCAATGCAACGCAAGCCATACACTATCCTAACATTTATATCTTACACTTTCTTTCCACTATTACCACTACGAGGTATACTGTTAGAATTAGAAAACCAAACTTCTGCAGCACATTTGTTACACTTCAGCAACATTTTACATGCCAAAGCAATGTGTGAAGTTATTTTCAATTCCGTCCTCTTTCTTTGCAAACATGGTATAATACGTTATATTAGAGAGCAAGGAGATGTTAATTATTTCATTCACATCATTACTGTCATTTACATAGTTTTCAAATTTATCTTTCCTGTCAGAAAGTTTCTTGCTGGAAGAAGTTCTATCACATTCATGTGGAGTAGTCGGTGAAGCAGTCTGAGAATCATCTCCCTTCGAAACATCAAAAGATTTCTTCTTCCACTCATTGTGCCTTTTCTTAAACACTCTATTCCTGAAAGTGGGCATATTGATATCCACAAAGCAAGTACGTAAAACAGGTACGAGCAAAATTCGTCAAATATGCAAAATTGAACAGCTAAACAACACAAAGCCGACTCCACAAGTCAACACACACGGTATAGCGTTTATGTTTACCGATATGAACAGTCACTTGTCACAGAGATAAAGCCATATAACGTTGGAAAACAAAACACTGTCTAATTCCGCAAAGATACCCTGCTTGCAGCCAGCGAGCGGCGCCGTCAGAGGTGACACATCAAGTCGCTACAACCGTTTACGCGGCGCATCACCTTTGCAGTGATAAAAAACACTTAGAACTCACTTAGAAGGTTGAAACGTGATTTGTTTTATTCATAAAACTCCAATAACGAAAGAACGTTAATTTTGTCATTTTCATCGTTCCCGCTCCCTTTAACACCTACAGTGTATGAAGACGAGAAAACTCCACAGTTTCACGCGCTGTAGATTAGGTGGTCTCCGAGAGCCAGTTTGATGTGGTTTGCAAGCTTGGTGGACAAGTGTTCCGTATGAAGTTTGTCGTCTCGACTTTCTCTACATTACAGTGACACATCTTAACAGTTACCGTTTGCACACTGTATGTCTGAACCACCTCTCTGCTGAAACTATGCTATGCCTACATTCAACCCCCTGCGCAGTTCGTGGTATGGTAAGATTGTAGTACTGTCGTTCCTAATGGTCATCTGGATCCTCCGCTGACTGATTGGAGAAGCTTTTGAACTGTCAGTGGCGAAAGACGCCCCCCTTTACCTCCAGAGTGGCAGTGCGCAATTGTGCTGCTATCTCTTCTGCGTACCTTCGAGTCATAATCTGTGGCTAGCAGTCTTAAACGGGGATTATTCGCCATGGACAATCTGTGAGAGGCATATCTCCAACGTATTGTGTTTAATGGCAGTGGTTAAATGTTAAAATGGTATTGGCGTGGTGAACGCTATCTCGACTGGTAATTTACTGTCTTTCTTGCCCTAAAGGAAAAATGCGTTCTCACAACATGCGATACAAGTCGTCGTCACCAAAGAATGTTCATACACTGTAAGAGTTTTTTTGTTTTTAGAGGTCGCTTATTATTAATTTTCGTGCGTGCATTTATTGTAATGTGAACTTTCTTGCCATTGAACAGCGCAAATGATATTCTGACGTAAACGTTGTCTGATGATAGGATTCACTAAATTCATCTAAATTTGTGTAAGAGCATTCCAATTAACTTTCAGTAGAAATAATTAATAAACCTCAATATGTATACTAAAGAAGTTATCATATGAATACTATGCAGTGCAGCGAATAGTTCTTCAATGCGTGACATCACAGTACACACCTTTCAATTTTAACACGTGAAACTAACAGAGTAAGAATCCTGCATAAAGTTACAAACCGACCTTTGCAAGAATAAATGCCCAAGATGATCGTGTTGAAATGCCCTTCAAGCCGGCCGAGGTGGCCGAGCGGTTCTAGGCGCTACAGTTTAGAACCGCGCGACCGATACGGTCGAAGGTTCGAATCCTGAATCGGGCATGGATGTGTGTGATGTCCTTAGGTTAGTTAGGTTTAAGTAGTTCTAAGTTCTAGGGGACTGATGACCCTAGAAGTTAAGTCCCATAGTGCTCAGAGCCATTTGACCCATTTTGCCCTTCAAATTTAAGTGCCCAAACAACTCGGAATCCCGCATGACACACACGCGAACATGTAACAAGGCACTGTAAGTTCGTCAAAAGATATGAGATCTGAGACTGATAATTTGTGATGGAATGCTTCAGAGCAAGTTATCTTACTCTGTCCAAACAGTGTTGTTAAACTAGCCGCAACAAACATTTGTGACTTACCTTGTGACACTGGGAACTCAGCAATGATTGAGAGAAGAGACTAGGATTAAAAAAAACTTTATTATGACACTGGCTTTTATCGATACAGCAACCTTTACGAAATTGTATTCTTACAAAAAAAAATATAACTGTGCTCTGATGTAACTCGTTAATGAAATGGTAAAGCAGCTGTGAGTCAATGACTGAGTCCAAGTCATGAAACAGATAATTTCTTTTAATTTCGTCTTTATAATTAAACTAACTGACGTAAATCAATTGAGGAAAATCACACCGAATATTTGTCCTTCTCAATGCAGCAATGCACTGGCAACATTGTCTGTCTTCTCACATCTAAAATGGATATTTACAAAACAGTATTTCCAAAAACCAACATCCTCTGCATTTGCTTCTTTGTGTTCTACAAGCTCAGCCAAGTGACAGACACCAGACGGTGTCACTTAATACACGCGAGTGCTACATTGGCAACGACAAACTGATGACAACCAAAGATCACGCTACTTGTACCCAGAACCTTTGTGAAGTAACATGTCGACTATTAAAGACATTTGCCTGTAAATCATCCCGAGTTCAAGTGTGAAATATGACTTATCGAATAAAAAGAGAACTCTCATCACTATCATCGACTGCCAAAACTATGTTGGGGACCTTACATCACTTTACAAGTGTACTGCGGATACAAGCCTCGACGCCCTTTTCGCGACAAAGCCAGCGCGCTCTTCTCCATAGAACTGAAGTTTCAGGATTACTCTTAAGTTCATTACACGGGAGGGATTGTGTTGTAGTTTCCTGACAACTAAATGCGATGAGAAAGAGCTTCCCGACTAATGAAATAAAGGAATTCTGAGAATCTTTGTAAGTCATGATGGTATTCAAGGACATTAACACATTTTTAGCTCTTTGTATTGTACAAGAAATAATCTTCATAAAGGCAAAACAAAGTCACTGCGGCTCTTTCGTATTATGTTCTGTGAGCTACTGACATTTACTGGTGTTATCCATGGTCACAGACTAAATAAGAACACTTGTTCCTCTGTATGTACACCTGTGAAAGACCAACAATGGTCTGTTTCTGTTGTATAATGATGATGATATCAGTTTACAAATGTCAAAGCTTGTTTTTGGCTTATGTACACTTCTTATTCCACTACGTACTGCTGTACACTATTCGCCTTCTAATCACATTCACACGTTTGAAAGATTTCACCTAATCATGTACTTAACCTAAGCAATAAGTGACCTTAAGCAGTTAGTTACTGGTTTCTTTGGTTTCTGTGAACATACAATGTTGAACAAAAAGACAGACAGACAATATGACAATATTTGTTGGTGTTTGTATAAATCTGTTACGAAGCTGTATTATTTATATAGTAACCCGCTACTAAAACTGATACTTCAAATCCCTGGCTGTGGTTCCTGTAAATCATAACAATTTAATATAAAAGCGTTACACTATGCTATTACTTAGAATTCCTTGCAGTTACACCTCCAGTTTCCTGTATCAATGTTTCCTCTAAAAATTTTTTGTTTAGCTTGTTGTTTTCCCTCAGTTATCTTTGTAATTGGAATAGTTATCCTACACATCTTGAACATTTCTGCATATGTATTTGTTTTCCCTAATCATACTAATATATCATTATTTGCAGTAATTTCATCAACAAAAGTTATTTCTAGATGTATTTTCATTAATTCAATGTGCCCTTGCGGTTATTTTCTAACTACACTCCACATACTTGATTACTCATTTGAATTTATCAAAATAAAAAATAAATCAAACAACAACATTAAATTTTCTCTTAATATCACCAGTTTGTGCAGTTAATTGTATGTGCTATTTTGAATACCGCCTCGTCTTGCAGATACAATGCTACAAGCAGTGTTCACTGAGAGAAAGATAAACGGTATCATATCAAGAGCGCTGACTTGTACATCCTATATTACTGAAGTCTGCATGAGATGTACAATGAATTAAGTGTGCCTAAAAGCTATTCATCATTGCAATCATAATTTCATAATTTACAAATTAATGATGACTTGCATATCATTCCTAATTTTATCATTTTCAGTGCATTTAATTATTCTGTTATGTAAGCAGTATTTAATCGATTGAATAATTTTACCATAGGTAAAAGTCAGGTCATGTGAGTACATAGAAATGTGTTCATTTGATAGTACTTAAATACGAAATAGTTATGCTTTCTTTCGCAATGTGATGTACGTAGGACAGTGACAGTGAAGAAGGAATCTAGAGATATTAATTTCAACACAGTTACAAAATTAACTTGTTTTAATTAACACACCACAAGATGAATGTTATAAGACAGTGCAAACGTTCAAATATATCTTTGAAAATTAATTCATGTACATGAGTACCCTTGTCAATGGCTATTTTTCGTCATTCAACAGTTCATCTACTTTCCAACTGCCTGGCTTGAGTGAATCTTACCCCAATGAGCTGGCCATGTTCACAGAAGATCAGGTATCATGCAAGTCGGACCCAAAAGTGTCTACTATGTTGTAGGCTACATCATCAGTCAAACAACAAGGCCATAAATGAATCTCTCTCTCCCTCTCTCTCTCTCTATCTCTCTCTCTCTCTCTCCACACACACACACACACACACACACAGTGTTGAGATAGTCTGTAGACTTACTGATCTATCAGGACATCATCAAACCCCGACACACATACACACACACACACACACACACACACACACACACACACACACACACACACACAGTGTTGAGATAGTCTGTCGACTTACAGATCTATCAGGACATCATCAAATCCTGACCAAGTGTCCATCACGTTCAAACTCATCCCTTCAGTTGGGGATGTTGGCGTGTGGTCGTGCTCTACCGCTGCTGTAGCCTGCAACAGTGTGGATACTATTGGATCCCACTCACTCTCATCCTGGTCTACAGTCATAATATTCCATTCAGACACATCCTGATCTTTAGTTAACATGGCCAGTTCATCGATGTATTCATCATTTTCGGCAACAGGTGGACTGCATTGTGCTTCACTAGTGGGTAGGGAGGTGCCCACGACAGTTGCTGGTTTGCTGGAGTTGGGATATGCCTGAGCCTTCCCGCAGCTTTCGCCACCACCCTCTTCATGCTCTTCACCCTCTTTTAAATTTGCACCCTCTTCTGCCTTCTTCCCTTCTTCCACCGCTTCACCCACCTCTTCACAGTTCTCCCTCTGCCTCCGCTTCTTCGCCTCGTCGGAGCTCCTCTGCAGCGCCGCCTTCAGCAGCGACAGCCGCCCATCCTTGCAGCGCTGCCGGCGGCCCTTGCGTTGCTTCCGGACCCTGAGCTCCATCCACCTGTGTGAAAGAAACATGCGGCTGCTTAAAGGCTCCCACTACCTGGAACTTACACTTATAAATATGGTACACAGCCCCAGCCTCTGGACCCTGACCTCCATCCACCTGTGAAACAGTAACACACGTCTGCTTAAAGTCTCCCACGACCTGGACCTACATTTCTCAACATCGTGCACAGTCCCAGTTACAAGCTGTCTATTTTACGGATTCCAGGGTTAAGAAAACTTTATTTTCACTACGTCATACAATATATAATTGAATTTATAATTTTAAAATGCTTTGAATCTACTAACTGACAGGTAAAATATTACCTCAAACGTGTAACAAAATAATTTAACTATCAAAGTTAGACATCGTGTATATATCTAGAGGCCGACGAACTAATGGTGTACAATGTACACAGGTTATTTGCGTCCAGCACTTGACAGTGGGAGCACTTAGCGTCTGTCAACAATCTTAACATTGTATTTCAAATCTTTTCAAAACATTTTGTTGCTGATAACCCACATAATATAACGAAAGGAAAAACAGTTTACCTGTCACTACAATTTCACTGTTCTTGCAGCAAAACCTCAGCATCCGGAATGTTGTTTTAATTTATTACCTCTCGACTAATAACTCCATTCACAACACATTTTGCTGATAGTACCTAATGCAACACTAAAGGTACATACCTGCCAAGTTGTATCATAGTAAAATGTTCAAATGTGAGTGAATTCTTAAGGGACTAAATTGGTAAGGTCATCGGCTATGCAAGAACAAAACACACACACACACACACACACACACACACACACACACACACACACACGCCCGAGGGAGGACTCGAATCTCCGGCGGGAGGGGCCGCGCAGTCCGTGATAGGACGCCTCAAACCGCGCGGTCACTCAGCACGGCTGTGTCATTGTGTTAGACATTGTTCAGGACATATGATGTTTTATACCCAGGGGTTCAACTGCTAAAAGAATTGGAGGTTTGGTTCTTATGAATTTATTTATAATCTGGCACAGTTCCCTGCCTTTATCAGTTCCTTACTTCTTCCTCTGCGAATGCTGTATCATTTAGAAGAGCAAAGTGACACTGAAGCGAGACAGAAAAATGCATTTAAACTAGGTCCCTATCCATCGTATTTGTTGTTGTAGCTGTATTAGGTCAGTGAACGACATACCTGTGTATGTGAAACAGGCATGAGGCTGTCGACATTAGGCCACACCTCATCATTGTCAAGGAATACACTGTGTTTTGAAAACAAGGAGGAATATGTATATGAGTCTGGATTTCATATTCAAGAGACGGCAAAATTCCTCGATGTAATGAACAAAACAGTCTCTGCTATCAAGATCGACTGGTTTCTTTCTTCGCCAGCAAGTTTCGGCGTACCCAAGTAAAACAAATCAAAAGTTATGGCAACTGTCGGTAATGAGACAGTTTAGAAATGCTGATTACAAGGAAACTGTCCCTCCTCTCTCACCTTCTGAATGCGTGTGAACCAAACATCCTAATCAAATTTAGTGACTCATACATAAAACTGGTTACCTTCCACTAAGATAAGAATATATTTTTTCAACAAGATAAAACGGTTGAAAAGATCTGAAGGTCGCATTCCGTTTAAATTAAAAGAAATATTTTTAGTTTACATGCAGGATGTTCGGAAAATAAATTAACTGCCATTAAAGAAATGTTTCCTTTTTTATTTAACAAGAAAAAGTTGTAGGCAAATAGCTCAAATGGCTCTAAGCATTATGGGACTTAACATCTGAGGTCATCAGTCCCCTAGAACTTAGAACTACTTAAAACTAACTAACCTAGGCACATCACACACATCCATGCCCGAGGCAGGATTCGAACCTGCGACCGTAGCGGTCGCGCGGTTCCATGCTTAAGCGCCTGGAACCACTCGGCCACGGCGGCCGACCCTCCATCGTCTTCGCCAATACAAATTTCCCGACGTCACATGATGTCAGAGATCCTGTCGATATCTGCGGCGCTAATGGCACCTTTTGGAGTGCAAACAGCTGGCTGGATTTTGCGGTTCTCGGTCAGTGTCCAGAGTCAGCCCCAGCCACCACTGGTATACTGTCACTGTTCCGGTAAGAGATGTTGTTGCATAGTCCCAGTACGATGATGCGTAAGATCAGATTTTTGTTTCATCAGATAATTTTTATTCGTTAGAGCGTTCTCAGCAAGCGACGATTTTTCTGTATCTCAACTTCCAATGTGCTGCTACTGTTCTGCACGACACATGGAAATTGTGTCTAACCGATATAGTTGCATCTGCACTACGGTATTCTGCGTCGTCCAGGGAGGCTTAGGCCAAGATTGCAGAAGTACTTTTATTTTCTTGGACAAACGTGAAATTTATTTTATCTCTTGTATGCGTACGCAGATAATCATACAACTGTGTTTCATGAAAACCGAATCTCCTCCAAACTAACTTCGCGGACACTTGTCAATGATAGTGTAGCGATCAGACTGTGATACGTTATTACTGATATTGCAGCTGCAATTGTAGATTTGCATGAAAGCGGTCTCGGGAGACGTGATACTCAAAGTTTTATCACCTTGAAAAAATACATCGCGCAATTAATGTTTTGGCTATTAGCAGGCACAAGCCCGCAGTCTTGGTACACAATGTAATCCCAGCGCCAATGTGACAGTACTGTAGCGTGCGGCCAGAGCCGCCAAAAGAAACTGACGCAAACCACAATTAATGCGACGAATGCCCGGTAATACATGTTCTGCTGAAGCAGCGATGTCGCGGCTTTGGCGGGCCAGTCCATACGGCTCGGGAAGTCTCCGTACGGAGCAGCTCGCTTCTGGGTTCACGTTCCCACGTCCGGCACTAGCATCGCACACGTCGACACAACCTCTAGCAGCACAACAGTAAGTTGTTACTGGCGAAGACGAGTGAGATTACCGTCGAAAGATAGAGTTCTCACCTGAAACCTCAAGAACGCCGAGAATAATTAATAGAAAGTTTCCATTGGGAGAAACATCTTTCCCGCATGCCTCGATGTAATGCTAACCACTGAAAACAAAAAGAAGATTAGGAAGACCTGGAGAAAGAATGTGATGCTAGCCATTATCTTGAAAACAGTTACTGACAGAAAAGAAGGCTTTATGAACAGATCTAAATAAGACGAAAGGAATTCATAAGCAACTAATGGTCATCTCTTCTCCCAGAAGGATTCCGCCAGCAATTTCAGTCGCTGACACCTATGTGTGTGGTTAGACTCGATTGCTAAGTAATCGACTGGTAAAAAACAGATTTTCGTAGCATTCATTTTGATGGTAAGTTGAGAAGTGATAGCCTACAGTTCCACGTCGTTAGATTTTTTACCCATTTGCCAGACTAAATTCCAAGCATATCGACCAAGTATCTTGGTGTAGAAACATCACGATAAGGTCCGTCCTTTCGGCACAGAGTCCGCAGTAGTAGTCTGTGACGGAATCAAAATTCCACGCTCTACCTTCCGTCTAATTATCACCAGCAACGACACAAACACGACCCGACGTACCTTCAACACCCACTGATCATGGCTGCTCACACACTACATCTGAAAAGATAGACGTACATGTGCCAAAATGATACCTACTTCGATGGTTTCCTACAGGGAATGAGCAACCCAATAAATAAATCAAATTCTGGAGAAAGTAACAGCCTCAGAAAGTACAACTATCTCCGAGGTTTTGCCTCGGGCAGTAACTTCTTATGTCAACAAGTTATTGGTCCCACTCAGAAAAGGCAGATCATAGGAAAATACAGTATCCAGATCTCACTTAGTATAAATATATGCGCATTTTCATCGACATCTGGCGGGAATAAGGATTGAGAATATCAACTACCGGTCTTCAGGAGCAGCCTCAAACAGTTCTCTCACAAAGCACTCCAGTTCACTGAAAGAATACACCAACAGTGGGGGTGCACTGGCCTGTTTACTGGACTGGCAGAGAACGAGGGAAGTTCACATTCTCGTCTTACACTGTGGCTTTCCATAGTTTCCCTGACTCAATGTGAATACAAAGGTCATTCCTCGTTACAGGCAAGGGATGAATTACTGCCCTATTCTTTTCCAATCTGACCTAGCAGCCCGTCCCTAATGACTTCATCGATGGGCCCTCAAACACTAGTATTTCATCCTGCAAGAATATCTCGAAAGCGTTTTGTTTAGAGAATAAAAGAAACAGCTTTACCAGTTGCTGTCTGTATTAAATATCAGTCAGATTTACGAAAACCTCAGGCTTTTTATCTTGTGCTCTGACGGAGCTCCCGAAACTGACTTACCCTTGACCTGATCAGCGGCCACAGCTAATTATCCCAAGGAAAAGAGCGGACAAATTGAGTACTGTCTTACTTTCTAATGTTCTAACTGCACATTGGCCTCGCTATTGGAGTTAAGGAATTTCATCCTTTCATCCGCCTAGTATCCTCCACCTGTCTTACCAGCTTCTTTTCTGCTAAGATATGCCTGCTTTCAAGTGATGTCTTTCAATTTGGATTCGTTTCAATGCTCTGAGATAGGTTTAGTCTAACCAACACTAAAAAGCTATTGGCTGCTAGCTCATACATGGTCTGTTGACAAAAACTAGTAGTAGACATTTATCAGCGCAGCAGACGCCAAAATTTTGCTAAAGTTTGGAGCATGCGCAATTAAATCTGCCTCAAATATTTCATTCATTAATTGCCTTTTCAAATTATTAAATTCACAGTAAATAAAATGATAAAACACGTCCTAAGAAATCAGCAAATAGTTAAAATCACACTACTGAGTGCTCTATGAGCGGGGGGTGGATTACGGAGAAAGACAGTAAATAAGATATAGAGAACAAATCAAATAATTGAAGACGATGGCGGAGATAAGACATTGACGTAGAACACAAAATAGCTAACGGCCGAGTTAAAAAAAAAAAAAGCAATACACATTACACTGCAGGATTTCGTGTAAAGAATTAGAGAAGTGCTTGCTACCGTTATTGGAGGAATTTGTCATTGGTCTCTCAGGAAACAAAGCGTCCCATATGATTCTGAAAGCGTTCAGATAATTCCTGTTTTTAAGAAAGGTCGTCGCATAAATTAGTTTAATTAAAGATCTGTGTCACCAATCTGTGCTATATTTGGGGAATATGTTGTACGATGGGGCATTACGATCTTTCCAGTGCCACGGAAGTGATATAAGTCTCAGTTGAAATAAAAGAAACTAGAAATCAGCGTCATAAATCAGCAGTTGTGAAGGTTAAATTTACTTGCGTACTTGAAATAATTCGACATACCGCCCGTTGTTGCCAGTAACTTTACTTGTATAGGACATATATGAGGTGGAGCTTGTGATAATCTAGTGGATAACTTAGTACAATAATTGTGAATTGGAATTCAACATAAGTTAACACAAATTCAATATAAATTAATATAACGTAAGTTATTGTAGAAGACTAATTATACCTGTAAAATCAGAGTTAGGCTTCCGCAAAATTGGTGGAATTCTAGAGACAGTGTTGATCATACTCACATGCTCGCTTTACGATCAATCTGAGTTTGACGCGATTTCCAAGTGGAGCTCCCAGCATCTCGCTGGTATCCTCCACCTGTCTGCTAAGCTATCCACTAGATTATCACAAGCTCCACCTCATATATGTCCTATACAAGTAAAGTTACTGGCAACAACGGGCGGTATGTCGAATTATTTCAAGTACGCAAGTAAATTTAACCTTCACAACTGCTGATTTATGACGCTGATTTCTAGTTTTTTTATTTCAGTTGAGACTTATATCATTTACGTGGCACTGGAAAGATCGTAATGCCCCATCGTACAACATATTCCTCAAATATAGCACAGATTGGTGATATAGACCTTTAATTTTTTTTAAACTAAATTTTCGTAGTTTTTCAAAGTTTCCTCCAATTTCTTTCAAACTAAACCTTTGACCGAAAAGCTGGGAAGTACATAAAATACATAGCAACAAAATATTCGATCAGGTACTAATAACTTTCAATTAGATGAGGGCATGTTTTTGAAACATTATCTCAAAAGAAGATAATCTCACCTGCTTTGACGGAAAACCTTATTTTACCTCCACCGCACTCACAGTATCTATGAAACTAGCATATTTCAATAAAAATACCTTACGACCATAATTGTAGACGATAAAGTTTAGCCATGCAAACAACTCCAAGAGAAAACAGAACAAAAAATCTGTAACGTTCAAAAATGGTTCAAATGGCTCTGAGCACTATGGGACTTAACTACCCAGGTCATCAGTCCCCTAGAACTTAGAACTACTTAAACCTAACTAACCTAAGGACATCACACACATCCATGCCCGAGGCAGGATTCCAACCTGCGACCGTAGCGGTCACGCGGTTCCAAACTGAAGCGCTTAGAACAGCACGGCCACACCGGCCGGCTGTAACGTTCATAGTGCATTCTTTAAAGTTGGGGTACCGTTTATTGTGCACCAAATGATTTTTATAAAAAGTTTTTCTACAGCAACAGTACGATGTAGATATTATCGAACATTGTGCAACTCTCGGCTAATTCATGGTAGAACGTAGAGATGACCATCTCGATTCCCACCCTTGCCCTCCCAACCATGACAGCATCTTCAGGCAGTAACCGTTTGTCGCTTACTGTTTAAAAGTAATGTGATATTACAGCAGCTTTTTCTCATTTATTTATTGTTTATTCTTTTGCACTTTTGGAAGAGAAGGAACTTAATCCCTTCCGTACTTAACCCATTATCTCGATCTCTCTTTTCTTTTACTTTGGTGTCGTAATGGTCTGCATCCCAGTTATCTCTGCAGTGCTAGGAATAAGTTCATCGGACTGGGCATAGATACAGTACATGAATGACCATTGTATGAACTGCAGAGAAGCGAGGTGAAACGATTTCCTGGCTAGAGAGGTTTCAAAGATATCGTAGCGCATCGCATAGTGATTTCGTCCCATACTGAGGATGTAGGGAGCTATGCATTGATGTTCGGCGTTAGCCAAATCATCAGCAGTAGCAGCAGATCTGCTAAATACGTTTGCCTGTTACTGCAAGTATTTGTTTCTGTCCAACGCCTTAGGTAAATGCAGTTTTTCTTTTCAGAAAAGTGACTTAGTTGAATCGCAGTTGCTAAGTGCATTTAGAAATAATATGCTGTCTTTAGAAGTAGGGAGGGGAGACAAACTTTCAGGGGACTACAGACATTAATATCTCCTCCAGCTGAATTCAGTAGAAACTCTTATCACAATTTTGTACTAGTGCAGCCAAAAATTCACTAGGAAGGTTTGTGTTGTCTCCAGCGACAACCAAGCAGTCATAACAGTGAGCAATATCAGCAGCATCAGTCATAATTAACGTCTCTACATCATCAGTTTAGCTTGCAGATTTTAACTGGAAGTGATAGTACCGTATTCGTTTTGTTCGTCTGAAAATGATTTATTTTGTCGATTTAGCTCACACTGACTCAAACTCGACATGGGCGACCTTCCATTTTCCACAGACACGCAGCCGTTCAGCTGCTATAGTAGTACTCTTACTTCCTATACGTAAAATAAATTCTGAATTTATTACGAATTCCACCTTTTCAAATAAACTGAATTTTTAATAGCGTTGACCAAACCATAAAACTCAAAACTGATAACAGATATATATTCCAGTAGAGAAAGGATACGGGGCTAACTCGTACAGACAATATTTCCGAAGTTGTTCATTTTATTTCCTATGGAAATCAGCTCTGCGAAATATATCAGCATTTGCAGGGACAAGCCTGATGATAATTTTGATTTCAGATGTCACAGTGTTTAGAGGACATATCGATTAGTTTCTTTTTTTTCTAACTTCACTGTACCGAAGTTCTCCCCCTCCATGTAACGCGTTCAGTTTAGTGACCCACTATCGCAGAGTTAATAGACACTACGATCTCAATAACAGGAATAGTATCGTGAGACGAAAATATATCATACAATTTCATTAGAATTCTTACAGGTCTAGCAGCCAGATGCTGCTCAGGAGTTCCAAAGGTCGCGCCACATAACGGCTGGACTTGATCTAGGAACTCAACAACAGTAGTCATTGAAGCAGTCCTCCCAGCCAGAATGCTATGTATCTATTAATTCTGTGCCATGTGTTAAGACACAATGTACTCTAAACTTTGCTGGCCTTTTTGAAAACTTCTGATGTTTGACAACTTTGATACTATGACGTTTTGCTACAAATATGGTCGTTTTGTGAATATTTTACGTACTACCAAGACAAATTGGGCGTTTCGGTCAAACTTGGTGAGACTACCTCTTTTTGATATTATGGGTCTACAACGCCCCTTCTCCGAATTCAAATTTGATCGACTGAGAATTTAATGCCATGTATTGTATGTGCTTGTGTACTTTTGAATGAAAGGATTATTTTGAGACAATGGAGGACAGTAACAGAAAAGTTCAAAACTTTAGATTTTTTTCCAAGGTAGCGGCGAAAGCTCGACTTGGGAATAGGGGCACACTGAAATAAACCATATGGGAGGCTTGCCTCAGTGATGAAAACGTTTTCCATAACTTCTCTAAGGCATCACTTTTTCTGGATCTAATAATGTTGTTTCATTAAGAGATTGGAGACCAATTCCTGAAGAGTAACAACCACAAAATAACGGAAAGTATACATCTGGAAAGATCATATGAAGCTGTTTGCAGGAAAAGCAGCTGCCAGACAAATTCACGGAATAATCTTTAGGAAATATTGTTCACCTTCGAAATAGGTACGTCAGAAAACCATCTTCCCTTTTTATGGGTACGTTTGGACAAAGCAAGAGGAACAAAAAACACGCTCAGCATCACGGAAAACCTTGCTGTGAAATTCTATGTGTTTTCGTTCGAAGAAGAGTTAAACAACATACTGCTTCTTATTATACACTCTCACAAAATTAATTTTTCAGTCCTACTTATCTTCTTAACCTTACAACTGGAAACAGACGTATGCTTTAATGAAAATCTTCTCTGCATGAGTCATATTAGTTGCGAAAATGGGCAGCATCTAATGACTTCCTCTGAGAATTCTGCAATTTATGATCTTTCTACGTAAAGCACATCAAGATGAGGGACGTAAATTTCCAAACTTTTATTGCGGCTGCTTTCACATACTGTCTATGAAGTACATTCCTATTCTGCGTTTCTCAGTAAATCCTGATTTGTTGTTCTGCTTATTTGGCAAAATGAGTTGAATGAAAAAAATCTTTTGAACTGGATCTTATAATGATGCTTAGCGGAGGATGCTGTTTTTGGGAAACATTTACAGATGGAGTGAGAAAGGGATGAAATACAAAGAAAGACTCGAAGTAGCGTTTGCCACACTCCATGAAACAGCGACCGAAGCACGGATATATGAACATGTATCCTACTGCGTCTACTTTCATTGAAACTTAGTGCACTTTCAGGATCTTACATATACAGATGGCGGTTCGTTCTTATACTACCAAGAATGAAAAATCTACCCGACCTATCCTAAAAACGAAATCACCTTTCCGATGGCAAAGTCAATTACGATTGTATTATGGTCACGCTTGCGTGATTTTGGCAATAAGATGTCCAAGAATGTAAATTGTCGCTCTATACCCTAGACTTTGTAATGTCCCCACAGAAAATACCTTCTACCACGCACCAATTAATCATTGTCAATCAAACCATCCACGTTCATTCACTTTGGAAAAGTATCTGATCTGATTTTCTCGTAACATATGCGGCGACAGCTCGACGACGCCAAAGTATTTTCTAGTGCGTTTATTCTTTGAAATAAGAGAGATGCATATATGCATTCTCCATGGTTGTTAGAGTGGTAACTAAGACAGCTTCTGGAGTATCGGTTGAGGGATTGACGAGTTTCTGAGAGATACATATTCTGCAATTCTTCTCGCTAAAGCGAGCCAATTAACATTTGTGCCGCTAGCGGTTTGTTTGAAGAGAAAGAGACTAAACGGAAAATAATTAAGACGTGGAATCACCAGAGATCTGGACATGTAATGGAGATGGATTTAATACACAATATCCTTCATAAATAAGGTTTGTGACTTTTTTTGTTCTGGAGTGAATGAACGAATGAGTTTTTTCTGAATCATTTGATGATCACGTTGGCCCTGTAATTAGTGGGGAAGTTTCAGCTGTGTCGAAGAGAGCCTGCAATCACTGAGTCTGTGTTAAATCGTCCAAAAAGGCTTCGTACACATCTGGAATTCGCAATCTTTCGTAAAAGGAACAAATTGTCCAAACGATTGATTCTCCCGACTGAATGCAGTGTTTAACAGTAATAATAAATGTAAAGATCTCTTACAGCAAGCCAGCCGCTGATTACCAAGACGAAGGACTCCACCAAAGATTTTATTTGGTTGATTTCACGTAATGAAGTATTATATTAAAAACTGTACATAGATAAAGGAGAGAAAGAGAGAGAGCGAATGAAAATAGAGATAAAACTAATAATCCTCCATTAGTCTAACTTTTCGCCTGTCTTATCACGGATCAGCCAACTAATGGGAGGCCCTTATTTTACTGTATAGATTTGTGTGTGAAGGTGAAGGGATCTTAAAGGCAACAGATACGCGTCTATACAGACAAGACATTACACAAAGTTAGCGGCTAGCTGCATTCATCATATATTCTTAGATGAAGAGACGGCAACTTATTATCCTTAACATTAAAATGTTAAAACTTCTCATTTGCTCCAGAATGAAATGTATACTGAACTCTTTAACGACTGGCGTTGCTCTTTAAAATGGAAAGCAATTTCACAGAAAAGCTGACTACCTGGATGTGCCATTACGGAATGAAACAAGTCATATTCAAACAACCATAAGATCTTTCTATACTGAAGAGCCCGTATAATAAGGTCTAGGGCCCCCGCGAGCACGCAAAAGTTCTGCAACAAGACGTGGCATGGACTCGACCAATACCTGAAGTAGTGCTGGAGGGAATACACACCATGAATCCTGCAGGGCTGTCCATAAATCAGTAAGAGCATGTTGCAAGGCATCCGAGACATCCTCAATAATGTTCATGTCTGGGGAGTTTGGTGGCCAGCGGAATTGTTTAACCTCAGAAGAGTGTTCCTGGAGCCACCCTGTAGCAATTCCGGACGTGTGGGGTGCCGCATTGCCCTGTTGGAATTACCAAAGTCTGTCGGAATTCACAATGGACATGAATGGATGAAGGTGATCGGACAGGATGTTTACGTACGAGTCACCTCTCTGTGCCGGACCTGGACGTGTCAGGGGTCAGATATCACTCCTACTGCACACGCCCCGCACCATTGCACAGCCTAATGCTTGAACAGTTCCCAGCAGAAATGCGGTGTCCAAGGATTCATGAGGTTGTCTCTACACCCGTATAAGACCATCCGAACGATACAATTTGAAACGAGTCTGCAGTCATCAGCAGTCCAATGTTGGTGTTGGCGAGCCCAGGCGAGGCGGCAAACTTTGTTTCGTGCAATCAAGAGTACACAAGTTGTCCTTTGTCTCCGAAAGCCTATATCGATGATGTTACGGTGAATGGTTCGCACCCTGGCATTTGTTGACGACCCACTACTGTAATCTGCAGCAGTTTGCGGAAGCGTTGCACTTCCGTCACGCTGAACGATTCTCTTCAATCGTCGTTGGTCACATTCTTGTAGGGTCGTTTTCCGGCTTCAGCGATGTCGGAGATTTGATGCTTCACCGGATTCCTGATATTCACTGTACACTCGTGAAATGGTCGTCCAGGCCTCGACGATGCTGTGCCCCATAACTCGTGCGCCGACTGTAAGACCACGTTCAAATTAACTGCCATTGTAGCAGCAGTAACCGATCTAACAACTGCGCCTGACATGTGTTGTCTCATATAAGAGTTGCCGATGGCAGCGCCGTATTTTGCCTCTTTGCATGTCTCTGCGTTTGAGTACGCATGCCTAAACCAATTTCTTTGGCGCTTCAGTGTATTATTATGTTCTAGCTAGTAATGTAGTAGTGAGGAATTTTTGTAGTTCATCAGCACATTAGAGAAGGTCAATCCCGCTGCACATCTTATTGTCTACAGTCTACAACCACCACGAATTCACTAAACATCGCGCAACCAAGCAGGCAGCTTCAACGGAATTGTGCTGAATTCGTTATAAATATCTGATAGATTTGCCACTCACCGTGGATTCCGGTTGCTGAAAGGTGTCGTCGCATAAATTTCTTCCAGCGAGTGCACGGACACCACCTGAAAACCATGAGAAGAACCATATTACTTAACAGTATTTGTTCAGGAGTTTGCAGAAACATGAGAAGACGTTATTCAACACAGACAGGGCCTTTGTAGTTCCATGACGATGATAACAAATGACTTGCAGTTCCGTTCTCGCTAAGTACTGATTGCTAAGTGTAACCTTCAAAGCAGATCAAGAATTGAAGTATTATATTAAATGTTATTAAGACCTATACACCGTTTCTTACGTGAATGTTTGCTCTCTACTTTTTTTAACGAAGTTTCACTAATATATCAGCTCTGTAGCCATAATTAAGGGCAAATGTGAATTTAAAATAAAACACACAGATAATACGGTGAAGAAAATATTACAGAGAGTATAAAAGTTGTTACATATTTAAAAAGCATTACTGACTTATCACAAAATGTCTAAAATGTCTGAATGACACTTATCATCAAAATATTACAATATATTTCAGGTCACGTACATCAGGCGTTGCAGTACAGGATGTGGGCTCGTGTTAAAAATATATAACGCGGCTGACGGTCTGCACAGCAGCAACACTTCATTACAGAGTGCCGTGTTTACGGTAGGATGCTGTGACGTGCATATACCACGTCCATACATCAACTAACATCAGAAATTGTTACAAAGTAACACCGCTGTGTTTACTGTGTGATCTTTGCCGTGTCACTGCCATCACCATGAAGGGGAACGGGGTTGTATATTTGGCTTGGCTCTCGACATCCACTTACGATCGTATCAGCATCTTACATAGTATACAATCAACAAAAACAGGTCTCATAGCAGAAACATATCCTTTCTGAGATATACAACAAATCGTGATCAGGAAAGCAGTCTGCACAAATCTCACAATATAAACCAGTAATCTACGCGAGGGGGCCGAGTTACACAAAGGAGAGGATACATGCACGTGGAAAAACATAAAACATGCTGGTGGCGCAGTATTCTCGACATGGCATTAAGTTACAAAATTAAAATAAAAACCTTTAACGCCGTGGTTCCGGTATATTGTAATACTAAAATCAGATACGTGTCGTGGTTTGAAATAGTAATGCATTAGCTCCAGTTAACAAATGCAAAATGCGGCACGGGGGGCACAGAGAAACAACAACGCCGTCTTCACACACCAGCCTAACACAGTATTCATCTAAACAGCCAGGCGACGCCACAACACTCACGATCGGATACAATGGCACGATTCCAAGCGCACAACAAAATTGATTATGTTCCTTACACAATCTTATGAACATGATACTGTTTCTGGTTGAATAGTCAGTCAACATAGAGTATGGGTTGAGGGGGCGGGGTGCGGGAGAAAAGGGTGCACAGTTACTCGGTAGTACGTGCATTACCATGTACGGCAATAAGCGTTACAGAAACTCGAAGACCCATTTTGTCTTGCTGAAATTTCACCCAAAGTAGAAAAAAAAACCTTGTTTTAGTGATCTCCAGGAGCTTAAAACCTTACGGTTGTTTATGTTGTTGTGAGTATTGAGGTAACGCTGTCGTTAAAGATAGGTTTATGGAATGATTACGGATACAGCCAGCACTGTACATGGCGAACGTGTTCTGAGACGTGACGAACATCACATACGATATACGTTTCCTCTGTGTGACGAAAGTACATTTTTGTAAGCCGTAATGCTATAGAATATACACTCCTGGAAATGGAAAAAAGAACACATTGACACCGGTGTGTCAGACCCACCATACTTGCTCCGGACACTGCGAGAGGGCTGTACAAGCAATGATCACACGCACGGCACAGCGGACACACCAGGAACCGCGGTGTTGGCCGTCGAATGGCGCTAGCTGCGCAGCATTTGTGCACCGCCGCCGTCAGTGTCAGCCAGTTTGCCGTGGCATACGGAGCTCCATCGCAGTCTTTAACACTGGTAGCATGCCGCGACAGCGTGGACGTGAACCGTATGTGCAGTTGACGGACTTTGAGCGAGGGCGTATAGTGGGCATGCGGGAGGCCGGGTGGACGTACCGCCGAATTGCTCAACACGTGGGCGTGAGGTCTCCACAGTACATCGATGTTGTCGCCAGTGGTCGGCGGAAGGTGCACGTGCCCGTCGACCTGGGACCGGACCGCAGCGACGCACGGATGCACGCCAAGACCGTAGGATCCTACGCAGTGCCGTAGGGGACCGCACCGCCACTTCCCAGCAAATTAGGGACACTGTTGCTCCTGGGGTATCGGCGAGGACCATTCGCAACCGTCTCCATGAAGCTGGGCTACGGTCCCGCTCACCGTTAGGCCGTCTTCCGCTCACGCCCCAACATCGTGCAGCCCGCCTCCAGTGGTGTCGCGACAGGCGTGAATGGAGGGACGAATGGAGACGTGTCGTTTCAGCGATGAGAGTCGCTTCTGCCTTGGTGCCAATGATGGTGGTATGCGTGTTTGGCGCCGTGCAGGTGAGCGCCACAATCAGGACTGCATACGACCGAGGCACACAGGGCCAACACCCGGCATCATGGTGTGGGGAGCGATCTCCTACACTGGCCGTACACCACTGGTGATCGTCGAGGGGACACTGAATAGTGCACGGTACATCCAAACCGTCATCGAACCCATCGTTCTACCATTCCTAGACCGGCAAGGGAACTTGCTGTTCCAACAGGACAATGCATGTCCGCATGTATCCCGTGCCACCCAACGTGCTCTAGAAGGTGTAAGTCAACTACCCTGGCCAGCAAGATCTCCGGATCTGTCCCCCATTGAGCATGTTTGGGACTGGATGAAGCGTCGTCTCACGCGGTCTGCACGTCCAGCACGAACGCTGGTCCAACTGAGGCGCCAGGTGGAAATGGCATGGCAAGCCGTTCCACAGGACTACATCCAGCATCTCTACGATCGTCTCCATGGGAGAATAGCAGCCTGCATTGCTGCGAAAGGTGGATATACACTGTACTAGTGCCGACATTGTGCATGCTCTGTTGCCTGTGTCTATGTGCCTGTGGTTCTGTCAGTGTGATCATGTGATGTATCTGACCCCAGGAATGCGTCAGTAAAGTTTCCCCTTCCTGGGACAATGAATTCACGGTGTTCTTATTTCAATTTCCAGGAGTGTATATTTATTTTCCGTTTACAATTTGTAAAATTTATTTACTGTGAAATGTTCAAGATATACGTCCGCGGTGACCGGAATTTCTGCATCATTGTAATTAAAGTCTTATTTTCACTTAGACGATGCTGTAAAAAGCAGTCTGCACGATCTAGTTTATGCAGTACTAATGTTTACATAGCAAAAACATGACAAGTCAAACGATTCTGGCCACTAGGACCATGTTCCTGAGCAGTGGAGCACAGGTAACAGTTTGACTATGATGACTTATATCAGTAAACCGTTTGAAACGAATGCTGGGCTGGTTCCTTTTAAAGAGGCCTCTGTCGTGTACTTTTTCTCCCTTTTTGTTCTGTGTAAAGTCCTCAGCACTGCCAGGACATTCAGCCGTAAGCTTCCTCCTCTAGCCCACTGCAGAGCGGCTTCCGCTTGACACTGAATGAAGTAAAGTATAACTGCAAAGGCTATTTGCTTGGTTCAAATGGCTCTGAGCACTATGGGACTTAACAGCTATGGTTATCAGTCCCCTAGAGCTTAGAACTACTTAAACCTAAGTGACCTAAGGACATCACACAACACCCAGTCATCACGAGGCAGAGAAAATCCCTAACCCCGCCGGGAATCGAACCCGGGAACCCGGGCGCGGGAAGCGAGAACGCTACCGCACGACCACGAGCTGCGGACTGGCTATTTGCTCTGCCACATTATGGTCATCAGCTGTTTACAGCTGTCACAAGCTGTTTACTGTGTACCATTTTCTAAACATATAGCCGATTCTCTTCCCAGTAGCATCAGTTTTATAGACGATACTGATATCCCATTTTCAGCCCAACACATAATCATACGCTGCGTACTGCAGCAGTAGGATTTCATTCATGCATGCGCGTACTCGTTGCGTACTGTTCTGGCACAACATTTATACAGCGACTCAAAACATCACAACACCAAAAAATAGCCGGCCGCTAAGGCGGAGCGGTTGTAGGCGCTCCAGTCTGGAAGCGCGCCAGCGCTGCGGTCGCAGGTTCGAATCCTGCTTCGGGGATGGGTGTATGATCTCCTTAGGTTGGTTAGATTTAAGTAGTTCTAAGTTCTAGGGGACTGATGACCTAAGATGTGAAGTCCCATAGTGCTCAGAGCCATTTGAACCATTTTTGAACCGAAAAAATTATTAATGTAGAGGAATGAAATTTCGGGAATGCTTTCATCTGGGTAACATATTTAACTGATTGACATTGCAAGATCGTAGGTAAATGTAAGCGCCAGATAATCCATTACAAATTTGAAAAGCCGGTACATTAATAATTGGTGCAACCACCAAAATGTTAAGTGCAAGCATGCAGACATGCATGCTTCGTGTTGTACAGGTGCCAGATGTAAGTTTGTGAGATGGAGTTCCACGACAGTGTATCGAGTAGCACTGATATCGATTGTGATACATTGCTATGGTCGCTTCTCTGTTTTTTCGCGCCAGAACGAGCGAGCGAGTCACGGTGTGGTTTTCTAACCGTGTGTTTGGTGTGAAGATTTTAAGGAATAAGGCTAAGAGAACAAGTAAATTTTGGGACTATAAAGGTGTTTGATGCTGTGTCATCATTCGTGTACCTCACGAGACGTAATGCGCGGTTCGCACAACATGATTAGATGCCAGCGAGCATCTCATTCGCGCCGGTAAATGAAACTTTGATTTCCTATATTGCCACGAACGCCGAATCTGGATTGCAGTGTGGGATAATGTATGTGGTGCAGTGTTACGGTATGTATCAGTGTATCAACATATTTGTTATTTTGAGAAGAATGTAACAGTGCAGCACTGTGTAGTGCAAATGTTAAAAAAATAGCTATCGTTTATTACAGCAATACTCAAGCTGGTGTTCCTAGAATGCAAGAGAAGAAGCGAATAACGATTGTATTTACGAGGTGAGTGGGTACAATTAGCAAACTCAGACGGAACAATAACCTCACCCTCCCCCATTCGCTTACAACTGTTGCTCTTGGTCGGTCAATTGAGGGACTGTTAACGGTGGTTTCGGATGACGCTGGAGTTCATGTCTCATATATGTTCAACTTGTTCAACTGGAGAGTGATCTGGTGCTCGAGCAGGACAATTCAAAGTGTCGATATTCTGTAGAGCATCTTGCGTTACAACAGTAGTGTGTGGAAGACCGTTATCCTGTTGCAAAACGCCTGTGGTGTACCGCCCATGTTTGGCATCACAATAACTCGAAACATCAGATGAACGTACAAATTTGCTGTCAGGGTGGCTGAGATAACCACTAGAGTGCTCCTTGTGTCGTACGAAATCGCACCCCATAACATAATTCCACGTACAGGTATAATGTGTCTAGGTTGGCTGCAGGCAGTCAGCTGGATCCCTACCAACCAAAACACGTACATTACTGGCAGCGAGGCAGTATGCGCTTTCGTCAGATGACACAACAGACCTCAAGCCTGCCTTCCAATGAACTCTCGCTTGAGACCATTGAAGTCCCAAATGGCAGTGGTTTTGGGTAAATGGAATACACGCTTTAACACGTCTGGCTCGGAGCTGTCCTTGCAGTGACCGATTTGTAACAGTTCTTCATGTCACCGCGGTGCCAGTTACTGCTCAGATTGCTGCTGTAGATGGAGTACTGTCCGTCAGAGTCATACGCCGAACACGAAGCTCTTCCCTCTAAATAGTGTCACGTGGCCGTCTGGAGAGGGGCCTCCTTGAGACGGTACTTTCTTGTGACCACCCCTGCCATCAGTCATGTACAGTGGCTACATTCCTACCAAGACTTTCTGCAATATCGCAGAAGGAATATGCAGCTCCTTGTAGCCCTGTTACACGACCTCATAAAAACTCAGTGAGGTGTTGATGACGGTGTCTTTGTCACCTTAAAGGAGTTCTTGACTAGCATCAACTCGCTACATTCAATCTCAAAGAAAACTAATTCCAAGAACGTTAGAGCTAGCATATAAAGCAAACTTCATTTGCATCATCGTAGTGGCTCTATTAACACCACTGTTGTCCCACTGGCGCGGAACTTGAATAGACAAAATCTTTCATATGTAGAAACATGACTGCCAACTTACGTTTATGTCGCAGAACTGTGCCTTAGTGTTGCGAATTTTTTCCGTCAGTTAGCAGTTTCTGGAACTACGCGAAGAGTGACTTGATACCAGTATTAAACTTTATTTAGGAAAAATTGAATGTGCGAGCACGCAGGTGTGCGTGTGTGCGCGTGTGTGTGCGCGTGTGCGCGCGCGTGCGCGTGCGCGTGCGCGTGTGTGATTAAAAAACGAATAAATATGGAAACAAAAACGAGAGTTGTATAAAGTTGTGTTTCGACGAAAGACTGTACAGACTGTTGAACGTATGAACCCACTGTGGCGTGACAGTTGCGAAAGTAAGACCTATTATTCGAAATGTCTACGATAAGGACAATAATTTTTTCTAGCACCATTTTCACGCATCAGGACAGGGTCGGCATAGTTACGAAATGGTGCGACGTGATTAGCATAAGGGTTGGCCGGATGCCAGTGTTGTCACCATCCCGTACCGTTCCTTCCGAACTGTCTACGTGAAGGGTTACTCATGTAAAGAGCCAAACGCATGGATGAGGAGGACTTGGGTACCATCCCGGTATTCACCTGGTCGAATGTGACTAGCCGCCTAAATACAACATCCCGGCTGGCTGGCACACCGTCCCATTGTCATTACTTCGCCAAGTGATTACGATCCGGTGTCGACACGACTCCCCATCCCCGAAAGCGACGTTTTAACGCCCACGGCTATCCGGGTAGATTCACACTAAAGAACGCAATAACGTTCTGAAATTCTAGAAGAGTGGTTGCGTCCGCAGTTGACATTTGCAAACTAACTGCTGGGTGATGTGCCATAAGAGACTGACATTACATCATCGAGTTTCGCTTCCTTTGTAAGTGTGTTTGTTGTCCTCATTTTATTCATACGGAAATTCTACTAACAGATCCAACATTTGGGTTTTCTTTTTCTTCTGTTTAACTCTTGGGTCTGTTCTAATGCCATAACGAGCGATTTAAAGTCACTATCCGCCCCAAGCGTCTTGGCTGACGCTATGTTGAAAATCTTAAACATTTAAAAAAACAGCACAAATAACTCCTAAAAGTGAAAAATAATATGTGTTGCCCCTTTAGGTTTAATACAGGTAGTAATACACTGAAGCACCAAAGAAACTTCTATAGCAAAGGCGTATTCAAATACAGAGATACGTACACACACTGCATTCAGCGCTGCAGTCTGCAACGTCTATACAACACAACAGGTGTCTCGCGCAGTTGTTAGATCGGTTACTACTGCTACAATGGCAGGTTATCAAGAGTTAAGTGAGTTTGATATTGGTGTTATAGTCAGCTCATGAGCGATAGGACGCAGCATGTCCGAGGTAGCGATGGAATGGGGATTTTCTCGAGGACCATTTCACGAGTGTACTGTGAATTTCAGGAATCTGGTGAAACATCAAATCTCCGACATCGTTGCGGCCGGGAAAGAGATCCTGCAAGAAAGGGACCAAAGATGACTGAAGAGAATCGTTCAACACGGCGGAAATGCATCCCATCCGCAAATTGGTACAGATTGCAGTGCAGGGCCAGCGTGCGAACCATTAAAAGAAATATCAGCGATATGGGCTCCCGTAGCCGAAAGCTCACTTCTGTACCCTTGATGACTGCACAACACAAAGTTTTAAACCCCCACGTGGGCCCGTCAGCACCAACATTGGAGACATGTTGCTTGGTCGGACGAGTCTCGTTTCAAATTGTATCGAGTGGATGGACGGGTTCGGGTATGGAGACAACCTCATGAATCCCTGGAGTCTGCATGTCGGCAGGGGACTCTTGGAGCTGGTGGAGGCTCTGTAATGGTGTGCGGCGTGTGCAGTTGGAGCGATAGAGGACCCCTGATACGTCTAGGTACGACTCTGACAGGTGACAAGTACGTAAGCATCCTGTCTGATCACTTGCATCCTTTCATGTCCAATGTGCTTTCCGACGGAACTGGGTAACTCCAGCAGAGCAATGCGACACCCGACACATCCAGAATTGCTACAGAGTGGCTCCAGGAACACTTTTCTGAGTTTAAATACTTCCACTGCCCTCGAAGCTACCCAGACATAAACATTGTTCAGCATGCCTGGGATGCCTTGCAACGTGCTGTTCAGAAGAGATCTCCACCCCCTTGTACTCTTACGGGTTTATGGAGAGCCTTGCAGGGTTGATGATGTCAATCAATCCCCTCCAGCACTGCTTCAGACCGGTCGAGTTCATCATGCCACGTCGTGTTGCGGCACTTCTGTGTGCTCTCGGGGACGCTAAACGTTATTAGGCAGGTGTACCACTTTCTTTGGCTCCAGTGTATCTTTTTTCGCTTCGGGAGACCGCTAAGTGAATAAAATTAATGAGAAGTTAACAGGAGCTATACGTTTTAAATCAGCGTGCTTTCATTATTGTGGCCATAAGCCTCTTCTGTTTTGCATCATCCCCTCCAATTCGGCGCGTCCCCAGTCTAAATAATTACTTATTATATAAAGTATGTCAACTAACCTGTCTTTAAGTAGGCTATCATTGTTAAAGAATAGAGGTACCTATTTATCTCATGTCTTATATTTACTTAATTACATACAAATTTATTATGATGTGCTAATACATCACACGGGGCCTATATCTTGAAGTGGTTTGAAGATGGTGTATTAATACACGCGTCATCAAAACTCGAGCGTGAGGCGCGTGGATCGTGATGTGACCCCAAGTGCGGCGACCCTGACGGTCAAACATCGCTGACGGTTGCGTCTGTACTGCGAATTTTTCGGAGTAAATTAATTAAGACTTAGACTTTACGATTTGATATTGTTGTTTTGATATTTACCTACGTTGTCCAGGTAGGTTACTTGTACTTAAATATCAACTTTATAATTTGTAGGGGTATTCTGTTTTTTATTTCATTTAGCGTTCTCCCGACCCGACGACGCTTGAATCAAAATAATATTTTTATTAAACTTAGGGGCAATACTTTTTTTTCGTTTTAGGAGACTATTTGTGTCGGGATCTCTTTAAAATTTAAGGTTTATTTCAACTTTTTAAACGTTAGATTTTATTAGTAGACATTGTACGTTCGAAACACTATCCCCACATCCACACAAAAATTTTACGGGACGAGACACGAAATTGTGTTACGAGATGTTGCCTCGCCGAATTCTGCGTATTTTGACAGTAGGTGTATTTTTCCGTTACAGTTCCAAGGTTCTGGCAATGGAATATTGCACGTGCGGTTTAGCGTTTCAGCCTGGAATTATTATTCTGACTTCTTTTCTTTTCTTTCGTATTTTGTTCACGTATGCAAATTACGTGTTTCTTTTCTTAATGTACACATGCAGTCCTTGACTATTTTAGTATATATTTAGCTAATTTAGGTAACAAAAGCGATAAGCAAAGGCGACAGTTCTAAATCAAGTCGCAAGAAAGTGGGCTGCCTTTGCGCTCCCTTGCGGTAGGCTGCCTAAAGTAATAGGACAAAATCATTTGATTTAGTACTGAATTGTAGATCTCAGAAGCAACTACAAAATATCCGCGGGAGTGTATGTTTATCTTTCACAGTTGAGTCACTATCACCGTTTCTCTGCTTTGTAGGTGCTGAAACGGGCGGCCACAAATGACAAAAATCATCATTGTTGGTCAACCGTAAACTCACTTCAGTTTGGATCCTTTTGAGCTCTACAGTCCAGTACTACGTGATCTGATGTAGCTCTTGTGTATTACTTAGCGTGTATCAAAAGAGCGCACTGGTGGAAAACATTTTTCCTTCATTTAGTTGATGAGATTTAACGACTGAATAGACTTTGATGGAATGTAGCAAGGACCATCCTGACTAAAGAAGATATGAAGTAAAAAGAACCTGCACTAAAGTGCGACCTTTCGTTTTGTAGCTATGGTGCCAGACACAGGTACACAGATACAAACGTTACACATATAACTCCTCTCTGATTGCGGCGGGGGCTAAAGACTGACGGCGCTGCGTAGTAACGGTGGCTGACTGTGTGAATGGTAGTAGGTGCCACGACAGATTGCCACGAGCTGTAGCGTCACTTAAGTTACACGTGTAGACGCAGCTTTATATCCTATCATGAGCTGATGATACCAGGTGTTAATCAACTGCCGCGCGGGATTAGCCGAGCGGTCGTGGCCGCTGCAGTTATGGACTGTGCGGCTGGTCCCGGCGGAGGTTCGAGTCCTCCCTCGGGTATGGGTGCGTGTGTGTGTGTGTGTGTGTGTGTGTGTGTGTGTGTGTGTGTGTGTGTTTGTCCTTAGGATGATTTAGGTTAAGTAGTGTGTAAGCTTAGGGACTGATGACCTTAACAGTTAAGTCCCATAACATTTCACACACATTTGAACATTTTTTGTTAATAAACTAAAGTTAATGACTTCTTTTGCAAAGCTAATGCTAGCGGTCCAGGCGAGAACGTTGTTGGCGCATTAAAGTAGTCCGGCTGCGAAAATTGTTTTGCTGAGAGAGTTGACCGCGCTCCAGTGGTACACGCGCTAGACCACTAGCAGACGGCTGCGGTAGCCAGTAGGCAACAGAACCACTTTAAGTTTTGAGACTGAATACTCAAGGCCGCCTGGTATGAGGCTAAGACTCACTTCATCCCTCAATGACCATCTGAGACTGTGTCGTGAGACCAAAAAGACTGCTAAGCAATTAACAGCGGATCAACTTGTATTCACTTACATTCCCATCTAATAGCCTCGTACAAAGCAACTGAACAAGCGTGGTGTGCGGTTCATCGACATTTGTCAGAATGCTTTTTATTAACGTTGACTACTTGCAGTGTTTCCAGCTCTTGTAGCCACATGAGTAATAAATGTACAGTCAATGCCGAATATCAAGTCATTTAAAAAATTCACAGAACTTGCACAATTTAATAAAATCTTCCATTGGACATTCACGTTTACCTTGAATTGCACGGCAGGCCGGGGTGGCAGAGCGGTTCTAGGCACTACAGTCTGGAACCGCGCGACCTTTACGGTCACAGGTTCGAATGCTGCCTCGGGCATGGATGGGTGTGATGTCCTTAAGTTAGTTAGGTTTAAGTAGTTCTAAGTTCTAAGGGATTGAAGACCTCAGAAATTAAGTCCCATAGTGCTCAGAGCCATTTCAACCATTTGAATTGCCCTGTTAGTTCTCGTAGGCTAGTAGGCCTATGACTAACTTCTGCTGATAACGTTCACCTCAGGACAGGTCAGAAAAAATAATTATGAAATCTAGATTTGTGTGAAATACAGTATGAAACTGAAGACTGTTTGCATCTATCTATCCGAAAAGTAAATGATCAAATTTAACGTCGATTATTTTGGAATGGTCAGGTTTCATAAACTAAAGTATTTCGAAACACCACCGACAGGATTACCTACTTTAGAGACCTTAATATAAAAGTTTGGTCCTACCAGTATTGTAACGGTTATGCAAATATTGTGCAGCACGACGGCTCAATAGTAAGAGTATTTCAAAAGGTGACATTCGAATAAAATACGAGCCATAATTTCACACATAGGAGTTTAAAACGACAACCTGAATTTCAGTGTAACCATTTAACTTCACGTACGAAATAACTGTGCAACAGCGGAATAACTGGATAGAAATTACTGAACTTCTCTTAAAAAATAGCTTTTAGCATCACCGTCGTAATTAGAGGTATTCTGTAGTGGAAATCATCCTTATAGGCATAATGTTTTGTGATGAAATATTATTCGACCAGAGAACTGATGAGTAAAGTAAGCAGATACAAACATTCCTATGTATTTCTCCTGAGCCACATATTTTCTAATTGGAATGTAACTGAGGAGGTCGTATTAACGTTGCCATAAAAAGAGGGATAAACAGGAAGGATATAAAGCATATCTACGTCCCGTCGACATTGGAACTGCGGTCACTTTCACACCTCTAGTGACTCAGGTGTCAGCATGTGAAACATCGTACTTTTCACGATTTATTAATTTTGACCTTTAATGTCAGGCTTATTTAGTCTGAGGGCATAGCATAAGTGATGCTCAAAACAAATGAACATTTCAGATATTGATTGATATTTAGGTGGCAGAGAATCCAACAAGATTTTCTTGAAGCTTGACTCTGTTATTATTTTTTTTTTTTCGGGTGGTGTGAGGAGGGGGTGCCAAGAGGGGAGTGGTTAAGAGGAAAGTATCAACGTCCCACGTTCAGAATTACGCGTAAGAAAAGCGAGTAGGATTCGACTCCCGCCCCCCCTTTCCCCACCCCCATTCCCCACCCACCACCCTCCACTAATTCAACATAGTTCGATCATTCACTTTTTGCCTTTCGTAGTCCTACTGTTTATAGAAGGGGTGACAAAGGCAGCTATCAATCTTAGACATTGAAAGAGTCACATGTAAATAAATATTGAAATACAGTACTTACTACTACAGTAAACAATGTAATTAAATACTATAGTGAAGTACAAATGATCATTATATTATCTGAGTGTATGGTTTGAAGCGACATTTAAAAGCTCAGAAATCAACAGCACCCATCTTCTAATGCAGAACCGAAGGAAAAAGAGCGCGAGAAGAACCTATTCTCGTGTCCGATTGCAATTAATGCAACCATGGACAATTTTAACATTAAATCAGGAAAATGAATACAGAGCTGAATATACCGTTGAAGCTGAGATCACAGCAGCTCTAACTGCACAAGAAGTGGAGACAAAATCGACCGTGAGCTTTTCCGAGGAATCACCCGGATAACACTTCGGGAAAAGACTGGGCAATTGAACGGATAGCCGGGTACCAGCCTAATGTCCTAACTACCGTAAAAGTCTATCTATAGCATTCACTGCAGGTTAACTTTCTTGATATCAGCACATTGGGGATGTCCAAATACAGTCTTTACTCGACGCCATGTACGCACTATTACGAAGAGCTGAACGGTAGAAATGTAAAAAGGTCGCAGGTTCCAGATCTGACGTTTCTCAGGATAGTGAAAAAAACGTGAACTTCTGATTGTACATAAATTATTGGCATCCAGAAAATGAGTAGATTTTCTGATACCGCAGGTTAATGTTGCCCTCCACATTATAGTAAAGAATAATGAGTTCAATTAGTAGGCAAATACTAAGTGCGGTAACAGCATAATTAGCTATTCAAAGTACCAGTAACAAAACTATTAAAAGTTGTTTCTTGCAAAGAGGGGAATATGAACTGACAACTGTTAATAATGCAATTTGTTTACACAGACAGTGTCGTTACCTGTTTCTAAACGACAGGTTTATCTTCAGATGGATGCTCGCCTTTACGTAGCATTTGTTATTGTTTACATTATTATTTGGCTGTTTTACCAAGATCTAATGTAAATAACAAGTGTAAGACAAACAACAGCGTCAGCCTGAAGATGAACCGGCAGTTCAAAACCGATAACGGGATATTTGTGTAAATAGACAGCGTTACTATCGATAGCTGGTTACTGTTTTCTTCTTTGCAAGAATCAACATGTACTTTGTACACAGTCGTAGTCTCAGAAATTCAAGTTTCGATAGAACTGTCAGAGGACAGTTTTTGTTCCATAATACTAAGGTACTACGTTCTATCTGAAGTACGGAAATACATCATTAGCTTTTAACTAATAGAATCGTAATGAGAAAAAACCTCTTCTCATGTTTATTAAATTTCGGGACTTCAGAGAGAAGTACAGATTGGCAGTAAGACTACGTTCCATCTACTAACGCGTATCTTAAAGACTTCCTCCACTGTTTGGCCCCTGAATCAAACCCAGGAACATGAAACAAAGTACAGGAAGCACAACATCACTGAAAACACATTTTGTGGAATATGGCACTTAGAGCCTTTTCCATTCACACTCGTCAGTTAACAGTTTGTGCTCCCTGCTACTGACTAGCAACAAGATTTTATCAAAAACGAATAAAATTTTAACTTAAATTTGGCGTCAGACATTCCGTAGTTCCTGTGGATGAAATTAAATATATACTAGTACCATATAATTCTAAACTAATATCGCTGATATTATTAGCTTATTTACAAACGTTCCCACTGATGACTATCTAAACAGATCTTAAGTAAATTTACTCGAATGTCATGACATTAATCGTCAAGAAGCAAATCTCCCTAAAATGAATTTTTTCCGTTCCAAAATCATTTTATTACTAGTTCGATAAAATAGTTTTGGATTTTTGTGCTAGTCCCGCATTATTTGAGTTTTAAAGGGCAATTTCGAACAAGTTTTCTTACACGAAAGACCACTAAGTTGCAAAATTAAATTTGATGTCAGTTATGTGGATCATGCAGTGTTTTTACGGGCACATATTATAGGACTATTAAACACAATCGTAAAGCATTTAAAATGTACAAAATAGAATCCAGTTCACGATGGAGCTCGGAGGCTATGTTCTTGGACATTAATACAGACTTTTCACAAAGCAACAATTAGCTTTTGCTGAAAAATAACAGCTCGCAATATAAAACGACGAACATGCAGCTTTCCATTCGATCGTATATCACTTCATAACGGTTTCGTTATCCGGATTTGCTTTTCAGTCAAAATTAAATGTTGTCAAACTGTTCGTTCTCAATAATGACTGTAGGTCTTATCTGGTTGATAATATTGTACGAAAAAAATGAAATTCGTAAATTTGCACCACTTCTGTACCTTGACCAACAAGAACCTGCCTGCCCCATTTGTCAGGCAACTCCAGACATACGTTTCACAATAACAACATAGTAAAATTTTATGCCTCACAACAAAACCTTTGCCCTGTAGTGGTGTGTACGAAATGAGATGCAAGCGATATTGAGAAATATATGTTGGTCAGTCAGTCAGTCAGAGCTGTGGCAATAGGTTATCGGAACGTGAGATTGGCTAGAGACCAGGAAAGACAGATTTTACCTACGCGGAACATTTTGAACAGAAAACCACACATATGGTGGGGACTGCGACATTTTAAATATGTTACGATTCGCAGAAAGATGGCGTTACTAGACACACATGAAATCATTAACATATGACTAAATGGGCGCTTAGCTTTAAAAGACAAAATACGATTTACTTTTTCTCCTCTGTTAAATTAAATTTCAGACATGCTAAATTTAAGTTACAATAACAATTTAACTGTATTTTTCATTTTTGTTGTATGTTACGATTTTCATACAACGTAAAGAAAATAATGCTTTCCTTTCTAGAAAATCTGGCCTTCAAGATTCGATGTATCTTCAGTATCTGTACCGTTATCGAATGCATATCATTTCATGATTACGACGTTCAGTTATCATATGGCTATGATAGAAAGCTAATTCGCAACCAAATAAACAGAATTAAGAAAACTGCTGGGAACTGTTCCCTTTTTCATGAGAGCAGTCGCGTTCTGTCAAGCAGCGACGAAAAATTCAGTCGTAGTCGTCAGTTAATTACTTAATAAAGTGTACATTGCGTCTCAAGCAAGTGTATACGTATGATATGGTGTCCAACGTGTTGCTCGTTCTGTGATAACTCAGTTACTAACTCTATATCTGAGGAATGTACCAACTATCCATAGCCAATTATTTTAGCAAGTAATCATTGCTTGCTTGCTGCTGATACAGTCGATTCCTCTGGATTTCTCAATGCGTGACGAAGCAGACTCTCAGAGCACAACCAGCTTTGTTGACAGAAGGTGAGAGTTCAGTGCCTCGTCCTGACAACTGAAACCCACAGAGGTATTTAACGTAATTACTCGCCGGTAAAGTAACCGCTCTGGCCCCTAAGGTTCCTTCCATATTCGCTGTTTCGTTATACGATTACGTGGTGCAGAGTGGCTGAAAAGGGAAAAAAGTTTAACAATGCACGAAGTTAGTAGAGGAACTGCGCAGTAGAAGGTACAGGCGTTAAGAGGGTAAACACAATGACAAGACGTCTTCTTCTGCTGAAGGCCAGCGATCAACGAACATTTCTGACCGACGCGTCTGATTTGTATTTGGGAATGCTATGAGGGAGACCGCCGGTTATCAACGCGGGATGCATCGTAACTGTATATGAAACGGTAACAGCACCAATCGCAAATCACATTGCAACTGACAGCTAAAAATAATATATTTTTATATATTACGAAACTCTGAGAATATAAATATTTGAGAATGAAAACATCGTCCAAATGCGCTGTATTCAATTTTTTGTCCGTGAAATTGGCCAATTTCAACTGTGAATAATTTTCAAGAACATATTTTAAACTTTATGCTTCATTTCACGTTCTACTGTATTGCTGGTACATGTTGACAGGTATACATCGTGTGTGTGTGTGTGTGTGTGTGTGTGTGTGTGTGTGTGGTACAATAGTGTTCATGCTTACTTGCCTCAGACGGTACAAACAGCTGTATTGTATTTTGCTGCTGTGTTGAATTGTTTTTGTGCTACATACACACAGAAGTATAATTTATACCTGTCTTTATGTACTAGCGGTTTGTTAGAATGTGAAATGAAGCTTGAAGCTAAAAATATGTGGCTGGAACTGACCCACGGCTGAAACTGGTCAACTGCAGGGATGATAAAGAGAATATGGCCTACTTGGACCAAGTTGTTGAGACTGTGTACCCCCACATAAATAAAATTTTAAATGGCAAGAAAGTATTCCGGACTGTTAAATATTTTTGGAAATAACGTGTAAGTTCCATTAGGCTGCCAGTGGATGATGCACCTGGGAACGACAGTAAATTGTGGCTAATTGCAGGAAGACCAGCAAATTACCCACGCTCGTTGCAGCGACTAACAGTTGAAGATCAATTTAAATTAAAGTAATTTATAGTTCATAAACAGGCGAAAACATCCAACGTTACGTGAACGTTTATCAATAATTCCAAACCTTAATGACGGTAAGCTAATAGTATGTGACAGGCTCGAGCTGAAATGTTATGGCCACATAAAACTAGGTGTAGTAAAAGCAGAAACTAGATAGAGATTCATTAGCAAATGCCTGCGGAGAAATAGTTTACCAACAGATCCTTCCGCTGATTCTCGGGTATTGCGGAATTTCTATTAATCGTTAAGGAGGCAGGAGTTAAGAAGTTGAAAGACCCAACTAGACGCGGCGTGTTTTGTAACCGATTTGTTGAATACGTGCGAGAGCTTCACATAGATAATGACACAAATTCCAGAGGCGTTGACATCACGGAGAGATTTACTGTTGACTTTCTTTGAGCGTACCATCCAAGAAGATTTGGATATACTGACTGGAAAGAAACGAGCGGACGCCACTTGAAGGAAGTCAGTGAAGGTGCGGTGACAAACGATATCATTGCAAAACCATTAAGAATCGATTATATCGTCAGGTATAGAGATATGCTCGGATAAGGTAATGGTCTGTTATCTCCTGCTGCTTGGAATTTCGCGAACAACGTAATTGAAAACAAAACTGTAGTTTATACAGAAGCAGAACATTTTAAATTAACGAAATTCCGCTAACAAGAACACTGGTTTCAAAACTTCTTTGCCTATACATTGCCATAACAAAGTGAAATAAGTTGACATTGCCCGGGTTACAGGAACAAAAACTGACATTAAATTAGACTTTTTACTTTAGTAAAATCATCATCCAGTCTTTTCATTAATATAGGATTGCCAGAGTAGATGACGAAGACGTAAGAATTTAATATTTTATTAATTTCTGTAGAAGAAAACTAGTTAAACTATAGGAAGATGATTTTGTTTGAACTGCGCAATACGTATCACTAGTTGTCGCGTTTGAACGAAGAAACGGCAGAAGCTCTTCTGTTCATGTTAGAATAATGTCCTACGCACAACTAATTTAAGTAAGTGGCTGAAGAAGTCAGGCAAAAGAAGCATCATTGACAGCAAAGAGGGGTACAGTGGGGTGTTAAAAAAAACGCATTTGCGAGAAATAAGGCAGGTAGAAAGGCTGTCACCAATATGGTTTCTTACACTAGAAATTTGGTTTTATTAACTATCCACTCATCCTTAAGGTGACAGGGCAATTTTTCTTATTGAATTTTAATTTACGATGTTTAAAGGCATGAATAGGGAGCTCGCGACAAGCTGGTAACTCGGTGTTAAGTCCCTGACTGGCACAAATATTTGTTTCCCAGGCTCATTAGTCCGAAGTTGTGTCAGGCAAAATATTGCACCATACTAAGTGGCCGTTACGAGAAAATCAGAGAATTTCGTACGAAAATTTTGTGTCATTTTTTCGCATTGAGCTTTTGTCAATAGAAAGCAGTGGTGACATACGAAATACTCTCCTCTATACACCATAAGGTGGGTTGCTAGGTACAGAAGCAGACACAAAAGTTGGTTGTATTATAGTCATCAGCTCGTCGTAAACTAGTATTTGTGTCACGTGTCATATCTCACCTCTCCCGAAGCGTTCGATATTCGCAACCAGTTTAGTTTTTGTCGGTTTTAAAGGTAGCAATATACTTTTGCTTTCTTATGTTTTCGTTCGTATCTTCCGCAAATCGTTTGGACGCTCGTTTGAACAAAATGTATAGCTGCTATGTAGACATTTTCAGTAGTCAATGACGAAGGTAAAAAACAAAATAAAAGATTACACGATATCCCGTTAGGTAGGCCTAGAACCGATGCCATGCGAATGAAATCTGAGAATTTTGTAAAATATTTACATTTCCTACGTTATTTCAACGATCACTTATAGCTCAGTACTCTTAGATGATAAAGAATACAAGGATGGCTGCTCAAACAAGGGAAAAAAATTCGCTCTGAATTTCAGATGTGAGGAATACGATGGTGCGTAGAAGCTCCTGATAAATTAATAGAGAGCGACCGCAGCCATAAGCAACAGTTTACCCGGAGTTTTCAAACTTCGATAATTTGTGTGGAATAACATTCATACAATTAACATACTTTGCGATACGAAGCATTTTAAAGTTTGTGATTTACAAAACTCAGTAAAATTCAGTTTCCGTGCAAGGTTAAAGACGCAGAATTCCCAGCAATTTAATGAAATTCTAGAAATACCCTGAGATTGCAAGGTTTTCCAGAGGAATCGTTACCGTGCATGTTATCAACAGCCAGCTCACTGCTAATAAAAAACAAGGGAAGAGTGCTTATATGACACATAAACCATATTGAATCGTAAGCACTACCGAAGTACATTTGAAGATTCCGTTTTGATAGCGTTCATGCGTCCCGTGATGTGACGCATTTCATTTAAATGAGTTATGAGAAATCACAGAACGCCAAGAATCCGCGTACTAGCGCACTTAGCGGTTTGAACACACGTTAAGATTTCGTCCTACTCGGAGTTGAAATGGGCAAAAATGGGACGAAGCCGCTATTTTTCAGTTCTACACATTACATTAGCACTACATTTTACAACTTAACAAGAGCAATATTTCTTGTCTCATCCAGATTGCGTACAGCGTTGATAACAGGCCAGGGGTACAAGACTTCAGGTCTAGGCATACATAGTCTAATGATAGGTGAGTCATAAAATAGAACTGAAAATGAATCACAACTTGAACGGTATTATAATATACTTTTTACAAGGCTGACTGAGGAAAGTTAACAGAACATTTATCCATAAACGAAGCTCTTGCTGCTGACACACCCATTGTGTACTGATTCACGAAGGCTGCTAGCTAAATGCAGCTGAATTTTTTCAGTATCCTCGTTACCTGATTCCCACTACCAACAGGATCCGGACGGAATACTGTTCCCACTAAACAGACGGGAAAAAGTGCAATTAATACTGTTCAAAATGCGTTCCGTATGGCAAAACCGACAGAAACAATTGTGGAGTCCGTTTTGCAGTCGAAAGTTAGCAAAGTACTGCAGACGTGAATAAAACTTTTATGTGCCTTGTGGCGAGACTGTAAACTCTGTTACGAAGAAGGCAACGTCGGATTACTTGTGAAAATACTGCTGTTATGAAAATCGCCACGCTGCGAATCATAGACTATTAGATTCTTGTAAGAGACCTACTCTGCATCTCCCAACAGCCTGGAAACGAACCTAGTGCAAAACCTGCTTGTGGCGCTTCTCTGTAAGCACCAGAACGTAACCGAGCACCGCCCAAGCCTCTGCGGACTCACCTCGAAACGGCTGCAGTGTGAGCTCGGAGACGTCGCCGCCTGCATTTCTGGTGACAGTTCCCTCCTCGGTCGCTTTGCCGCCGGTCCTCGATGTGAAGAAGGCTGCGAATTCATCTCCAACGCGGCTTTCACTGCTGTGAGAACGATATTAACCGATGCTGCGTCGGCCAAAGACTTGTTCAGCTTGTCACAGAACAGTAACTGAACCACTGACCTACGGGCTCACACGCAGTACCTGTGACTAGTAATAGTACTGCAAGGGAGGGTTAGTGGCAGAGTGGAGGGGATGACGCGCTGGAAATTTCGGAGAATTGTTTGCGAAACCAGCGGCGCCGCGTGAATAGACTCCCCACCCCCTAGGTACCTGGACTCGAAGGATGGACCAAAGGTCAAGGTGTTAGGAATGTCGACGACGACAATATAGCCATAGCACAAATGCGGCGATGGCGGGGAAGAAAATCGGCCGTATCTTTGTTTGGCATTCGCAGTGCTTCATTCAGGAAAACTCTGGAAAATCCAAACGTGGATGGCCCGACTGGAATTTGTACTCCAGACTTCTGGAATGCGAGTCTGCGACGGTAGCGTTCTCGAGGCGAGCACCAGCATGTGTCAAGTAGAAAGCTGTCCTCCCTTAAAACCTGACAGCAAGTCAGTGTATAAGAAACTCTGTGATGTAGCTGGTAGGTATGTTGGCGGACCGGTTTCAAAGAGATGTATCTTAGTTTTCAGTACAGACCTCGTCTATGGTAGTACAAGTGCCGTATATGTATACATCTTTTCGAAGTTATAATTCCCTTAACTTACAGTGACACTGCATTTAACATCGAAGTCCAGTTTGTGACTAACAGGACATGAGTTACACTGGAGTTTTGTTAATAAAAAATTTTTGTTATTAGGATTAGTTATCCAATTTTATCTGGATTCTTTTTAGTTATAAATTGTACTTCAGATACTGAAATAGCGTTTAGCAGAGTGATGTTAAAAGCTGTGATATCATTTACATCAGTGTGACTATTACTATGCAACTCACAGTTAAGTGCCTGTTAGAGTATTCATCGAACCACTTTCGGACTACTTCTCCGTATTCTTTTCTCGAATAGGGCACGGAAAACAACCACTTGACTCTTTCCTTGTGAGCTCTGATTTCTATAATTTTTTTTACGATGATCGTTGCTCCCTACTTAAGTGACGAGAAACGCCTTTGCTTTAATGATTACCGCTCCAACTGGCATATGATATAATTTTTCTCTATAATACAAAACTAGCTGCCCTTCTTTGAACTTTTCTGATGGTTTCCTGTATTCTATCTGATATGGATCCCATACCGCCCAGAAATCCTCCAGAGGAGGACAGAAAAAAGTAGTGTAGATAGTCTCTTTTAGCAACTTGTGGCCCCTTGTAAGAGTTTTGCAAATGAAAAGAATTCTTTAGTTGCTTACCCGTAACAATGTAAGTTTTTCGTTACTGTAATTGCTATGAATGTAGTTGAATATACGGCTTTTATATTTATTGTGTAACCGAAATTTAACGGCTTCCTTTCACTGCTCGTGTGGATGATCTCACACTTTTCGCTATTTAGAGTCCATTGCCAGCTTTAGCACCGTAGAGATCTTGCCTACATCATTTTGCAATTGGATCTTCTGGTGACTTTAAAAGACGGTAAATGTCGGTATCATCTGCAAAAGTTCCAGAAGGGCTACTCACACTAACACCTAAACCGTTTAAACTATAAAAGGCAATCAAATCAAAGCAATACAGATGCGAAAAAGCAAGTAAATCGTTTATTATTTCAAAGTAATCGCCATAAATTCTTACACATTTAAGCCACTGTGAGACAACACGGACAGTTTTTTATGGAAAAATGTTTGCGGTTGCCTATGGAACGATGATTGTACTCAGCCTTCGTTCAAAACAAGTCGACGGCCACTGATGCCGGGCCTACGTGCTGCCAAGGTTGATTGCACTGCGCTGGAGAAGTTCCGCTGGACAGCCCTTACACATCCTCCATTCCGTTCCGATCGCTGTTCACGCGATTTCTGGCATTTTTGGATCCCTAGAGAAGACATTCGTGATGGTCGACTTGCTTCGGAGAGGAGTTGCACGCCGGGGTACAATTTGGTTCTGTAGGCAACTAAAAAAATTTTCCACGAAGGCTCTGACCACCTTGTTTCACATTGGAATAAATGCCTTAATAGTTACGGCGATTACTTGTGAAATAGTAGTGAGTTTACGTACTTTCTTCTCCATCTGTGCCGGCCGCCGGTGGCCGAGCGGTTCTAGGCGCTTCAGTCTGGAACCGCGCGACCGCTACGGTTGCAGGTTCGAATCCTGCCTCGCGCACGGATGTGTGTGATGTCCTTAGGTTAGTTAGGTTGAAGTAGTTTTAAGTTCTAGGGGACTGATGACCTCAGAAGTTAAGTCCCATAGTGCTCAGAGCCATTTGAATCTTTTTTTTTCGCCATCTGTCTCGTTTTGGTTAGACTTTCCCATATAGATTAGGAAAAGCAGACGCCTTATAACAATTCTTTGGGGATTGAGATGTGTTACTTCTGGTATACTTGAAGGACTTCTGTCAGTTTCTACCACTGAAAGCAAATCCATATAGGTTCTAGTACCCTTCTTATCTTTCCCTTGTAAACATTTACTTTACAGATTGTGCTTTTTAGTTAGTTTGCGCATATTTTACCAATGCTTCTTCGACTTCAGAACTTCTAGCCCTTATTGCGTTGCTCCTGCGTTCACGTCTTGTCATTGTATGTTCTGCAGTGCTTTGTTCTGACACTGCCTGCTGCAGCTGTGTTTGCGACACGCCACCCCGAGTTATGCGCCCTTATCTCCTGTTGTAATCCCGTTACCTGCGATGACCGCCACCCGTCCGGCGCGATTCCTGGAACTACTAATGGCAGCAGTCGGTCTCGCCTTTGCTCAGTACTGCGAAAACCTCCCGTCAAAGATTTCTAAATGACAAGACTAAATATGTACAGTAGGAGCAATAATTTTCTTGCTGGTTATTTGTGCCTCTCGAGATTCTCAGCAGATGATTTGCTGTTCTGTAGGCAGACCGTATGTTATACCGATCTAATAAATAAGGAACAACGACCATGATCTCTTAGCGGCTACTTTGTTGAATGTATGTGATGCGACCTGTACAGAGATTCGTGTAAGATTTATTACTTACAAGGGAACCTCCCCATCGCACCCCCCTCAGATTTAGTTATAATTTGGCACAGTGGATACGCATTGAAAAACTGAACACTGATCAATCGAGAAAACAGGAAGTTGTGAGGAACTATGAAAAAATAAGCAAAATATACAAACTGAGTAGTCCATGGGCAACATAGGCCACATCAAGGGTGATGTGAGCTCAGGAGCGCCGTGGTCCCGTGGTTACCGTGAGCAGCTGCGGAACGAGAGGTCCTTGGTTCAAGTCTTCCCTCAAGCCACTGCACTCGCATTCGGGAGGACGACGGTTCAATCCCGTCTCCGGCCATCCTGATTTAGGTTTTCCGTGATTTCCCTAAATCGCTTCAGGCAAATGCTGGGATGGTTCCTTTGAAAGGGCACGGCCGATTTCCTTCCCCATCCTTCCCTCACCCGAGCTTGCGCTTCGTCTCTAATGCCCTTGTTGTCGTCGGGACGTTAAACACTAATATCCTCCTCCTCCTCTTCCCTCAAGCGAAAAGTTTACTTAATTTATTTTCGCAAAGTTATGATCTATCCGTTCGTTTATTGACGTCTCTGTTCACTGTAATAAGTTTAGTGTCTGTGTTTTGCGACCGCACCGCAAAACCGTGCGATTAGTAGACGAAAGGACCTGCCTCTCCAATGGGAACCAAAAACATTTGATCGCAAGATCAATCGATTCCTCCACACACGTCTGATATAGTCTATACGCTACTGGTGACGACATGTGCGTCACATGACAGGAATGTGTTGTCGACCCACCTAACTTGTACACTTGGCGAATGGGTAAAAAGATTCTTCTACCTTGCCACAATTTAGATTTTCTTGTGGATGTGATAATCACTGCCAAAAAGTGATGAAAACATACGAGTTAGTCACATAAACTGCAACAAATGAATGCAACAGTTTCACAGTCGCACAGTTTTCCCCGTGCTCTGTGAAAACATATATTTCTAACGTTTTCAAATTTTTCCGCGTGTTGACCGTCAAATCCTGCATATGTCCAAGGAAATCTGAACATGTCCTGGAATTTTGGGGAGCGAAGTTGATTATATGTGAGTGCCTGAACTCTGATAATTGTCTGAAAAAAATTTTAAACTTTTCGCTCTAGGGAAGGTTGGAACCAAGGACCTCTCGTTTCGCAGCTGCTCACGCTAACCACGGGACCACGGCGCTCCTGAGCTCATACCACCCTTGATGTGGCCTATGTTGCCCATGCACTAATCAGTTTGTATATTTTGCTTATTTTTTCATAGTTCCACACAACTTCTTCCTGTTTTCTCGATTGATCTGTGTTCAGTTTTTGAAGGCCTATCCACTGTGCCAACTTATAGCTAAATCTGAGGGGGGTGCGATGGGGAGGTTCCCTTGTTAGACAGCTTCAGACAGAGCACTTGTTCACAGAACCACAAATTACGATCTGTAATAAGGATTCCGTATAAACCTTGTGCATATGGTACTTATTTCGACGCCATGTTTAATGGCTTTTTAATTCTAGTTGCTCGAATTTCCAATCCACTTATTGTGCACCTCTAATAGCTCAGTGAACTTTTTCTCACTGTGGGCTGCGCAATGTCTATTCCTTTTACACAGTATTTGAAACAAACGCTGTAAATGTTGTAGCGCTTATACTGAGTCGTCCGTTTACTGACAGTACAGCGACCGAGGTGGCTTATTGGATTCGAATTTTAGAGGACGGAGGTCGAAACATTAGTGTGGCCTTCCAGTTTCATGTTTTCTGTGATTTTCGTGGGGCGTTTAAAGTGAGTGATGGAATGTTTCTTCTGAAAATTTTACTCCGTCTATGACATCATATATGGAAAGTTACACCTTCACTTTATTTTATTTCTTTTGCGGTTGGCCAATCTGCGCTCTTCAATCATCCTTCAGTCCCTTTCCTTCACACAGTAATTTATCTATAGATGCTCTAGCAAGGTGTTAAATAATAAATGCGTCCGAAGAATTTGTGTATAGAGAGTGTCCCTGTAGGAATTTCCATATTCAGAGATATCTCAGAATTGATCATTCGAAGAAAAAAATCTAGTAAACACGAGCTGAAAAATGTATACCATAGGAGTTAGGCCTATGAGTACATGTTCATCTTCGCTGATGTGAAACATCTCTTCTAATAAACTAGGACATACATTTTAAGGCATGCATTTTAGGCCCGTATATTTTCTAGTCGATGTTTTCTTGTTTTCATCCATACTACCTTCTCCCAAAATATGGAATGCAAATAGGAAGAACAGAGGAATACCTTCGCTTAAGAGATTAGAAGATGAAAAAATACTCATAACTTTGAAGGTGTGCATTTTTTTTTTATTTTTGCTTCGAGTGATCGTTCCTGTAATACGCCTCAATACTGACCATTTATCATGAGATGCCTTGTATATGCATACCGAAAACAGATAATTTCTGAATTTTACTTAATAGAACAGTATGCTTGTCTTAGGTATATTTAATTTATTGTATTTCAGATACAATTTGAAGTACGTCACCTAAGAAGTCCAGACCGGGAATTTATCAACACCAATGAATTATCAGGGGAGAATGTTCAAGATCAGAAGTAGCTAGTGGCCGTTAACGTTTTAAGTTCTGGATTTGTTTTCCGCTCCTATTTTGGTGTTCTGGCCACAATCTCAGATATACTTTTCTGTTTAGTGTATACCCTGCTTTCAGTAAACGAGTTGATAGCACCAGGAATTCCACTTACCTCACTCAGAACACCGCCACGCCCGTGCCGCGGTCATCGAAGACAGGCTGTCTTTATATTGGAAAATCACTTGAATGCCTCAACTGAAAAAAAATTGACGACTGTAGCACCTGATACTCTACATTTTTTTAAGGGTTAATGAAACAGCTGTAAGGGCTAAAGGCATGCAAGCGGCGACTCGTGCGTACACGCGCGCGTAGCTGCCGCCATCTTGGATTGCTGACCAGCTTGTGTGGTGACAAGAGGTCGCCCAGAGGCAAAACGCATCCACAGCTGAGTTCTTGGCAGAGCCGCTTAACCAGCAAGGCTCGAACGAGTTGTCAGTCTTTCATAATGGCGAGTCTCGACATATCTCTAATTAAGTGCCGCCACGGTGACAGACACAGTTTAGCGTGCTGGCGTAGCGTTAGTGTTATTGTAAACTATATTTGAGAATAAAGTGGTGAGGTTAGTCACTCGGTGTTCGCATATTTCTGCTCCTCACGCAACCATAACCTACATTGTACAGAAAGTAGCACATAGGGTCCACAGTCGAGGATAGCCCATTACAAAAGACTTTTCTGGGACACTTGGCTGATGATAACTCTTACAGAAGTGATGTCAGCGTGGAGACGAATTCTGCAAATAATACAGCGAGCGCGGAGACTATGAAATAAGAAACAGTAAGCATTCAACTGTCCCTATATAGCAAAAGTAATGAAGAATTTATTTTACGGCTGCGTTTCTCATACAGTGTGATACTAAAATACAGTATATGTTTATGCGCGTAATAGGATGATTCTTACTGCCACACTTCGTTTATATTCTTAAAAGAAGCTTAACTTTTTTTGAATAATTTCATTCAGCTGCCGTTTTCTTTATTTCCTGTATAATTGTACAATTTCGTCATTAGGGCACTTTCAAGTATTTTCAAGTATTTTATGTATGATCGTATTGTACAATCGTACAGGAAACGAAGAAAATGGCAGCTGATGGCTTCAAGAAATCATTCAAAAAATTCCTCGCAGCTGCGGACACTACATCATTTAAAAGCTTAACTTTATTTGACACGCTTTCCAATTTCTCGAATCAGATTTGTAGGAATGTTTTCCCAGAGAAGAAACATCTACGAAAAACCATGGTATGTCAGTTCCACCACACTGTTCAGTGCTGTATATTTAGTAGGCATTGCTCAACAAACCAGCCACACGAACTGAATTTGGAAACTAATATTCGGTCCGTTTGAGAGTGTTCTCACTTACCGAGAATTCTCGTTGCTGTGGCGTGTCTCCTCGTGTATTTTAGTGACGGACATAACCGACATCACCTGAAAATTAATACAGGAAGCTTAGATACTTCGCAGTAAAAGTCAGGTAATAATATATTGGTGTGAGGAAGCTTTTCTTAAATTACTTAGTAAGGATTAAACTTCAAAATTTCTTATAGTAGAATAGCTCCACTTTTAGCAATCATATACGGCCCCTTGTTTGTCTAATGATCCATATCTAAAGGCTGTAAATTCTTACAGGTCACACCAATACAGAAGACATGAAATAGAAGTAATATGCTAAATTATTGATCCATAACAGTGGCATCGGTTTGTGGTAGGACTATGAAACTTTCATGTTCGAACACTGCGAAATAACTCTTAGACAAAGGTCTCTTGACAAGCAAAAAGCACAATATCAGGCAATTTTATTCTTACAAAACACAGCTGGTTCTTTATTTTCATGAAGCAATTAAGTCTATCGACAGGAGCTCCTAAGTTAAATGTCAGTTTTTAGGTTTCTAGAAGGCTTTTGACGTCGTTCTTCACAAACGGATTCTATTCGGATGACATGCCCATGACGTATCGTCTCAGCTGTGAGACATAATTTGTGCTTTCGTTTTAGAAAGGTCCTAGTTTGTAGTCATAGTCGCGAAGTCGCCCCAGTAAACCAAATTCAGGCCTGAGGTTACGTGCGTTGTAGTTTCTCTACTGTTCTTAATCTATATAGACGATTTAGGAGACAATCTAAGCAACTCTGTTAGATTGTTTTCAGAAGATGCCGTTGCTTACCATCTGGTAAAGTCAACAAACGATTAAAAAGACTTGTAATATGGCTAAGACAAGATATGTGAATGGTGCGAGAAGTAGCAATTGACCACAAGCAATGAAAAGTGAGAGATTTGGAGTGCTAAAACTTTTTTGTGCTACACCAACTATGAATTTGCCGTCTACAATATATACGGCGACGTACAATACTTTTTTCATCTCAATAATAGTTATTTCATGTGAAACTGCGGAGTATTTGGAACTGCTTATCGAAGGACGAGTACAATGACGAAAGCAACGAAAGTGTTCAAGATTAGTGGCAATCACCAAATCGGATGCAACGTATTCACAGTGGAAGATGTCCTACCTTTGACTCCTATAAACCAGAGTGACACTTTTAACCATGTTTTTGTATGTCCATGGCTCTGAGCACTTGCGACTTAACATCAGAGGTCATCAGTCCCCTAAAACTTGGAACTACTTAAACCTAACTAACCTAAGGATATCACACACATCCATTCCCGAGGCACGATTCGAACCTGCGACCGTAGTGGTCGCGTGGTTCCAGACTGAACAACCTAGAAACACTCGGCCACACAGGCTGGCTTTTGTATGTCCATCCCTGTGGTTAGAATTTGAGAGGCTTCGTAACTAGCTGACATCGTTGTTGCAGGTAGTCTGCGAAAACCAGTTTATAGATGTTGGCCACTAAAGAATCATGTATATGATTGGCGTTAACATCTCAGCGTCATTTGAGGCCTCAGGTTGGAGTACTGAATCATCCACAGCTGAAGCTGGATCTCTCAGCCAAAATTCACAATTGTCTACAAATGAACCACAACGAAGACTAAGTACCTACGTTTCCAGAAAAGAAATAATTTCTTTGCCTAGAGGAAAAGATTGTCATAAAATATAGAAGAAAGGGAAGAAGCCGAAAATAATATCTGGGACTTCATTCAAGAAGCAAGTAGAACCCCAGTTAAGAGAAAAGAAATAAATAAACCAAAGGAGAAACTAGTTGATTCCGATCAAGGAAACAAAAGGAAAAGGAAGCAAAACTTAAATATGTCGACAGAAAAAACACAGCCTTATAGCTGTCCGCACTGCTCTGAAAAGTACAACATTCCATCAACAGATGACTGCATTCAATGTCTAAAGAGCGAGGAGTGCTGGCACGAACACTGCTTTTGTTATGTAGGCTCTGGACACTTCATTTGTGTTTTCTATTAAACAGAATTTCCTCCGATTGGAATATTTTCGCAGGTTTTTGTTCACGAACACCAGAATTATTCATTAAACCATTAATAACTCTTCAGTGGAAGCCAAGCCTAAATGAAGATTCCATTAACTGACTAGCACTGAAGTCACACTACAGCTCATCTCTGTGTTCCCAGACACACATGATGCAAACTTATACAAGACAAGATTTTAAAGGGAGCACATCAGTAAAACCGGTAGTGGAGCTAACTCGTGCCACTGAAAATTAAGGTACTAGACCTGGGCACAAGGTGGTATACAATGAGGTTGCCTTAGTGCTACACTGCGCTCCCAAAATATTAATTCAAATGGCCAATTCAAAATTAAGTACACACAAACCGGCATTAATTAACGAGGAGTGACACTAGGTCGCTCTAAGGCAAGCAAAGATAAGAAACATCTAAGGATCGATAAAGGGCATCCAAGAGACATTGAGGCTTCTGCGTCAGTGCAATAAAGAAGTAAGGACATTTATTTCATATATTTTGGTACTCTACCAGTACCGGTGTCGATAACAGGCAGAACCGTCGAAATTCTCGATTTACTGGCTAGATTAACTATATGTTTACGTAATTAAACTTGTATGGAACCCTCAGTGCGTGAATCCTGTTTGCACTTATCTGACATTTTTTAATTACATGCAAACGTACCCCCGCCCCTTCCCCCTGCAAGCTGACTGACACCACGATCGGGTAATACAGCGCATTTTCATCACTTCCTTTTCTTTTTTAAGTTTTGCTAACATGGAACCCTTAGAGTGCAAGGTCGCAAAAAGCCAATGATGTTTGCAGCATTCGACGCCTCACATAGTGTCTACGACGCAACCTCAATATTGGCTGCTAATGGCAACGAAGGGGCGGGGCTGCAGGTATCCAATGGTGACCATAGCATGAGGCTACGGAGCTTAGTTGAACTGCTTAGTAGCTGAGTAATTCATGGCAGTGCTACAGTGGTTGTGATATCGACACAAAGCAATGGCAGCGATAAACAAAAGCAAATATTGCGTTATATGTACAACAAGTTGCCGAACTTCACATAAGGAACATAAGGAATTTCACAGAATGAGAAACACGTAAGAGATGAAATATTAGCGTTTTTGAAAGACGAGTCAGTGGAATGTGTGCTGTCGTATACTGTCGACGGTGCGGCCAAAGAGTACATTAATGACGATACATGCTTAACAAGTGAAAGAGGTAATTAAACACGTGTCGAGCCATGTAGTTCATCATCCTTGTCGGACAGGGAACCGAAAATCCTGTCTTCAGTGAAACGTAGTAAAGGACAATCGTTGTCCCAAGAGAGGGTACTAAATATGATTATTTACATGGAAGATTATCCGCCAGCATATTAAAAAAAAAATAAAAAAAATTCTATCATATTTTGAATACGTCCGTGGCAATATGCTCATCTTGTGCATAAGAAAATCTACTGATATTCGCGAGAGGACAAGGCGCACTTGTTGCGAAAACTGATTTCTCCACGTTGCAATGCTCGATACAATTTACAGGACGTGTTTGACAGTCACCTACTACGTTACGCACATGAAATTGCGCGCGACGTAGGTTACAGTGATTTCAAGGAAAGCGGTAGACGGTTGCGCAGCTTCCAAAAAGTGCTACAGAAATGGAAGACGGAAATTTCAAACAAGAAGTCAGCTTGACGGTGCGTAGCAGAGACGGGGAGAGGGGGCGCCTCGCCCAAAGCGCTGGACTCGTGTGCTGGAGGCGCGGGGCTGAGACCCCAGCAAGTCAGTAGCCTAATCTTCCTTTGTCTCCTGTGTCGTTACAGATATGCCGCACTGACATACTTTGAAAGATACTATAAGAGATGTTCGGTAAGTAATGCAACACTTTTTTTCTGAAAGTAGGTTGGTTTCATTCTGGATTCCAATACACCACATATTTCCCCAGTCTTTGGGCTACAAAACCCCATTTTCAGAATACTCTCCGTAGAATGCTATGACCTTACGCTAATTCACTGGGATGGCCCACATGCCCGCAGGGTACCACTCCACTGGTCGACGTCCTAGCCAACGTCTCGCTGCATGATTAACCTCCCCATCATCCACGTATCGCCTCCCGCAGAGCATATGCTTCATTGGGACAGACAGATGGAAGGTGGGAGATCCGGACTGTAGAGTACATGAATAAGGTATGTCCAATGTAGTTTTGTGAGTTTCCCTCGCGTGCGAGGACGAGTGTAAGGTGATGCGATGTCATAGAGAAGGATAAGTTCGTTTGCATGTTTGTGGCGAGGAACACGCTGAAGTTCGAAATTGCACGAGACAATGCTGTGTACGGCCGGCCGTTATACGAGAGTACCAACAGACAGTAAAACGCAAATTTTTGGTGATATCAGGTCCCTCGCCCAACGACACACCGTGCTTTTGTTCACTGACAGGTCTCTGTAGACATCGTGCCAGAGCCTGTCAATATCTGCTATGCTCTGGTTTTCCGCCAAAACAAATTCAATGACAGCCCTGTTTCGGGAAATCACCTCCATTACAGACGCCATTTCGAAGCCTACGTTTATCGCCGCAACCTATCGGAACTTCATGAAACTCTGGCGGGAGAAGCGTGACTATTCTACGGTGTACCACACAACGAACTCCGAAGTTTTTCAACTGAAATTGCACGACAAAAAAAGTGTTGCATTACTTATAGAAGACATGCAAATAGATATCTCGGTGATGGACTTGATTTCGGCTTGAGAGTGTTGTACTGTCTGGCAGTGTGGCTAACACTGTGCTCTAACAAGCAATGTGGGTGAGAAAGATCATCCTTTAATATAGCACAAATGGCACCACCCGACTGTAGATAAACTCTGTCAGGAGTGCTGTGAAAATTCCTGTCTCTACGTATTGATTTTCGTTTCAGAAAATAATTTTAGACAAATACTTTACCTGCCTGTTGTTTTGTCCGAGCTTGTACTCTGTCTCTAAAACAATCCACGTCCACATGATTGTGCTCATCGACAGTAACAAATACAGACTGTCAATAACTTGATACGATGCAGAACGGAAGTCTCTTCTCAATGTACCATACACTATAAAATTTGATACACAGCTCTCACTAATAGTTTTGTTCGCTCGCAGCGATGCGTGAATGACGGCAGCATTATCTAAGATGATGCTGTCGTTGTAGGCGATGACGAATTCGCTACTCGGCGCCGCTCACTGACGTAAGTGATCTTGTGGCAGCGGTGGCGTGTGGAGCTACTTGAGGACGCGTATACGCCGACGTCACTGATATCGTTGCGGCGTCCGGCAGCGGCTGTCCTTACGTGAGGTAGAAATCTTGACATGGGATCTCGTTCTTCGTACGACAAGACGAAAGTTGTTGGCGTTGACCGGTCATGACATTTTATCGTTCCCTCTGCATCAACAGTGGCGTGTGGTGAGGGGTACTTGGTGTACGATCCTCAATTCCCCTCATTTTTCAGCAAGTCGCGAATTTTTTCGTGGGACGGACGACTTTGGTGAGTTCCCGTGTCACCTCTTTAACTTTATAGTCATGACCTCTTTTGCGAGACATGTGTAGAAGGAAGGAATGTTTCCTGGCTGGCTCTGAGCACTATGGGACTTAACTGCTGCGGTCATCAGTCCCCTAGAACTTAGAACTACTTAAACCTAACTAACCTAAGGACATCACACACACACCCATGCCCGAGGCAGGATTCGAACCTGCGACCGTAGCAGTCCCGCGGTTCCGGACTGCGCGCCTAGAACCACTAGACCACCGCGGCCGGCAATGTTTCCTGGCCCTCCTAAGAACGTACGCTGTGTGGAATATAAAATGGAATTGAGACCATAGCACTGGATGAACATCTTCGCAATGCTTTCGCGCTTGCTAACTAACTCCATGCCCAAAGGCGCTACTATTCTTTGGGTTTTCTCTGTTTCTGCGGTAAGTACTCCGAGAATGAGAAGCAATACTCAAACATACTTCAAGTGATGGTTTTGTAAGTAACCTTCTTCGTGGACGGATTACACTTTCTTCGAATTGTTCCAGTGAATCTGTCTGACGTCTGCTGTTCTTACGATAGGTTCAAAAGGTTCAAATGGCTCTGACCGCTATGGGACTTAACATCTATGGTCATCAGTCCCCTAGAACTTAGAACTACTTAAACCTAACTAACATAAGGACAGCACACAACACCCAGTCATCACGAGGCAGAGAAAATCCCAGACCTCGCCGGGAATCGAACCCGGGAACCCGGGCGCGGGTAGCGAGAACGCTACCGCACGACCACGAGCTGCGGACTGCTTTGCCGAGCAGAACCACAAAAAGAAAATCTTGAAGATGGCCCATGCGGTACTTTTGTGCTATTTTAGACATCGCTGCTATAAATAGTTTCATCATTTACAAAAGCAATAGCAAAATGGACAGCTTTTCAAATGACGCGAGAATATAATTTCTCAAAAATCTTGCGCTCTTTGACAAACCTCTTTTGGAAAAGAGGTTGAGTAACAGACATCTTCCCCTTGAGCTCTGTTCGTATATTGGAAAACTTTTAGAAAAAGAACCAATAGAATTAGACAAGCCTATCCAAGCACAGCGAGTAAAGAAAAGAAGTGATTTTTGTGACAGATCAAAAGATAGGAAGGGGAATGCTTTTTGTAGTAAGTGTAATCGTTCCATATGTGGGGAGCATAAAGTTATTATATGCCCTGGCTGTAAAGAAAATGAGATGTGATAAATTGTGCCAAATATGTATTTTCAGGGCTGTATGTGATCGCTACCAGGACAACATTATACATTTATTATTTGTTCCTATTACATTACGTGTAGAAAGACATTTACTATTGAGAACTTTATATTTCTAAACTGCTGATATTATAATTATTTTCTACAATTAGTAAGAGATGTTTCTCATTTAGTTCCTATCTTTAGAATTTCTAAAACACTCAAGTTCCTAGTTGATGACTGAACCTATTGATTTTTACTATGTTTTCAATTATTTCATAGAGAATATTCCTATTAAGGGAGTTTTTTGTAATAAAGTTCCTAAATTTTTCCAAAGTACTTTATATTCTTAGTTTTTGACTATAAAAATTAAAAAAACTTGTTGTCATAAGAAATATTATGTGTGTTTAATTGATAATAAAACTTTTCCCATTATTCATTTTTTATTTTACCCCGAAGGAATTTGGAGGGTGGGGTCTGATCCAACCCCACCTTACCGTTTATGTCAGGAAACTTCACCTTGCCGTTGGAGGGTTAAAACAAGTGGTCTTAGCGAACGGATATACGTGTAAGCAGGCGATGAATATTTATAATAAGATAAAAAAGAGGAAAATAAAACAAATAGAACGAAGTGAAGCCGCAGTTAAGAGGAACAACAAGAAAAAATATGTGGCTGTCACTTACAGTGGAAGAATTGAAAGATGCTTTCCGGCACAAAATATATAATTGTAGGAATAAATTTAGGATTTAGGTGTATATAAGGTAAAATGTGATGACTGCTGTAAACAATATATAGGGCAGAATGGTAGGAACCTTGAGTCCAAATTCAGGGAGCACACCTACTCTGAAAACAAAACAGCGTTTGGGGCGCAAATGACTGCCTCAAAGCACTCAGTCAAGCACATTGAAAGAAGTTTAGACATCCTGCATGGAGCTCATAAGGGACGGTTTCTTAACATACTGGTGGAAAATGAAAGTTACACCCGCAAAAAGAAAGATCCGGATTTAATCCTCAACGAGCAAAGCGAGTTCAATCATAACGCCTATTTTACTATTTATGACGACTTACTGAGATGACAACTGTTGCTTGTGGAGATCCAGGCCGAGGAATGAGAGATGTTGCGTGATGGAGAAGCTGGAAGATGCGTGCAGCGCCTGGCGTCGTTGACGGGGCCCTCCTGCGCGGCCCTCTTGCCCACGGCGATGGACGTCAGACGACTGAGCGGATCGCGGCACAACACCGAAATTGCGGGAACCACGGAAGCAAACCGTAGAGGATAGCAAGTCTGCACCAGCGCCATAGATATAGAGATCGCCCTATGTTTTTATATCGTATAAAAATAATAAATTTACTGTGTTTTTTTTTAATTTCGGTAAGTACAGCTTTTAACCTTGACATCTACAGATTTTAATTAAGTATTTTTGGAGATAAAAGGTAATCACAAAAATCTACTGAACACAGTATGTGCATATGTAATGTAACAAATGTACCAGACTCCACCTGTCGATAATAGTGTTATAATTAATATAAGTGACGTGCATTCTGCTAACCACTTTTATGTGACACAGCATGTGAAAGTTGTGTCACCTCTCCTGGACTCCCCACCTCTGGACAATGCAAGCCAAGGCACGCGCCCGACTCAGTCTCCTCAAGCTCCTCACCTATAAGTCCCTCATCCGCCCTATCCTTTGTTATGCCCATCTGGTTTGGATCTCCACCCCCCCTACATTTTACAAATCCCTCCAAATCCTTGAACGCCATGCTCTCCGCCTCGCCTATCGTATCCGTTTCCCCTCCCCTACGCGGATCCTGTACGATCTCCTCCCCTTTCCCCACCTCCTCCTTTTCCTTGAAAGGATTCGGATCCAGTACACCTCCCGTAAACTCGATCCTCCTCACCCGCTCGTCTCCCCGATCCTCTCCCACCCCCGCCCGCTGCTGCGCCTGTATTCCCATGTCCCACCAGGTCTCCATCTCTCCACCCCCCTTACCCTCTCCCAAGGTGGCTTCCGCCAGCTCCCCCTCCCTGATGATGTCCTCCTCCCCTCCATCTACCCCTCCTATCAACTTTGACCCTGCCCCACCCCCCACTTCCGGTGCCCTTTCCTTTAGGCACCCTCCCTCCCTTCTCTTCCCTTCCCTTATCTTTCCTTTTACCCTGTCCCCTCCCTCCACCCCTCTTCCCCCAGGCTTCCCCTCCCCCTTCCTCCCTCCCCCCCTATCTCCCCTGCCCGTGGCATCTCTGCTCTCCCCTCTCGCTCTCCCACTCCCCTTCCTCCTCCTCCTCTCTTGGCAGGTCCCCAGACTCGCACACGCATAGTGAACATTCGCGCGCCGGAGATCATCACCATCAGTGTCTCGTGTGTGTGCTTCGTTTTGTGTTTCGCATTCTTTCGCGGTTACCACTCCCCTGTTCGCATGTGCCGTCGCCGTCCTCCGTGTTCTGTGCGCCGTGTCAACAAGTGTTAGTGTTTTTATCGTCCAGCGTGAACGGCTTCATGTCTATTGTCTTTTGTCTCTACTTTTTTTGCCCGCCGTTTTCACTGTATTGTATATGTCGCCTCTTTGTCACACGATTGTACCACTTAAGGCTGAAGAGCGGCGTACTATGCTGCTGACAGCCCGCCTGTATGAGGTGATAAAATTACAATAAAGAAAAAAATAATTAAAGTTGCTGGATTTGGACGGGTTACTCCTGTAACCGAAATACCATATGCGTTCTGGTACATTTGATGATGATTAGATAGGATGAAAAAGATTTGCATTCGTGAAATAGTAAATTAGTATCATTATCGTTAGAGATCTGAAGATAGTTCTAGATGAACCGAAACCGGTCATATGAATACACATTTTGCAATGAAGACACATTATAAGTAACATTGTAAACACTTTTAAGTTACCTAGGTCTTAAAATTAACTGGAGCCGATTATGGTACATTTAAAAATAAGCCGATGTTATTTCTTCTGGATAATTGTTTCTGCTCCTTAGAAGATAATCTCCTAGCATTCGGAGTGCGACACTGATTCTCGTGCTCTTAAGCTGAACATAGTTTTGAGGTATCTGACCAGCTGTAAAAAAACGTTGCACAGTCACATAATCTTCCGTAAACTGACTCGATGCAGGCCATTACGCTAAATCATGGATGATAACCAAAGGAAAATAACTAAACCGTATTCAGATCACCATGCAATAGTTTCAACGCTTGTTTTGACGCTGTCTTCTGGTTCGTAAAAATGCGCTACAGCGCTGTGACAGAGACGACCCGTGCAGGGCGGACACACACAGCTCGCACCTGGGCTGCCTCCCTCCTCTCCCCCTTCCCACCTACATGTTAATAGATTTAAGTGCCTGTCAGGGGGTTCAGCCAAATACCTTCACTATAACACTCAACTATTCCAATTTCGTACAGCGCGCAGAAAATATGAACACTTGCTTCTTTCCAAAGAGCTCTGATTTTCCTTATTTTATTATGTTTATCGTCTCTTCCTACGTATGTCGGTGTCAACAAAATATTTTCGAATTCGGAGGAGAAAGTTGGTGATCGAAATTTCGTGGGAAGATTCCGACGCAACGAAAAACGCCGTTGTTTTAATGATGTCCATCCCAAATCCTGTATCATTTCAGTGACACTCTCTCCCCTATTTCGCGATAATACAAAACATGTTTTTTTTTTTTTTTTTGAACTCTGTCAATGTATTCCGTCAGTCCTGTGTGGTTAGGATCTTACACTGCGCAGCAGTATTCTAAAAGAGGACGGACAAGCGTAGTGTACACATTTTATTTTTGTTCTTACCAATTTAAGTTGTTCACAAATTAATCCCTAGGTACTTACGTGAATTTACAAGGAATCATTTGCCCGAAGCCGAAAAAACAAAACAACCCCGTTATATGGGGCACTCAAAACCTGATTCCGCATACCGATTTTCTATTACCGCTACTGGAAGGTACTCTATCACTGCAAAATCTATTCTGGAAATCCGCTTCTAGCTCCAGGTTTTCCAGTTTCACAATCGATTTTGGCTTCTATATAAACGCATCCGGTTTTGAAACGTGTGTGGGTTGTCAAGTTACATCTTCTTTTCAGAATATTCGGTTAATATAGGCTTATTTTGGAGTGAAGGAGAAATAGAGATATTAGACTGAGCGTGAATCTGTCTACCTGTAATATTTCTGTGAAGGGAAATAACGAGCGTGTCAAAGGTTCAAATGGCTCTGAGCACTATGAGATTCAACTACTGAGGTCATCAGTCCCCTAGAACGTAGAACTACTTGAACTTAATTAACCTAAGGATATCACACACATCCATGCCCGACGCAGGATTTGAACCTGTGACCGTAGCGGTCGCGCGGTTCCAGACTACAGCGCCTAAACACTCTGGCCGGCACGAGTGTGTCGAAACTGGATGAAATGTTTTCCAGACGCCAAATTTAACTGGATTAGAAAATCCGCTTCAGACCTTAACATATACACGCGACAGCGGTAAACGACTTCCAACATTCGGTTTTTGTCTTTCGGAATATGTGTCGCACGTAAACGTTGTGAATCACAAGTACGACGCTTTACAACGATTATCCGCGTAAACACGCGGATGTGGGTAATACACCAACGACTATCATTGACAGCTTTGACGGAAGGAGGTAGCACTTGCTTTATAGACAAATGAGAATTGAAAAGGAATCACACATTATCTAATTACTTTTCGACATCTACTTCGTATGCAACATTTTATGAGTGTAATTCCCTAAAGAGATACTGTTTTCCTCAATACCTTCCTGCTTTCTTTTCATTGTGATGTTTACGTTTAACATACAAATAGCTCACTCAAATTAAAACGTATAGTGTACACTACTATCCTACACTGAAAAATATTTAATAGTAAGCTGTCAAGTTGTTGTATATGAGCGATGCACTTACGATGAAAATTTTGCTAGCCTTCCTCCAAAACACAGTTTTACTCAAGAGTCGACTCTGCCGTATAGAAGAACCAAAAAATTACCTTGAAAAAATAAAAAATACACATCTGGCGAGAGAATATCCACAATATCAGGCTGCACTATCCCAATCCCCCCCCCACCCCCCCCTTCAGGTCCGGGGTTTAGAATAGGCCTGAGGTATTCCTGCCTGTCGTAAAAAGGCGACTAAAACGAGTTCCAAACGTTTCGGCATTCTGTAACGGTCCCCTGTAGGATATTCTTTCGAAGAGCGAACCAACTGGGGAAGGGCCCCTTAACTGGTGCATAGTGTCCATCGTGCAATGAGACCTTCAGGATTGTTTATTGTCGTGGCTTTGCAGTTCCGTTCATTCTCCATCTGTTGGGCGAGGACACCTGCCTGGTACGGAATCGGAGCTGTGCAGCCAGACAGATATGGTTCACGGGATAGGCCGACCACATTGGCTTCCGAGTTATTAGCCAAGATTCAATATAACTATTCCCAAATCGAGAAGGAAGCTCTTGCTGTTATCTATGGTACGACAAAGTTTCACAATTAACTATCTGGTCGGAAGTTTTACCCAGTGACGGACGAACAACTTCACTCATTGTTTCATCGGTCCGAACCTGTTCCTCCACGCACAGCTTAGAAGCTGCACCATTGGGCCTTGTAATTGAAAAATGAAATGTCGTACGGCTAGGGCCTCCCGTCGGTAGACCTGTCGCCTGGTGCGTTAGTTGTTTGTCGATGAGGATGATATGATGATGAAGGCAACACAACACCCAGTCCCTGAGCGGAAAAAATCTCTGACCCAGCCGGGGTTCGAGCCCGGGTCCCTTTGCATGACATGCCGTCACGCCGACCAATTTTTTTAATTATCAGCTTGACTTGGTATTTTCACGAAAATCAGACAACCATCGTCAAATCATCATATAATATCATCTGCAAATCAACAAATTAGTTCTAGCACAAACAATTATTAAATTCTGAACGGGAAGACTATTATCCCACCCTTCTTGTCAATTTTTTTTGTATACATGAGGAAGAGAGAAAGTGACAAAACAAAGCCACAAGGGAGGGGACTCAAGCTGAGGAAAGAAACAGGGATCACAGGGGAGCTTAACCAACACCCTGACGGTTAAACGCAAGAAAAAGCATATTCGAAATGAGCGTTCGGTATCGTGGCAACCGCTGCTATGTCCAATTCGCAGTCGTCAGATAATGGTGAAAAACGCGAGGATCTGGGTAATTCCCGCCTTCAACGACATGGTGAACATAGTAACCCAAGAGCCAGACAATCGTGTTTGTTTTCGTCTCAGGAAAAAAGGATATGTCCGGATGTAGGAGAATGGGAAAGCGGTTTCAGGCCCTCGAGAAAGGAAAGCTAATTAACGGCGGACTCAGAGCCCATCCGCAACCAACAAGCCAGTGAAGAAAATTGTCAGTTTGATGACATTCCTCACACTGATAAGTCGGACAAAGGCCAATACGGAAAAGATGATGACCAGTAGGTATCAGACGGTCAATGACCTTACACCACGTTGAAGCAATCTCCATCGGCAACATAGGAAGACTAAGATGAGACCAGATCGTTTTCCAACACGCTGACGGGGAATCAGGTTCAACAGAAGAAAGGGGTAATGGTGCACCCCAATGGGGTGATAGCATTTTGTTACTAATATGCGTCATAGAAAGTATATCAACACCTATGGTGCCGCAGCTTAGTATTAATCCGCCCAACATCAACAGTAGGGGTCAGACAGACCGGCCGGAGGCGGGAAAGTAAACGAGAGGTAACTGAATGCGAAGCCCGCGTATAGGATAAAACATTGCGGCGGGCAAATAAGATGGATGTCTTCATTTTGATATCGGAAAGGCCCGATCCTGCAAGTTTTCGAGGCCTGGCCACTACTTCATACCGGACACGAAAGATATGGCGGTGCCACAGGAATCGACCAGACAGCTGTCTGTGGGCCATCATCGCGGCAAGACCTGAGCAACGTAATGTACTTTACTGAAGACATAGGTTTCTAAAACCTGTACCGTGTGAAGGAGGCTAATGGAACGGCGTTCATGTTCAAGGATCGCCCCGTGACCACAACTCGTAACCTCACGCCAATTTAGTGTCCCCATTTTGATCGGACTGTGATCCACTAAGATCCCTAAGGTATTATGGCGATTGAAGACTGTCGCCCAAGGCATGAGACATGATCAAGGCCTCTCAACAGTACGAACGTGCATTTACGATCATTAATGCGAGCACCAGCAAAACGAGAATATGAATCCAAGATATCCTTAAGCCTCGGCATGTCCTCGACATGTCGTACTAAAACCATGACACCATTGGCGTATGCTAGGACCGAAAAAACTTCCCCCAGTATAGTCCAGCCACGTAACTGCATGGCGAGATGGCGAGGCGGCGAAGTAAGGGCTCTAAGAACAAGATAAAAAGGGACATCGACAAGGGGGTTCCCTGGGGTAAACCCCATCTGATCGATATCCGGGTGGTAGGGTGACCGTTCAGTATCATCGAGACACTGATACCGGTAAAAAGGCGAGTTAAGACCCGTCGAACATCAATATAAAGGCCGACAGCGGTGAGCACTCTCGTTAAAAAATCGTGGCTGACACGATCAAACGCTTTTTGGAAATCCAGAAAAAGCAAAGCCCCTGGGATATGAGAGGCAGCCGGCACCGAAATGACATCGCGACATTCGAGAAGTCAGTATCGTGCGTCCAGGCACACAGCTTTGATGGGCGGCAATAATAGTATCGAGCAGCTTAGAGAGGCCGATATTAATTGCTCGAGCGACAATTTTATAATCGAAGTTAAGGAGAGTAATAGGACAAAGGGAATTAATCGCAGGTCGACCTATGGATTTCGGGAGGAGGATCAGTTTAACATCCTGAAAAGGAGCATCACTTCATTTACCATTGACGTTAAGGTGTCACCAATGAGTGGCGAAAATTGAGCATAAAACTCCTTAGGAATACCGTCTAATCCAGGCGACTTGCGGGACTGAGATCCTCTTACAACATCATATACAGGGTTATTACAAATGACTGAAGCGATTTCACAGCTCTACAATAACTTTATTATTTGAGATATTTTCACAATGCTTTGCACACACATACAAAAACTGAAAAAGTTTTTTTAGGCATTCTCAAATGTTCGATATGTGCCCCTTTAGTGATTCGGCAGACATCAAGCCGATAATCAAGTTCCTCCCACACTCGGCGCAGCATGTCCCCATCAATGAGTTCGAAAGCATCGTTGATGCGAGCTCGCAGTTCTGGCACGTTTCTTGGTAGAGGAGGTTTAAACACTGACTCTTTCACATAACCCCACAGAAAGAAATCGCATGGGGTTAAGTCGGGAGAGCGTGGAGGCCATGACATGAATTGCTGATCATGATCTCCACCACGACCGATCCATCGGTTTTCCAATCTCCTGTTTAAGAAATGCCGAACATCATGATGGAAGTGCGGTGGAGCACCATGCTATGGTACGTTTAGCTCCCTGCTTGCTTTATTCGTCGACTTCCGCGGGCTACGCGTGAAACTTGCCCACACGCGTTCAACCGTTTCTTCGCTCACTGCAGGCCGACCCGTTGATTTCCCCTTACAGAGGCATCCAGAAGCTTTAAACTGCGCATACCATCGCCGAATGGAGTTAGCAGTTGGTAGATCTTTGTTCAACTTCGTCCTGAAGTGTCGTTGCACTGTTATGACTGACTGATGTGAGTGCATTTCAAGCACGACATACGCTTTCTCGGCTCCTGTCGCCATTTTGTCTCACTGCGCTCTCGAGCGCTCTGGCGGCAGAAACCTGAAGTGCGGCTTCAGCCGAACTAAACTTTATGAGTTTTTCTACGTATCTGTAATGTGTCGTGACCATATGTCAATGAATGGAGCTACAGTGAATTTATGAAATCGCTTCAATCATTTGTAATAGCCCTGTATATCATCCTTGTGAAAGGGACGCAGAAAGGCGTCATTTAATTGAGGCGTGACGACGCGATGCAGCAAGGATGTAAAGTCGTCGAGAGAGTTTTTAACCGGGACATGGGTATCGTACAAATCAGTAAAATAGTTTTACATAGTCGGAAATGTCACGGTGAGAGGTGAACGTGCGGCCGTCAGCGGTTGTGAGGGAGCCATGACACACGCGTTTCCCGCACGCCCGTAAACGGGCTAGATGGTATAGTGATGTCAGTTCGTCGTGTAAAAGGGAACGTGATTGAGACCTCGTCTGCAGTCCCTCCTTTTGAATGCGTTTGAGCTGCAGCAATTTGGCTTTGATGCGCTGTATATCAGCAACCCGTAGGGGAGCATGGGTAGCACTATCGTACAGTTCACGTAAGACTGAGTGGTAAAGTTCTTGCGTTCGTCAATCGTCTGCCACCTTCGTAGCTCCAAAACGTATGAGAGCCCTACGGATTTGTGGTTTAACATGCAGTGTCCATCATGCCACTAGACGAGTACCGGTCCATAGTGCGAGAAGAACGAACCCATACTTCCTCCAGGACGACACCAAGAGAGGTATCTTGGTTGGTTGGTTGGTTTGTGGGATTAAATGGACCAGACTGCTACGGTCATCGGTCCCTTTTTCCAAAACTTAAAAGCACCCACACAGAATAAAAACGACAATGGAAAAGACGACAGACGACACAGGACAAGAATGAATTAGACAGAGACCAGACAAAAGGAATTAAAATCAAACAGAGTGTGACAGTGGTTGGCCGACCACAGAGACAAAAGGGAAAAGCCAACCACCGAGAAACACAATAAAAACTCAGACTAAAATCGTAGGCCAAAGGCCAGAATCAATACAAAATGACAAACACTTAGGTTAAGTGATGAAAGCCCCCTGCTCGAATAAAACGCAAAACTAAGCCTGCCATAGCAGTGTCATCTTTTAAAAGGGCAGGGAGGGTACTCAGACAGCACAAACGTCTACCTGAGCACAGTTCAAAGGGGCAGGCCAACAAAATGTGGACCACTGTCAAAGCCGACCAGCAGCAACATAGACGGGGGTCCTCATGGCGCAGTAAATGGCTAAGTGTCAAGCGGGTGTGGCCAATGTGGAGCCGACAAAGGACTATTGAGTCCCTGCGAGTGGCTCGCATGGCTTACCGCCACATCCGTCTTCTCCTTGATAGGACGGAGTTTGTTTGGTGTGGTCAGGTTGCGCCATTCAGTGTCCCAAAGTTCGAAAACTTTAAGGCGTAAGATCGCTCGCATAATCAGTCTCCGGGAGGCCATTGTCCAGAGGTGGTTTACTGGTGGCCTGTTTGGCCAGACTGTCAACTTGTTCATCGCCGGGTATCCCAACATGGCCTGGAGTCCACACAAAGACTACAGAGCGGCCGCAGCGAGCAAGAGTATGGAGGACTCCTGGACAGCCATCACAAACCGAGGGCGAGGGAAGCACTGGTCGATAGCTTGTAAACTGCTCAGGGAGTCGCTACAGATAACGAAGGACTCACCTGAGCAGGAGCAGATGTACTCTAGGGCACGAAAGATGGCGACCAGTTCTGCAGTGAAAACGCTGCAGCCAGTCGGCAATGAATTGTTCGTAATGGTCCCCTAGAGTCAGAGCATAACCGACACGACCAGCAACCATCGAACCGTTAGTGTAAACAGCGCCAGAGCCCTGATACGTGGCAAGGAGGGAAAGAAAGCGGCGGTGGAAGGCCTCCAGAGGGACTGAGTCCTTCGTGCCCTCTACCAATTCGAACTGAACGCAAGGTCCTGCCACGCACCATGGGGGTGTACGCAGAGGGGCCCGGAAAGTAGGTGTAAGAGGGAAATCTTCCAGCCCTGAAAGAAGCTCTCTGACTCGGACCGCGATCGTACAACCCGACCGGGGCCGACGTTCTGGGAGATGGACGACTGACTGAGGGAACGGGAGACGGTAATTAGGATGCCTGGGCAAGCTAAAGACATGTGCAGCATAAGCGGCCAGTATACGTTCGCGCCGTAACTGCAGTGGAGAGACACCTGCCTCCACAAGTAAAATGTTCACAGGGCTGGTCCGGAAAGCACCAGTGGCAAGTCGTATCCCGCTGTGAAAGAATTTGTCCTGCACCCGCAACGCAGAAGGGGATGCTGAAACATAAGCCAGGCTCCCTTAATCCAGATGGGACTTGATTAACGCCTGGTAGAGCAGTAAGAGGGTAGATTGGTCGGCGCCCCAGCTGGTGTGGCTCAAGCATCGCATACCATTAAGATGCCGCCAACAAATCTGTTTAAGCTGCCGAATATATGGGAGCCAAGTCAACGGCATAAAAAACCACACCCAAAAACCGATGAGTCTACACCACAGCAAGAGGTTCGCCGGCAAGATAAAGCCACGGCTCAGGGTGAACTGTTCGTCGCCGGTAGAAATCCATAACGCGGGTCTTGGCAGCCGAAAACTGGAAGCCATGCGCTACAGCCCAAGAATGCGCCTTGCAGATAGCGCCCTGCAGCTGACATTCAGCACCTGCAATGCCAATGGAGCTATAGTAGAGGCAGAAGTCGTCAGCATACAAGTAAGCTGAGACAGCCATTCCCACCGCCGCAGCGAGCCCGTTAATTGCAATTAAAAACAGGCAGACACTTAGAACAGATCCCTATGGCACCCCGTTCTCCTGATTTCGGGAGGAGCTATGGGAGGCCGCGACTTGCACGCAGAAGGTACGACGCGACAGAAAATTTCGTAGGAAAATCGGCAGTCGACCCCGAAGACCCCAATTATGAAGTGTAGAGAGGATGTGATGGCGCTATGTCCTATCGTATGGCTTCCGCATGTCAAAAAAAGGCAGCGAAGAGGTGCTGACGGCGGGCAAAGGCCATACAGATGGCTGACTCCAGGCTCACCAGATTGTCGGCGGCAGAGCGGCCTTTACGGAATCCACACTGAGACAGAGCTAGAAGGCCCCATGACTCGAGTACCCAACTCAACCGCCGGCTCACCATGCGTTCGAGCAACTTGCAAAGAACTTTGGTGAGGCTGATGGGGCGGTAGCTGTCCACTTCCAATGGGTTCTTGCCAGGTTTCAAAACGGGGATAACAATGCTTTCCCGCCATTGCGACGGAAACTCACTCTCGACCCAAATATGGTTGTAAAGGTCGAGGAGGCGTCGCTGGCCGTCCACTAAGAGGAGTTTCTGCATCTGACAGTGGATGAAATCTGGCCCAGGAGCTGTATCAGGGCAAGCGGATATGACACTGTGGAATTGCCACTCACTGAATGGAACATTGTAGGATTCAGTATGGCAGGCGTGAAATGAAAGGCACTGACATTCCACCCGCTCTTTAATGGAGCAGAAGGCCAGTGGGTAATTCGCAGAAGCGGAACTGAGAGCGAAGTGGGCTGCTAAGCGGTTTGCAATTATGTCGGAGTCAGTACAAATTGCCCCATTCAGTGTCAGTGCAGGGACGCTGACAGGGGATAGAGGCGTCTAATCTTGGCTCAGACCTGCGATGGAGAGACATGGGGGCCAATAGTGGAGACATACCGTTCCCAGCACTCCTTCTTGTGTTGGTGAATGATGCAGTGGGCCCGGTCATGGAGCCGTTTAAAGGCGACGACGGTTTCTATTGAGGGATGCCACTTGTGACGCTGGAGCGCCCGCCTGCGATCTTTAATCGCCTCGGCGATCGCAGGCGACCACCAAGGCACAGTCCTACGCCGAGGGGACCCAGAAGAATGGGGAATGGCAGATTCTGCAGCAGTAACGATGACGGCAGTGACCGAGTGAACCACCGCATCAATTGCTTCATTAAAAAGAGGCTCAATAGCATGGAGGAGAACAAGTCCCAGTCAGCCTTATTCATAGCCCATATGCAAGGGCGCCCCGAAGAGTAACGCTGTGGCAGTGACAGAAAGATAGGAAAGTGGTCACTACCACACAGGTCGTCACGCACACTGCATTGGAGAGATGGTAAGAGGCTTGGGCTGCAGATCGAAAGTTCGATGGCTGAGTATGTGCTATGCACCATGCTGAAATGTGTGAAGGTACCATCACTTAAAAGGGAGAGGTCGAGCTGTTTCAATACATGCTCATAGATGCCACCTCAACCTGTTGCCACTGACCTATACCACAGAGGGTTATGGGCGTTGAAGTTGCCCAGTAACAGGAAAGGTGGTGGCAATTGGGCTATCAGCACAGCCAGGAAATGCTGCGGGACATCACCATCTGGTGGAAGATAGAGACTGCAGACAGTAACTGCCTGTGGCGTCCACACCCAAACAGCGACAGCCTCTAAAGGTGTTTGTAGAGGGACAGACTCACTGTCAAAGGAGTGAAGGACATAGCCACCAGAGACCATTCACAAGCTGCCTGGTTCCTATAATAACCCCGATAGCCATGGAGGGCGGGGGTTCGTATTGCCGGAAACCAAGTCATTTGAAGAGAAATGCAGAAGAAAGGGTGAAGGGTGATAAGTTGTCGGAGCTCAGCAAGATGGTGGAAGAAACTCCTACAGTTCCACTGGAGGATAACATTTTCCATGGCTGAGAAAGGCGTGGAGGGACTGGGGAAGGAGATTACGCCGCTGGGTCATTTGCTGCCTCCGACTGGACACCTGTGCAAGTGCTATCCATCACGTCCAAGCGACTGCTGTGATCTAGGTCCTCAGCAGATGCCAGGATCTCCACCTCATCCTCACACCGAGCTCAAAGGGTTCAGTGGGGTGGGTGCCACTGTAATTTCTTTGGCCTTAGAGGTCTTTCTCTTGGACTTCTCTCGCTGAACCTTGGGATTCACCAGCTGGGAGGGCATCACCAATTCAGTCTCCAGGACAGAGGAGGATCGCAAAGCCCTATGACCAGCCGCTGGTGGGAACTTATGCCACACTCTGGCGTCATCCTTCCCGCTGGTGGAAACCTGGGAAGGGAGGGACCCAAGGGACCCCTTACGAGCGAGAGTAGCTGAAGAAGTTGGACGCTTCTCCGGCTGAGAAGTGGGGACGGACCTCCCTGATGGGAGGGAGGATGTTGCTACTAAGGTAGGTGGTGCAGGACCAACGGGGTTGCGAGAGAGCCCCCCCCCCCCCCATGGGCAAGGGGGCATGGGGAGTTGTACAGCTTGTCGATACGGCTGGAATTCTCGGAACTGATGGGGCTAGCATGGTTGTTGTAGCAGCATCGTAGGAAGATGTCATTCTCACAGGATGGAGTCGGTTATACTTCCTCTTAGCCTCACTATAGGTCAGTCGGTCCAGGGTTTTATATTCCATGATTTTTCGTTCTTTTTGTAAGATCCTGCATTCTGGCGAGCAAGGTGAATGATGCTCTCCACACTTGACATAGATGGGAGGCGGGGCACATGAAGTATTGGGATGTGATGGACGTCAGCAATCTCGACTTGTGAGGCTGGAAGTACAGCGGGAAGACATATGGCCAAACTTCCAGCACTTGAAGCACCGCATTGGGGGAGGTATATAGGGGTTGACATCACACTGGGATACCATTACCTTGACCTTCTCCAGTCAAGTATCACCCTCAAAGGCCAAGATGAAGGCACCGGTAGCAACCTGATTATCCCTCGGACCCCGATGAACGCGCCGAAAGAAATGCACACCTCGACGCTCTAAGTTGGCGCACAGCTCGTCATCAGACTGCAAAAGTAGGTCCCTGTGGAAAATAATACCCTGGACCATATTGAAACTCTTTTGTGGTGTGATGGCAACATTAACATCCACCAACTTGTCACAGGCAAGTAACCTACATGACTGGGCAGAGGATGTCGTTTTTATCAAAACTGACCCAGAGCGCATTTTGGACAAACCATCCACCTCCCCAAACTTGTCCTCTAAATGCTCTACGAAGAACTGAGGCTTGGTGGACATGAAAGACACCCCATCAGATCTCGTACAAACTAGGAACCGGGGCGAATAACTATCACTGCCATCCTGAGACTTACGCTCCTCCCACGGTGTGGCCAGGGCGGGGAAGGTTTTCGGATCATACTTCTGAGCATTAAATTGAGCACGAGAACGCTTAGAGACTGCTGGCGGGTGGCCACCAGCGAGAGATGATGTACCACGCTTCATTGCGGGTCATCCGCCCTGATGCCACCCACTCCGACCAAGGGCCCTCCCCACGGGCGCCACCCAGCCTCAGCAAGGGCCACCTGGCAAGATGGCTGTTGCCGGGAGTCCCGATGCCCCAGGGAGATAGGCATCTACTCCTTGGTATACATGGAGAGTTAACGGCGCATGCATCAGCAGAGCGATCCCTGTGTTGTCAGGGGAGTACAACCAACAGGGGTACATGGCGGCTTCACCACAACGGACTGCCTACCGTGCTGTATCTCAGGTGCAAAAATGTCCAAGGTCGTCGTCTCAGCAAGAAGCAACACTGTGCAGTGCATAGTGGTAATCGCACCCAGAAAGGTATCCTCGCCCAAGAGATGGAAAACGAGTGGGACAGCGTTGCGACGACGAGAAAGCCGGCTAAGGTCTCAATGCACGACGCATACAGTGCACCATGTAAGGCGGCCTTCCCCAGTTGGCTCGCTCTTCGGAAAAATTTACAAAGATGGAGGTCAAACCCGAGAGGGGACCATCACATAAGGTCGAAACGTTTGAGACTCCTTTTAGTCGCCTCTTACGACAGGCAGGAATACCGCGGGCCTTTTCTAACCCCCGAACCCGCAAGGGGGAGGGGGGGAGGTATCTTGCAAATAGCCTATACTGAGCATCCAGGGAGGACGAAACAATTTTACTTGTTGCCACTCGTAATTAAACGTGACAGCTACGGCGCAATGATCAGTAGAACGGTATCACATTAACATGCAGCAGTTACCCACAGAAGGAATTGAATAGGTAAAAGCGATCGAGGCGAGTGCTAGACGTGGGACTAAACTATGTATGTGGCACAAGCGTAGGATATTGAGAAACCCACACGTCACGCATGTGCAAGAAGCGCACCAGGTCGTCCAGTTCTTTACTGAAATTAAAATTAGGAGACTGATCCACCGCCCGTAGAACACAACTGAAGTCCCCACCTAAGATAACATTTGTCGGGGATTTACGAAGCAGGTAAATGATTTTTTTCTTTATAGAAACTCGAAAGTGCGGTAGGACGACCTGTACCAGAAGGGGCATAAATAAGGAGTAAACTGAGATCACAAAACGTGCACCCGATCCCCCTTCCACTGTCGAGTACTTCGGAATCCATCAACAGAATGCCCTCCCTATAAAACAAGACAGTGCCCGTGGAAAGGTTGGAAGCTACTTTACAAAAGGTTGATAACCCAGAAATGGAAAACTGGTCGAATAAGACTTCCTAAAAAAGAAAAACCATTTTCCCCAGATTGATATATAAACTGTCGCAAAGCGGCGAGCCGAAGGTCAGGTCATATTCTTTTAATATTCCGAGTAAAAAATGTGTATGCTTGCATGGAACTTCAACCCAGGAAGAAGAACGAAGAACAGTAGAGATCCGTCAGCTGACGGAGCAACATAAAAGTGACCATACCAGAATCAGTCGCCGAACCAGAGAGAGAAGAACTACGAAACAGAACGAACTGCTTTTTCTTCGGCCGTGACGCGGCTTTCTGTTGCTGTTTTAAGGATTCTACTGCGGCTCCGCGGCGCTGCCACGTGCGAGCAACATGTCGGTATTCAGTTTCAGATTGCGAGGGAGACGCCTCTATGTCCCACTCGTCTGCAGACGTAGGTTCACGGATGGACGGTTGGTGAATAACAACGGGATCTACTGGCTCTTGAGAATCAATCAGTTGTTTCACGGGAGAAGGCTGTGACCGAGAAGGAGCGACAGAGGTCGCAGAAGGGGGATGGGAAACAGAGTCGACAGGAGAAGTGTCCGAGAAAACCGGAGAAGACACGTTGGGGAACGGGAAGCAGGTTCCTTCACGGACATCTACAAAGGGGCGTCCTCGACAACAGGAAAAACGCCAAATATGGTGTCAGGGATCACAGACGTGAAAGCACCTGTGGCGTCCTCATACACGATTTCAGACTGAGAAACGGGGTCCTTTACTGGAGGCTCATCGGAATGGCGAGCCAATAGAGAAAGTTCATCTGCTGCATTATCCTGTGTCGGCTAAGCTTTTTGTGAGAAATCATGGCGGCCACTTCGGCATTAGCGGCATCAACATCCCCACGTAAGGACGGCGGGGGAAAATCACTGGCATTGTCGGTCAACTGCGTCCCTCAGTAACACGGAGCGATTCAGTATGAGATCCCTGCGGGAGAAGATCAGCTAAAGTTAATTTCTTACGCTGTTCGTAGGTAGGTTTTAATACCACCACACGCCGTAGACAATTAGACGGAAATGACCGGTTGGCCACTGTACGTAATATCGACGCTATAACCACATACCTGTAAATGAGAAGGAATGTGTTTTTTTAACTACCATTTCCAGCGACCGGATACCACTATTGACCTGTAAGCGGTGGTGAGCAGACCAGAGTTCCTTTCGAATACGACGTATTTCTCTATAAGGAAGCAAAACGGGCCTCGGAAAATAGTCGTCCACATCGGGTGGAAGGTTAAACATCCGGACATTCGTATATATGACATCTGCATTTGCCTAGTGGAATCATCACGGTGCCTGAGAACCGTGACGAGAAAGGATCCTATCAACCTGGAGCGGGTCAAAAAACTTAACAAAAAACACATGTGATTCGCTGTCGAAATATGCAGTTTGCACCTGATCAGTAGTGACTTTAATTGTATCGACTAAACAGTCATCTATCTCCAAAGAACCGGGCTGGACGTGACGCGTGGATTTGTCGAAGGTGAAGCTGACTGTACCTTCTTGACTTCCCGTTGGTCCTCATTCTGACTTCAGTGCCACAGCCGCATCTTGTAAGATCGCTGTAAAGGACGCTTAACTTCTACGGACTCTTCGAATGCACTGTAGGAAAATTCCTCAGGCTTCAGAAGCAGACCATGACTTGAGCCTTCTGCTGCACTGCATCCGTACTGTGTGGTCTCGTTCATTGTGAAAAACATTCAGTAGTTTTTTTGTGAGCCGATATTTTACTCGTCAGCAAAGCCTCTCCGTCCAGTAATGTGTGATTTTATTGCAAAATGACTCTGGATATTTGCGTGTGCTTAATCTTAATGTGTTGCACAAACAGGTATTGCGTTTCCTTCACGAAGAAGATTGGGGAATTGTACGCACAAGACAGGTAGTGCGTCGGCGCTGTACTTGGTCGTGCATGTTAACGTCCACATTGTACAGAAGATGTCACTGTATCTCACTTATGTTGAAACAATACTGCCCCCCCCCCCCCCAAAAAAAAAAAAAAAGTTTTCACCTTGGCCACAGTCTCAATTGCTGTGCCAACGAGTGCATATTAACTTTGCTGGTCACTTTTGCAATACTCGTTGGCACATTGCTACTTACCCTCTTAGCAGATATCCGTTTGCAATGCCTATGTAATCACATGGCACCATTCAGGCTTTGTCACCAGCTTTTTGCGAGAAATGTTTGCATGATTTGTTGGTTGCAGACGACGCACAACAGCTTACGGCTCAGGACCTTCAACAGCCTTGTACAGCCAATGGTATCATTTACCTTACCTGTGCTGTGTTTCATCCTCGGTTGTTCAGAGAAGCTGAACGATTTGTGCGTACGTTCAGGCAGCATATGATCAACTACGTGCCTCCCTCACACGGGAGCAGGCACTGCTGCTCTTCTTCGTAACGTACCGTCCCCAGCCTCACGACCTTATGTCGTCGGCGGAGCTTCTATATGGCCGGCGCCCCCGCACGCTGCTCCAGTATCTGCAACCACCGCAGCGCTCCACAAGTATCGCTCAGCGCCTGATAATTCAATTCTTTTCAGCGTTTTCGGTCGCTCCTGGCGCTAGGAGAGAGGAAGTGTTCTTCAAAATTTGTATGGTTGCATGTACTTAATTACATTAAGTCCCTGCCGGATTGCCGCGTAGCTGTAAGAATCAAATCGTGTTTGCCGATTGCGAAATTCTTATGCGTATTTTCTGTCTTCGGATTCGCATCTCGCAGGATCTTGCGAGCCCCTGTGGCCACATCGGCACAGCCTGTGGAACCGATTGAGATGGAGCCATCTTCTTCGCCGCCGCAGCAGTTGAACTTCCCTCTACTCGTCTCTGCACTCGCCGAGGACCCGATGCCGCCGCCGCCGCTGCCGCCGTCATCATCGCCACGCTCCTCGTTTTGCATCGGACCGGCCCAGGAAGAGGGTGGGGGTCTTTACCGGGATTGTCCGACCGACGTTCCCCTCGGAGCGCAGGACGGATTGAAAGTATCTAACCAAAATTGTTTCCTTTTTTATTTGTTATAAGATCATTGATAAGATTGTTCTAAATTAATTATTCAACAAACCTGTATCTGACTGCGTCTGTGAACTTGTTTCTAGCACTCCTCCATTTTGCCAGAAATGCAGCATGTATTTGACTCAGCGATCAACTTTAAGCGAATAATGGTGTTGGTGCAATGGCATTAAAATAGTACTGGAAAATTGACTTTTGGCCCTGATGTTTACCTAATGAAATTATATCTTGTCTTGAATAATGCTAGTTGCGCAATGGCATAAAATTAGTTATTTGAGATAACTTTCCACTGATAATGTTAGTTATACCAAAATCGATTTCAAACTATGAACTGCACATATACAGGGTGTTACAAAAAGGTACGGCCAAACTTTCAGGAAACATTCCTCACACACAAATAAAGAAAATACGTTATGTGGACATGTGTCCGGAAACGCTTGATTTCCATGTTAGAGCTCATTTCAGTTTCGTCCACCTACGTTCAATGGAGCACGTTATCATGGTTTCATACGGGATACTTTACCTGTGCTGCTTGAACATGTGCCTTTACAACTACGACACAACATGTGGTTCATGTGCGATGGAGCTCCTGCACATTTCAATCGCAGTGTTCGTACGCTTCTCAACAACAGATTCGTTGACCGATGGATTGGTAGAGGCGGACCAATTCCACGGCCTCCACGCTCTCCTGACTTTCATTTATGGGGACATTTGGAAGCTCTTGTCTATGCAACCCCGGTACCAAATGTAGACTCTTCGTGCTCGTATTGTGGACGGCTGTGACACAATACGCCATTCTCCAGGGCTGCATCAGCGCATCAGGGATTCCATGCGACAGAGGACATTTTGAACATTTCCTGTAACAAAGTGTTTGAAGTCACGCTGGTACGTTCTGTTGCTGTGTGTTTCCATTCCATGATTAATGTGATTTGAAGAGAAGTAATAAAATGAGCTCTAACATGGAAAGTAAGCGTTTCCGGAAACATGTCCACATAACATATTTTCTTTCTTTGTGTGTGAGGAATGTTTCCTGAAAGTTTGGCCATACCTTTTTGTAACACCCTGTACATTGCATAGAGGCCTCATTTTCTTTAAGTTGTTTCATTGGTGCGTAACTTTACTTTACTACTCCTTTTCATATTCAATACAAGCAAAGGATTTGGATTATGATTCAGGTTGTTAGATTTAAACACAATGTTCATCTAAATATATATATTGTTAAAATTTTTAGTCATACACAAAACCCACCATTTCCAACATTTTTGTAGCACGAATAACTCTTACAAAAAATTTCGCAAAACGCTTACCGTGTCGAACCTTGGACATACAAATCCTAACTCTGAACATTATTTTAAAAAAATTATTTTGAAATCATTATATATCTTCTCTCATTTACGTGCTAAAGTTTGGTCAGGGGCAGCGAGAGCGACCTACCTTAACGCTGTCACCACACGTCTGCTTCCTCCGGGCACCTACCTGCGACTCCCCGGTCTTTTACTGCGCGCGCACGGCTCTCTTAACCATCAAAGATCCTCCTACTCAAAGATATTATACTCGTTCCACCTTGTGGTTGGCAACTACCGACTATTTTCTTGAGCTACCCTGATCAGACCTTAGCACATACCTTTCAGGTTGTTGGGGAGCAGCTGGGGCTTTGGCGTCGGTCTCAGTTGTGGCTCCGGGCTCCTCACGCCATCCAGTTTCCTGCCTCCCCCACCCCTCACCATTGTCCAAAGATTGCTCCCTGCACGAAAATGGTTCCCCATTTTTTTGGACGGGGGTGTGGCAGGGGGAGGAATGTGCAGTCCTTACGCATCGACGTCTGGCCGACCAGCGCAGCGCCCCGAAACGGCAAGAAGAGGGCACTGACCCGCACGCCAGTAGAAAAAGCGGCCAGGGCAACACCTCCAGGAAAGAGTTCAGTGACCGCTGTCAACGCTGACTTAACCAGCCGTCCATCGCTGGTGGCCGCAGTTCGGTTGCAGTCTTAGGGAGCATCAGTACTGAGTAATAGGAAGACGATGCCTAGCCTGCGTTCTGCGACTAGTAGGAGTGTGAAAAATATTTACACGTTAGAGGCACATGAGCCTACCTTATAACAATAGGTTATGTTTCTTTCCTCTTTGGAATTACAGAGTTCGACGAATTTGTAAATACTGTGCACAGATCATTTCGGATTCCTTCAACTGGGCCGGCCGCAGTGGCCGTTCGGTTCTAGGCGCTGCAGTCTGGAACCGCGAGACCGCTACGGTCGCAGGTTCGAATCCTGCCTCGGGCATGGATGTGTGTGATGTCCTTAGGTTAGTTAGGTTTAACTAGTTCTAAGTTCTAGGGGACTAATGACCTCAGCAGTTGAGTCCCATAGCGCTCAGAGCCATTTGAACCTTCCACTGGCCACCTCAACATTTCTCCTTCCTTGTTCGTGTCAGTGCTGACTCCCACGGTAGTCAGCACAGCAGTGTACCCCTGTCCTGAAAACCACCGATTTAATAAAAAAGAAAACACCTAAGCGTTCATGAAGACAGTTTATTTAATATCTTTCTGTATCAGTGGTGCCCTACTTGATCTTATGACCCTATTTGCTTTCAGCGGTGCTGAGAGAGAGAGAGAGAGAGAGAGAGAGAGAGAGAGAGAGAGAGAGAGAGAGTACTGTTTTGCACAACCGAGGCCTGGCGAAAACCCCGACAGTTTGTGAACGGTGCACAGCGTCGTAGCTGTACAATAACTCCGAAAAGTATTCGTCTGCCAACATGATTTTATGTTTAACGCTGTACAGATCTTCGGAAACCGTTGAAATGCAGTACAGAAGGGAGATGTTTGTTGATCAGTGAAAAGGGGACTACAATAAAGTAACAAGAATTCAATTTACATATACATCTACATCTACGTGATTACTCTGCTGTTCACAATAAAGTGCCTGACAGGGGGTTCAATGAATCACCTGCAAGCTGTCTCTCTACCGTTCCATACCCGAACGTCACGAGGGAGAAACGTGCACTTAAATTTTTCTGTGCGAGCCCTGATTTCTCTTATTTTATCGTGATAATAATTTCTCCCTATATAGGTGGGTGACAACAGAATGTTTTCGCAATCGGAGGAGAAAACTGGGGATGGAAATTTCGTGAGAAGATTCCGTCGCAACGAAAAACGCCTTTGTTTCAATGATTGCCACTCCAACTCACGTATCATGTCTGTGACACTATCTCCCCAATTGTACTTTTTCGATGTCATCCGTCAGTCCCACATGATGCGGATCCCACACCGCACAGCAATACTCCAGAATAGGGCGGACAAGCGTGGTGTAAGCAGTCTCTTTAGTAGACCTGTTGAACTTTCTAAGTGTTCTGACAATGAAACGTAGCCTTTGGTTTACTCTACCCACAATATTATCTATGTGATCGTTCCAATGTAGGTTATTTGTAATTGTAATACCTAACTATTTTGCTGAATTTACAGCCTTCAGATTCGTGTGACTTGTCGCGTAATCGAAATTTAGCTAATTTCTTTTAGTACTCATGTGGATTACTTCACACTCTTCTTTATTCAGGGTCAATTGCCACTCTTCGCACCATACAGATATCTTATCTAAATCATTTTGCAAGTCGTTTTGATCATCTGATGACTTTACAAGACGGTAAATGACAGCATCTTCTGCAAACAATCTAAGACGGCTAATCAGATTGTCTCCTATGTCGTTAATATAGATCAGGAACAATATAGGGCCTATAACACTTCCTTGGGGAACGCCGGATATTACTTCTGTTTTAATCGATGATTTCCCGTCTATTACTACGAACTGTGACCTTTCTGACAGGAAATCACGAATCCAGTCGTACAAATGAGGCAATAATCCGTAGACACGCAGTTTTGGTTAGAAAACGCTTATTTTACGTAAACATAGTTAAATATTTAAAAGAAAGGATAGGGAATTCGGAATGCAAAATAAGTATACGTCTGCAATATTGAAAATGATACAATGAGCATGGAATGTTATGGTCTGTACTTTGCAGGTCCTCCTACCCTCTTAATATTTTCTTGTATTCTCCTTGGAATGGTTTCCACCAGAGATTCTGTTATTTACACTGTGAATTCACGCCATTCCTCCACTAGACACATACTATAATGTCTGTTGGATATCTTATGATTTTTCATATTTTTGTTGAGTACCTTCCATAAATTCTGCGTTGGCTTAGTGTCTAGGGATTGCGGTGGTGTCGGCATCCTAATGGGAATCTTTTAAATCTTGTACAACAGTCATAGCCTGACATCTGGCGCTGTATGTTGTGGATGATTATCTTGCGTGAAAATACCCAGAAAGACCCATAGTGTTCACGCTTCTAAATATATGATGTTGTTTTTAGGATGTTTATGTAAATTCTGCGGTCCACATTTCCATGAATAAAACACAAATCCCGCACACCATTTGCACTCATGCACTGAACACAGTTCCTCCTCCACGTTTAGATGAAACTGTTATATTTCTCTCTTGAAGTTCAATGTTCTTTCTCCTCCACGCCGTTAATCGCCCATTTGACCAAAACAGTTCAGATTGACTGTCGTCAGTAAGTACAACCATCTTTCAGAAATCAAACCCGTGAGATTTATGTTGTCTTGCAAATACCACTCGCTTCCTTCCCTTGATTTTACTGACGCATGTCCACTTTCCACTACAGTGGATGAAATACATCTGCATAGGGAAAGGGATATTGGTGTGTGCCAGTGCGTTATCATACCTGGGAACTTATTTGTTACATGCATACCTTGTAATGTTTTCCGTTTTACCATGTGTTGTTTGTGGTGGTGCATGCTAGTGGACTGGAATTCGGCAGCAGCTAGTGTAAGCTTCCTGCCCTACTTGCGAACTCAATACACGATTAAACATAAGCTTTCTCAAATCTATAATTTCATTTTATTAATTGATTCAAAGGGTACATAAGGTCTAAAGGACTTTTGTTTTATTTGAACTTAAGACAGGCTATCAATCATACGAGAGGGTTCCTGTGTTGTTCCTCCATTGACAGTTTAAGACGTTGTTTTCCTTTTCTTGTAACACACCCAATCGGTGTACACCGCCATACACTATGTTTTCTTCAACCACAAGTTAGAGATCCATGTCAGCAGCTGCTAAACCGACATTAACACGTTTCGATTCTCTGGCTCTCACAAAGAACTAAACATCGCATGGCATAAACTATATCGCTACCATAACACAGGCGGGTAGACATAAAACACAGAGGCGATGTTTCTCATTGACAAAAATGTGGAAGACATCGAAACATATGGAAACTGGAAAAGTTTGCAGTATTGTAGAGCGCTTCCAACAGCTATTCGAAGGTAGCCTGTACTGTTAATCTCATCTTCCCATCGACAGGATAGTGAATGTCTCGGTGCTCCCTTTCTTCATTTTGCAGTCATGTACGTGATTACTGTTCCGGGCTTGACCATCGCCAGAAGGTGCTCTTCATAACACACGCGAGGTAGCACAAATAAAAAGAGGTACAGTTATCTCATGGGTGAAAATAAAATAAAAAATAAAAATAAAAACGTGCAGGCATCACACCGTATGGAAATAGGACGAGTCTGTAGCAATGAGGAACGTTTCCAAACAACCGTAAAAATAGGCCCGACGTATTCCTGCCTGTCGTAAGAGGCAACTAAGAGAAGTCTCACACGTTTCGGCCTTTATGTGTTATCTCCTGTAGGGTGTGACCTCCATTCTTCAAAATTTTTCCGAAGAGCGAGCCAATTAGGGAAGGGCGCCTTGCATGCTGCATCATGCCCATCGTGCATTGAGATCTTTAGCCTAATTGCTCGTAGTTGCATTGCAGTCCCGCACATTCTCGGTCTTTTGAGCGAGGAAACCTTCCAGGGTGCGTTTTCCACCAGTCGCTATGCAGTGCCGCTTTCTGCGTCGACGTTGACCATGCACTTCTTTGCACCTGTTATCCAGCATGGTAGACAGTCCGTTGTGGTGGAGCCACCGTGTACCCTGTTGGTTGTAGTCCCCTGCCAACTTAGAGATCGCTCGGCTGATGCCTGCTCCGTTAACTCCCCACGTATGCCCAGGAGTAGATGCCGATCTCCCTGGGGCATTAGGACTCCTGGCAATGGCCATCCTGCCAGGTGGCCCTTGCTGAGGCTGAGTGGCACCCGTGGGAACGCGCTTGGTCAGGGTGGATGACACGCAATGAAGCATGGTACTTCATCTCTTGCTGGTGGACACCCACCAGCAGTCTCTAAGCGTTCCAGGGCTCAATTCAATACGCAGAAGTATGACCCCAAATCGTTTCCCTTCCTGACTACAACGTGAGAGGAACACGCGGCTAACGATGGCAGTGAAGCTTGTTCACCCCAGTACCTCGTCTATACAAGAGTTGGTGGTGAATCATTCATGTCAACAAAGCCTCAGTTTTTTGTGGAGCATTTAGACGACAAGATTGAGGAGGTGGAGGGCTTGTCCAAAATGTGTTCTGGTTCAGTCTTAATAAAAACAGCAACCTCTGTTCAGTCATCGGCATCACCCACCTATGACAACCTGGGGGAGTTTCTGTTTCCATCACCCCCCATAAGAGCTTAAATATAGTCCTGGGTATTATATTCCATGGGGACCTTCTTTTACATTTTAATGACGAACTTCGAGACAATTTAGAGCTTCGAGGTGTTCACTTCATGCAGCTTGTCCATCGGAGTCCCAGGGATAATCAGGTGCCACCTGTGCCATCATCTTGGCCTTCGAGGGTGACACATTACCTGAGAAGTTTAAGGTGATGGTCAACTGCTATGATATCAAGCCATATATCCCTCCCCCAGTGCAGTGCTTTAAGTGTTTAAGTGTTGGAAATTCGGTCATATGTTTTCCCACTGTACTTCCAGCGCCACCTGCCGAGATTGTGAGATTGTGGACGTCCTTCCCATCCCATTACTCCATGGGCCCCGCCTCACATCTGTGTCAACTGTGGAGAGCACCATTCACCTTGCTCGCCAGACTGCAGGATTGTACGGAAAGAATGGAAGATAATGAAATATAAGTCCCCCTTGATGATGGGGGCGCTTGTTCCCCCCCTCCCCCCAACGATCGCGATCGGGGACGCCCTTCCCCACTTCTAAGCCAGAGAAGCATTCCACTTCTTCGGCTCCTCTCGCTCAGAAAGGGGCCCTTGGGTCCCTTCCTTCCCGGGTTTCTCCTAGAGGGAAGGCTGATCAATCCCCTTGACAATGACATGCTTCAGTCAGTAATGACCATCTTCAGATCTACAATATAAAAATATATACTCCTAGTGGTCTGTGTGTCTTTCAACACAATACAGCATTATGTATCACAATATACTATCATACAACCAGGGAAATGTTCAGATATAATACGGTAACGTGTACACCACGTCCTAATGTGATAAGGCAGTAATGGCATCGTCAAAACATATAAATAAACTCAGCATAGCATCGTCACATAGATCTAAAATAAGGTGTAGAATAGGCCACTTCGTCCACACAGTCATTTTTGCAACTGGCTACTGAAGTACAGTAGCTATCAGAAATCTGTTTGCCTACATCCTTCATAGATGTCGCTACTGTGGGCTTAGATGTAGTCATCAATTACGTAATATGATTTTTTTTTTCCTTTGTTGTGTTTCAGTGCCCAATCTGGGGTGGCTTGCAGCAGTATTTGCAGTGCTCTTCAGCCAAAAGACAGTAATTATAAAAATTAGACATTTAAAATAACAGAATGGAGAAAATATTGCGTACATAGATATAAAGAAATGGGGAACAGTACGGAAGAGAACCGACAAAACGTGGGGGAAGGACTGTAAAATGGAGATAAAAACCTTAAAATGTTAGCACAGACAAAAGAAAACCACACACTGGATCATAAAAGTATCGACAGACGGCATAGCACATAACAATCACTGACAAAAGCACTATGTACAAGTCCCGCACACAATTAAAATCACAGCACTTGACGCACAGGAGAACACCACCAAACACAACACTGACGTAGTACATTCATGATGAAGAGCAAACAGAAAGAGTCTGCCACGAGCATACAGATGAGGGAGGAAGGGAGGGAATGGAGAAGAGCCGGGAGGAGGGAATAAGGGAGGGGGGAGGAGAGGAGGGAGAAGGGGAGAAGGGGAGGAGATAGAGGGGAAATGGGTGGGTGGGTTCGCCGAAGATGGCCAGTGAAGGACGTGGGAGGGAAGCAGTCGATGAGTGGTTGCAGGGAGGGAACGAGATAAATCCGCTTTGGAAGAAGGAGGGGAGAAGAAAAAAGGGAGACACGTGGAGGGGAGGGACAAGGCCAGGTTACAGTTGGAAGGAAGGGTTGGGGGAATCAAGCCTGTGGACAGTGTAAAGGATGTGTGGATGTTGGAGGAAAAGTAGTAGGTGGGGAAAGGGGATCACACAGGAGCCATGTGGGGGAAGGAAGGCAGATACAGTAGGCAAGATGGAGCGCATGGCGTTAGAGGATTTGGATGCCCTTGTAGAAGTGGGTGGTTGCAGAGATCCAGGCATTGCTGGCATAACAGAGGATAGGACAGATGAGGGATTTATAGGTGTGGAGGATGGTGGAAGGATGCAATCACCATGTCCAGCCAGACAGGAGTTTCAGGAGGCAAAGGCAGGAATTGGTTTTCTGCTGGATGGTTATGAGGTGAGAGGTCCAGGATATGTGATGGTCGAGGGTGAGGCCAAGGTATCTCAGAGTGGGGGTGAGCTGCATGGGATGTCCATAAATGATGATGTAGAAATCATGGAAGGATTGGAAGGTACAGCCTACGATGACTTCCTGGGTTTTGGAGGGGTTGAGATGAAGGAACCACTGGTTACAACAAGTAGTGAACTGCTCAAGGTGGATTTGCAGGGTGGGTTGGGAGCGTTGAAGGGTAGGATAGAGAGTCAGGAAGGCGGTGTCATCAGCATATTGCAGAAGGTGGACCGGTAGGGGAGTCTTGGGCATATCGGGGGTGTACAGGAGACACAGGAGAGGGGAGAGGACAGAGCCCATGCGGCCACCAGCAGTGAGATAAAAGATACGGGAGTTGGTGTTGAGAAGGGTGACATAGGAAGGACAGCATGAGGGAAGGGAGCGACCAGATGGACAAAATAGATAGGCAGAGCGTAGGTCCGGAGTTTAAAGAGGAGACCAGGATACCATAAGCGGTCATAGGCACTTTGGAGGTCGAGGGAAAAAAATGTTGGAGCGATGGGAGTTAAGATGGAGGGAGAGAAGGTGGACGAGGTTAAGGAGTAGGTCTTCACCAGAGAAGGAATGTCGGAAACCACACTGGGTTAGGGGAAGGAGGTGATGTTTATTAAGTTGCTGATGAATATGACGAGAGAGAATGGATTCGAGTTTGACAGTCTGTGTCACAGGTGCCAGAGTTGCTGTCGCTGCTGAAGCTGGTGTCGAGTTTGCAATTGATGACGACAAACAAACCTTAGCCTCTCTAGATGCCTTCCTAGCGATGTTTACATATTCCTTGCACATACTGACATCGGCGTCACAGTCTGCGTCAGAAAGCAGATCCTGAATTGTCTCGTCAAGCGCTCTCAAACGACCTAACGTATCTTGCAGCCGCGTCCGAAAGTACTCAGCCTATATTTTCTCATGTATCTTCTTCATTAATGGCCGTACTGAAACGCATTACTAGTGTTCTTTCACTCTTTCGTTTCCTTTTGAAGTTAAGTAAATGTATTTCTACATCTGTCTCCATCATAGTGCTTTGAACTGATGTCAAACACAAGCACTCAAAGAATATCTACAAGAAATGGTAAATATTGCGCGTCTCAGTTAACCGTTAGAGAGTGTTAGTCAAAGATTGTAGTACAACAAACAATCGATGGCGCTATCTGCGCTCCAATATACAAAGTTAAAACTGTCACTACTCAGCATCCTTGCGAGTAATAGTCAATCTTAATATGAATATCAGTTAACATGCGCGCCTACTAATACGAGCCTACCAGGAGAAACGTACTAGTCAAGTACAGTTGATGAAGTAACGCGATTATAGGCTGCGCTGCTGAAGGCTGTCTCCGTTTTTACCTCGTTTCGAGGACGTGAAACAAGTGGGCGCCGTTTCCTTCTTTCCTTTTCCGTGTAGCAGCTGCATCCCAGGTTTCGGCAACATTTTACGTATCAACTGAAATGACAACATTTATCATTGTATCATTCTTACAGCTTTGTTAGAGGTATATGATACAAAGAGTAATACACTACAAACAGAGTATTTTTTTCATTCTTCAACAGTACTGGTGTGGTGAACTTCATCTCGGCGGGCACTGTCATCAAAGAGGTTAGGCTTCGAACCTTTTCTTCAAAGGAGAGGTCGTTTGGCGCCATTACAAAGTCTGCCGTTTTATTTTCAGTTCAAAATGATGAACCGACGTTTCTTCGGCGTGTGACGATACTCGACAAAAAAATTCCACTATCAGCCGCATAATCCGCAAGCAATTCGGCACAGATTGTCCTTCGTAGCTCTTTATGGTCGTCTGTTTGGCGGCGAGTAACCTAGTGGCCACACAAACGGCTCTAAGTACTATATGACTTAACATCTGAGGTCCCCTACACTTACAACTACTTAAACCTAACTAACCTAAGGACATCATACACATCCATGCCCGAGGCAGGATTCGAACCTGCGACCGTAGCAGCAGCGTGGTTCCGGACTGAAGCGCCTAGAACCGTTAGGGCACAGTGTCCAGTGGCCGCACAACTTTGGTGTCCCCTGCTGATCAACAAGTGTCTCAACACTACTAACAGAGACGTTCAGCTGAGCAGTAAAGTTTTTCATTGTGATTCGTGGATGATCCCGAATGAAAGCGTCCGCAAGTCCCAACACTGCTCGAGTCACACCTGCGTGCGGCCTGTTAGCACGACCTTGTTGCGACGATGACAGTCGTCTCGCCCAACGACTCACCGTGCTTTTATTCACTGCCAGGTCTCAGCAGACATTCTGCAAGCGCCTCTGTATATCTTTGATGTTCTGGTTTTCCACCAAAGGAAACTTAATGACAGCCCTCTGCTTGTAACGTACTTTCCTGAGAAACGCAGTTTTGAAGGCTATTAGTAGCGCCACAATCTATTGCAGCTTCATGAAACTAAGGAGTTGTCCCACGACAAATTCTGCATTTTTTTCAACTGAAATCGGCCGAGACACAAAAAGTCCTGCGTTACTTATTGTGCGCCCTTTCTATTTTGTTCTTGCCCTCACAAATTGGAAAATAGACAATTGTATAAATTTTACTTCAATTTTTTTTTACAATTTAATAGTGTAACATTAACATTTAATTCGTTTTGTTTCTGTGGTCTTCATACAAGGAGACTAATGTTCTTCTAACGGCTCAGCTTATATCGAACGTTAAATTTATTAGTTCTCGCATAACGATTGCAAAAGTTTTTTTTTTCATTCATTCATTAATATCATTATGGGAAAATTTTACATATATTATTGAAATAAAAAAAATTCGAAACTCTGACCGACGAAGGCAATGGCGTAAAAGAGTAAGATGATATTCAAAATCCTCCGCGCAGCGCATGTGCTGTACCTTAGGTTTCACAATGATCTTACTGTTAATACAAAAAAGGTAAACAATTAATACCGGAACTATAGTCGACATTACTTATCTGCAAGTTAGATCAGGTAAAATAACCCACAAAATCTCGATTAAGAACTTATCGTGAGTCATCCTATCAAAGACATACTGATGTTCGGAAAAAAATAGAACACGTTAAACGACTAGAGATATAACGTTCATATTCACAGTACATATAGATTAGTATGTTCTGCAGAAATGATTAGCATTTCAGTGACATCGGTTCACCATGTGTCCTGTTGCCTAGTAGGCACAGAGTCCGCCATGGGCCCTGATAACTTGTTCCATACGTATGCTGCATTTACCTGGTTCCCAAATTCATTTGTGATAGTTGGCAGTAAGTCGCAGCACTGCATCAATCGTTACACCATATCCCACACATTTTCGATTGGCGACGAATCTGGTGATCTGTCGAGCCAGGGCAAAAAGCTGACATTCTGTGACAAAAAATGCACGTGTTCGTGGGCAGCAACATGTGGTTACGCATTGTCTTGTTGAAAAATCACGTCTGAGTTTTTGTCTAGAAAGGGTAATGGTTACGGGTTGCAGGATGTTATTCACGTTGGTCACACTGGTCACAGTACCCTGGGCAGAAACCAACTGTAATTTGTGTTTGTAAGCAATCGCACCCCACATTATAAGCTCATGAGTTGGCGCTGCATGTCTTGCGCGAAAACAGTCACTGTGATGCCGCTGCTCCTGTCTGTGGCAAACCAAAATGCGGCCATCATTTCAAACAAACAAAACCAGGATTCGTCAGAAAACACTGTGTGATACCGCTTCCGTCCCCACTGACGAGATTCCATACACCATTGCTGTCTATAACGTTTATGCACATTCGTGAAAGGTAGGCAGAGAACTGGACGACGAGCACGTGACCCTTGCCATATAATAAACAGTGACGGACTGTCACGCCTGATAATGTACGATGTGTTACAGTGCTGCACTATTGCGCCATAGCTGAGAAGGATATATATATATGCCATTCGGATGAGGTGTCAGTCTTCTCGAGGGTCATATGGGTGGTGTGACCTGACCCATCCCGTCGTGTTCTACGGCATTCCGTGAACCATTCAGCACATACCGCTGCACTGCCAAGACACTGTGTCCCACATGAGCAGCAATTTCCCGGAAGGATGAATCACTTCTCTAATGCCAATAATGCACCCTCTTTCAGAGTCACTGATTTGACGATCCCGTTCTCGCATACATCTGCGAGACAGCCTGCACACTGATCCATTAGCTTCGGTTCATAACGGCAACGAGAGACGCAGGCACATTTTACCGGCTGCTTGTGTTGCGCCGCGATATCGATGTTGAGCTTAATCCCACGGGCCGATATAGTTCAAACGGTAATGAAAAATGGTTCAAACAGCTCTAAGCACTACTGGACCTAACATCTGAGGTCATCAGTCCCCTAGACTTAGAACTACTGAAACCTAACTACCCTAAGGACATCACACACATCCATGCCCGAGGTAGGATTCGAACCTGCGACCGTAGCACCAATGCAGTTTGTTGTGGACTGGCTATACAGCCAATCCAGTGACGGGTAGCCGAAAGGCACGCGTTAAAGCTCACGCAGACTGGCGTGAGGTCTGGAACAGTTAAGGGAAATTATAGTAGCAAATAAAGTACGTAGTTGAAGTAATACTTAACTTTATTCCATAATTGGTGTAAATCTCTCTTGACTGTACATGCTTCAATATCTCAATATACACTGGTAATGGCGCCTTGCTAGGTCGTAGCAAATGACGTAGCTGAAGGCTATGCTAACTATCGTCTCGGCAAATGAGAGCGTATTTGTCAGTGTAGCTTCGCTAGCAAAGTCGGCTGTACAACTGGGGCGAGAGCTAGGACGTCTCTCTAGACCTGCCGTGTGGCGGCGCTCGATCTGCTATCACTGACAGTGGCGACACGCGGGTCCGACTTATACTAACGGACCGCGGCCGATTTAAAGGCTACCACCTATCAAGTGTGGTGTCTGGCGGTGACACCACACAGTTTCGGAAAAATTCAAAGCTAAAGCGGAATAGCAGAAATGAGATTAGTGAGAAACTTAACATCAAAACAGGGGATTACGAAGAAGACGAAGTTACGGAATTCTGCTACCTTGGAAGCAAAATTACCCATAGCACACGAAGCATGGGGGACATAACAGTAAACTAGCACAGACAAAAAAGGCATTCATGGACAAGATAAATCTAAGGGTATCAGCCATTGACCTTCATTTGGGGAAGAAATTTCTAAAAGTGTACGTATGGAGCACAGCGTTGTACGGTATCGAGGCAGTGATAATGGGAAGACCGGGTAAGAAGAGAATCGAAGAGTTTGAGATGTGGTGCAATAGACGAACGTTGAGAATCATGTGGAATGATGAACTAAGGGATGAAGAGGTTCCTGGCAGAATCGGCGAAGGAAGGAAAATATGGGAAACACTGACCAGAAGAAGGGACAGGATGATACGAGATGCATTCAGAGAATAACGTCCAGGGCACTAGAGGGAGCTGGAAAAGGGTGCAAATGCTAGTTTCAGATGATGAAGAAAGCGTAGGGGAAGAATTCGTGGTGGGCCGCATCGAATCAGGCAGAAGACTGATGAGTGGAAAAAAAGGAGAGGGAAAGTAGTGTTTGTGGTTTTACGTTTCTCTCGGATGAAAACATCCTCAGTTATGGCTATGAGTGGTTCAGCTCTTACCTCTACCTCTTCATTTCCCATGTTAACAATAAAGACTGGTTTTCTAGCTCTTTCGACATTCTGAACAAAGGTGTGACAGTCTGAGTCAGCAATCCACCTACGTATTACATTAGTGTCGGGAAGTTAGTCGTGGAGTAAGACAAATGCGCCACAGTGGCCGGTTCAAACGGTAATCATTTACGTAGAACATGCTAATCGTACATGTCCTGTGAATATGAACGTCCTGTCTCTTGTCGTTCAAGAAGTTCTGTTTTTTTTTTTTTTCCTCAACATGAGTGTATAAGAATTTCAAATAAGAAACATTTTGTCAATGTTCTGCTAAATATTATTTATTTGATCACAAACCAGTTCTCGACTATTATCAAATCGACCTAGAAACTAGGCCAAACTACCATATCGTGAAGTCACAGTCAAGCGGTGTTCGTAATACGAAGGAGCCGACACCAAAAGAATGGGGTGGCTCGGAAATTAGAGATTTTTGAGTTGGTACTTGAATGAGGCAGAAACAATTACGAAAGTACAACTGCGATTAATTTCGAGCTTAGCATATACAATATGGCACATTTGTAGACAGAGCTGCTCACCTCTTCGAAAAAAATACTTTATTTTTGTCATTGTGAACAGTAGGAACATTTGGGGCATTTTTAAATGTGCAATAGTTGTTTAGTAAGACATTCACACATCTCAAATACCATTTTTGTACAAAAGCATTGAGTCATGAAAGTCACAGTCGGTGGTATTCACACAATTTTCTGTTAGCATTACAACTTCAAGAACAAGTTCTGTTAGTAATATCTTCTTTAGTTGGTTGGTTGGTTGGTTGATTTGGGGGAGGGGGGGGGGTTGAGACCAAACTACGAAGTCATCGGTCTCATCGGATTAGGGAAGGATGGGGAAGGACGTCGGTGGTGCCCTTTCAATGGAACTGGCATTTCCCTGGAGCGATTTAGAGAAATCACTAAAAACACTAATTAGGATGGCCGGGCGCGGGATTGAACGGTTGTCCTCCCGAATACGAGTCCAGTATGCTTCTTGTTTAGTGTTACTCCTTTTGAAGGAACCACCACTTTCAGCTGATTATCAATCACTGTATATACTTCCTATAGGAGTGGACAGACAGATCGATACACATAAAAATAATACAATCGCCTTTCATTTTCTTTACCCAGCTCTGCTGTGTATATATTAAATTTATTTTATGTTTCACTTCTTAAAGGCATATGATATTTATTTTAATTATTCATTACGGTTTGTTACACTAATGTGAATGCTTTCCAACAATATTACTGCCGTCAACGTGCTCCTTTTCTCTTCTGGTTCCTCTCTGAATGGTCCTGTGGCTGAAGAGAGGTAGTCTGGGTAGATCGGGAAATTGTTTGTCAAGGTATCTGAATCAAGCCGCACTTTTCAAAGTAAAGTTGTTATGGTTCGTCCGTCTGTGGCTTATACTTCCTAGATAACGCCTATAGCTGTGAAATGCCCTCGATACACTTGAAAAAATGACCAGTGAGGTACATTAATCGTAGTATATTTCAGCCAAGTGATCGAGCAAATGCCAGTTTCAGATTATAGTATGGTATTGATGATATCATCTAATTCTCTCGTAATTAAATAACAAGAAGTATTTTTGTCAAGTCTAACGATTTTTAGAATAAATGCTTCTCGTAGTTATTTCCACATGAGACTGCTATTCGGTCTCAAACTTTCGGCGACTTCTTTCGTTCTTACCGTCAGAATATTTAGTAGGTTAGTTGGTAGTTTATTCAGTCGGTCGAATTAATACGTCACAGAATCATAATGAAGTCGCGGACCTTCCATATGCTACAACAATATGTCGATACATAATATAGTCTGGTAGTATACGGAAGGTCAGAGAGTTCGAGATGACTCCATGACGTAATAATTAGCCCATCTGAATAAACTACCCAGTGGCCTACTGTCATCTACTGACGGAGGAAGCCGTCGAAAGTTTGAGATGAACAGCAATCTGATGCGGCAATAACTCCGTGAAGCATTTTTTCTGGAAATCAATACACTTGACAAAACGCTCTTTGTTATTTACTTACAAGGTAATTAGATCACATCATCAAAAAGAAAACGAAGTCTAAACCTGACTGTGGTATTCCAGAGCTCCTTTTAGTGATAATAAAACACATTCTAGTCCCACCCAATTTAAAATTAATAACGTATCGTCTGACGTGAATAGCTAATTTACTAATGTTCCCAATGATGAGGGTGTATGCATATTAACAGATCTTGTGCACTAATCTAAACTAAATCCGCAGAATTACCTGACATACCCGTTGCCACTCAAACTTGCCGCTGCAAGCACGGCATCTGCCCGTGGTGAAAGGACCAACTTTCTGAAGATAGCGACGCAGTTGATCACAAGCGTGTTCCTTTGAAATTGCCCCAGTTATTTTCAGTTGTGGTTAACGGCGAGAACTCGTAGGAGTTTTTCATAATTTTTGGTCGATTCATCTGTACTTCCATTTACAGTGGCTTCTTTTAAATTTAATATAGAGATAATTACCAACAAAATAAAGGCAAAATGATGTAGTTCTGCTAGCTTTGCTACACCTGCCGTAAAAAAATGAAGAAAGCGTTGATGACCCGCTGCAGAATACAACAGGGTGCAACAGGTAGACTGCGAGGCACCTGCCACACGCCAGCATGCACAGCCACGACGTCGCAACTGCTCAGGTTGAGTCGAAAGAGAATGATTAAGAAACAGACTTTGCCGCAAACGATTAAGACTGGCAAGACGTAAATTCTCTGTGCTTCTCTAAATATGAGGTGTCTCTGTGAAAGTCTTATAGAAATACGGGAACAGTTTGATGGTTATTCATTAATTGCTGTGGGTCGGATAGTTGCTTTTTCCTCTCTGTTTCACTTGCTACTTTGCGTCTGATATTTGGTGGTGTTACGGTCGTAAGTAAGTAAATTCTCTTGACAGGTATAGGCCTCAGGCATCCGGTGACAATCCTGTAGATCTCGTGTAATGCAACGTGTACTCGTGTGTAGTGGCTGGAGCCTGTAATATTCCTGCCGAATAGTCTTCTGCTGCAAAATAGAATCCCATTGCTGAAGTTCTTCTTACGCTGTCCATGCTGAATCAGTCACTTCACTTATAATACTGTGTCTTACAGATACTTTTACGTTTAGAACAGTGTAGTGTTTTCAAAATGACATTGAGCTGTCTGGACCGACTTCCAAGTATTTTGGTTTGCTACAGTGTTGTAGTCTACCCCCTCCATATTCTGTTTCCAACTGTCTAGGCTTCTCTGTTACGAGACGGCTGGAGTGGCCGAGCGGTTCTAGGCGCTTCAGTCTGGAACCGCGCGGCCGCTACGGTGGCAGGTTCGAATCCTGCCTCGGGCATGGTTGTGTGTGATGTCCTTAGGTTAGTTAGGTTTAAGTAGTTCTAAGTTCTAGGGAACGGATGACCTAAGTTGTTAAGTGCCATAGTGTTCAGAGCCATTCCAACCATTTTTTTTCTTTGTTACGCAGGTGGAATGCGCATATTTGTGTTTATCTGGATTAGGTAGCGGGTAATTTTTCTTCGTATCCAAAGCCTCTGTCAGTTTTATTTCAACCTCTTCAGATGTTCTTCCTTGAGCAGTAAGGGCAGTGTCGTCTGCATATCTGAATTTCTTTATTTCCTTCTGCTGTGGCTGGTCATTTGTGTAGATATCGCACAGACTAGGGGAAAGAACGCTGCCTTGTAGTAATCCATTCTTTTCGTTCAGACTGATGACGAATACTCCTAATTAATCCTATAAATATTTTCTAAGCCACTCATTTCTCGGATGAATTACATTTCCTTAAAGATTTTTCCAGTGAATATCAGCCTGGAATCTGCTTTTCCCATAATTAGTTGTATTTGGTCATTCCGCCTTAGCTCAGGGCGGCTACTCCTATGGATAACGCGGTTGTTATTTATTTCCAGCGGTTGCTCTGCAATAACGTAATCTAACACCAAAGACTGTATTCGTCCATTTAAGCGCAGGATGTAACATTTATTTACGTTCAGCAACTACCAGCCCCAGCATGAATTTTAGATCTGCCACAGGTTTTGCTGTATTTTTCTACACTCTTCCGGTATCGCAACACCATCGTCTGCGAACAACCTTCCAGCAATTCCGACGCAGTCCACCGGGTAATTTATATGATTGTAAACAATGATGACCTCATAACACTCCCTTGAGGCATTCACGGACTTACTTTCACATCTGTCGATCTCGTCCCCTTAAGGACTACGTATTCAATTCCATCCACTAAGAAACACACCTCTCGCAACGTAAACAGATGACTCAGTGACCAGAAAAACTGAAAGAACGAAGTTGAATGCTTTTGAGTCATGACCAGAACAGTTTGACAATGGTTGTATTCTCTTCTCCTTTTTGTTTCGCCTTTTCCCGCATCTAGTCGGGGCCGGCATAGTTAGTTTCGGATTTGGCTCGGTTAATTTTGAAGGGTGGCCGGATATCCTCCCTGTCGCCATCGCGTTACCCTCCTGGACGGAATATCGATACCCCAGCTGTCTGCGTGAGGTGTTACCCATGTGTCTGTAACAGCCCTGTTTCTAATAACTAGCATGTGGGAAAACTCCTGAAAACTACGCCCAGACTTTCCGGCACACTGGCGTTAGTCAGCTGAGAGAATTCGATTCCCGGGCCAGTGCAGGTGCCAGACTACCGGAAGCGGCGAGCCGACAAGAGGGGTTGTCCGGCAGGCTGAGCTAAATCTATTTCAACTGTACCTGGGCTGCGGAAACAGAAGGCACAAGAGATTTGTGGCTAATGGCAGGTGGAAAGCTCTGTTGGAAGGGATGTCTTCCAGGAAAAGCTGAATGTAGTTGTGTTACGTTTAGAAAATTTCCCTCACACTACGTTGGACGGTAGCCTTTTGGATCACTTCTGCTCCAAATGGTTCAAATGGCTCTGAGCACTATGGGACTCAACATCTTAGGTCATAAGTCCCCTAGAACTTAGAACTACTTAAACCTAACTAACCTAAGGACATCACACACACCCATGCCCGAGGCAGGATTCGAACCTGCGACCGTAGCAGTCCCGCGGTTCCGGACTGCAGCGCCAGAACCGCTAGACCACCGCGGCCGGCACTTCTGCTCCCCTTCGTGTAGATGAATGTAACCTGCACGTTCCTCATATCACAGAGCACAGCCTATTTTTCTTTCGAGGGACCTAAGGCAAAGAGGGAAGAAAATTTAATTGCAAATTGTTTATAGAATCATACAAACATTCCATTGGGCCATGGGGCTTTCCTCAAATTTAGCGATTTCAGCTGTTTCTCAACCTTGCTGACGCCAACGTCTACGACACAGATCTTTTTAGTCGCTTAGTGTTGTAATATACTCAATAATTATATGCACTGGGCCTGAATATGATTATACCGTTAAATTCACCTTGGAGAACGAGCCCACGTTGCTGATTTATAAGTCTTAGTAAAGACCAACGGAAGGGCAAAATGTTGGACATTGACTATTAGGAGCAATGCGGCCGATATGCGCCTGGAATACTTTAAGAAATGGCAAATCAAACTCAATTTTGCTGGATGAGGAAAACGAACAACTTTCGTTTTCTCAAAACAATTTGTAACCTACAACGGTAAGAACACAATTAAATTGATAAAACATAACTTTGTGTTCACGTCATGCAGGTTTCATGTATTCTAATGGTAATCGATTATACATCTTAACGATATGAAAGTCCGCGGCTCGTGGTCTTGCGGTAACGTTCTCGCTTCCCGCGCACGGGGTCCCGGGCTCGATTCCCAGCGGGGTCAGGGATTTTCTCTGCCCCGAGATGACTGGGTGTTGTGTGTATTTTATCCTCATTCACTCGCAAGTCGCCGTATAGGTGGAGCGGCGGCCGAACCACCCCGCGAGGGGTCTCCCGGCCGCCAATGTCCTACGCTCATTACCATTATTAACGATATGAAACATTTTCTGTGATTGTGTCAAAGAAAATATTAAATGGAGGTAAGATCTTTTCGGTTGTTAACCAACGTCATCTTGACTGTCAAAGGCCCGTGTCACGTTCTCTTATAAATCTATCCTATGACGATGGTCCCCCGATGGTAGCCACAGGAATTTTAGCCAATAACCATACTTCTTCAGCATTATCGCGGGAAGTACCACTTACTATGTCATGACGATGCCTCCCTAATAGTAGCCACATGTGAAGATATAGCCAGTAGGGATAGACAAATTTTCTGTTTCTTTTTTGTCATTTCTTTCGGTTTCTTAGACTTAGTATTCATATCTTAGCTGCGTAGACACAAAAGCACAGAGAGCAATATCGAAAGCACAGTTGAGCAGCGATGTACAGTGACGGATAAATGGTTCAAATGGCTCTGAGCACCATGGGACTTAACATCTATGGTCATCAGTCCCCTATAACTTAGAACTACTTAAACCTAACTAACCTAAGGACAGCACACAACACCCAGCCATCACGAGGCAGAGAAAATCCCTGACCCCGCCGGGAATCGAACCCGGGAACCCGTGCGTGGGAAGCGAGAACGCTACCGCACGACCACGAGATGCGGGCAGTGACGGATAGTTAGTGACTCTGTGGGTGGTAATATGGCAGACGCGCATTGTTGATTTGAGATGCGGAAACTTCCCGAGACAGTGAATTGTCCAACTTTATGACTGACGATTGGGATTACCGTCGCAGTGCGTAATGAAAACTTAAATGGTCAATACGAAGAGAAAATCGCACGGTTTTAGTATTACTAAATCGATTGTGTCTCTGTCGGTACTGGCAAGGCTAATGCGAGTGAAAATTATAGTTACTGCTACCGTGTATGTGAAACTGCTTTTACATTTAACCGCATCGCGAGAGCCAAGGCTCCATAAAACTGTTAATATGTTTGTCTTCTTAATGAACAACCGAGCATTGGAAGTCGTGACTGTGAGTGTGAGTACGGTTTCAGTAACTGAGTTCGCGGTCGCGATAGTTCTATGCACACTCGACGAACAGTTACGTCGCGGTCGGAAATTGTCACGAACAGTGCATAGAACACTGAAACTGGAACTAAGTGTGTATAACGAGTAATAAATGTGCACCTGTTATATGCCACTGCGGATGACTTTGATGCCTAACCAAGAAGGGACTTCAACAGCATACTTCACAGTAGAAATGCGACAAAACGAATTATTGTAATAATTCCGACTACAAAATCACAAGCCGCAGCCCTCATCTCAATACGCCGCCATACCTGTCTAGCAGTAAATGAAGCAGGCAAAAAATAATACAAATGTCACAAAAATGATATTGACAGGAAGTGCAAAATGGCTTAGCAGGGATGGCTAGAGGACAAATGTAAGAATGTAGAGGCTTATCTCACTAGGGGTAAGATAAATAATGCTTACAGGAAAATTAAAGAGGCCTTTGGAGAAAGGAGACCACTTGCATGAACATCAAGAGCTTTGATGGAAACTCAGTTCTAAGCAAAGAAGGGAAAGCAGAAAGGTGGAAGGAGTATATAGAGGGTCTATACAAGGGCGATGCACTTGAGGACAATATTATGGAAATGGAAGAGGATGTAGATGAAGATGAAATGGGAGATACGATACTGTGTGAAGAGTTTGACAGAGCACTGAAAGATCTGAGTCGAAACAAGGCCCCCGGAGTAGACAACATTCCATTAGAACTACTGACAGCCTTGGGAGAGCCAGCCCTGACAAAACTCTACCATCTGGTGAGCAAGATGTATGAGACAGGCGAAATACCCTCAGACTTCAAGAACAATATAATAATTCCAATCCCAATGAAAGCAGGTGTTGACAGATGTGAAAATTACCGAAATATCAGTTTAATAAGTCACGGCTGCAAAATACTAACGCGAATTCTTTACAGACGAATGGAAAAAATGATAGAAGCTGACCTCGGGGGAGATCAGTTTGTATTCCGTAGAAATGTTGCAACACGTGAGGCAATACTGACCCTACGACTTATCTTAGAAGAAAGTTTAAGGAAAGACAAACCTACGTTTCTAGCATTTGTAGACTTAGAGAAAGCTTTTGACAATGTTGATTAGAATACTCTCTTTCGAATTCTGAACGTGGCAGGGGTAAGATATAGGGAGCGAAAGGCTATTTAAGATTTGTACAGAAAGCAGATGGCAGTTATAAGAGTCGAGGGGTATGAAAGAGAAGCAGTGGTTGGGAAAGGAGTGAGACAGGGGTGTAGCCTATCCCCGATGTTATTCAATCTGTATATTGAGCAAGCAATAAAGGGAACAAAAGAAAAGTTCTTAGTAGGTATTATAATCCATGGAGAAGAAATAAAAACTTTAAGTTTCGCTGATGACATTGTAGTTCTGTCAGAGACAGCAAAGGACTTGGGAGAGCAGCTGAACGGCATGGACAGTGTCTTGAAAGGAGGATATAAGATGAACACCAACAAAATCAAAACGAGGATAATGGAATGTAGTCGAATTAACTCGGGTGATGCTGAGGGAATTAGATTAGGAAATGAGACACTTAAAGTAGTAAAGGAGTTTTGCTATTTGGGGAGCAAAATAACTGATGATGGTCGAAGTAGAGAGGTTATAAAATGTAGACTGGCAATGGCAAGGAAAGCGTTTCTGAAGAAGAAAAATTTGTTAACATCGAGTATAGATTTAAATGTCAGGAAGTCGTTTCTGAAAGTATTTGTATGGAGTGTAGGCATGTATGGAAGTGAAACGTGGACGATAAATAGTTTAGACAAGAGGAGAATAGAAGCTTTCGAAATGTGGTGCTACAGAAGAATGGTGAAGATTAGACTGGTAGATCACATAACTAATGAGGAGGTATTGAATAGAATTGGGGAAAAGAGGAGCTTGTGGCACAACTTGATTAGAAGAAGGGATTGGTTGGTAGGACATGTTCTGAGGCATCAAGGGATCACCAACTTAGTACTAGAGGGCAGCATGGAGCGTAAAAATCATAGAGGGAGACCAAGAGATGAATACACTAAGCAGATGCAGAAGGATATAGGCTGCAGTAGGTACTGGGAGATGAAGAACCTTGCACAGGATAGTGCAACATGGAGAGTTGCATCAAACCAGTCTCAGGACTGAAGACCACAACGACAACAACACCTTTCTAGCAGCGAACAGAGAAGCTGAATCGCCCAGCTCTCTCCTTAGTTGAAAGACTGAACAGAATTACACAGTTCACTGTAAATCGTTTGATTCATTAGAAAACTGTTTTCTTACTAAACTTCCGCTACGCAAATAAAATTGCTTGAAGTGAACTATTAACTTTCAGTTTAGCTTTGTTTATTTATAAGTATTTTCCTTTTACTTAAACTATCTCTTGCCTTTAAACTAATTCTGCTGCAATTGCATGTTTTTGAATGCCTAGGATGTTTTACAAACGTGTGTACAGTGTCATTTTCAAAGTGAGCTAGCTTACTTCAGTTTTCGATAAGGTCGCGCGCGTAGATCGCAATGTCTGACATAAGTTTCCCGCCACCGACCATTAGAATTAAATATGCTTGTTCGCTATTGGTCTAAGATTCACAGCGAGGGCAAATTGAATACGACAGCCATCAGTCCACGCAGGTTGTGTTTACATCGTATTTAGAGTCGTGTTACCATACTTTCATGAGCAATATCTTGGTTGTTAATGATTGCAGGGATAAGTGAGCGGATGTGTAGTCTAATCTTGCTGTGTTTACACGTTTAGTGACAGAACTGTGTGTGATCTACATAATTTGGTGACTAGGTTAAATGGATGTATAGCCTAATCTTGCTGTGTCGACGGGTTTAGTGAAAGAATTGTGTGTGATTTACATAATTCAGAGATTAGGTTGAACCGCATTCTCCGCATACACACAATTTGGAAATAAAACGAGTCCTTCTAGGGCGAAATAATCAGACATCTGTTCGGTTAGGTTATTTCTAACAGAACCTCGCGTAAATTCAGGGTCTATAGCCTTGAGAAGTACACCTCTGAGAACAGTTTTCTCCAAATACACAGGAATTTCATCCAATAACACCACTTCTCCAGTAGAAGACTGTGGACGCCAAAAGAACCTGAAGAAGATCCTCTCAGAGACGGGGGGAGGGGGGGGGGGAGGAGAGAGAGAGGGGTGAAACATCAAATGTATAGAAGATATATGACGTGGGGTGACAACCTGCAAGATCTTATCTTCTAAAAAACACTAATTGTACAATAAAAGTATCAATCAGTCAGTAGCTCCAAGACAAAATGTTACTTTTTCCAAAAACATTGAAATACGTGTAACCTGTTATGTTAATGAATGGAAATAGCATGTCAAGAAAAATGGTCGAAAGAAACCTGTAGTTTGTCGTGAACGGCCATCACCCATTCGATACGTGTGCTGCGCAGTTTTCTGGTATCAGATGCCTATGTCCCCGTGACATAATAGCACTTAACTGGCCTGTCTCTGACTAAAACAGGGTGGAGCCAAGAAACGTTTCATGCCTCGTGCAGGTCAAAAAAGAATGCGGTGAAATGTTGACTTGTAGAAACATCTTACTAGATTCTCGCGTCCATCCTAATTAGACGGTCAGATATGGATCATCCCTCCTGGAAATCACACAGATAGGGGTCAAAAGACACCGAGATTCGAGAACCCAGCATAGCTGACCACCCTATCAGCAGCTTGCTTGGCACATTGGTGAGGTCAATTATTCAGTAGCTGTCGATGAATGCTGGATTTTATTTACTATCTCACCACTACAAAGGGCCGAATATAGTTGAGACCATGGGGCATGGTGTCAGCATCTGCTATCACCCTTGCACGAGTCGCCGAAGTTTGTAATACAGTGCGCGCCCCTGTGACGGATGTTGATGACTGATGGTGTGCAGGTACAGGTCGGTGTGGGTAGTTTGCATACAGACGATGGAGCCAAGGAAAACATTTCGTTTGCGTTTCTTTCTTCCTCCTTGGTGAACTGGATGTTACTGTTAGTGCTGTTCAGATGTTCCAAGAGCTCGTCGTCCGTGGAGCCAAACGACGTACACGTCGCCAACGTATCGAAGGAAACAACTACACCTTAATGGTGCCACGCCTAGGGCAATACCCTCGAAATACTCCAAGAAGAGCTTTCCAGCTGCTGGAGCTGATGGGCTTCCATCGCAACGCCGTCCGTCGGATCGTAATACTGGTCGTTGTACAGAAAATAAGAAGACGTAAGTGTGTGCCTAAGTAGGTCTACCAAGTCAATTGCAAAGAATAGGATACTATGTGTAAAGTGTCTCTGATAGGCACATTCTTAAACAAGCCCTAGCACATCAAAAGTGACGATAACGTTACACTCACTAAATCGAAGGTGATTAACGCGGCTCAGTTTTTAATATAATGTTCACCGTGTCGCATATCTTGACCGAGAAGATTAGCCAAGTACTTCGCCAGCCTGTATGTTGGTGAGCCAGTGTGGATACAGTGAGAAGGGATGGTGTTCCACCTGGGATGGTGTTCCACCTTTCTGAATCTTCGGTAATGCATAAGCTACAGCTTGTCTACGGGCCTAAGAGAGAAGATGATTGACGAAATTGTCTTCCACCGAAAAGCGCTTGAGAAGATCATATGTCCTTCTTAGTATTCTCGATGTTGGGTCGCATGGGAGCTTCCAGTAAGTTTCTTCGTACAATAGCGTGCAGATCTTCGAATCGTAGACCGCGTATTCCATAATTACTGCTGCATTGCACTTGTCAGCAGCAAGCACAACAATTCTTAACCAATGGTCATTTTGGATGCTGGAAGCTTTACTTTCATGAGAACACGGCTCGTTACAGGCCTTATTTCATCCACGGTCTCATTTGGAAACTTGCGGAACCTTTCGACGGCTCACCCACGGAGAAAGTACGAAGTTGTGTTTTCTTAACAGCCAACATTGCACCTATCAGGTTGATGACCGTCTGTTCTGAAGATCTGTTGTCCACCGTACGACTGTAATGGGCACTACACATTCAAGTTTGAATATTACGGCTCGATTCCCCCCCCCCTCCCCCTTCCCTGTGCTATGGCACGAAAATATATATATTTGTTACACTCAGCTTAACCGACCAGCCCAGAGATGTGGCTGGTCTCAATTTTTGGCTACGTTTCTCGTCATAGAGTGCCAGTTCACACCTGTCGTAAAGTAAATTTTTTAAGCTGAAATAAAATATATAAAAAAACAATGCAGGCAGGTACAGCGGTGAAATATTTTTAAAAAAATATTAAGTCACTCACGTTGATTTATAATTTGAACAAGTAGTTTATTTTTATTTTTACACGAATAGTCTTCAGTATATTGAGTAGACACTTAAAATGAAGTCTGAGAGGCATTTACATAAGGGCGGGCTTTAACAACTGATGCTACAACACTTCACTATAAAATTCAGTCACGATCACGACACTCGACAGTCTGTTCACAATTCACAAAATGCACTCTTGTCTGCTGTCCTAAATCACTATATTCCGCGCCACTTGATCGCTTTCGAACGTGGCTACCAAAACACCACTACCCCCAGATGCACGTCGCGTCCGACTCTTAGCGTCGCTTAGGACCAACTGCCCTCGACTCGAAACGACTGCCTAACTCAAAGCAATGTTTGACAAAAGTTACGAATACTCTAAAACTAAACTGAAAAACGTATAACATATATTGAAAAATATTGAAATATCCGGGCAATAACAATTTGAAGTCCAATTTCTTGTATCGGCCACCGTTTCTTCACAAATAATATCCTTGTGGCGTGATTCTGATTTCCCCAGACTTTTGATACTAAACATAAATTAACAAATAAAAATACATACTCAATTACTCATCTACCTCTTTAAACTTAAGAATGCTGCCGCTAGTTTCGTCTCTATAAATTTATTTATTATCAAAAACAGAGTTTTTCTCAGTCGAATCCCATATTCCGATATCTCATTCAAAAATTGTTCACACTATGCTAAATCGGCTACAATTGCTCGATGAAGCTCTACTAGCCCCATCCTAGACGCTTTGTTCACACTAATTGGCCAAAGCTTTGGCGTGCTATTAGGTTTTGAATTTTCATAAACTTACAATTTTTAAGACGACAATAACGTTTAAACTATTATACATTTTTGTGGCGCGTCTAGATACTTTAATTTTTCATATTTTTCTGTCCATGAGTGACAACTCGCACCTCCGTGTCACTATTTGATCTATTTTTCTCAATTTTTCTCTGGAGCATAAATTTCTCCAAGCGCGCCAACACGGCCATATGCGCCCCTGCCAAGAGTCCGCTCGGGTTTTTCCAAGGCAGCTTAAAAGCTAGCCGCTCGCCACAGCCCCGTAGGAACCGCCAGCCACGTGCACTACGGTGGGAAACTACCGCTCTAAACTCCCGCCACAGCTTGTACGCTTACAACACCTAGTTGTTGGTGAAAAGTCGGCTGAGCTTTCCGTTCCTCTTCTCTGCAGTTCGCTTCTGTGATTACTTTTGTAGGGAAACCATAGCTGCATCGATCCAGTCCCAGTGAAAAGTTGTGAGCGTCTATGGTAGTTGCTGATGCAAGGCCGTAAGAGCATGCCCACCTGCCCCCAACTGTCGCCTAGTGTTGTGTTGCCCGTCTGGCACGACGAAATATCTTCCTGCAGGTGAGGGTGTTCCATTTGATGGGATACTAGAGCAAATCGTGGAATAGACTCCTCGTCACGGCAGCGCAGTAGAGAGACTAACGAAGTGAATAAATCAGCCTTCTATGTGAGTGACGTGGTCGAGTTAATTAGGCACACTCATATGTCTTCTTATTTTCTGTATAACGGCTAGTATCTTGATCAGACGGATGGTGTTGCAATAGAAAGCCCATTCGCTCCAGCTGTTGCAAACCTCTTCACTGGGAATTTCGAGGAGATTGCTTTAGACATGGCGTCATTAAAGTCTAGTTGTTTCTTTTGACACATTCGCCATTTGTCCGCAGAGACGTGAAATGCCTGACAATTGCTTGGAATATCTCAACAGCATTAACAGTAAGATCCATTTCACCACAGTTGTAGAAAAAGACAATGCATTGTCAAATTCTAAGATCATGGTGACTCGGAGAGATAAGAGCTTACATGCGGGCTTACCAATAATCGTTCTTCGCTCAAAATATTCGTTACAGAAGCAGGAAAAAGGGAGACGGGGGTGGGGGTATTGAGTCACAGTGGTACACAAATTACTCTCTGCAACAGGCCGTAAGGTGGCTTGCTGAGCATGTCTGTAGATGTTGAGGCAGAAATACGGTCATGAGTGTGGTGATGCTAAGAGCTACAGAGGCAGCTGAAGCAAAGAGAACCCCCGTGGACGACAAACAAGCCAACTATTCAACCAAAAGGTTCCTGTATGTTAACAGGCAATAAAGTATCGAGAGACATTCAAAAGATAGTTCAAATGGCTCTGAGCACTATGGGACTTAACAGCTATGGTCATCAGCCCCCTAGAACTTAGAACTACTTAAATCTAACTAACCTAAGGACAGCACACAACACCCAGCCATCACGAGGCAGAGAAAATCCCTGACCCCGCCGGGAATCGAACCCGGGAACCCGGGCGTGGGAAGCGAGAACGCTACCGCACGACCACGAGATGCGGGCGACGAGAGACATTCCAAAGACGCGAAATAGAGGGACTGTCACGGGTCCTCGTCGGGGGGAGAAAACAGTTCGAACATAGTGCGGATTTCACATCTACATGGATACCCTGTAAATCACATTTAAGTGCCTGGCAGAAGGTTCACCGGACCACCTTCACAATTCTCTATTATTCCAATCACGTATAGCGCGCGGAAGGAACGAACGACGTTACCTTCCTGTACGAGCTCTGATTTTGCTTTTTTATCTTGGTGATCGTTCCTCCCTATGTAGGTCGGTGTCAACAAAAAATTTTCACGTTCGGAGGAGAAGTTGGTGATTGAAATTTCGTGAGAAGACTCCCTCACAACGGAAAACGCCTTTTTTTTAAAAAATCATGTCCAGCCCAAATCCTGTAGCATTTCAGTTACACTCTCTCCCATATTTCGCCGTAATACAAAACGTGCCGTCTTTCTTTGAACTTTTTTTCGATGTACTCCGTCAATCCTATCTGGTAAGGATCCCACATCGTGCAGCACTATTCTATAAGAGGACGGACAAGCGTAGGGTAGGCAGCCTCCTTAGTAGATCTGTTACATTTTCTATGTCCTGCCAATTAAACGCCGTCTTTGGTTAGCCTTCCCCACAACATTTTCTATTAGTTCCTTCCAATTTAAGTTGTTCATAATTGTAATTCCTAGGTATTTAGTTGAACTTCCGGCTTTTAGATTTGACTGATTTCTGGTGTAACCGAAGTTTAACGGATTCCTTTTAGCATTCACATGGATGACCGGACACTTTTCGTTATTTAGGGTCAATTGCCAATTTTCGCACCATACAGATATCTTTTATAAATCGTTTTACAATTTTTTTATCTTCTGATGACTTTATTAGTCGATAAACGACAGCCTCATCTCCAAACAACCGAAGACGGCTGCTTAGATTGTCTCCCAAATCGTTTATATAGATAAGGAACGCGGAAGGACCTGTAACACTACCTTGGGGAACTCCAGAAATCACTTCTGCTTTACTCGATGACTTCAGGTCAGTTATTACGAACTGTGATCTCACTGACAGGAGATCACAAATCCATTCACATGAATGGGGCAATATTTCATAAGCACGCAAATTTACTACAAGCCGCTTGTGTGGCAAAGTGTGAAAACCCGTATCCAGAAATACGGATCGATCTGAAATCCCTTGTCCATAGCACTCAACACTTCATGCGAATAAAGAGCTAGTTGTGTTTCACAAGAACGATGTTTTCAAAACCCATGTTGACTCTGTGACGATAGACCGTTTTCTTCGAGGTTATTCATAATGTTCAAACACAGTAAATGTTCCAAAATCCTGCTGCATATCGACGTTAACGATATGGGCCTGTAATTAAATACATTACTCCTACTACCTCTCTTGAATATTGGTGTGACCTGTGCAACTAGTCTTTGGGTACAGACCTTTTGTCGAGCGAACGGTTCTATATGATTGTTGGGTATGGAGCTAATGCATCAGCATACTCTGAAAGTAACCTAATTGGTATACAGTCTGGACCAGAAAACTTGCTTTTATTAAATGATTTAAGTTGCTTCCCTACTCCGAGGATATTTACTTCTACGTTACTCATGCTGGCAGCTGTTCTTGATTCCAATTCTGGAATGTTTACTTCGTCTTCTTTTGTAAAGGCATTTCGGAAGGCTGTGTTCAGTAACTCTTCTTTAGCAACACTGTCTTCGATAGTAACTCCATTGCTATCGAGCAGGGAAGGCATTGATTGTTTCTTGCCGCTAACATACTTCACATATGACCAGGATCTCTTTGAATTTTCTGCCAGGTTTCGAGACAAAGTTTCGTTGTGGAAACTGTTATAAGCATCTCGCATTGAAGTCCGTGCTAAATTTCGAGCCTCTGTAAAAGATGGCTAACCTTGGGGATCATCCATCTGTTTAAATTTGGTATGTTTTTGTCGTTGTTTCTGCAACAGTGTTCTGACCCGTTTTGTGTGCCAAGGAGGAGTAGCTCCGTCGTTTGTTACTTTATTTGGTATTAATCTCTCATTTGCTACCGATATTATTTCTTTGAATTCAAACCACATCTTGTCTACAGTTATAGTATTAATTTTGAGTGGAGTGGAGGTTTTCTCTCAGGAAGGCGTCAAGTGAGTTTTTATCTGCTGTTTTAAATAGGTATATTTTTCGTTTAGTTTTGGAGGATTTGGGGGTTTCGGTATTCAGTCTCGCTACGACAACCCTGTGTTCACTAATCCCTGTATCGGTTTTGATGCTCGTTATTAACGCAGGTTTATTTACTCTTAAGAGGTCAAGAGTGTTTTCACAACCGTTTACTGTTCGCGTGGTGTCATTCAGAGAATGCGTTTAGCACAATTTGGGATGAGATTTATGCGTACCTCCGGAATTAAACGTGTATTTTCGCCAACATATCGAGGGTAAATTAAAGTCACTACCAACTATAATCTTGTAAGTGAGGCACGTGTTTGAAATGAAACTCAAGTTTTCTTTGATCTTTTCAGCAACTGCATCATCTGAATTTGGGAGGTCGGTAAAAGGATCCAACTGTTATTTTATTCCGGTTGCCAACAAGTTGAGTGATAACGCAGTTCTGTTGCTCTTTCTCTGATGACGTAGCTCTCGATGTGGCTTTTAACCTTTTCTTACTTCCTGTATATGACCACATTTGCACAGATCATGAAGCAGTATAACCTACTCTCTGTTACCAAAACTTGAATCACTCACTTTAAAAGTAACAGCAATATTCATTTCTTGAGTTAAAACGATGAGGATTACGTGCGTCATAGCGGTGCTCTGATCGGGTAGTAGCAAAGTACGAAGGTGAATAACAGGCACACGTCAGTTTGCTCTTGGTTTACTAAAATCATCTCGAAAAGTACTTCATAGGAAACAACCATCTATAGTTAAAACAATAATAACAGCTCATAACATCTCTGTCAGTTTAACAGCGAAGAAAAATGTGTTCTGAATAGTCAGAAACCAACAGCCTGAAAAATTTTTGCATCTCCGTCACTTATTTCGTCTCGTCGTTTCCTACGCACTGACTGAAAGCTGCAGCACCGCAGAAATAATGGGCAAAGTGGAGGCCAGCCGGCGTGATTAGCACTTCCAGGAATGTGGCGGCCGCTAGGCGGTCAGCGCAGGTATAGCGATTACGACAAGAGATAAGGGCGCGGCATTCAGGACCGTGTGTCGCGAACACGGCTGCAGCTGCAAGCATCAAAACAAAGCACGACAGTACATGACGTTCGCTTACTGACAAAATGAGATCTGAATGTAGATGTGAACGAAAGCAGCATCACAATTTGCTAAAGTGTAGCACGGTAAATTCTGGCCGCGTGACTACGGAACACACAGACTGAAAAATAAACGATGTATGGCAGACACTGTATAAACATAAGAGGTATGCTGTACGTACCACTGCTTCGCTGTGGTTCGTACAAGATCCGTTGGTCGACAGCCGCGACGTCCGAAGAAACAGCATGGCGCCTTCAGGGGGTTGGCGGTGGGGTGGGCGGGGGCGGCTTGCTCACGCACGACTCCTCTACTACTTGGTCCTCTTGCACGCTCCAAGTGTCTTTCACTACTTTTCTATGCAATGAAAATTTAAGAATTTTGCAGAGAGAAGCTTCTGCTAAGGTTTTGCTCTCAGACAGCTACCACCAGATCGTTCCAAGATACATATGATGATACTAATTAATAATTTTCTACATTGCTTAGAGACACTTAGACGAAGCATCTATAGCATCGTCTTCAAAATAAGTTCTTCACCAACTGACCAGAACTATCTGGACACCTATTAGCGAATTTTAAAATGGGGTATGTCCACTCTTCGCCTTTATCACTGCTTGAACTCTGCTGGGGACACTTTCAGTGACGTGTATGAATATCTGTGGAGGAATTGCAGCCAATTCTTCCTCGACAGCCGAAACCAGAGTATGCAATGAGGTGGGGGGAAGTCGGCGTTCTAACTCATGCCAAAAGAGTTCCATTATATTCAGGTTGGGACTGAGCAGACCACTCCATTTCAGGAGTGTTATTGTCCACAAACTGCTGTTTGCCAGGGCTCATTGCCATGCGAATACGAACAACAATAGCGTTAGAACTACTATGCTACTGTACGCAGTACACAATACCGTAAGAGATGTTCGTTTCTTCCCAGATCCAGTGTTTTCTTAAGGACAATAAAGAAACCAAGAGAATCGTCCCCATTCCGTAATACCAATCTCCTCTGTACTTCTTGCCACTGCACGCGAGCCCCGCGGAGTGGCCGCGCGATTAGACTCTCCATGTCACTGACTGAGGGGCCCTTGCCGTCGGAGGTTCGAGTCCTCCCTGGGGTATGGGTGTGTGTGTTGTTCTTACCATAAGTTAGTTTAAGTAGTGTGTACGTCTAGCGATCGATGACTTCAGCAGTTTGGTCTCTTAGAAATTCACACACATTTGAACTACACACGATGGCAGATGACATTCTCTAAGCGTTCTGCAAACTCAAAATCCTTCCGTCGGATTGAAATAGGGCATAGCATGATTCTCCGCTCCAAATCACTAGTTTCCCTTCAAACACTGACCGGTAGCATCGTTCTGTACATCACCTCAAGTGTCGCGTAGCACTGACTACACAAATTTGGGGTTATGAGGAGCTGCTGTTCTAGTTCATTCCCCACCCACAGTCAATGAGGTAGCTGGAATACTGGTAATATTTTGAAACTCATGAGTGATTCTTTCCGTTAAGGTCGTGCGATTTTTTACAACCACCCTCCGCAGTGGTCGATGGGGCGACAGTCAGTATAAAAGATTTCCCTGGTCTTGGTTGAGCTGTGATTGTTCCTTTGTGTTAGCACTACACAATCACGTTGCCAACAGTCGACGTCGGCAGTTTTACAAGATTTGAAATGTCCTTGGTGGATTTGTTACTTAGGTGACACTCAACTACTATTCCGCACTCGAAGTCATTGGTTCTCCTAAACGACTCATTCTGCTAGTACTGCTTCCCTACTAACAACACAGTGCTCCGTGTGTCCTTTTATAGTGGCAGGTCTGCCACTGATGACATCATATGGTGCATTTCTTTTTACATAGGGGTGCCCGTATTCTTTGATTAGACAGACTTGAGCTATCTCAAACAATGTTCCAGCGCTTTTCACTACCAAACCGCTGCGCCGTTCTTGCCGTTCGCTGCTACAGCCTGAAGAAAAGCAGCATTTCTCATAATGAATGCTTAATTATACTATGACCCACGTAATGCAACCTACCATTAGAAGCGTTGCTGTAAGCGGAATTTAATGCAGTCTCTATGCTGAATAAACTGACGGTATTTAACATAGGGATGTGTTTTCGAAGACATGTCGGAAGACTTAGCTGCATGCCGAATATAGACAGTTGTTCGAATGACAATACAACTGCATTCCATACAAACCTGTCGTTTAATCGTAACTTTGAAGTGAGAGATCGAAGAGGCTTTACATTACGTATTGTTAAATAACAGTGGGGAACCCCGCTAAAGGAAATTTATGTCTATGTCATTCATTAATAACGTTCTGCAGTCGATGAGGTTACCAGCAACTTTTCAGCTTACTGACGAATAAATAGTGCCGACCTGAGTGACCGAGCGGTTCTAGGCGCTACAGGTTGCACCGCCTCTGATCTGGATGCACGTACTGTCTCAGTTGGGAAGGATGTCATAAAGTCGTTATATCCTCTCCTCAGGCAAACTCTTCAAGCAAGCTCACTCATGACTGTTGCAACTGGCTCTCTACATCCGGGATACTGGCGAGGGGCTGTAGTTGACATCCGAGCTGACACCGCACATTCTTTATCAACAACGGATCTTCGGGCTACGGGAGTACCTCGGCAACAAGCAGGCAGTTCACAGGGACTTATGCCATGTGTTGGGGAGCATCCTGAAAGTAGCACCTCGACACAGTCGCATGAGAGGCAACACGTGAGGACGTAGGATGTCCGTGACGTATCTTTGTGTCTTTCCCTCAATAATTACCAGCTGTGGTTTGAATTTATATCCGAATGATTCCCACACCATGACACCAGTATCAAAACCGCTGTGACTCTCCAAAACACAGGGTGAACGCGACCTGTCCCATGGCCGCCGTCATGCTCGCTGACGGTGGTCATCCAGCGTGGACCCGAACAGCTGTTCATCGCTGAACACGGTGCGACGCTTCTCGGCGTCAAGGCAGTACTCCAAACACGGCTGTTTGTGGTGTTAACAGTGACCTACGCCTGCGACGCTAATTCCTTGGTCCGGCTCCTGCCAGTCTCTGAACAATGGTGCGTGATGACACAGATTGTAGCAGGGTATCTGTGACTTCATCTTGGATGGCAAATGGTGATGCGAATGGGTTACGATGTGTTTGGAGTTGGGCGATCCTCACTTGTGGTGGTCTGACGTAGTCAGTCTGAAGTTCGAGGACGAGCACGCCTCTATCAAGTTCCCATGTAGTCCAAAGTCGTGCCATTATCACACGAAAAATCTGGATACTGCACGATTCGACCAGTCGCCACAGTGAGGCTTCTATCAAACTCCGTGAGGCTCCAACAAGGCCACCACGTACGAGTATGCGGCCTTTCCGTCTCCTCCACAGTGATCGCTCAGCATCTGATGCTGCTCGCGCCCCTTATATACCTTCCCAGGCCTGGTAACAACACTACACACGGACAACAATAATGCTCTCTCTGGTGGCTATTCTACTTGTCACGGGGAAATTATGTACTCTCCGACACTGGCAGGCAATGTACATGCAATGAATCCCATCATACATAAAGAAAACAGTAAAATTTCTCAAGGGAGCGTGAGTTATGAGGACTTTACTTCTTCGTTCTTTTCGTTATCCTTGCCTTCGTCTCCGACGCATAGTGCCGTAGGAGGCAAAATTAATCCCTTCATGTAACAAGAATATAACGCCCTAGCTCAACGAAAAAGTTTTGCAGTTTATAACAAGAAAGGAGTCTGAGCAACATATAAATTGCGAGCTTGAGGAATCAGGAACATTTAGTGCTCAAAAACAGAATGGCGATCCCATCATTTTAATGATATTGCAGATGGAAACATATACCTTATACCTAACTTTTACTAAGAATTCAGGCTTTTCCGCTCAGTGGTGGAATACGGAGCACACATTGCTGCGATCTCCTTCAGTACGGAAAAGAAACTGCACTCTGTTAGTTTCTAAATATGGTTATTAAGCAGATCTATACGGAAGAATTGTTGGTTTATTTCCAATGGAAAAAAATCATTTGCAGTTGTACCAGTGGCGTACACGCCGTATTTTAGAATATCTTTCATGAATGATGTAGATGCTCATTTTGACTACAGTTCTAGTAAGTAAAATCCATTATGAACAATACTCTATCAAATGGCTCTGAGCACTATGGGACTTAACTTCTAAGGTCATCAGTCCCCTAGAACTTAGAACTACTTAAACCTACATCCATGCCCAAGGCAGGATTCAAACCTGCGACCGTGGAGGTCGCGCGGCTCCAGACTGTAGCACCTAGAACCGCTCGGCCACTGCGGCCGGCAATAATATATCGTAAAACATTTCAATTATGATTAAAGTTGACCGGAAATCCCTTGGAACTGCACATTAAGATTAGTTATAAAAAGTTCAACTACGCTACTTCCAGAGTTACAAGTTATTTTCGTTCATTTAAAATGCGTACATAATGATCTGAGAAAATGCTAGCTGTGCAATGGAATTTCTCCTTCGTATACATCGACTTGCTGTGGGACTTTTAAGGAAGGACAGTATTTGCAACACACACTGGTTCTCACTCGGAGACACTACCGAGCATCGTGACATTGTCCGCTCGAAAGAGATTCTCTAAAATTCCCGATCAAGTCATCAACATCTAGATTTTCTGAACTTTTCGTGAATTTAAATACTGCACACGCTTGGAAAATATTTCCTGCCCCAACTCTCTGATCTTCTGTCCTTCTTCGGGTCCTGGAGGGTGGGGAGGCGGCTCACGTGATGACGTGGCATTACGAGCTCCTGGATTCGCAAACAATTCCTCGTTATCTCGCGCGTACCATCCCCTCCACCGCTGCAACCAATTCCTCCCCTTCCAGTACCATTACGAGTCACAGCTACATCTATTGAGCCCGTAGACAGTGGACCAGTTACTGAGGTGACACAGAGTGAACCAGTGTTCGGTTGACGGAGCGTCACTTAGTGTCGTTTGTTTTGCTGTGAAACCCACGTTGGAGATGAATCCCCAGTCTACTTCGCACGGAGAATCGGACGAGGAGTTCTCGAAGGAGAGTTCGTCGACAGAAGGGCAGGCCGCACCTGCTCCGAGCTCAAACTACATGGTTTTCGAGGTAAGCGGGCAGCGCCTTGTGCGATATTCCTTACATTTTGGTGCCTAATTCGGAATATAACGCCTATATTTAGCACGCGGTTCGTTTCACGAATATTCAGAGGTGCAGAGTAGGTCAGTAACAAAAATCAAACAGCCTGTGATTGTCAATTTGGTGGTTTAGACTTGAGCAATAATCTCGCAATTAATTTGATATTGCCTTTTCTACCATTTCTCTGTGTTCTTATGTTTTTCTTTATAATAGTATAAACGGTTCCGCCACAAGCCACGTAATAGATTAATTCACATTTACAGTACGTTTGCTGACTTTAGACTGAAAAGCGAACTGCGCAATTGTTAAAGTTTTTGTCTATTGCTAACATGTGGCACACATTTTGAACGGCATCATTTGTATGCTGCCCCATCCGTTTAGTGTGGAACAGTACTTAGCGTTTTTTCAAACCGCCAGGTACCCTGATACGCAGATTCTTTGCGTCTTTTGCTTTCGCTAACGTTGGCCATCTTGTAACTTATTGAAAGAACTCAGTATCTTTGTAATGAAATGCTTTATGTCACGGAACGTAGTAGCGGCATCAAAATGGAATCTTTAAGTGTATTTCTGTGTTCTGTAGTCTCTGTGTATAATATAAACACTCTTCCCTTCTTCTCTTTTGCTACTTTTGAACACGCTGCTGATAATAAAGTTTAACATATCAGTAGCACTGAATGAGATGTGATGCTCGAAATAACGTAATGCATGCCGATAGTTTAACAGATACGAGCGCACTTCTCAGACTGCATTTACTCGGTTCGTTTCGCCACTATTCAGAAGTTTTGTTTCAGAAATGAAAACGAGAAACTATTCTCAACGTAGTGATTTAAGCATTAGTAACCTTTTCGAAATAACATTAGAGTGCTTTTCAAATAATTTCTCTTTCTCTGTCGCATTCTTCGTAATATTATTTAGAGTCTGATCATGAAACTCATAAAATCTTAATTCGTTTTACATTAATTTTGCTAAATGCTGATTGAAAACGGACCCCGTAATTGTAGCGGTTCCTCTCTATTTTTGGAATATAGAACTCTTTTCAATTTGCGATTGGTACTACTTGTATTTTGCCCCACTTGTTTAGTCTGGAACAATGGTTATTCTGCGTCTTGCTTGTAAGAGGACTCTGCTAATGAAAACATTTTAATGTGTGGAAGTTACCAGTATTACCAACACGTGCACAAATGGTCTGTTTGCTTCACGCGTTCTTTTATGGCGTATTGGATAAGTTTTTCTTTTTCATTATTCCGAGACTAGTAAAATGATTATAATGTTGACTTTCACGTTGTGTCTTGGTTTCAGAACCATTTTATGACTGATTCGTCATTACATTACGTACATCTACAAGTTAATCTCGTAATTCGTCGCCTCCTGTTAAGTGTAAGGAAGGGACAGGAAAAGTTAATCAGATAAAAATGTATACCGCTATGATGTGGTGATAACTGAAACTGATAACTTGCAGCCTCGTCCCAGTGGTAGCCCATCTTAACAGCGAAGACGCTGCAAAACTTTTTTGTTGGTAAAAATCTATTACTGTTCTTAAGAGGAGATTACTGACGGCCTCTGATGACGTTACCACTGACCATTCCATAACTCATTCAAAGAACGGTGTTATTTACAACGAAATTAGTAACGCCTTAATCGTATCAAAATCAAAGTATGTTATTGAAATGGGGCAAAAGTTGTTATTTAAAATAGACACTCTGAGTATTACACTGAACGTCCAGCGCAGGTCCGTGGCTATATAGGACCTTGGCAAAGGCTCCGGTACAGAGGGAGCGGAAAGACGACAAAAGGCAAAGATATTTCAAGTGTTAATCCGACGAGGTACTTGAGTTCTCCTATCGCTCATGTTCCTCTCTTCCTTTACCTCGGCTGACAACCTAAACATGCTGTCTTGCCACGCCGTCATTACATGTAAGTAGCATAATAAAGAGTCGACATACACTATCGAGCAGACGCCTGTTGCTCACGTGATTTATTTTAGAACATAGTGCCTGGCTCACAAATCTACCGCCTGCACAATTCGCTCATATTCAGCAGTGGAGTTCCTGCTTCTCACTTCATTGCGGTACTGCAGAATTTCAAAGGTCGTCGGACAGTTCTTGAAACAAGTATGTTATAATTATTGAAGGCGATTTATGTCCGCAGCGGACTTGAGTAAGATGCAACGGTGCGGGAAGGGAACAGAAAAGATGGAGGGGACGTGTAATTTAATTTCACTTCCAGGCAGTACTTTTGCTGCTCTCAAATTTTGCTTGGTACGTTTCAGGGATTAATTTCGCCCTGAACGGTGTTCCGATACCACACAGGTAATTTGTTTTATTTTTTTAATTCTCTGGAAAAAGTCTACGCCGGAGGTTTAAAATAGTACGCCTGTATTAAATCGCGAAGTACCTATAATTTGCCTGTACATATCAGTATCCTTCGTGTCGACTGTCATTTAGTTACACATGCGAGGAGCCTCAGAGATCTGCAGTATAACTGAAATAATATGAGATCCGTTCCGAAGTTGTGATGGGTAAATAACGTCTTTTGTTTGCGACTGTTATTTGTAAATCCGAAATCGAAACTTTTGACTTTTATGACTGGGTGAGAGCCGAGGTTTGTTTCGCTGAAGACGTGCGTTTCGGCACCTAAACCTTTAAAAATTAAGTACTTGTAAGACCTGCTGTTTTCTTTTAAAAAACAAGAACGACCGGTCAAATATCTTATGATAAAAACAGCAGTTGAGATAATCATACGTTAGTGAGTGAGTACTCTATAAATTATAACATTCTAATTTAATCATTGACATTAACCAATTTTCAGTCGGAACCTCATTTGCTGTACATGATTTCTTACATCATTTAAAGGCACGTCTTACGTTTACAAAAATACCGTTTGGTATATTTTTTTCCAAGTTTTGTTCAGTAATCACGGAATATAGTACATTTAAATTACGATCGGTCTTCCGTTATTATTAAGAGTACACAAAGCAATAAAAACAAAAAAGAAATTATGCCGTGATTTGATGTTTTTTGACACAACATTTCCATAGCCAGTCTTTGTTTGCAGAACCAGAACTCGTGCTAGTGAATTTGATACTCCAATTGTCCATTTCCCACTCTTGGTTCCTGTATGAAAATTCGGACAAAAGTCCATTATGCAAATTCTAGCGAGCCATATTTCCGTTCCACTCAAGCATTTGACCAATAAAAAAATTGGCGAAGTACGAGTAGGACTAGTGGTGTGAGGATTTCATATAATCTCAATTATGTATGTAGATAGTTCATCATTCGTGGGAATCGAACGACGATACTAGCAAGATACCAGTCCCGGAATATCCTAGACTTTCAAGAATGTTTTAATTTTATTGATCTTGATCGTGTTGAGCACCGCAGCTGACATCAATGTAATGATTAATTAAAACCTCAGCTGTATCTTTACACATGTATTGTGTTACGGATGATTTCGTTTGTTAAAAATTTTTAGGTTGGCGAGTTGTGCTTAAGTAATACATAAATGGTCTGATTGTCGCAGGTAATGTTAAGGAACAAATCAAAAACCACAGATCATAAACATTCTGCCGACCCCAGGGCGGCAGTATAGCCAGAAGACACGGCATGCTGCGTGCAGTAAACTGAATATGTTCAACAAACTAACCCGTTAGTAACACAATAAATGTGTAAAAATACAGCTGAGGTGGTTTTTATTCACCGTTAACGACAGTTTTAATTTCAAGTCGGAGGTACCGAACCTCAAAATAAGGATTCTCTGACTGATTAATAATATTATGGGTGTAATAACGCTTCATTTACTTTAATCCTACTTGTGTTATAAAATTTACTAAACCTTGCGGAAGAAAAATTACTGGTTTTTCTGGGGCTGGGTGGGGGGTGAGGAGGGAGGGGGGAGAGCGGTTTCGGGGAAGTTCTACCAGCAGTGGAGTTTCACTTTGCTATGGTCTGGACCAACGGCCCTATCTACATCTACTCTGCACTTCCTACAGTATATTCTGTTCCACTGGCGAATGGCATGAGAAAGAAAGACTGTCACAAAATCTTCTGGTGAGCTGAGACTACGTTGATTTTCCAGTCGTACTCCTGTCGCCAGGTAGTTGTAGAAGGAAGTTATGAAGTAATAGGTTGCCTGACTGTGATTGCAACGAAACTGCGGCGGCGAACAAAATTTGGCGAATCAAGGACATGAATCCGGGTTTTCTGCCTGCCGCGAGTAGTCGCCTTAGGAACCTGATGATGTGTTCATTACATTGCAAGTTAAGCATTTCTAAACAGTTTGTTTTGACAGCGAACTATGTCACTCAATCTTCACTGATTTCTTTGTAATTGAGTACGTGCATTTTATTTCAGTGAGTGTCGTTCGGTTCATCTTGGGTCGTACACTCCCGAAGTGTTTCTCTGTGAAGGTAAAGCGTCTCGGGATTTGACGAACGTCTCTCACTTGCCAAATGAATCTGTGGCGCAACGCACCGTTATTCCGTGGACCTAACTTCTCTATTAATCCTACCTGATAAAGATCCCACACTGTTAAGCAATACTCAAGAATCTGTCGAACGGGCGTTTTGTTAAAACTAGTGAGTCGAGAGCCGGCTTTTCATAAAACTGATTTATGTGGAACTTTCGCTGTACCTCGCTTCTGACTTTTTCTCCTGATCTATACTTGTTACTGTTTCCATTTATTGACCCTCAATCGTGTAAACGTACAACACTCGACCTTTCGACATATTTCTGAGAAGAATCAACAGATAGCCCCTTACGTAAGTGTGGATCTCCCGTAGTTTGCTACAACTTACTATCATTGTGACTTCCCTATATACAACAGCATCACTCCGAGCAACCTCCTCCAGATTATACAGGCCTACATGGATGCCAAAAAGCGGCAACAGTTTCTTGTAATAAAAAAAAAGTTCGAGGTTTGTTGCAGTGTGTTCGGCGATTGGTGTGGTTCGCGTTTTAATCACAGTCACGGTGTATCCTGCCCTCTAAAACTAATCATTCAGTAATGGAAGCATCGCCATTCCAAACCTGATTCGTAGTTTGGCAAATTTCCATTGAGCACTGGTCTTTAACGAGTTTGGATATTTCTTGGTACGGCGTTCACTCCTTTGCAGTCTGAATACTCAGTAAATGAGTCTAGCACATTTGCCACGATTGATTTTTATACCATTTTTAAAATGTTTTCGTTCTTTGGACACCCAAAAATTGCACAATCGTATACCGAAATGATCAAAATGGTGGGTACTTCATGGCACAGAAGTGAGATTACGTTAGCTGACAGTAACTTTAGCGAATACCTTTGTGGATTTTGTTTGAATTTTGCGAACGTTTTACCAGAGAGAGGCCACGTCGCTACTGACTACAGCAGTGCCACTAGTGTGCTGAGTCCAAGTGCTGACAACGCTAGTTGTACGACCAGTGTATCGAGCGACTGCTTCTTAACGGAAGTGAGTGTGGATAGTTGATTAATTCCTCAGATGTAGCGTTAGCAATTGGGTTGCTGAAGAAAGAGTAGCGCGTTGGATGCCAGAATTTATAAGGTTACGAGAGACACAATGGTACACTTTGTTAAATGATGAGGTGATAACTGTAAGTGAATCCTCCATGGTAGTTGACAGCCTATGGAAATCCACTATTTATTTAATCATCGAACGCCTTTCGACCTTTTGGACCATCGCGTGATAGCTGAGTGTTGTACCCATAGGAAAAACTACGTCAGACTTACATAGCTGTTACTGATACAGATTCAGTATGTACAGACTGTTTACAAGGGAAAGCATTACTTTTAAAATTATAGTAAAACAGTACAATTTAACGGAAATGAAAAAAAATGTTGAATTTATTATTAGAATTTAACACCTGCATAACTAAAGCTTAATTTAACAAAAGGAAAAAGGAAATTGTGCCTGAACATTTAAAACTAAGATCCCATTATGTGTCATATTTTTATCAATTTTTAGTACTTTCATTAGTATCATATTTATTATTTTCTTCATAGGTTGTAAAACAACACAGATTTCACCATATCAGTAGTTTTCTGTTAAAATTTGTTCCTTAAACGGTAAATTTACGCTTTATGTTGTACAGTTTTTCACTTGTTCCGAATAACCTAATGCCGCAGCTCTACCTCACTCACCGACTCATACTTTTCCATAGTTCTCGTAGAAGATTTTTATACAGACTACTCTGTGCCAAAGACTTCACTGTGTCTTAACCGTTGAACATTAATGTAGCTCTGTTGTTATTATTGTAAACTGAAGGTCTCTAGAAGCGAGACTAAAGTTTTTACTGAAATTGTGCCAACATACGGTATAGCACACTAGTTTTTGCAACTACAGACTGGTTCCTGTTGGCCAGCGAACAGAAGTAGAGTACTTTTAGGCCCTTTACATTTCCATACACTTATATCAATCTGGTAGAAACTATAGACATTATTTAGAACGTTAAATTTGTTCTAATTCAGATCTGAAGGCAGACTGGGATTCATTTATTTTATTTTATGTATCCAGAACACCATACATTAAAATCTAGTATAAGTCAATTGTAAAAAAATTTAAATTTAAATACGTTTTTCCCAGTCATAAGTTACATGGATGGTCTTATCATTACCTAACTGTACACTAGCTTGGTACACCTTGTGCTGAGGTTTGGGCTAGTCTGTAGGTTGTCATCCGGTTTGGCATCCCCAAAGTCGCGTACTGGTGCCCCATCGAGGTATCCCCACCGAGCAAGGTAATACTTGCTATGTGAGACCGTAGTCTGCAGCCTGTGGAGAGCCTTCCAGGTTGGGAAGCGTTTGTTACTTTCAGCCGCAAATTCTTCCTTCAGCTACAAGATAGGATTTGGTGTTGCCTCCTTCCATATCGTAAGTCCCCTCTCTTCGATGGTGACGTTGATTGGCACTGACGTCCAAAGGCAGCTCTTTCTTCAGCAAAGTCACCTGGGCAGTTGTTGGTGCCCGTGTATAGGGTGACGATTACTTGTCGTCTGTTTCTTCCTCTCCACCTCGGCTGCCACTTGCCACCGTATACAGGGAAGGCGGGGGGGGGGGGGGGGTATCTCTATGAGAGGATAGATCTCCTCTGTCAGTGTGGGCCTCAGACATCCTGATATGATTAGGGATGACTCATTTACGGCCACATCGATGTGTTTCAGATAGGTCGAATTCTTCCACACATGCGCGCCATATTCAGCTGATGACAAACTGAGTAAAGTGGTTGTTTCTAGAAACATATGTGGGTCAGCACCCCAGTTTGTGTTGGTCAGGTTAGTGTCCAAACAGTACGGTTTAAATGACTGAGTTCTGACCAAATTCGAGCCTAAGTATCTGGAAGTGTAGGAGTGCTCTAACTCTGCCCTTTCCAATTGATATGGAGCTTTCTTTTTGCTTCCTTATTACTAAGCTAGAAACTACAAATTTGCGTCTTTGCTGGATTTGTTTTCAGTTGGTTTTAGTAACAGTAATCCCCAAGTTTTCCAAGGATGCTAGTCAATTTCTCTTTCACTTCCTCGAAGGTGCTCCCTTAGGCAGCTACGGCCGTGTCATCAACATATATAAACTGCCTGCCTTCGAGATGCGTTGGCTGGTCATTCGCATATACATTGAACAGCAGCGAAGCTAATAAACCGCCCTGAGCGAGAACACTTTCTTTGTTTCTCAATCTACTATTTTTTCCCTACGTGGTAACACAGAAGCGCCTATTCTGTAGTACACACTGATCAAATCTAAAAATCCAAAATCCTTAGTCACCTGCTAAACCTCATATATCACTCTACTGCAGGTAATAGTATTATAGGCTGCGCTCAAATCAATGAAAACCGTGCAAGACACCATTTTTCTTTGATATCCATCTTCAGTGTACTGGGTTAAATTTAAAATTTGCCCGCTCCATGAGCGACATGATCAAAATCTGGTTTGTTCAGGCGTTAGGATCTCACCTAGATATTTTGGGATATTCTTTTCAGCACCATTTTATCGAGGGCTTTAAACAGGCGGCAAAGCAGAGATACTGGGCGAAACTGGTTAACATCTATTGGATCCTTGCCTGGTTAATAGGAATTCCACCTTGCTTTTCTCCATACCCTGTGGATCTGCAGTTTTTCGTCACGTCCGTTAACCACCTAAGAGTTTTTGACCCAAAGTGTCTAACTTATTTGGTCCTTAAATCGTCTTGGCCGGCTACCTTATTATTTTTCATTGTGCTATATGCCCCCATCGAAAGGAAAACTATGTGTTTGTTACTTTGTGGAGGTTGGAACTTTCAGGGATTAGATATCGTTATCCATCGCTTTTTAATGATGCTCTGTAAGTCTTTCTTTGTGCTAAAGCTTACTTTAATATTAAAGACAGTTACAGAAGAGTCTCGTAGCTCCATTGCGAATTTAAGTTTAGGATGTTTGGAATTTAAAAACGTTGCATCAATGTATAAGTTCTTCCACATACATGGCCCAGTACTTAATTTTGCAATCAAGACCATGCGACAATTTTTCCATCGTTTCCTTAAGTGGTTAAGCGCGAAGACTGGGATGGTTCCTTGGAAAAGATCACGGTCGATTCCCACTGGAATTCTCCGAAAATCCGAGTTTTGGCTACATCCCTCGTAGCCGTCGGGACGTTCATCTCGATAACCTTGCTCCGTGTTACGATCATAGACAAGTAGTCTTTTTGTTGCAATCTTCCGTCAGTTATCAGTCAACAGAAGTTGGCGGACGCTTTGCTGTTAGGTGTCGCTGTCAACGATACGACTAATAATCATTGTACTGAGATTGCATCTTTGTGCTGCATTCAGGTACCATTATTTACTATAGTAATATAGACAATTTTTTAAATTTTGAAGTTACGCTCACAACTACAACCATAACTATTTTGAATAATCGTTCGTTTGAGAATTGATTATATTCTACTCACAGGTAAAAGAAGTCTGAGATTGGAATTTGAATTAACTAATGGCGAGAGATTTGTTGTTTCATATATAGGCACTTCAGACACCGGGGGCGTTATTGTGAAGCTGTACCCCGCATGCCATCTTAGATGTATGGAGGAGGAAGTCACAAGTCACCTGAATCCTTTTGGAACGTTCGGAATGTCAACAACAAACCTCTCCAGGATGCACAGCGCCTGTCTTGCAGCGTTTGCTACTGGAGTGTGTTCCTTGATTTTAGGAACGCATTAGAAACCATTCTGTACTGTCATTTAATGACCAAGATAAGAGTTTGTCCAGTTTCAGTCTCCCATTTTAATGTCGTGAGACAGTAGAGCCATTCGACTAGAGTTGATTCAGGCAGCCTGTTATAATTCTGCACGGCTCGTTTAGGGCAATATCCACCTGTTTGGCATGTGTTGACTTATGCCTGAGTGTGTTTTGTTTTCATCGATGGACTCCCATTTTGTCAGGTTAGCCCGTGATGTACCCACTTCTGACCTCGGCCTTTCAAGGACTTCCACATTGGCCAGTTCCCATCATGAATAGCGATAAATATTCTGAAAATCTTTTCCAACCAGGACCGTGGAATGTCTCAGACCTTCATAGTTGCAGCCTGTCGTCTTCATCAGCGGTTGCTTATTTATCTGATGTTCTGAGGGAACTTTCTCTTAACCTTAGTTGTTGTGGGTAATATTGTTGTCCATGCATTGGATACGCTTCTTCCTGCCTCAGTTTCGTTATTTCCATACCTGCAGCTCTTTATCTTCGAACAGGAGGTGGTGCAATTCCTGCAAGACAGGAGATCCATTCGACTAGAGTTGATTCAGGCAGCCTGTTATAATTGTGCACGGCTCGTTTAGGGCAATATCCACCTGTTTGGCATGTTTTGACTTATGCCTGACGGGACAGGCATACTCTGCCTGCTAAGCAAGCCATTAATCCAGTGTCACATCATCCCTGAAATTAGGCAAGCTGTTATCTTGGTCATTACACGACAATACAGAATGGTATCGAGCACGTTCCTAAAATCAAGAAACACGGCATTAAAATGGGAGACTGAAACTGGACAAACTCTTATCTTGGTCATTAAATGAGAGTATGGAATGGTTTCGAATGCTTTCCTAAAATCAAGGAACACGGCATCAACATGGGCGGCTATGAAAGTCATACGTTGCTCTGGATTTCGTTTACGAATACATGGAGCGCTTTCGGAAGACCTATTTTTACAGAATCTATTGTAATATTTATAGAGAAATTTTTCATTCTCCAAACAGATCCCCGTATGTGAGTAAGAAACATGTGCCATTACGCTACTAGAAACAGACTGACATCAGGGCTATAGGCTTATAATTAAGCGCAGCAGTTCAGCGAGCTTTCTTGGAAACGTAGTATCCATCGTTGTTCCAGCGACCAACCTTTCACTCCTACTGGAAGGGATCGAAGTTCTTTCACATAATTTCTGTAGAATCTCACACGTATTTTATCTGGTCCAGATGTCATTTCATTGTTGAGCTAATTTAGTTGATTTTCCGTTCCACGAGTACTTATCTCAGTATCTGTCACTTATGAGGCCGTCTGCTGATTGAAAGACGATAACATTTCATGATCTTCCGCTGTGAAACAGTTTCAGAAGACTTAAGTTTTTCGGCCCTCTGTTGTCATACTAACTTTACATAGGACCAAAATAGCTTAAGATTGTTAGTCTCATTAGGTGGCAAATTTTTACTTCCGACTTCATATAACGTCTCACACTGCTCTATTTATGCTTATTTTCCTTCTTCCATGTCGACAGAACGTTAACGCACCTCCTCTCCCAGCCATCACCTCTCATTTTTTCCCCCATCACGTGATGCCACTTCTGTACGATGGCTTAGCCACTTAATTGCCTCCGTAAAGGGCAGTGTTCTTTCATTGCAGCTAGAGAATTCTGTAAGTAAGGTGTTTCCATCTGCTTAGTATAGTCCTCATTCTTCGAGTCCAGTTATGTTTCTTAAAACAACGTCTGCCCTGTTAGGTTGTCTTTCCATACCAGAATACGTCCCATTATTTTCAAGGTAAGTTCAATTTTTTTTTTTTTTTGGAGTCCACTGATTTCGCAGTTGCACTGTTTTTTGCATATATATAGTTACACTCTTTATCTGATGTAGAGTACTACGTTTAGAACTCCAATGGCTCAAGTGGTGTCTCATAATTTATTCGAATGTCACCTTCTGTCAGGTGTTTGCTGTTCATCCTTACTGGCGCACAAAACTGGCGTCGTAGTGATGAAGCAGATAGGCCCTACGTTTTAATTTAGGACCTCTGAAGTAAGGAATCCTGCGTGACCAGTTTCGAAATAGCTTTGTACTTACTCAAAATTTTCGAGGCGGGCTGTTGAATGTTTCCTTTGTGGGTCGATATGCGTATCCTACATTCGATCTCATACTATTTTTCACACATTATTATGTTTAATATTTTCTAACTATTCTTACGTTATCCTGAGACATAAATATTACGCCATAATTGATAATCGCCCTGACTAGGTGCCACTAGACAGTTTTATCTGATAACAGACAGTGAAATTCACGCTAAATGGGTTTGTTTACTGGAACATTTTATAAATAACTGTAAGCTCTTTTATGCGATTGTAAAGTCGCATGTTACGCGGCTGTTGGATAGGAATATACATCAACACAAGTTGCACGGTTTTGATATTTAGACTTCTTTCTACTCTGACACATTACCGTCTAATCCTAGAGAGCAGAAATGATTTATAGTTCCATTCCATCCGATCTCCTGTCTGAAAGTGGTTCGGTTCTTTGCTGAATGTGTCAGATCGCTGCTAGTGTAGTAGCGAACATGTCAGGCACAGTTCTGTATTAACGTATGTGCCACTGAAGCGTGTAAAAGGATCACAACAAATAGATAACCACAACAGTTGGATTTTAACGGATCAGCAGTATTTTCACACAGAAGATGTACTATTACTACTCTGACTGCAGCAGTGATATGCTTCGTGAGTAGCACACTAATTATGTACGAGCAGCCATAACAGGAAATCGTCCTGTTGTCTTGTAGAGATGAATAACTTTGGGTGCGTTTTAGAATGCGAGAACGAATCATTGTGAAATTGGCGATACTGGAAATAAAATCCCATAACCATTTACGAGTTCATGAGTTAAGAAAAACTTGAGGTAATCTCAGTAAAAGTGAAGAAGAATTACAGAGAATTATAGGACGTGTTGAATGGAGTGAATAATCTAATGACTACAGAATACGGATTGAGAGTAATCTGAAGAAAGACGAAAGTAATGAGCAATACTAGAAAAGAGATTAGCGACATTTAACTTCAAAATTAGGGACCACACAGTAGAAGAAGTTAAGGGAGTCTTCTACCTTGAAGTAAAATAACAGCTGGTGGATAAAACAAGTAGAAAATAGCAGACTAGCACAAGCGAAGAAGGCATTCCTGATCAAGAGATGTCTACCAGTAATAAACATCGGCTAGTGTCTCGAGTTCTTCGGCCGACTTTTGTTAGACAGTTTTTCTAACATTTCACCAGCACGAATGGCTCTACCCATTGTTCAAAAAATGGTTCAAATGGTTCTGAGCACAATGGGACTTAACATCTGAGGTCATTAGTACTCTAGAACTTAGAACTACTTAAACCTAACTAACCTAAGGATATCACACAGACCCATGCCCCAGGCAGGATTCGAACCTGCGACCGTAGCGGTCGCGCGGTTCCAGACTGGAGCGCCTACAACCGCTCGGCCACACTGGCCGACCCCATTGTTCCTCAGAATTCTTTCCAGGTATTGCCTCTCGCGTCGGAGATGAAGCGGTTCACGTTTTCGTCTTGCTCGCATTACGAGCGTATTAATGGCTACCCCATCAGTTACGTAAGAAGGGTCACAGAATCAAAAACTTAGCAAAGTGATACATCGGGGAAGGTAAACTTGGGTACAGTCTTTCTGCGGTACAGTCCCAGAGTGACGTACATCTTCGGCCGTATATTGAGCAAAGACGATGTAAAGACTATTTATAAACCGAAACAAATCAAAGTGTATTTCATGTCGGCAAAGAAGGAAAGGGATAAATTTGCAACGTCGGGAATATACCGCATACCCTGTACATGCCGAAAAATCTTTGTCGACATGACTGGACGATGAGTTAGCACCAGGATAGGATCACCGATCATGAGCAATATTGCAGGTTGGGACAGGTGGAGAAATCGACCGTGCTGGTGCACACGCTGTGTGAGACCGACCACACAGTGAAATTCGACGACACGGAAGGTCTTTCTGTTGAGAGGAACTATCACACCGGCTTGTTCAGGGAAGCTATAGAAGTACACATGCGTGACAACAGCTTCACTAAGAAAGAAGTAAGCTTCAATGTGAACAGATCCTGGTTTCCTGTGCTGCAGCGAACGACTTTTGTAGGTAGCAAGGGGAGAATCGCAGCGTTAATAACTCCGGAACAGCCCTCGGACGTTGGTGTGCCAGGTGAGGTCCTGTCCACCACAATGGAGGATAAATCTTTGACAATACAACCACTCGTACTGGCGAAACGACAGAAGAACCGTCAAATAAACGTTGGCCGAAGAACCTGAGACAGAATCCAACAGGCAGTTTGTCAAGAAGCTGTCACGAAAGTCCTAAGACTTCTGTATTAAACATCTGCCATAATTTGAGAAAGTCGTATCTGAGAATATACATTTTCGCACAGCAGTGTATGGTACGGAATATAGGACTTCGGGAAAACGGTAAAAGAAGAGAATGGAATCGTTTGAGATGTATGCCATTGAAGTGTCTTGAAAATTAGTGAGGTAATTGGAGATGGAGTAGAATTTCAGCAGGGGAAAAAGGGTCGAGAAAGTAAACGGCAGTGGTGAATTACAAGGCACGAACCCATTATTTGTTTGAAATGATTTCCGGAAATAATGCAATATAGATCCCCACTCTTCACGAATTAGAATTTTGCGCCCAGACTCACAAGTTACAGTGTTTGTGTTTGCGTACGCAAAAACAGTTCTGAACCAGTTTTATAGTGCTAAATGCTTGTTACATAGTCGTCTACCTGGAGGTGTCAAAAATTACATTTTGGCTACTCCGAAATCCCTGCCACAGGGATACACTTTTTGTGGACCTTCCAGTGTAAATGGTTATTACAAACCGTAAGCCCGGTGGTAAATGTATGTTATATAGCACTACAGGCTACAAAAATGTTGTTCGGTCACAGTGAGCAGGCGTGTACTGTATGGGGGAATGACCAACTGCTACAAAGAGTACAGTGTTGTTACTACTAGTAAGCTTTCCACAAATCTCATATATTATCCTATGTTTTCCACCTGTTCTGAAAGCTGCAGTTACCACGCAGTACTTAGTATGAACGGAACTGAAATCAGTCAGTCGTCTTCTTTAGGAAACGGCAGTGTTTAATTTATCTTGAATAATATCTGTACATGTACTCTGTAAATCTACTGATGAACGTTGTTAGGTAACTAATATTCCTGTTACGATTTTCAGGTTATTTGTGTGCTATCTCTGACGAAAATTCACGAGAATACACCATGCTGCAACCAGAATCCAAGGTAAGTGAGAACCTCAATTCGTTGAATCGAATTACATGTTTGCCTCGGCTTTACAGAATTAAGCATTGTGGTGTGAAATGGGACTGACTTGCCACGATGTGTTTACATAAACTAACAGCATTCATTAGTGTGTTATTCATAGTAAGAGTAAGGACTTTTAAACTGAGTTTGCTTTTATACTCTACTACGTCGGCAGTTTCTTCTGTAAACGTGTTCTCTATTTTCTAAGTGCGACATTAAGTCTATGATATACCTATTTTTCGAATTTTTATAATTCCCGTCCATTTACAAGTTTACATTTGTTGATTTTAAAGTTCTAAACTAACGTAAATATGCTAACATGAAAATTTTAAGATTGCTTTTACGACAGGAATTATTACTGATGATAAATGCCTCCCAAATTTATCGTAGCTTATCAATAACATTTTCGAAAAATTATCTGGCACTGGAAACTGCCACGGTCTGCGTTTACTGCTAAATGTGCACACTGTACAGTTAGTTGAACGCACGTGTGTGTCCTGTTTTCTTAGTGTTAACGTACGTATGTCAAATAAATCTGGTGTCCGCTACACTGTTGCTCACGTGCCTTGTAAACAAAAGCACTGAAAGTAATCAGGCAAATGAACCGTTTTTGTAGGCAGTGGGAAGTCTCGTGCATGAAGAGGAATTTACATTCTTGACCATGAGGCGCCTTTAGTATGGTCATAATTACTCTTGTCATCTCAAGGATCGTCTCGCTCGTAGAACTGGGTCGGCAGTTCGTCCTTTTCCTTGGTGATGTAGGTAAGAACCCTGTGAAAAACACAAATACGACCCCCAAGGCAAACACGGGTTTTTAATGGCTTTATAGTCGATCCTTTATCTAAACTGGGGCAGGCGAATATATCCTACGTGCACCTCCACATTTGCCAGGGCATTTGACGCTGTGTGGCGGAGGTTACCTTGGATATCACTCTCGTGTCCAGAATGAGATTTTCACTCTGCAGCGGAGTGTGCACTGACATGAAACTTTCTGACAGATTAAAACTGTATGCTGGACTGAGACTAGAAATCGGGACCTTTTCCTTTCGCGGGCAAGTGCTCTACCATCTGAGCTACCCAAGCACGATTCACACCCACTCCTCACAGCTTTACTTCCGCCACTACCTCGCCTCCTACTTTCCAAATTTCCTTGCAGAACTGGCGGAAATAAAGATGAGAGGACCGGACGTGAGTCGTGCTTGGGTAGCTCAGATGGTAGAGCACTTGCCCCCGAAAGTGAAAGGTCCCGAGTTCAAGTCTCGGTTCGGCAAACAGTTTTAATCTGCTTGGAAGTTTAACTCTCGTGTCCATTTTTCTTATTCCATCCGAGTGGTAGTAACATTGTACAAGCCTCCGAAGAAGCTCTCGTATGTCTGATCTGTCCATCCTGGTAATGTCGTCAGATAGGAAGACGAATGAAGAAGTATTTGAGTAATGGAGAAGGGGAACCAATTTATTGATAATAACTGAAGAGAGAGATTTATTATGACACTCACGCTGGTGCATTTCTGCAATAGAAGGGAAAGCAGTAGAAAGTCCAGGACGAGGTAGTGCAAGGGGAGAAGTTTGATGTCAGAAGACGCCCATATTCGCGGCTGAAACGAATTGATTGACATTTTGCCGACTTCAGCCATAGGGGCGAAGAGAGGAACCAGACGAAAAACATCACTTCGTGAGATGTGTGTGGGAGGAAGATATACTGTATGTTACCTTGCTATCCTTGGAACGTACACTCACAGAAATTTATAGCAAGTCCGTGTGAAATGCAGAGCACGTTACGTGTTCACAAAGTCTAATCGAAGCCGCGATGAAATCTTCTGCTCTTCAGTTGATTTCCTAGCTCTATACCGTGCGAATTCCTCACTGAAGATCACTAGTCAAGAATTGTTGGCAAGAGGTTTTTGTGATCTACTTCTTCAGAGAGGTAAAAACAAGTATCCTTAGGATTCATCCAGTGACTCTCCCTTAGGTGGCAACTTTTCCTACTCCTAGTTACAAGTGGTCACCCCACTTCAGGTTCTTTCAGACGTACACTACTCGATATTTTACTATTCTTCGGCAACCGCGTAATGAAACAGTAAAGGATACTTACGTCCGTTCACGTGCAAGTATAAATTTTATTTGTGAATAATATCACCTGCTAGTTGTTATATCGTCCATATCTGATCGGTGTTTCAATGTAGAGACCGATTTTAGAATAACATGAAGGAAGCGCGCTAGGGAATGCCACAAGCAGTTTCTGACATTTTCTACTGTTTTCGTTGTTATGAGACACTACGTTGTGCATTTTTTATTCAGTACTTGTAAATACTATGAGTTCTACATATTTAAGTGCTGTGTAATACCTTACAGCAATTTGGATGATTCTGATAGTTCTACAGTCACAGAGATTCATGGTGAGGGCACTTAAGCCGTGCGTCGTCAGTCCTTCACTGTCTTATACCTTGAAACGGACCTGCTTCTCTCATGCAACACGTGATGCTTGCAAATGAACTGAATTAATGTAGTGTCTTAACAATTTCCTGTGTCTTGAAGACGGAAATTTGTGTCAGTTACCAGTAACTTCTGTTTCAAAAGGGTTTTACGGTGAAATAGTTTTTTCATAAGGCTTCTTCACTTACTGATATATTGGAGTGTAGCAGAGTAAGGGCGTAACACAAAGGCGGTTCAATACCGCACTGAAAAAATTTTCTCTGTTGCAACACTTTTCAATTCGATCAGAATATTTGCCCTTTCTTACATGTCCATCTTGTACATTGGAACAGTTTTTCACGTTTGGAAGAGCCTTACTTGTCCAGGAAAAAGTTTTGTAACCTCAAGAAAAGACACCAGCGCCAACAAAGTGAATGCTTTTGTTTCAAAACAAACAAATAAATAAATTTCATTAAACTTATATTACAGGACCAGGTAGAGGCGAGCCTGTGGTAACTTTGTAAGGTCGTGGGTTATTTTCCTAGATAATATTGGATAACTGTAAGCATGAAAGTGGCTTCCGTATGAGCTAGGTGCCATCATCTAGGCGTATTAATTTTTGGATTTAATCAGTGAACACATCGGACAGAGCTGCTCAAGACGGCTGTTCGTGGAATCTGTACTTCTTCCTTCAGAGAAGATATTCAGTTGCCTGAAACAGCCAACGTACGCAAGCATAAAATTAGTTCCATATATCAGTCACACATTCAAAACATGGATGCAGGCCTCCAGTTAAACACATCAGTTGAACAACACTTTTTTGAAACCAGTAATGACTTACGTTTTCCAAACGGGTGGAGTGGTTCATTGATCTAGTGAGCAAGTAATAATAGCTGCTAGACGGGAAGTAGTGTCTTTCTTAAAACCTACACAGAATCGCACTTTCCTGTCTTGGGAAGCGATCGATCTTATGACTGGTTAGGTGGGCCCCTCAACAGTATCCTGTCTAGTGTACAAGTTTTAGATTTAATTTTTTCTATGCATTTCGGTGTCTCTGCCTCCCTAAAAGTTTCATCCTGTACATTCCCCATTTGTTATTTTCCGATTTCATAAAAGAAATCCCATTATTTTGAAGACAACTTATTTATGTCTCTTTAACTTTCTGCTAATTAAGTAACAGAAAGACAAGTTTTCTGCACATCTTGTTACGCACGAGCTTTCATTTAGTGCTCTGTCGGCCCATGGTCTACAGATAGATTACCAAAGGTATTCTCCTGAAAGCTTGTCAGTATGAATGAATATGTATACACTTTAGATATTACGGGACATTTTCAAGCAATCTGCGACCAAAACCACGAGTTACAGCTACTAGACAGCTGGTGGTTGCACACTAGCATTCTAGTTAAAAAATGTTTAGAAGACTGGTAGATGTTGTTAGGTGGCAGAAAGTAGAAGTAAATATCCTACCTCACAGCAACTGAGAGGACCTTCAGAAACGGAGGCGTTACAGAGTAAATCAACATGTGGCCTATTTCCTGTTACAGCATTTGCCGAGGGGCCCTGTTCTGGAAGGGCCGAGAAGCTCGTTGGGGTTTATCAGTAGCTTTATATGGCCACTACGCGGCTCATTACTGGAGGAAAAAAAGTGTAATATGTTTATTTCAATTAAATTTAATAAATACTGCAATAAACCAGTATGGGCTTTTTGTTTTACTACCGGAAGACAACATTTGTAATGGATTCGTGAGACTGCATTTCGACAAGGTGATTTATTAGAATAGAACACCAGTTAGGGCTGAAAACGTATGGGGAAGGTATACGGCCGGGGCCTGTTTGGGGGAACCACCCCAGAATTCGCTACAACTTAGTTAAGGAAAATGAAAGAGGGTGGCCGGACGTTGGTTTGAACGTCGGGCGGCCTTATCGGCGCGGGGTCAAAGGTCAACTGGCCAGTGTGCTGACGACCCTCCTTGCATCAAGTTGAAAATTACAGTCCAGTTCATTAACGACTGTCTCATCTCAGTCGGTATATTGTCTTACCTCACAGGAGTGCATGATGGTGACGTCTTCCAGTTTTGCACTTTAAGATCGATCGTCAGTGCTTTTAGTCCCAGCAGGCCTGAATCTCTAAGCAAACGTCAGAAACCTGACGTAAACTTGATTTTTTTTCTGCTACTTAGCTGATTTCTTGAAAAAGAAAAAAAAAGAGAGAAAATTGAAGTTATGGCCTAGGACTGATATTTTGGAAATTGTGGTACAGCGATAAGGTTTGCTAATTCTCTTTGCCTGATGCCAACAATTCTTCTCTACGAACTTATTTCACTTATGTGTTGCTCATTAACAATGTGGAAACCTTCAGCTGGAAGCCATTCAGGGGGTCTGTGTTTCCACAACATCAAATGCAGAATTCTAGTGGCTGCCATTTGCGCAAGCACAGTCTGGCGTCGTATTTTGTTCTACATGATAAGGGGACGGGTGGAATTTTATGTTGGTTCACAGACTACTCCTTCCGAATAGCGCCACGTGAGGGGGTTGCCGAACCCAACGTCCCAACTCTATAGACAGAGCTTCTTTATGTCTCATGTCTCATATGTTTCCAGATTATGGCACGCAATGATTAAGCTCAGGTTTGAATTTAGGACACTAACTGAAAGCTGTCAAGGTATTTACGCTGGTACTTTTCTTCACCCTTCCTGGCACATAATGGTGAGAAGAACATTCTGTTTAACATACTTTTAACAGAATCTGCCGGGATGAGCATAGCTACGGAAGCATGCTTCGGTAACTGGACTTGGAGGCGGAGATAGTTCGAAATAAAAGTTTGCTTTTCCTTATTTGAGACTCCTCTGGCAATGACTTCATGTTGTCTTGCTAAGCGCCCCGCGTGACACTATTTATCTGGAACACTGCTTTAACAAGCACTGCTGACTGCCATTTTTCTTGTCCTGTGCAGAGGCTTAGTGTTGAGTACTGTATCCGCGAATGCAAAGAGTATGTTTCCCGCGATAGAATCCTTGTACGAGGACTTGAGGAAACGTAAAATGCCCGATTTTTTTGTTTGAAAATTGTTAGAGGTTTAGAAATGAAACATAGTAACACTCTACATCCTTATTCTTCATGTCTATATATTTACTTCTGAACATAGTCGCCCTGGTGACGAATACCTTTCTCCGAACGAGACACCAGTTTGCTGATGCCGTTACTGTAGAATATCTGACGTCGTTGACGAAACCACAACCTCATCTACGCTTACACCGCTTCATCAATATGAAAGTGAAGACCTCCACGGCGTTCTTTAAGTTTTGGAAACAGATGAAAATCGGCTGGGCCAAGTCTGGACTGTATGGAGGATGGTTGTTGACAGTGAGCCCCAGGCATCGGATTGGTGCAGATGTGTCAGCGCTCATGTTTGGTCTGGCTAGGATTGTCACGCTGAAGCAGAGGACGAATCTTCAAATTCGAGACTCGATTACAGCACGTTGTTTCTCACGCACTGACGTAGTTACGTTACACGCCGCCCTGTTACAACATTAAATTTGGAGCCCTGTAACGGCGCAACGGAAAGTCGACCCAATAATATGTATGACATACAATATCTGAATCGATATTGAGAACAGAAAAATAAATGCGGAGGCAACACTTTTCAGCAAGCTCAAAACATTTTCCGTATTCTTGTAGAGTTAGATTTGAATAAAAACTCGAACTTTGGGCGAGGCCCTCTTTCCTCTTGGCCAAGAGCAATTCCGTGTCATGCTGCCAGAGATTGTGACGATGTCCTTAAAGCCAATGGTGCCCGCTGGAACGAAAGTATAAAAATGTGTGTGAAATCTTATGGAACTTACCTGCTAAGGTCATCACACTACTTAACCAAATCTATTCTAAGGACAAACACGCACACCCATGCCCGAGGGAGGACTCGAACCTCCGCCGAGACCAGCCTTACGAAAGTAAATTGGCGAATTTCTTCGTAGTCTCTCAAAATAGAGAACCCGCTTCCATTCACCACTAAGAGAGTAGCCGCTCTCGATTTAATGTTATTGTTGCACATTCTGTTGGTGCCTGCGGGTTCTTTGATAACCCAGTCCCAGTATGTTGATGCGCGGGACTCCTGTTTTCTTTTTACAAACGTTATTGTCAGGTAGAAACATGGACTATCTTCTGATTAACCAGAAGATAGAACATCCTGCGCCTGGTTAAGTGCAGTCTTGGCAGCATATGCATGGAATCTAGAACACTTACGGTGGAGGACTGCAGCACCATTCCCACTTTCAATTATCGAATAAAAGCAAGGATGGCTGACATAGTGTTTAGTGTGTCTGGTATTGTAAAACAGATCCTAAGATCCCAGACTCCCGGAAGGCCTCTGGCCCAGATAGAATACCCTTAAGAATTTATGTTCACTATGCTACAAATACAAATATAGCAACCATTCTAATCCATCATCTATCAGAGATCATTGGAACAGCGGAAAGTTCCACGGGTCTGGAAGAAGGCCCAGGCCATAGCAATCTATAAAAATGGTAGAGAATCGGATGCACATAATTACCGGCCAGTTTCACTGACACCGATTTGTTGTAAAAACATGGAATATATTTTGTGTTCAGACATAATGACCATTCTAGACACTGGAAAGCTCATTTGAAGAAACCAGCACGGATTTAGGAAACAGCGGTGATGCGAGACACAGCTGGCCCTGTTTTTGCATGATATGTAACAGGCTCCAGATACTGGCTCCCAGGTTGATGGCATATTTCTCGACTTTCGAAAGGCGTTCGACTCAGTTCCGCAGTGTCGCTTGCTCCAAAAAGAGCGCGCTTACGGTCTATCCGATGACATATGCGGTTGGATAGAAAGTCTTCTAACACACAGGGCGCATTATGTCGTCCTGAACGGGGTGACTTCAACAGAAACAAGCGTAACATCAGGTGAGTCCCGGGGCAGCGTAATAGGTCCGCTGCTTTTTACGACTTACGATCTTACATAAACGACCTGGTTGATGGTATTGACCGCGGCATTACAATGTATGCCGATGATGCTGTAGTCTACAGGAAAGTAGTATCACACGAAAGCTGTGAACAAACCAATGAGGATTTGCAGAAAATAAATGCGTGGTGTAATGACTGGCAGTTATCTATCAATATTAGTAAGTGTAACTTACTGCGTGTTGCAAAGGGAAAATCCCCATTAATGTACAAGTACAAAATAAATGCCTAGTCTTTGGAAGCGGTAACATCCGTCATGTGTCTGGGTGAGACGATTCGAAATGATCTCCAATGGAACGATCCGATTACACAAGCAAAGGGTAAGGCGAACTGTAGATTGTGCTTTATTGGTAGAATGTTGAAGCGATGCAGTCCTTCAACAGAGGAAATAGCTTACAATATGTTATTTCGTCCAGTTTTAGAGTGTTGTTCGTCTGTATGGGAGCCTTAACAGTTGTTTGTGATTCAGGAGATTGAGAAGGTCCAAAGAAGAGCGGCAAGATTCGTGACTAGTACATTTAGCCATCGCGAGAGCGTTAAAAATCTCACAGAAAGTTTGAAGTGGGACACACTGGCAGATAGACGGCGCACTAAATGGAAGGGGCTGCTCACTAAATTCCGAAATCCTATCTTTACGGAGGATGTAGAGCATATTATATTACCAATAACTTTCAAATCGCGCAATGATCACCATTCACATACAAGGGAATTTAGAGCTCGTACTGAGGCGTTCACACAGTCGTTTTTCCCTCGCGCGATCCGCCAGTGGAACAGTGGCGGTGGGGGAGAATATGACTTTGGCGCGAATTGTGCCCTCAGCCACACACTGCTTGGTGGCTAGCGGCGTATATATGAAGATGTAGATTCCTGAAAACAATCAGACTGCTCATTCAAGCTGCACAGTTTCCACACGCTGTGTAGAAAATCAGCGGTACGTAAAAAATGGAGACTGAAATAAATACCAGTGGTTACTGAATACAGACCCACGAAAAAGCGTATGAAACTCATAGGCGAAACATAAATTTTGTTCCATATATCAACTTACTAGGAATCTGTCAAGGGAGAAATCATCAATATAGGTATGTAGGTGAGTAACTTCATGTGGACACTAGCTATACAATTAGCGTTATGTTGAAGCGACGCTTCACGTTGACAGCGTACAGAAAAATTTGCCTAGTTATTTACATTCCAATGGACGCCACAAACACAGCAGACATTGGCACCACTTCTGGCAGCATGACAGGGTGTTGTTCCTATTAAAAACAGGTTGCTCTATTACGCTGCTGTGTTTATGTCTTCAGTTTCTTCATTAGCAGCCTCTCCTGGTTTTACTCGATTCAGAATATAATGTTTGAGAATTTCAGTGAATAGCTGTTAGGAACCTAGCAGTGCCAGAGGGCAAGCGAAAAAATTTATGAAAACGGCCACCCGTAGCTACGTCGTCCACCTCAGGTGCTTCATTTGTTTTTCCATCCATCATGTCTTTGCATACAGTATCAAGGGCTAAAACTGGAGGAAGCTAAGAGGAGCAGCCGACCAGAGAGAAACAGCTACAGCAGCAGCATTCTCATTTCTGTCTCATACTTTATATATTGCCTTTTCTTCTCTTATTTTGTTCCATCTAGTATTTCCATTAGTTCCAGAGATATGCATAGTGTCGGCTATATTTAACATCTTTACTTAGCAGTTGTGCCTAAGTTGTTATTGTGCTCTATAGGTTGGGTATGATCGCTCTTCCTGGTCATCTCTTAAATCTGCACAATTATAACATTCAGCCGCGCGGGATTAGCCGAGCGGTGTAGGGCATTGCAGTCATGGACTGTGTGGCTGGTCCCGGCGGAGGTTCGAGTCCTCCCTCGGGCATGGGTGTGTGTGTTTGTTCCTAGGATAATTTAGGTTAAGCAGTGTGTAAGCTTAGGGACTGATGACCTTAGCAGTTAAGTCCCACAAGATTTCACACACATTTGAACATTTTTTTACATTCAATTATGCCCACTCCTTAGTCTAAGTTTAAGACTACACAAGACCTATCTTCCATGCAAAAAATGCACTTCCCCGTACCCCATTTGGGCGACAGGAACACTTAAAAAGGTTCATACTATCTGGTCTCTTTGCTAGTAAAATCCTCCGACCTCACTGACACTGACAACAGAGAGCTCAGAGAACAATGTCGTGGAACTGAATAATAAATTAATTCTTACAGTTTCTTATTTCTCAAGCCGTGCTGTGTATATCATCATAAACAGTCGAGTGGAGCGCACTTCATCCACATAGATCTTCAGAATGCTGTGAAAACGATGTGTGATCTGCAGATGTGAACTTAACTAAACATAGGACATCTAGTCGCATCCGAAAACTCCGGTATTCCAATTGAATCAAGGACAGGGTCCGTTCACAAATCAAGGCAATCTGTTTACACACTTGCCAAGAATAGACGCTAGGCGCAAGTGTGCAGTCATAAGTGAGCACCTCGGAATGCCTAAAGCTCCACAGAGAAGCGCAGATTTGTCCCTCTGCTTACAGAGAAACAAAATGATTCTCCTCCATGTTGCACAATCGGCACTGTCCCAGACTATGTTTGCAAATCATCACTGGACGCTTTGCCAGCAATGTCTTGAAGAAATAATACACTCTCCAGCAATGGGTGAGGCTGGACACCCACCAGAGGGTCCTTGACACCTTCTGCCTCAATATTAGCAAACCTCGGTGCACTGATTTGAGCTCTCGACTCATCCAACCCGATTTCCTCGCACTCTTTCTAGACATGAAACTACTGACCAACTCCGAGCAGTTCTTACAAAAATGTTGTAGAAGCTTCTCGATGAAATTAAAGCAACACCCACCCGAAGGGCTTAGAAAATCGCAAGGCCTCCTGGAAAAAGCGGCAGTAAAGTGCTACAGGTTCTGGGTTCGGAGAACTGTTAACTGTTGACTCCTGGGCGTCTGTGTGGCGAGTGGGGACACTTTCCGAAAGGGTTAAAAAAAACTGCAGGATATTTTTGTGAGAGCCTTCGCTGATCTGCGTGTTTCTGCCCCACAGGTGGGAGGAGCAGCCCGCGCGTGTGTGGCGCCCACGGCGGCGGCAGAGGCGGAGCTGGCAGGCCTGGCACATGTCGATGCTGAGGGCGGAGCTCCGCAACCACCCCAGGGTGGCGGAGGCGTGGAGGCGGCGGGCGGCGGCGGCGGCAGGTGGGGGCGGCGGCGCGGCTTCCAGAAGGCACCCGCTGCTGGACGGTCTGCTGAGGAGGCCGTACCTGCCTACCCTGGTCGCACTGCTCATTTTCCTGGTCATCTACGTTCTGAGGAAGACTTGCGCCTCACTGGCGCGTCGTTCTTAGGGCATCTACTGAAGATTTAAATTCTGGTTACAGTCACCATCGATCTGCGCTTGAGTACCTTGTCCTGCATATACAGAGACAAGAACTTCAGCAGTGACAACGATCTCCTTGCTGGAGGGAAATGAAAACTCTGTTGCTAATTATGTAGGCGCCGATGTGTGTAGACGTGGGGAGAGGCAGTGCAGACGATAAGTGGATGTGTGGATATATGTGTATATGTGTTTAAAATATTTGCATGTACCTCTGTACTCTCTTGGATCTATTAAAATAGTTCAGCTATAAAAGTATTGAAATTTGTTAATTTGGATCCCTATTTTCCTTATCTCTATCCTATGGTTACCACGTCTGGGAAAAACCCTAATTCTTAACTCAGTAGTCCATAATTGAAGTTTGTTTCTGTACTAGCAAATGATACAATAATGAATGATGTGTTACTAATAAATCATTTGTAAATCAGTCACATTAGTAAATTACCCATTCAGAAAACATTGAGGTTGTGAAAAAAAAAAAAGATGGCTGAATACTCTTATGGATTCTTATCCATGTTGTGGAAGGACGTGATATACCAGGTTTGTTTATAAAAAAAATGAAATACTGTTCTCTATGTAAGGTATTGCCAATCTAGTTGATGTACAGTGAATGATGTTTGCTGGTGAGCTGTAGTATAGTAGTAAGTCGAATCCGCACTTTGATCACTACGTTTAGGGAATTATACAATACGATTGATCACGTTAAGAGAAAGCTATTCCCGTCCTGGTATTTATGTTATTTTAAACTTCAACGATTGGAACATGTAGACTGAAGAACTAAATCAGCTGAACTCGCGCTGTGAAGTAACTATCAATACTCAGTTTTTGTTTCGTTATAGCGATGAAATTAATCTCAGTTTGTAGCGATCAAATTAGTGTCAATAATCATGTGCTTGCAATGATGGAGGGAGATAAGTATTATTTCTCGGTAGATAGACGCGATATACATAACATAAATATATAACATATAAATATAAATATATAACATAGAAATTCAAATACAAAAACAAATAACGAATGTTAGAATTTCTCACCTGACAACGTAGCAACATTTTAAGGAGGGTTTTAATGCTGGATATCGAAACTAAAAAATTGTAAGCAGTAAATGAATGCAGATCTCTATTACAACGCCATGTAACCGAGGAGCAGAATGGTAATTAGCGGCACTACAGGACACGTATAATAAGAAATTATTGACCAATTTGTAAGTATATGTAATAACTATTTTCAGATTGCTACTTTCACACTCCACCTCTTTTTCGTCAGTCTCTTTTTCGTCAGTTAAGTAAATTACACACGAAGATTCGCAAAGGAGGAGACGATTACTTGCCGATATTTAGTGTCTGAATTGGAAAAACAAATTACCTATACGTGATATCACCGAAGAAGATCAATGTATTTGGCACGAGGTAGTGGACTGAGAACTTTCGAAGCAACCAATTGTGAGGTGTGTTCTGAAGAGAACAGGTTCCAGAACATATCAGTCTCGACTGACATATGGGTCCTAAGACTGCTAAGAGTAGATGCATTTCTGGTTTCTGAATCACTTGTTAATGACTTTGCACAGATATCAAGTAATAGTGCAGAAAAGTGAATGATGAAACAAAGGAACCCGTTTTCTAAAACTGTCAATAAAAGGATTGTGACAGAATGGTTAAAATTACATAAAGCTTACTGCATCAGTTGATCCATGACATGGAAATTAATTTCCATATGTACCATATGGCGAACGAAGTTTTAAATAATTTAGTGATTCTTTTAACTGTCCTATACATTGTGAGGTATAGGAACTATAGTTTACTGTGGTACACGTCTGTTATATTGAGTCTGTCTTATCCAGCAAAATACTGTTCGCTGGCCACATATCACGGTGACAGCTGACCAACAGCAACGTTCCCACTTCACAACACCCTACATCTCACAGACACATCAGTTCAAGACCACAACTGTTGAAAAATTCGATTAACTGGGGCATGTATAAAATCTGTATAAAACACACCAAATGACAGATTTATCAATATGATATAGCCAATAGTATTTTCATTCAGATAACCACTATGCAACGTGTTGCAACAGGTGTGATACACAAATCAATCCAGTAGCCCGCATGTAGAACCATTTGTAAATAATACACTCCTGGAAATTGAAATAAGAACACCGTGAATTCATTGTCCCAGGAAGGCGAAACTTTATTGACACATTCCTGGGGTCAGATACATCACATGATCACACTGACAGAACCACAGGCACATAGACACAGGCAACAGAGCATCCACAATGTCGGCACTAGTACAGTGTATATCCACCTTTCGCAGCAATGCAGGCTGCTATTCTCCCATGGAGACGATCGTAGAGATGCTGGATGTAGTCCTGTGGAACGGCTTGCCATGCCATTTCCACCTGGCGCCTCAGTTGGACCAGTGTTCGTGCTGGACGTGCAGACCGCGTGAGACGACGCTTCATCCAGTCCCAAACATGCTCAATGGGGGACAGATCCGGAGATCTTGCTGGCCAGGGTAGTTGACTTACACCTTCTAGAGCACGTTGGGTGGCACGGGATACATGCGGACGTGCATTGTCCTGTTGGAACAGCAAGCTCCCTTGCCGGTCTAGGAATGGTAGAACGATGGGTTCGATGACGGTTTGGATGTACCGTGCACTATTCAGTGTCCCCTCGACGATCACCAGTGGTGTACGGCCAGTGTAGGAGATCGCTCCCCACACCATGATGCCGGGTGTTGGCCCTGTGTGCCTCGGTCGTATGCAGTCCTGATTGTGGCGCTCACCTGCACGGCGCCAAACACGCATACGACCATCATTGGCACCAAGGCAGAAGCGACTCTCATCGCTGAAGACGACACGTCTCCATTCGTCCCTCCATTCACACCTGTCGCGACACCACTGGAGGCGGGCTGCACGATGTTGGGGCGTGAGCGGAAGACGGCCTAACGGTGTGCGGGACCGTAGCCCAGCTTCATGGAGACGGTTGCGAATGGTCCTCGCCGATACCCCAGGAGCAACAGTGTCCCTAATTTGCTGGGAAGTGGCGGTGCGGTCCCCTACGGCACTGCGTAGGATCCTACGGTCTTGGCGTGCATCCGTGCGTCGCTGCGGTCCGGTCCCAGGTCGACGGGCACGTGCACCTTCCGCCGACCACTGGCGACAACATCGATGTACTGTGGAGACCTCACGCCCCACGTGTTGAGCAATTCGGCGGTACGTCCACCCGGCCTCCCGCATGCCCACTATACGCCCTCGCTCAAAGTCCGTCAACTGCACATACGGTTCACGTCCACGCTGTCGCGGCATGCTACCAGTGTTAAAGACTGCGATGGAGCTCCGTATGCCACGGCAAACTGGCTGCACTGACGGCGGCGGTGCACAAATGCTGCGCAGCTAGCGCCATTCGACGGCCAACACCGCGGTTCCTGGTGTGTCCGCTGTGCCGTGCGTGTGATCATTGCTTGTACAGCCCTCTCGCAGTGTCCAGAGGGGTCTGGCACACCGGTGTCAATGTGTTCTTTTTTCCATTTCCAGAAGTGTATCATAATCCGTATTAACGAGAACAGAATGTTTATAATAAATGTTGTAGACTCACTGTTTATATCAATAACTGGTTGATTTGTTTCATGTTCTATGGATCATGTGCATGATAAATCGTAATGATGTGGATCATTGGAACAGCGGAAAGTTCCACGGGTCTGGAAGAAGGCCCAGGCCATAGCAATCTATAAAAATGGTAGAGAATCGGATGCACATAATTACCGGCCAGTTTCACTGACACCGATTTGTTGTAAAAACATGGAATATATTTTGTGTTCAGACATAGTGACCATTCTAGACTCTGGAAAGCTCATTTGAAGAAACCAGCACGGATTTAGGAAACAGCGGTGATGCGAGACACAGCTGGCCCTGTTTTTGCATGATATGTAACAGGCTCCAGATACTGGCTCCCAGGTTGATGGCATATTTCTCGACTTTCGAAAGGCGTTCGACTCAGTTCCGCAGTGTCGCTTGCTCCAAAAAGAGCGCGCTTACGGTCTATCCGATGACATATGCGGTTGGATAGAAAGTCTTCTAACACACAGGGCGCATTATGTCGTCCTGAACGGGGTGACTTCAACAGAAACAAGCGTAACATCAGGTGAGTCCCGGGGCAGCGTAATAGGTCCGCTGCTTTTTACGACTTACGATCTTACATAAACGACCTGGTTGATGGTATTGACCGCGGCATTACAATGTATGCCGATGATGCTGTAGTCTACAGGAAAGTAGTATCACACGAAAGCTGTGAACAAACCAATGAGGATTTGCAGAAAATAAATGCGTGGTGTAATGACTGGCAGTTATCTATCAATATTAGTAAGTGTAACTTACTGCGTGTTGCAAAGGGAAAATCCCCATTAATGTACAAGTACAAAATAAATGCCCAGTCTTTGGAAGCGGTAACATCCGTCATGTGTCTGGGTGAGACGATTCGAAATGATCTCCAATGGAACGATCCGATTACACAAGCAAAGGGTAAGGCGAACTGTAGATTGTGCTTTATTGGTAGAATGTTGAAGCGATGCAGTCCTTCAACAGAGGAAATAGCTTACAATATGTTATTTCGTCCAGTTTTAGAGTGTTGTTCGTCTGTATGGGAGCCTTAACAGTTGTTTGTGATTCAGGAGATTGAGAAGGTCCAAAGAAGAGCGGCAAGATTCGTGACTAGTACATTTAGCCATCGCGAGAGCGTTAAAAATCTCACAGAAAGTTTGAAGTGGGACACACTGGCAGATAGACGGCGCACTAAATGGAAGGGGCTGCTCACTAAATTCCGAAATCCTATCTTTACGGAGGATGTAGAGCATATTATATTACCAATAACTTTCAAATCGCGCAATGATCACCATTCACATACAAGGGAATTTAGAGCTCGTACTGAGGCGTTCACACAGTCGTTTTTCCCTCGCGCGATCCGCCAGTGGAACAGTGGCGGTGGGGGAGAATATGACTTTGGCGCGAATTGTGCCCTCAGCCACACACTGCTTGGTGGCTAGCGGCGTATATATGAAGATGTAGATTCCTGAAAACAATCAGACTGCTCATTCAAGCTGCACAGTTTCCACACGCTGTGTAGAAAATCAGCGGTACGTAAAAAATGGAGACTGAAATAAATACCAGTGGTTACTGAATACAGACCCACGAAAAAGCGTATGAAACTCATAGGCGAAACATAAATTTTGTTCCATATATCAACTTACTAGGAATCTGTCAAGGGAGAAATCATCAATATAGGTATGTAGGTGAGTAACTTCATGTGGACACTAGCTATACAATTAGCGTTATGTTGAAGCGACGCTTCACGTTGACAGCGTACAGAAAAATTTGCCTAGTTATTTACATTCCAATGGACGCCACAAACACAGCAGACATTGGCACCACTTCTGGCAGCATGACAGGGTGTTGTTCCTATTAAAAACAGGTTGCTCTATTACGCTGCTGTGTTTATGTCTTCAGTTTCTTCATTAGCAGCCTCTCCTGGTTTTACTCGATTCAGAATATAATGTTTGAGAATTTCAGTGAATAGCTGTTAGGAACCTAGCAGTGCCAGAGGGCAAGCGAAAAAATTTATGAAAACGGCCACCCGTAGCTACGTCGTCCACCTCAGGTGCTTCATTTGTTTTTCCATCCATCATGTCTTTGCATACAGTATCAAGGGCTAAAACTGGAGGAAGCTAAGAGCAGCAGCCGACCAGAGAGAAACAGCTACAGCAGCAGCATTCTCATTTCTGTCTCATACTTTATATATTGTCTTTTCTTCTCTTATTTTGTTCCATCTAGTATTTCCATTAGTTCCAGAGATATGCATAGTGTCGGCTATATTTAACGTCTTTACTTAGCAGTTGTGCCTAAGTTGTTATGTGTGCTCTATAGGTTGGGTATGATCGCTCTTCCTGGTCATCTCTTAAATCTGCACAATTATAACATTCAGCCGCGCGGGATTAGCCGAGCGGTGTAGGGCATTGCAGTCATGGACTGTGTGGCTGGTCCCGGCGGAGGTTCGAGTCCTCCCTCGGGCATGGGTGTGTGTGTTTGTTCCTAGGATAATTTAGGTTAAGCAGTGTGTAAGCTTAGGGACTGATGACCTTAGCAGTTAAGTCCCACAAGATTTCACACACATTTGAACATTTTTTTACATTCAATTATGCCCACTCCTTAGTCTAAGTTTAAGACTACACAAGACCTATCTTCCATGCAAAAAATGCACTTCCCCGTACCCCATTTGGACGACAGGAACACTTAAAAATGTTCATACTATCTGATCTCTTTGCTAGTAAAATCCTCCGACCTCACTGACACTGACAACAGAGAGCTCAGAGAACAATGTCGTGGAACTGAATAATAAATTAATTCTTACAGTCTCTTATTTCTCAAGCCGTGGTGTGTATATCATCATAAACAGTCGAGTGGAGCGCACTTCATCCACATAGATCTTCAGAATGCTGTGAAAACGATGTGTCATCTGCAGATGTGAACTTAACTAAACATAGGACATCTAGTCGCAACCGAAAACTCCTGTATTCCAATTGAATCAAGTACAGGGTCCGTTCACGAATCAAGACAATCTGTTTACACACTTGCCAAGAATAGACGCTAGGCGCAAGTGTGCAGTCATAAGTGAGCACCTCGGAATGCCTAAGCTCCACAGAGAAGCACAGATTTGTCCCTCTGCTTACAGAGAAAGAAAATGATTCTCCTCCATGTTGCACAATCGGCACTGTCCCAGACTATGTTTGCAAATCATCACTGGACGCTTTGCCAGCAATGTCTCGAAGAAATAATACACTCTCCAGCAATGGGTGAGGCTGGACACCCACCAGAGGGTCCTTGACACCTTCTGCCTCAATATTAGCAAACCTCTGTGCACTGATTTGAGATCTCGTCTCATCCAACCCGATTTCCTCGCACGCTTTCTAGGCATGAAACTACTGACCAACTCCGAGCAGTTCTTACAAAAATGTTGCAGAAGCTTCTCGATGAAATTAAAGCGAGACCCAGCCGAAGGGGTTAGAAAATCGCAAGGCCTCCTGGAAAAAGCGGCAGTAAAGTGCTGCAGGTTCTAGGTTCGGAGAACTGTTAATTGTTGACTCCTGGGCGTCTGTGTGGCGAGTGGGGACACTTTCCGAAAGGGTTAAAAAAAACTGCAGGATATTTTTGTGAGATCTTTCCCTGAGCTGCGTGTTTCTGTCCCACAGGTGGGAGGAGCAGCCCGCGCGTGTGTGGCGCCCACGCCGGCGGCAGAGGCGGAGCTGGCAGGCCAGGCACATGTCGATGCTGAGGGCGGAGCTCCGCAACCACCCCAGGGTGGTGGAGGCGTGGAGGCGGCGGGCGGCGGGGGCGGCAGTTGGGGGCGGTGGCGCGGCTTCCAGAAGGCACCCGCTGCTGGACGGTCTGCTGAGGAGGCCGTACCTGCCTATCCTGGTCGCACTGCTCATTTTCCTGGTCATCTACGTTCTGAGGAAGACTTGCGCCTCACTGGCGCGTCGTTCTTAGAGCATCTACTGAAGATTTAAATTCTGGTTACAGTCACCATCGATCTGCGCTTGAGTACCTTGTCCTGCATATACAGAGACAAGAACTTCAGCGGTGACAACGATCTCCTTGCTGGAGGGAAATGAAAAGTCTGTTGCTAATTATGTAGGCGCCGATGTGTGTAGACGTGGGGAGGGGCAGTGCAGACGATAAGTGGATGTGTGGATATATGTGTATATGTGTTTCAAAATATTTGCATGTACCTCTGTACTCTCTTGGATCTATTAAAATAGTTCAACTATAAAAGTACTGAAATTTATTATTTTGGATCCCTATTTTCCTTATCTCTATCCTATGGTTACCACGTCTGGGAAATACCCTAATTCTTAACTCAGTAGTCCACAATTGAAGTTTGTTTCTGTACTAGCAAATGATACAATAATGAATTATTTGTTACTAATAAATCATTTGTAAATCAGACACATTAGTAAATTACCCATCAGAAAACATTAAGGTTGTGAAAAACAAGATGGCGGAATACTCTTATGGATTCCTATCCATGTCGTGGAAGGACGTGATATACCAGGTTTGTTTGGAAAGAAAATGAAATACTGTTCTCTTGGTAAGGCATTGCCAATCTAGTTGATGTACAGTGAATGATGTTTGCTGGTGAGCTGTAATATAGTAGTAAGTCGAATCCGCACTCTGATCACCACGTTTAGGGAATTATACAAAACGATTGATGACGTTAAGAGAAAGCTATTCCCGTCCTGGTATTTATGTTATTTTAAACTTCAGCGATTGCAAATAAAAAAAAATGTTGAATTAAATGAAATATGTAGACTGAAGAACTAAATCAGCTGAACTTGCGCTGTGAAGTAACTATCAATACTCAGTGTTTGTTTCGTTATAGCGATGAAATTAATCTCAGTTTGTAGCGATCAAATTAGTGTCAATAACCATGTGCTTGCAATGATGGCGGGAGATAAGTATTATTTCTCGGTAGATAGACATGATATATATAACATAAATACATAACATATAAATATAAATATGTAACATAGAAATTCAAATACAAAAACAAATAACGAATGTTAGAATTTCTCACCTGACAACGTAGCAACATTTTAAGGAGGGTTTTAATGCTGGATATCGAAACTGTAAAAAATTATAAGCAATAAATAAATGCAGTTCTCTATTACAACGCCATGCAGCCGAGGAGCAGAATGGTAATTAGCGGCACTACAGGACACGTATAATAAGAAATTATTGACAAATTTGTAAGTATTTGTAATAAATATTTTCAGATTGCTACTTTCACACTCCACCTCTTTTTCGTCAGTCTCTTTTTCGTCAGTTAAGTAAATTACATACGAAGATTCGCAAAGGGGCAGATGATTACTTTTCGATATTTAGTGTCTAAATTGGAAAAACAAATTACCTACACGTGATATCACCGAAGAAGATCAAAGTATTTGGCACGAGGTAGTGGACTGAGAACTTTCGAAGCAATTAACTGTGAGGTGTGTTCTGAAGAGAACAGTCTCGACTGACATATGGGTCCTAAGGCTGCTAAGGGTAGATGCATTTCTGGTTTCCGAATCACTTGTTAATGACTTTGCGCAGATATCAAGTAAGAGTGCAGAAAAGTGAATGATGAAACAAAGGAATCGGTTTTCTAAAACTGTCAATAAATGGATTGTGACAGAATGTCAGTCTCGACTGACATATGGGTCCTAAGGCTGCTAAGGGTAGATGCATTTCTGGTTTCTGAATCACTTGTTAATGACTTTGCGCAGATATCAAGTAAGAGTGCAGAAAAGTGAATGATGAAACAAAGGAATCGGTTTTCTAAAACTGTCAATAAATGGATTGTGACAGAATGGTTAAAATTACATAAAGCTTACTGCATCAGTAGATCCATGACATGGAAATTAATTTCCATATGTACCATATGGCGAACGAAGTTTTAAATAATTTAGTGAAACTGTCCTATAGATTGTGAGCTATAGTTTACTGTGGTACACGTCTGTTATATTGAGTGCGCCTTATCCAGCAAAATACTGTTCGCTGGGCACATATCACGGTGACAGCTGACCAACAGCAACGTTCCCACTTCACAACACCCTACATCTCACAAACACATCAGTTCAAGACCACAACAGTTGAAAAATTCGATTAACTGGGGCTTGTATAAGATCTGTATAAAAACACACCAAATGACAGATTTATCAATATGATATAGCCTATAGTATTTTCATTCAGATAACCACTTTGCAACGTGTTGCAACAGGTGTGATACACAAATCAATCCAGTAGCCCACATGTAGAACCATTTGTAAATAATATCATAATCTGTATTAACGGGAACCGAATGTTTATAATAAATGTTGTAGACTCATGAACAATACAAATTAAGAAGGTACTTAATGTCCAACCAGTGGGAATACACATAATTCCCAAAATATACATCAGCTTACTCTCTCGACATTTTCACATGCAGACTGAAGTCCAAAACAGCTGCTCCAACGTTTATCCGAGATATTACGAGAGACACTACCGCTTTATATAGAGATCACTGTTTATATCAATAACTAGTTTGTTTGTTTCATGTTCTATGGATCATGTGCATGATAAATCGTAATGATGTGGAATGAGTTAGTTTACATTCACATCACAGATTAATTTGTATATGGCTACATGCTGAACTTTCATAAAAGTGTTTTAAAAAATACGTGGATGTGAGTTACTAATTCCTATCCATCACGTTTTACACATTGCAGTCATATAAGCTCTTCTATGGAATAAAAGAAGTTATCATGAATGAACAATTTCGGTTATTATTATCAAAAATTTTAGTTGCAACATTGTGTACCCCGTTTTGTGCTAAAGACCAACTAAGTGTGGAGTAATGAATATCATTTTTCCTTCTGGTACCGTAATTATGTACACCATTGTTACTTTTGAAACGTAGTGGATTATTTACAACAAACTTCACAAGGAACTAAATATATTGTGAGCGGAAGTCAGAATGCCCAACTTCTTAAATAGATAATTACTAGGTGATCGCGAGTGAGCACCACATATTATTCTTACTGCCCGTTTTTGGGCAACGAAGAGTTTCTTTCTTAAACCTGAGTTATCTCAGAAGATTAATCCATAGGACATTACAAAATGAAAACATGGCAAATATGTCAGCTTACAGATTTGTCGCTACCCAAGGTTTGCAATGATTCTATGTGCAAGAGTGGCTGAACCAAGTTGTTTTAAGAGTTCCAAAATTTGCTTACTCCAGTTTAAATTCTCATCAGTATGGACACTTAGGAATCTTAACACTGAGGGTTTGACTGTTCGCTGTAAGCCAGTCAATGACATGCGTACTTTTAAGAACATTGTTTACCGTTTCTTCTGTTTCTGTATATAAGCTTTGATTCATTACAATACCACTGCCGCCTGCAAAAAAAAAAAAAAAAAAAAAAAAAAAAAAAAAAAAAAAAATAGAACTAATTCTACTTCTTATATATTAGACGGGAGAATGTTTACACTTATGAGAAACCATAGCGTACCTAAGTTTGAGCCTTGGGCAGCCCTGTAGTTCAGTTATCCCCTCTCAGAATAATGTTCACAGATTACACGTTTGAATTACTGAGTGAAATTTACAGCATTATTTTGATTAGTTATAATATTATTCATTGTTTGGCAATGCCATCAATCCAATAAACATTCATTTTATCCTGAAGAATATTGTCATTCACGCAGTAACATGCCTTAGATGGGCCGCAGAAAATAGTATCTGGCGCTATTTTCTTATTTAATGTTTGTAAAATTTGGCGAATGAACATATAAATAGCATTACCGGTGGAGCAAGCATAATGAAATATGACTTGCGAATGATATTATTATTTCTCAGGTTAAATAATATTATAAAATACATCATCATCTCATAGTTTTTGGAAAATGATTTCTGCATAGAAACAGGTCGGTAGTTACAGAAATCTCTCCTAACACCTTTTTCAATAGAGGGATTTGGAAATGGCACATTATAATGTATACCTATGCATTATAAGTTGTTCTCTGCTCATGGTGTAAGCAACAGGATAATTAGATGCTCAGTTTTCAAAATACAGCACACATAACATTAGTTACAATGTCATAGCTATCTAAACCTTATAACATGAATGTTGAATGTAGATTAGACAGAGCTAGCAGTATAAAACGTGATTTCTATAACCAGGGTTGAACAATACTACATGAACTGCATATATATCTAAAAACACTATGAGGCGCATATCAATGTCACAAAACGTAGAATATCACCAATCGAGATAAAGAGGGGAAATTAACGATACATTAAAGGAGTGGGCATTGTCCCAGCTTCCTTTCCGAGTTACCATACACGTGACATCAGTCACAAAGACCTCATTGTTAAATAAACCTAATGACAGGTATGTCCACTCTGTTTTGCGACTCTCATTAATGCCTTTGAGCAGCGACTACCTATAACATAACGTAGCTAAAATATCAATTCATACTAATCTATTCTTCGTGTACCGCGCCTTCGTTGAGAACAAAACGAAATAGTCTACATTAAAGTGGAATGTTACACGAAATGGGGAGCAGGATACGGGAGAGGGAGTGTGTGTATATACATATATACACTCCTGGAAATTGAAATAAGAACACCGTGAATTCATTGTCCCAGGAAGGTGAAACGTTATTCACACATTCCTGGGGTCAGATACATCACATAATCACACTGACAGAACCACAGGCACATAGACACAGGCAACAGAGCATGCACAATGTCGGCACTAGTACAGTGTATATCCACCTTTCGCAGCAATGCAGGCTGCTATTCTCCATGCAGACGATCGTAGAGATGCTGGATGTAGTCCTGTGGAACGGCTTGCCATGCCATTTCCACCTGGCGCCTCAGTTGGACCAGCGTTCGTGCTGGACGTGCAGACCGCGTGACACGACGCTTCATCCAGTCCCAAACATGCTCAATGGGGGACAGATCCGGAGATCTTGCTGGCCAGGGTAGTTGACTTACACCTTCTAGAGCACGTTGGGTGGCACGGGATACATGCGGACGTGCATTGTCCTGTTGGAACAGCAAGTTCCCTTGCCGGTCTAGGAATGGTAGAACGATGGGTTCGATGACGGTTTGGATGTACCGTGCACTATTCAGTGTCCCCTCGACGATCACCAGTGGTGTACGGCCAGTGTAGGAGATCGCTCCCCACACCATGATGCCGGGTGTTGGCCCTGTGTGCCTCGGTCGTATGCAGTCCTGATTGTGGCGCTCACCTGCACGGCACCAAACACGCATACGACCATCATTGGCACCAAGGCAGAAGCGACTCTCATCGCTGAAGAGGACACGTCTCCATTCTTCCCTCCATTCAAGCCTGTCGCGACACCACTGGAGGCGGGCTGCACGATGTTGGGGCGTGAGCGGAAGACGGCCTAACGGTGTGCGGGACCGTAGCCCAGCTTCATGGAGACGGTTGCGAATGGTCCTCGCCGATACCCCAGGAGCAACAGTACCCTAATTTGCTGGGAAGTGGCGGTGCGGTCCCCTACGGCACTGCGTAGGATCCTACGGTCTTGGCGTGCATCCGTGCGTCGCTGCAGTCCGGTTCCAGGTCGACGGGCAAATGCACCTTCCGCCGACCACTGGCGACAACATCGATGTACTGTGGAGACCTCACGCCCCACGTGTTGAGCAATTCGGCGGTACGTCCACCCGGCCTCCCGCATGCCCACTATACGCCCTCGCTCAAAGTCCGTCAACTGCATATACGGTTCACGGCCACGCTGTCGCGGCATGCTACCAGTGTTAAAGACTGCGATGGAGCTCCGTATGCCACGGCAAACTGGCTGACACTGACGGTGGCGGTGCACAAATGCTGCGCAGCTAGCGCCATTCGACGGCCAACACCGTGGTTCCTGGTGTGTCCGCTGTGCCGTGCGTGTGATCATTGCTTGTACAGCCCTCTCGCAGTGTCCGGAGCAAGTATGGTGGGTCTGACACACCGGTGTCAATGTGTTCTTTTTTCCATTTCCAGGAGTGTATATACCGGACACTGCGAGAGGGCTGTACAAGCAATGATCACACGCACGGCACAGCGGACACACCAGGAACCGCGGTGTTGGCCGTCGAATGGCGCTAGCTGCGCAGCATTTGTGCACCGCCGCCGTCAGTGTCAGCCAGTTTGCCGTGGCATACGGAGCTCCATCGCAGTCTTTAACACTGGTAGCATGCCGCGATAGCGTGGACGTGAACCGTATATGCAGTTGACGGACTTTGAGCGAGGGAGTATAGTGGGCATGCGGAAGGCCGGGTGGACGTACCGCCGAATTGCTCAACACGTGGGGGGTGAGGTCTCCACAGTACATCGATGTTGTCGCCAGTGGTCGGCGGAAGGTGCACGTGCCCGTCGACCTGGGACCGGACCGCAGCGACGCACGGATGCACGCCAAGACCGTAGGATCCTACGCAGTGCCGTAGGGGATCGCACCGCCACTTCCCAGCAAATTAGGGACACTGTTGCTCCTGGGGTATCGGCGAGGACCATTCGCAACCGTCTCCATGAAGCTGGGCTACGGTCCCGCACGCCGTTAGGCCGTCTTCCGCTCACGCCCCAACATCGTGCAGCCCGCCTCCAGTGGTGTCGCGACAGGCCGGAATGGAGGGACGAATGGAGACGTGTCGTCTTCAGCGAAGAGAGTCGCTTCTGCCTTGGTGCCAATGATGGTCGTATGCGTGTTTGGCGCCGTGCAGGTGAGCGCCACAATTAGTACTGCATACGACCGAGGCACACAGGGCCAACACCCGGCATCATGGTGTGGGGAGCGATCTCCTACACTGGCCGTACACCACTGGTGATCGTCGAGGGGACACTGAATAGTGCACGGTACATCCAAACCGTCATCGAACCCATCGTTCTACCATTCCTAGACCGGCAAGGGAACTTGCTGTTCCAACAGGACAGTGCACGTCCGCATGTATCCCGTGCCACCCAACGTGCTCTAGAAGGTGTAAGTCAACTACCCTGGCCAGCAAGATCTCCGGATCTGTCCCCCATTGAGCATGTTTGGGACTGGATGAAGCGTCGTCTCACGCGGTCTGCACGTCCAGCACGAACGCTGGTCCAACTGAGGCACCAGGTGGAAATGGCATGGCAAGCCGTTCCACAGGACTACATCCAGCATCTCTACGATCGTCTGCATGGGAGAATAGCAGCCTGCATTGCTGCGAAAGGTGGATATACACTGTACTAGTGCCGACATTGTGCATGCTCTGTTGCCTGTGTCTATGTGCCTGTGGTTCTGTCAGTGTGATCATGTGATGTATCTGACCCCAGGAATGTGTCAATAAAGTTTCCCCTTCCTGGGACAATGAATTCACGGTGTTCTTATTTCAATTTCCAGGAGTGTATATATATATATATATATATATATATATATATATATATATATATATATATATATATATATATATATATATATAGTGAGAACATCATTCATGTTGTATCGCAAAAAAAGTGGAAAATCACCAGATACAGAGGGAGAGACTCCACATAAGCCAATGTGCTGACGTATTCACATAAACTGTCAAGGACATCATTCATTTTCATATTGTAATAGTGAATAAGCTCGTCAGTAGAAAGGGTGGAGGGAGGAGGAGAAAAAGAAGCCACAACATGCATAGATAAAAGTCCGTTACACTGGAAAACAGAATTCAGTAGTAAGTTAAAAGAAATCTACTGAAATATAATAACATTAGTGGTGGGTAAACATGGTCCATTATTGAAAGCTGACTCTATTTTCCAATTATTTTAGCCTTCGAGTTACAATATATTCCCAATCCGATGGTTTGGCTATATGTTGTTGTATCAGAAAATGTCTCCAGAGCCTATCAGAACACAACAAGTGTTCTTACAGACGTACCACAGGCGAGCGCTTCACGGTAATGAGTTGGTTAAATGGACTTTCCACCTGTCGTGTTTCCGACTCTTTGGAGCTGCCGCAGGTACCAGAGTCTCTCCCATTGTAGATTTTCGTCAGTCGGCCAGCAACGGCGGATATGTCATTGCCGTCAGTCGCGCAGTGGCCTTGTTGAAGGTCTTCGTTTCCGTATAGTTTCGGAGGTCTAAAGCACGTAAGATCTGGACACTATGGGTAATGGAAATAATTGCAACAACTAAAGGGAAGCACTGTCTTCTCAAGAATACTCATTGTCACCAAATGCACTGCAAATATGATGAGTATACGAGCTATCTGTTTTGTAAATTCCGAACAGAATAAGTGCCGAGACCGTTTAAAAACTGGCAGAATCATTGCTAAAGAGCAGCATTCTTGCCCACCTGACGAAGCAGATGTGCAGATTAAGAAACGATTGCATAGCTGCAGGAAAAGAGTGAAGAAGAAAATAAAGTGCCTGTCTTCCATATTTTTAGAGAGCAGTTTCGAGATTTGATGGTAAAGGTGTAGATTTTTTCGCAGATGAGACAAACCATGAGAATTCAAAATCTGTATTTTGTAAAGCAAGAAGGGAAACTATTGGGACGAACCATAACGCTGGTATCAGTTCCAAGCTTCAACAGGGTGAAAACATTTTGAAATTTGCTTACGGTATCACTTTTTCGAAAACTGAGGATAGGTCTGTTCCTTATAAAAGAATCCTGATGTTCGGTTGTGAAGAAGCAAAAATACATCCCGCGTGAAAATGGAATAGTTCTTATGGTCGCAATATTGCAGAGTTGTTCTAAATGGTTCAAACAAATGCAGACCAACACAAAAAATGGCTCAAATGGCTCTGAGCACTATGAGACTTAACGTCTATGGTCATCAGTCCCCTAGAACTTAGAACTACTTAAACTTGACTAACCTAACGACAGAACACAACACCCAGTCATCACGAGGCAGAGAAAATCACTGACCCCGCCGGGAATCGAACCCGGGAACCCGGGCGCGGGAAGCGAGAACGCTACCGCACGACCACGAGCTGCGGTCACACCAACCCGCTGCCATCAGAAACACAGAAGCAGTGAGACCGGTATTACCTCTTTTCTTTGCTTTGCTACCAGTCAAAATACACATGAAATACTTGTTTATGGATTGAAAAATAAGATGCATTTATCGTCACCGAAAACTGCGGTGCTACACTTTGAAATGGCTACAGTTAAAGTTATGAGAATAGTGTTCCCAGAAACATCCCTTTCCAGTTGTAATTTTCACTGCAACCATTATCTGTGCAAGAAAATGCAAGAACTGGGATGAACGGAGGGCTGCAGGGATAGTGAAAAGTCCGGTTGTTCTACCGCAAGTGTGACGCAGTTTTACATCTACTAGTAAAACGAGTTGATGAAGTCGAATTTAAATGTGGAATATTTTTAACCAATAGCACAGGACCATGATTGCTGTCGAAGGCTGGCACAGGAAATTAAACTCCTCAGTAAATCAACAGGTTAGAACTTATTTTTTCTGATAAATAAACTGAAGAAGGAAGGAGTGAATGTTATATTTGATATTATAAATCATTCCATTGGTCAACCACTTCAAAAAAGAAGAAAAAAAAATTCAGTTGTGTGTGAATTCCTAAGGGACCAAACTGCTGAGGTCATTGGTCCCTAGCCTTACACACTACTTAAACTAACTGAAACTAAGTTAATGCCAAGAACAACACACACACACACACACACACATACTTGCCCGAGGGAGGACTGCAACCTCCGGCGGTAGGGGCCGCGCAATCCGCGACCTGGCGCCTCAATGCGCTCGGCCACTCAGCGCGGTTAAAAGAAGAAAGAGAGACTGGAGGAAAACACGAAAACTCCATAAACAAAACACATCACCATGCTTAATACTGTGTAGGAAAACCGTTGGAATTTGAAATAGCTTCCAGTCGTCTCGGAATGGAGGAATACATGTCCTGTTTGGTTCTCAATGGAATCTTATAGCAGTCTACAACAAAATAGTGATAAGTTCACAGAACAACGATAGAGGCGGATAGCAATCGTGCACCTGTCACTTAGAAATAGACAGCAATATCTCAAGAGAATGACCGTGGTGGTCAGAGGACATTGCGAGAATATATCTCCGTGCTCACAAAACGAGTCCTGGATGATGCGAACTGTGTTAACACAGGATCACCAATGGGCAACAAACAAGAGATGGATCTGATCAGGCAAAGTGGTCACAGTAATATGACCTCGTAAAGTAGTCATGGGGCCTGTAAAACGCCAATGCGCCCAAATCTAGACCCAACCTCCGCCGTGTTTCTATCTTTGGACGTTAACTAGGCCAGAAGTTGGGAACAGTTCGAAACAAGAGTCATTGGGTCCAATGAAATTTATCCATTGGTGCATAGTACATGTTTCATGGCTTCGGCACCATGTTTTCTTGGTACGAGCTTCTGCATAACTGAATGTGTGGCTATGAAATTCCGGCTCGCTCTGAAACTGCTTGCTAATGGAGCTCCGTCTATGTTGTTTCGCTGCTGACAGGGTATGCAAGTGCGACATTCAGTCCTACAGAAATGTTGTTTCGCTGCTGACAGGGTATGCAAGTGCGACATTCAGTCCTACAGAAACTTTTGCAGCTGTCGTTCTCTTATTCTGCGTCACAATCCTTTTCATTGACCGTGTGTCAAGGTCACGCATCATCCACATTTACCCGCGTTGTGACACAGCACATGAAGTTTTCCCACTTTCCTGGCATACGTTATACAGCTTCCGTACGGTGTCTCTTAAAACACGAAACACTTAAGCCATCTTGGTTATGGAAACATCCACCATATGAGCATCAACAATTTGTCGATGTTCGAATCCACTCAGGTCCGCAATAAAGCATTCAAAATCCACAGTACACTGTTCTGAATGCAACCGATGCTTGCAACGTGTTAAAGATATTCCACAGATGCCTTTCGTAGGCAAATACAGCAGTGCAATCTGCAGGATTGCGTAGCATCTGCATTTACGTTCAAGCATTCAATTCTTTTATCCGTATTTTGTATAACGACTGGCGGGATTTATTATGTTTAAAATCTCTGGATTTCCTACAAAAAATTAAGTGCGAAATTAAAATTTATAAAATGAGATAAGATGTGTAATCACTTGCTACAATAATGTCATAGAAAGAAAAAAAAAACATAGAATCTTAAAAACAAAAAAAAAACAGTATTTAAAGAAAAAGCATTCATCAATTACCCACAGCCACTTCAAAACAACAAATGCATTTGCAGGAGCGCTGGCTTCCGTGGCCGTCGTCATCATGTTTCCCTTTATGTCACTGTGTCGTCACGTTTATAAAACGGAAGTTTCTGCCACTGTTGCAAGTTGTCTTCATCAGTAAATTATATGAGCGATCATTATTTGTTTTTACATGCATTTGAAAAAATTTAAAAAATTTTAATTGCATGTATCGCAATAAGATAAACAGTTTCGGTTGAAGTAATCAACCATCTTCAGATCTCCAAAGAATAAGTAAAACTGCTGTAATTGAAAAGATCTATTTATATTGATGGTGTTCCAGAAAAGACATTTTCACCATAATATGTTAGCTAAGACTAAGAACATAACCAGCTTGATGAGTCATTACTGTTCAGCTTATGTGAAATGGATGAGAATCCACATCTCCATAGGAGGAAGCATTTACATCAAAGATATATAATATGCATATTTCATATAACAGCTGAAACTGATGAACACATTCGTTGAAAATAGACCGTATCAACAGATGAGCAACACAGTGATGCTGAATCTATAAACGTAAGAAAGTAAGAACGACATTCCTTAGAACATGAAGAAATAAAATAGATCGGAAAGAAATAGACGGTTATAAAAGCAAACGTACAATGCAGGATGAAAATGCTCATAAGTATAAGATGAAAGTCTGTGCACTGCATCGTTATGTGAAATAATTTGTCAGTTACCTATAATATACAGATGTGCAAGCAGTTCAGAGTTGGCGGCGACCTGTTCGAAGGAACACTACAAACTAAAAGCTTGATGTACTTGCATAAGTATACGTCATCAGGCCACAAGTGGCCCATCGCGGCAATCCGACCGCCGTGTCATACTCAGTTCAGGATGCGGATAGGAGGGACGTGTGGTCAGCAAACCGCTCTCCCAGTCGTTATGATGGTTTTCTGTGACCGGAGCCGCTACTATTCGGTCGAGTAGCTCCTCAATTGGCATCACGACGTTGAGTGCACCACGAAAAATGGCAACAGCGCATGGCGGCCCGGATGGGTAGTTGCATAGGCCAGACTGAAAAGTGGCCACATAAATCGACAGATGGCGTGCAGTTACAAAAATTCAGTGATGGAAAGATGTTACAACAGTCACACGTTAAACAAAGGGAAATAAAGCTACTAACAGTGAATTAAAGAACATAAATCAAAGCATATGAGGATATACAAATGTAGACATATAATCGTAAAAAATAAATAATTTATGAGACAGAATAATATAAATTTGTATTTCTGTTTGTTCTTCGTCGTTTTGTTCTTCTTCTCTTGCATTTATAAGTCCAGAAACATAATTGCTCCTCTGTTCATATGGCCTAATTTTAACGAACGTATCTCGTTCATGATATTTCAATGTGTTACACAAATGTTCATTTTATATATTTTTGATGCGAATGCTTCCCGCTGTTCAGATGATTTGCCTTATCGATTTCATATAGGATTAATACTAATTCCTCACCAAACTAGGTATATTCTATCTCTTAAGTACTGTGATACAGTTTTTGTGGAACACCATCAATATTAAAAAAAAGAAAAGGAAAAAAACTTGTTACCTAACTACTTTTATGTAAATGCGATCTAGGCAGTAAAACGTTTTGAGTGGTATTTTAGAAACATTTATACACGCAGATTTTTATCTTGAGACAACGAAAAATCTAAAAAATTGCGAATAGCATTAAAAACCGGAAAAATACGTGTCCAACATTTTTCTGAATGCTATCTGCCGGTCCCAATGTTCACGTTCGTGCCCCAACCACAAGGGGACGGACGGGGAGCAACTGTCAAGACTTCAATAGAAACATACAGTTTTTATTCTGGAATCAAACTGAACGTGAAAAAATACGAGTATTTACTAGTGCTATGTAACACTTTAGTCGTCGTGCGTAGATGGCTCTGTAATCGTCAAACAGCACAACTGAGTTCCAAAACACTATTGTCTCGAGAAACACGGTCTGGATGAAAAACATAAAAAAATACGTATGTGTTAAAAGATTCAGTGTTTTTCAATTTCCACCGTGTAGCTGTTCACTCATTCATTATCTGACTTGATCTGATTTTGTTCATGTCGTCCCCCATTTCTTAAATACGCTCCTTCACAACCTGACTGCATTATTCGTTAGAATGCAAGCTGTTACAATAGAAGAGGAAACTGAAATGGTTTATATTTATGGAGAAAGATGCTGATATGCCGACAATGCTATAACCGTTAATGCTCATTATTTTTCAGACAGAGTGCAACGTTACTTTTCGTCGGGCTGTTCAACAGTTCTCCATCATAGAAACCTTACAGCCACTAAAAACGAACCGTTAAAAAACAGTTGCTGGGGAGAGTAATGAACTTGCTCATCACTCAGCAGTTAAGTCTTGAATAGGTAACTATAGTACTGTTTTCCGATTCTTGAAACGTTGAAGATATCATTCGTATCATATTTCCCTCCATCAGGAGCTTTGTGGTGTCACCGCCAGACACCACACTTGCTAGGTGGTAGCCTTTAAATCGGCCGCGGTCCGTTAGTATACGTCGGACCCGCGTGTCGCCACTATCAGTGATTGCAGACCGAGCGCCGCCACACGGCAGGTCTAGAGAGACTTCCTAGCACTCGCCCCCAGTTGTACAGCCGACTTTGCTAGCGATAGTTCACTGACAAATTACGCTCTCATTTGCCGAGACGATAGTTACCATAGCCTTCAGCTACGTCATTTGCTACGACCTAGCAAGGCGCCATTACCAGTTACTATCGATGCTGTAAAACATGTACCGTCAAGAGCTATGTTCACCAATTATGGATTAAAGTTAAGTACTCCAACAGCTACGACCTTTTTTGCTAAAGTCTAACTTCCTTGTCCAGTTCCAGACCTCACGCCAGCCTGTGTGAGCTTAAACGCGTGCCTTTCGGCTTCCTGTCATCGTGGGTTGGCTGTATTGCCAGTCCACAACAAGCTTCATGGCAAGGGTTTCGAGAACCATACCACATCTTGTCAGTTGTTGCTTCAACAAACACGAAGTGCGGGCAAGTGCTCTACCATCTGAGCTACCGAAGCACGACTCACGCCCGGTACTCACAGCTTTACTTCAGCCAGTACCTCGTCTCCTACCTTCCCAACTTTACAGAAGCTCTCCTGCGAACCTTGCAGAACTAGTACTCCTGAAAGAAAGGATACTGCGGAGACATGGCTTAGCCACAGCCAGGCAGTCCAGTGTCCTAACCAGCAAGACAGCCAGGTCCTCCTTTCTTGACTTTTGTTTCAGGGTTTGCTTGAAGACTGAAGTTTACAATAAAGTGATAACAACGCGCGGTAACATGATTAAGCGTGTCACCAATGTATGTCAGCAGATTACATCGGAAACATTTCTCAGCTGTGTCGATTATTCCATGTGCACACAAAAAAGTGCTTCGAAGTGGGCGGCTACATTTTTGAGCACGTACTAAGAAATAATTCTTATAAACAAAGTGAGAGGGCTCACCTCTACCATACCTTTTCACAATTACTGAATACGTCTGGATTTCTTTCTCTGATCCAGCTCATTTTTCTCTAGATAATGCCATTTTGGAAGTCAATTGTGTTATTTGTCGATTGCAGCGCCACCTACCGTGCAAATGACGGAAGTGTTACGTACAAAAGCTACGTATTTTTTCCTATAGAATCCCAGTCAACAATAAAAATTGAATGTTCTACTTAAGATTTCTAAGTTGCCCCCGATCCACCCCTGGAGAATGGGGCACGATCAATGTTGGTATCGCCGGACAGCATTTTTGAAAACAGTGAACATGTATTTCTCCGTTTTTTTTTTTTAATCCGATGCCTAGTTTTTGCGGTTTTTCGTTGTCTTGAGATAAAAACTCACGCAGCATTAAAAAAACAATGTTTGAGATCGCTTCTCCCTATCCTGATAGTGTCAGCTTCCAGACGAAACGAATAATTTGATATGGAACTCTTGTTGTCTATCAAGTCGTGAAACAGCCTCAAACTGGCCTACACTAAAGCGCATGCGCACTGTTCAGTATTTTAGAGTATCCACTCACTCACTTACAGCACCCGCTTAATTGATCAGATTATTGAAGCTCCTCAACTCTGCAGCCAACACAGTCACTCGCTCGTGCTCCACTAACAGTACAGCCTCTGCTAACCAAAGAATACTTATCATTCAAGCGTTCAGGCATCCAAAGAGGCTCATTCTGGCAAACATTTTAAAGAAACTGCCATTTTTCGTGATATACAGCGTGTTTATTTTAACTGGACACAACTGAATACTAACTCGGAAACGACACAGAGGACATGTGTTTGTGCTACAAGAGACCGCCTCCTAACCTCCCCTTCTATGTGCGATGGCGTCAACTTTGTGTTTTTCGAATGGGAACTCCCCATTTTTATTGCATATTCGGATTATACTCAAAAATATTCGCACGGTTAACTGAAACCATCGTTTCTCATTCGTTGTAGGTGTGCGCTGTAATCGACAAGTATCAATTATGCCAGTTTTTGCAATTGGGAACCGATGAAATTGATCCACATTTCTGGCAAATAAGCTACTTGTATGGTAACAAAGTCCCCTTTACTAATATTAACTTTTTTCTAAGAACATTTTTTTTCCGTACGGTGCGTCGATTTTGAGACATGCAGTTGCCTCATATTAAAGGAAATATCCTGTATACACCTTTCAACATGATCGGAAATGTTAACTACGTATCACGTGAACGCATCCTTTGCCATTCAGTTTAACGGAAAGCATTATGGCAAATATTTATTCAGCCTTCATAAAAAGAGGTTTGAGTGTAAAACATGGAAAGGATGAGATCAGTGGGCTGATCGTCAGAGATATTCCAGCCATGTAATGCGTTTGCAGTCATCAACAACGCGACCACATGGCTTCCAAACAATCAGCCCTCTTGAGACGGTTTTTCAGTGCGGTCGATGGTCTCAGTAATTGATACTGAATATGGTGGTGCCAGTGAAGTTCCCACGTGGCCAGCAGAGAGACGGAAGGACAGAGAGACAGCGGAGGGAACGAAGTACGTGGAGACGGTGGCGATGCGCTCATCCAGCCTTACTCTGATGGATTGTATCGTGCTACACGAAAAAAACACTCTTTAGCACAGTAGTCGGTTCTTAGATTTACTTCTGGGGGAGACTGAGTGCATACTTCAGTATACACATAACATTAGATTACTCTGTTAAATGGGATTTTGGGATTTCTAGGCGAATTTCGATGGTGAAATCTTCTCGGGTAAGGCGTTGTTCTGCGAAAACGTTTGGACAAGTTTCCTATTCGTCATCTTCAGGTATATTGTCAGGGTCATATGCCGTTCGTATCTTTATAGACTAAATGAATTCGCAGTTGCCGGCCGGTGTGGCCGTGCGGTTAAAGGCGCTTCAGTTGGAACCGCGTGACCGCTACGGTCGCAGGTTCGAATCCTGCCTCGGGCATGGATGTGTGTGATGTCCTTAGCTTAGTTAGGTTTAAGTAGTTCTAAGTTCTAGGGGACTTATGACCACAGATGTTGAGTCCCATAGTGCTCAGAGCCATTTGAACCATTTGAACCAATTCGCAGTTACGAATATGAACAATCATCAGCTGTAGAATGGAATGACAACAATGAAAATTATGTACTGGACCGGGACTCGAACCCGGATTTGACACTTATCGTGAGCGGCCGCATTTCGTTTATTGACGATGAACTATGTATTTCTCTTCGTCGTGTACAACGGATGGGCCAATTGCACGTCTCCGGACACCTTCCGCGACACACCTTCTGGAACCACGCGGTTGGCCCAGCCGTTGCAGACGGAGCAGAGGAATATGCGGTCCAGCGTCTATAAAGATGCAGACTGGACGTGAACCCGACACTTTGCCTGCACATGACTCGTAGGAAACTTCTCGAAACGTTGCCACATAACGACGCCTCCACTCGGCTGACTGCCCGAGACGACTTCATCACTTTATTATATCTTGAACAAGATGGAATACTTAACTTTTTAAAAAATCCGTGCCCACAGGACAATCTCCGTATATTTGTTGCTGTCACTGTACACTTACGTATCACTCGGTGAAGCACACAATAATAATCTCTTCTCCCAGTGCACAGTTCACTATAAACATCGCTACCTAGTTCTGTCTACTGCAACTCATGCGCTCTCGGCTCTGCAGTGAGACGATGCTGTCGTCTTCGGCGATGACTGCAAAGTAGTTTGAGCGGCAGTCTGCTCTGACGTACGTGTCTTCAGCAGTGGCGGCGTATGGAAACTCTTGCGTGTGTATGCTGGCGACTCTCACTGTGCTTACTTGTGGATCCGTCGTGAGTTGCCAGCTTTCACAGGATACCTCGTTCTTCGGGCGATACCACAGACTGTGCATCGGGGTTTGCAGCTAAACCGGTGTGGATTGTACGCTGAGCGGCGATACCTGTGCAGCGAACAGGCCTATTAACTATAACACGATACACTGCGAAATCCTAAGTTAGACTTTCATTCTACCTGTATTCGAGACTGGAATATACTCTACCTGAGAAGAGAACCTAAATCTTCCAGAAGGGGAGGAGGAAACGAAATGAAACTTCACAGGTTGAGATGGTATGTCAAGTTGCTTTAGTGGTTACGAAATCAAGTCCACTGTACAAAGAACTTGGCAGTATGAGTCCACTTACCAGTATGTCGTTGCACCACCCCTGGCGCGGATGCAGGCACTGATTCGGTTGGGAAGGGTGTCACAAAGCTGTTGTATCCTCCCGTGAGGCAAACTGGCCCACAACTGTAGTAACAGGTCCTTCATATCCTGGATATCGGCACTGGAACAGTGTTGATCATCCGACATGGCCCTACACGTGGTCTACTGGAAAGGGAACAGCGGATCTTGCTGGCCATGGGATTACCTCATCATTACTCAGGCGGTTCACACAGACACATGACGTGTGCAGACGAACGTCACGCTGTTGAAAAATGGCATCTAAGTACTACGACATGAGAAGTAAGACACGTGGAATCAGGATGTATGTGACGTACCGTTGTGCGGCAGAGCTCCCTCAATCATTACCAGCCGCGATCTGAAGTCGTACCCTATGGCTCCCCACATCGTGCCGCCAGGACGAACACCACTCTCCTTTTCCAAACATTGAAAGAATGGGACCTTTCTCTTGGTCGCCGCCTGACCATCCGACGATGGTCACACGAGATACGGCAGAACCGTAATTCAGTGCTGAGCACAATGCGAGGCTGTTCATAAGCAATCAATATTTTCTGATCACGGCGTCAAGCAGAACTCAGTCCCCTATTCTATGGCCATAATAGTAGCCTATGCATGTGATGGTAATTCAGTAGTTGAGCTGCTACTTGTCTCCGAGCAGTGGTTCTGGGTGACACTAAACGCTGCAGGGAGTCCACTACTTGTTCCTGGATTCCAGGAGCAGACATGAAGAGGTTACGATATGCTTGGTGCATCGTACAATGATCCTGTCTTGTGGGGATCAGATGTAGCCGACCGGAATCTGACCTCACAAATGTTCAAATGTTTGTGAAATCTTATGGGACTTAACTGCTAAGGTCACCAGTCCCTAAGCTTACACACTACTTAACATAATTATCCTAAGGCCAAACACACACATCCATGCCCGAGGGAGGAATCGAACCTCCGCCGGTACCAGCCGCACAGTCCATATCTGTAGCGCCCAAGACCGCTCGGCCAATCCCGCGCGGCTGCCCTCACATTCCCAAGAAATCATTAACATTGGGCCACTGTCACATCCGCACAGTCCAAAATGTTCTAGATACTGAACGATTCGTCCAGCGGCAAAATGGAAAACCACAACAAGGTCACTTTCGAACTCTGCCCCGCTATAGTACCCCCGCCTTTCCGAGTCCTTCACACCTGACTCTGTTCACGCCGCTTATGTATCTACCAGACCAGGTAATAACACTAAGAACGAAGAGCAGTAATGCACTATGGTGGCAGTTCTACTTGAGACAGATAACTGCAACTTCTATCATTTGCATACTGGTATGTGTACGATGTTGTTATTGTTGTGGTCTTCAGTCCTGAGACTGGTGTGATGCAGCTCTCCATGCTACTCTATCCTGTGCAAGCTTCTTCATCTCCCAGTACCTACTGCAACCTACATCCTACTGAATATGCTTAGTGTATTCATCTCTTGGTCTCCTCCTACGATTTTTACTCTCCACGCTGCCCTCCAATACTAAATTGGTGATCCCTTGATGCCTCAGAATATGTCCTACCAACCGATCCCTTCTTCTGGTCAAGCTGTGCCACAAACTCCTCTTCTCCCCAATCCTATTCAGTACCTCCTCATTAGTTATGTGATCTACCCATCTAATCTTCAGCATTATTCTGTAGCACCACATTTCGAAAGCTTCTATTCTCTTCTTGTCCAAACTATTTAACGTCCATGTTTCACTTCCATACATAGCTACACTCCATACAAATACTTTCAGAAATGACATCCTGACACTTAAATCTGTACTCGATGTTAACAAATTTCTCTTCTTCAGAAACTCTTTCCTTGCCATTGCCAGTCTACATTTTATATCCTCTCTACTTCGACCATCATCAGTTATTTTGCTCCCCAAATAGCAAAACTCCTTTACTACTTTAAGTGTCTCATTTCCTAATCTAATACCCTCAACATCACCCGACTTAATTCGACTACATTCCATTATCCTCGTTTTGCTTTTGTTGATGTTCATCTTATATCCTCCCTTCAAGACACCATCCATTCCGTTCAACTGCTCTTCCAAGTCCTTTGCTGTCTCCGACAGAATTACAATGTCATCGGCGAACCTCAAAGTTTTTATTTCTTCTCCATGGATTTTAATACCTACTCCGAATTTTTCTTTTGTTTCCTTTACTGTTTGCTCAATATACAGATTGAATAACATTGGGGAGAGGCTACAAACCTGTCTCACTGCCTTCCCAACCACTGCTTCCCTTTCATGTCCCTCGACTCTTATAACTGCCATCTGGTATCTGTACAAATTGTAAATAGCCTTTTGCTCCCTGTATTTTACCCCTGCCACCTTTAGAATTTGAAAGAGAGTATTCCAGTCAACATCGTCAAAAGCTTTCTCCAAGTCTACAAATGCTAGAAACGTAGGTTTGCCTTTCCTTAATCTTTCTTCTAAGATAAGTCTTAAGGTCAGTATTGCCTCACGTGTTCCAGTATTTCTACGGAATCCAAACTGATCTTCCCCGAGGTCGGCTTCTACTAGTTTTTCGATTCGTCTGTAAAGAATTCGTGTTAGTATTTTGCAGCTGTGGCTTATTAAACTGATTGTTCGGTAATTCTCACATCTGTCAACACCTGCTTTCTTTGGTGTACGATGTGTACAATGTTAGGTTGAAATCCGAACATGTCTTCCGAGTGCTTCGATTTTTTTGTCAGGCAGCGTATTTCCAGTTCCTAAGTGCGTACTGAAATCTGACGCTACTGAGGCGGTGCCTTGGTGACTATCAGTGCCCTCAGTGAGGTTTCTGTGTGATTTTTTTGGAAATTTGTGGTAGGTTGCAACAGGACCAAACTGCTAAAGTCACCAGTCCCTAGACTTACTCAGTACTTAATCTAACTTACACGAAGGACAACAAACACGCCCATGCCCGAGACAGGAATCGAACTTCCGACGGGGGCAACCGCGCAAACTATGGCAAGGCTCCCGAGACCACGCGACTACCACACGCGGCTTATGGGTAGTCGAACTGATCTGGATATTTGTTCATTCTCAGAAACAGAGCCATAGAAAGTCATTCTGGCAGTCTAACTGCTTATATATTTGTTAATGTAAAACAGTTACAACCATTTAAGGTCACCTTAAGTTAATTGTGATAATTGGACTGTAGAATGTTGCTGTGTCTGTGCGAGGAAAATATTTTCCTTAAGGTTTCTGCGAGCCGCTGTATACACTAGTAATTCTAAACCGAAGTATTCGCCAAGTTATTTCAGACACTACTTTTATCTTTAGGTTTGCTAACATTTAGGAAACAATGACTCCTACGTTACACGACAGACTCCCTCTTCACTCCTAAATATAAGTTTAGTGTTGTAACTTTTACGACCCGCACTTCTGAAATCACAGAGTGACCTTGAGACAGAATAATTACATAGTGATCGAATGTAAGCCTAGTGGAATACGTAAGTAGTGCCTCTTTTCCTTCTGCTTCATAATCAAGCCAGAAAATATGTACAATTTCAGTTTGTCTTCTACGCTGAAACTCACACACAAGGTCTGCGACTTTCAAAGTTCCACAGTGGTTGCCATGTTGTACAGAGTGAACCAAAACTCAACCGACAAAATTACAGAGAGTGTGTTGTGTACCAAAGTAAGAAAAAATGTCTAGTGAAGATAAGCTGTGAAATGCATGTTGCGAGTGGTCCACTTGTACGTGGAGCCCGATTTTGTAATATAATTCATGAAAAATGACCTGGAACGAGATTGTATTTTTTACACCACTGAACCAAAGATGTTGCCTGATTGTAAGTAGGTGTGCGCGGAGTGCAGTAGCAGTTGCCGCTGCACTCTGTCATAGATAGGACGGAGGTCTTTAAGCTAGTGGCTAGCTGGGAGAATTTAGCTGTTGGTCTGCAGACGAATGATGTTTATACTCACACAGAGCCAGTAAATGTTAGGTCGTAGTTATTCCTATAACAGTGTAAAGTGTGTTATTAATTTCTAATGCTGTGAGATTATCAGGAATTGAAGTGATACAAATCGTTAACAAATACTGAGAATTGCCGATAGTAATTGTAGAAGAGTAATAAATTCATATCGTAACCCAAAGGGAAACCGATTGGAACCATTTCTTGAGGTAATTAATTTATGTATATTTAGTTTTAAGTATGCAGCCACGCAATGTGGCTTCCGCTAATTTTTACAGTGCTGAACCTTGAATGTAGGAACCAAGTACCTTCCGTCAGATTTAATGTATAGGTTGGTTAGATGTACATGATTTGTAATATGTTGTGTATCTTGTAACCCTGATACAAACAAGTTAAATTTTGGAATCTATTTTGTCAAACGATGTCACACTTTTTCTCATGTAACAATGCAAGTTGAGAAGTTCACTGATTGTGAAGTTAATGTTAAATGTTTTATATCAGATTTTTTTGAAGGTGAAACCTTATTTTGAATACAATTTTCAAAGTGAAGCATTCGGTCTTAACTCTTAGCATATGCCCTTATCAGTGCCTCATCCTCTTCAATGTCGTGTTCATTTAAATGCAATGAATATTTTTTAAAAGAAATGACTTTTCAAAGTTAGAAAAATATTAGTGTGCCAGAATCAGAAAAGTATTAATGTTCGTAACAGGTTCAATACGGGCAGCACTGCACAGCGCTGGTCCGATGTGCAGTATTTTCACTGAACATATGCAAGGGTATTCACTTATCAACCAATCTACTGACATTACTTGTATGAAACTATTTTACTGCCGGCATTGCACTTAGTTGTGCCAAGATTGAATATTTTCTATGTGGGGAGAACAGAATACCAAGAATACATCCATTGTGACTTTAGAGCTAAGGAAAATTTATTTCATTGTTTATTTGAATAGGGAACTTTATCAGTTTATTTTACAGGGCCATAGAACTCGGTTCTCGTGAGACTGGGTAAATTTCAGAGGGACTGATTTCATTATGAAAATTGCATATTGGTTTTGTAGGTTTGGTCATTTGCTCATCAACACGTCACACAGTAAATTTCCGTAAGACAAGCACTACGCATTGCATATTCATTGATAAACAAAAACACAAATATTTTAAAAAGAACATTACAATCTTTTCAGAACTTTGAACACTTTTTCCTTTTCGATACTCTTAAACACACCTTTTCCACTATAAACTCTTTGATTTCGATATTTTAGGAGAAAGTAATGTGAACCAGAACCAGAAAAAAGACCAGCGTACATGGACTGAGCTCTCGTTCAGTAGAAGATATGTGTTTCACAATAGCGGAGATGAACGAAGGACCCATAGCCCTTCAGGTACGCAGTTTATAGCCCACGCGTACTATCAGATATTTTTCTCAATCTCTTGGTCCATACTGCCACCTCTGAATGTTTGTCGGTGGAGCTCTGGTTCATTCGGTATACTGGAGCTGTGAAATGGAACTGTCTTGTTCTGCAGCAACAGATATTAATTTAATACACGTCTGGTCTCCTCTAATTTTTTAGGTATATTCCGATAACTTTTTTACAGTGGTATCTAGGATTAAAATGATGATTCGTGGTGTGTAAAAATAATTTGTAATGTGCCTCCATTGACACAGATTACAAACAAACGCTTAATATGATCAACTTCGTCCTTTTTAGGAATTCATTTTCTGTGTTCATACGAGGGAGTTGATCATTTCTTATGTGTAGTGCCTGGGACTTACAATATCTACTTTATGTAGCCGTGAATTATGTCATCCGGATTTCGATTCAAGGAGTGCTTTCACAAAATCAGTCTGTCGCAGCTGCAGCAGAAGTGTGATTTCCGAATCGTGCGACTGCGGATGATATCAGGTCGCCCTTCCACATTCAGCCGCGTCACTCGCAGGAAGCTTCGCATCCATAGTTGGGGAACTTGTAGGCTTTGTTTTCAAAATCCGATCTCAGTTCCGTGTCCTGAAGTGTGCCATTTTTCGAAACATCCTCTGACAAGAGTTTCTGACCTACAAATTAAAGCCAGGCGGTTTTTCGTAATTCAATTAAAATTTATCATGCTTGTATCAGTTTATTGATTCATTTATTTTACGTAGAATGATTTAGCCCTTTAGGTCCTTTCTCACATATAACCAGACATTCTAGCAGTATTAACGTCGTAGTGTGCCTAGCAAACGAGCTGCACGTAACACGAACAATAGTATGGCTCTGAGCACTGTGGGACTTTAACTGCTACGGTCATCAGTCCCCTAGAACTTAGAACTACTTAAACCTAACTAACCTAAGTACAGCACACAACACCCAGCCATCACGAGGCAGAGAAAATCCCTGACCCCGCCGGGAATCGAACCCGGGAACCCGGGCGTGGGAAGCGAGAACGCTACCTCACGACCACGAGATGCGGGCGAACAATAGTAAATAAGGATACCACTTGAGGCTGAAGCCCCTCTGGCAATTTCCCGCATAAATAAATTTGTTTTTGGAGGGTGTCCGCCTTGACTAAGAAACAACTTTTTTCCTTCTTCTGTCCCACATGGGCCTACCAGAAACTCTGCACACGTGCAGAGCTGTTGTTCATATGCATCTTCCTGGTCACAGTGTGCACACTTACCAGGCGTGTAAACAAGGAGACGGAACCGTCACCGCTCAATTTAGTGTACGTCCCTCAGCGCAGATGTCGCCGCTTCGCTTCACCCACCAGCTTGGTTACGCTGTAGCTGGGACACTCTCGAGATCTTTTCGCAGTGTGCAGTGCAATCAGGGGAAGGTATCCTGTTATCTCATCCCTCTATCAACAAACATCACGGTTCTAAAACAAAACATAAAAACAAATGGTGCATATCCATATTGGTTGTAGGCCCTCGTTAAGGACCTAAATACGCTTCATGCCAAGGATACCAAACACGTCTCTCAATAACTGAAGGATAATTTTAAGCATAACTTGAACAACCGGTTTAATACCAAATTTTTCAGTTAACGATGTCGCTTATGTAACATGGAGCAGGATGAGGCACAGTTAGTATACAACAATTTTAAATTAAAAAAAGAAAGAAATGACAACATGTTTGTCATTGGTGATAAGAAACGATAAAGTAAATGTCGGTTACCAAAGCACGGCACATTGATAAACTCAAGCTATTGTGTAGATTTTCGTCACTAATACTCGCTCGAAACCTTAATTTATTTATATTCGTTATAGAGAAAAACGTTTTACACACATGAGTGGATCCGCACATGGACATAACTCCTGCTGCTCCGTTATGCAGGCGTGGAAATTCTTCATGTGGAAAGTTTTTGTGGAATTCTTTTGTACTTCGTACTGCAAAGAACTTCTCATTCAGAAGTGCATTCCAGTGCACGTCGAATCAGTTCCATCTGTAGATGGTTCAAATGGTTCAAATGGCTCTGAGCACTATGGGACTCAACATCTTAGGTCATAAGTCCCCTAGAACTTAGAACTACTTAAACCTAACCAACCTAAGGATATCACACACACCCATGCCCGAGGCAGGATTCGAACCTGCGACCGTAGCAGTCCCGCGGTTCCGGACTGCAGCGCCAGAACCGCTAGACCACCGCGGCCGGCTCATCTGTAGATGATTCGGAACATCTTCAACAGATGGTGACCCGCGTATTCTAGATACCTAGCAGTTTAGTGGACCAAACCAAGGATAAGGGAATGTGCTGTGTTTTCAGACAATAGTTAGCTCTCTCAAAGAACAAGCTTGCTTTCAAAATCATTTACTTTTTTCCAACAGATTACAAATTAAATTTTTTTCACTATGCAAACTGACGTTTAGTCTGTTAATGTAAAACGCAATGTCCACGAGAATTGCAAGGTCTAATATCCAACAGAGGTCTTCTAATTTTGGTTCATTCTTTCCCTTATCAAGTAAGAAATGTATTATTGCCAAACGTAAGTAAATAAAATTTTTTAGCATTATACATCGACTGAGTAAACGTACTTCGGTACGATGTGATCAAAAGTATCCGGACACCCCTAAAAAACCTACGTTTTTCATATTAGGTGCATTGTGCTGTCACCTACTGCCAGGAACTCCATATGAGCGACCTCAGTAGTCATTAGACATCGTGAGGGAGCAGAATGGGGAGCTCCGCGGAATTCACTGACTTCGAATGTGATCAGTTGAGTGAGTGTCAATTGTGTCATACGTCTGTAAGCGAGATTTCCACACTCCGAAACATCCCTAGGTCCATTCTTTACGATATGATTTTTTTTTTTTTTTTTTTTTTTTTTTGGTCATCCGACTACTGACTGGTTTGATGCGGCCCGCCACGAATTCCTTTCCTGTGCTAACCTCTTCATCTCAGAGTAGCACTTGCAACCTACGTCCTCAATTATTTGCTTGATGTCTTCCAATCTCTGTCTTACTCTACAGTTTCCGCCCTCTACAGCTCCCTCTTGTACCATGGAAGTCATTCCCTCATGTCTTAGCAGATGTCCTATCATCCTGTCCCTTCTCCTTATCAGTGTTTTCCACATATTCCTTTCCTCTCCGATTCTGCGTAGAACCTCCTCATTCCTTACCTTATAAGTCCACCGAATTTTCAACATTCGTCTATAGCACCACATCTCAAATGCTTCGATTCTCTTCTGTTCCGGTTTTCTCACAATCCATGTTTCACTACCATACAATGCTGTACTCCAGACGCACATCCTCAGATATTTCCTCCTCAAATTAAGGCCGGTATTTGATATTAGTAGACTTCTCTTGGCCAGAAATGCCTTTTTTGCCATAGCGAGTCTGCTTTTGATGTCCTCCTTGCTCCGTCCGTCATTGGTTATTTTACTGCCTAGGTAGCAGAATTCCTTAACTTCATTGACTTCGTGACCATCAATCCTGATGTTAATTTTCTCGCTGTTCTCATTTCTACTACTTCTCATTACCTTCGTCTTTCTCCGATTTACTCTCAAACCATACTGTGTACTCATTCGACTGTTCATTCCGTTCAGCAGATCATTTAATTCTTCTTCACTTTCACTCAGGATAGCAATGTCATCAGCGAATCGTATCATTGATATCCTTTCACCTTGTATTTTAATTCCACTCCTGAACCTTTCTTTTATTTCCATCATTGCTTCCTCGATGTACAGATTGAAGAGTAGGGGCGAAAGGCTACAGCCTTGTCTTACACACTTCTTAATACGAGCACTTCGTTCTTGATCGTCCGCTCTTATTATTCTCTCTTGGTTGTAGTACATATTGTGTGGTGTCACCGCCAGACACCACACTTGCTAGAGGGTAGCCTTTAAATCGGCCGCGGTCCGTTAGTGTACGTCGGACCCGCGTGTCGCCACTATCAGTGATTGCAGACCGAGCGCCGCCACACGGCAGGTCTAGAGAGACTTCCTAGCACTCGCCCCAGTTGTACAGCCGACTTTGCTAGCGATGGTTCACTGACAAATTAGGCTCTCATTTGCCGAGACGATAGTTAGCATAGCCTTCAGCTACGTCATTTGCTACGACCTAGCAAGGCGCCATTACCAGTTACTATTGATGCTGTAAAACATGTACCGTCAAGAGCTATGTTCACCAATTATGGATTAAAGTTAAGTATTCTAACAGCTACGACCTTTTTTGCTAAAGTCTAACTTCCTTGTCCAGTTGCAAACCTCACGCCAGCCTGTGTGAGCTTAAACGCGTGCCTTTCGGCTTCCTCATAGTGGCTTGGCTGTCCTGCCAAGCCACAACAGTTGGCGACGGGGCCAATTCGCGTTCGTAACTATACTGCCCTGATTTACTTGTGTAATGGCTTCGCCACAATCTCCAGATGTTCAGTCCGAATTTTATCGCTTACAGAACCAGCAGACCCAGGCCTTACTGGATGCCCTTGGACAGCTCGTCCAGGGTCAACGTGCACTGCAAAACGATGCGGCGGCCGCCGCTCCACCGCTCACGCAGACACAACACGCAGTTACACCAACTTTTCGTCCTTTTGATGCTGCACTGGATAGCTGGACGGAGTGGTCACGCCAATTTGGATTCCATCTCTCCGCCTACAGAATTCAAGGTAACGAGCGGCAGCCTTTCTTATTATCATGTGTCGGAATGTCCACACACTGTGTGATTGTCAAATTGTTTCCCCGACGCGACGTAGCAACTCTGTCCTATGAAGAAATTTTGTCTGCATTAGATGCATATTTCAAAGAATCAGTCAATGTAGTTGCCAAACTGTATACGTTCTTTCATACAAAACGTACGGCCGGTCAGACTAATCGGGAGTGGGTTGCAGCCTTGGAAGGCCTTACTAGGGATTGTGCTTTTGAGTGTCAATGTGGACTCCCTTATTCAGATACTTTGGGGCATGATGCAATTGCACAGAACGTTTCTGATGTTCGTATAAGGGAGACAGATTTTGAAACTAGTCAATCCCTCCCTTCAACAAGTGATCGACATATTGGATCGGCAGGACACACTTGACTTTGCTCAGGAATCATTTGAAACTTCGCCACCCGTGTGTCAGGTTAACTGGCCCGCCGGGCGAGCTGCACGGAACAGTGAACAGTCCTCGCGCCCGGCACGCCAAAGCCGCCTGGCTTTCAGCCACGTGTCCCGTGCCAGCATGCAAATGCAGTGAAATCATGCCCGCGGTGTGCTACTAGACATTCGCATGAGAATTGCCTGTCACGCCCAGCTATTTGCTTTTTCTGTAATAAAAAAGGACATGTTCAGAGTGTTTGCTAGAAAAAGCTCAGATCGGACACTCACAACGATTCCAGGCCCTTTGCTTCGCGCCGAAATCGAACCAAGGATACTCAGGCTCATGAAACTTCGCCTATGGAAATTCATATAGTTCATGCCACTCCGCCCAGTGCCACTCTCTCTAATAGTGACTGTGTTCGTCCCACACATAGTGTGCGCCGACATCGCCGGAAATCCCGTCAAGTCGCAAGTGATTCTGTACCAATGTCAGTTCACATTGCACGAGACAGTCGCTCTTGTCATCAACAGGACAATAAACTTTTTGTAGACTTTGACATTAACGGCAAAGTGATACCGTTCCAGCTCGATACCGGAGCTGCAGTGCCGCCAATGTTAAGCTTAGTAGTTATTCAGGACAAGCGATCCCTGTGTTAGGACAGTGCAGCCTTCTTGCAACATACAAGGGACAAACAAAACTTGTGTCATTTTACGTCCTTCGTTCTTCTTCTGCAGTGAACTTGTTTGTTTTCGATTTATTTCAGTTGTTTAACTTGTCTATAGTAAATCAGGTCCTATCAGTGAACCAGACTGTGCCTTCAGCCAGTGTTTCTCGTCTATGTGAAGAATTTTCAGACATATTTGCACCGGGTCTCGGTTGCGCTACGAACTATAAAGCACGTTTGGAACTGAAAGTCAACGCGTCACCGAAATTTTTCAGAGCGCGCAATGTTCCCCACGCATTGCGTGATGAGGTCGGAAGAACATTACACGATTTGGAATCTCAAGGTGTAATTGAACGTGTGCAGGCTTCTCTCTTGGCATCACCCTTAGTAATTTTGCCAAAACCTTTGGGAAAATTGAGACTTTGTGTGGACTTCAAGGCAACAGTGAATCCACAACTAGTGACTGCAACTTTTCTTTTACCCCGCCCGGAAGATCTTTTTGACAAACTGTGCCCGAATAAATATTTTTCGAAGTTGGACCTAGCAGATGCGTACTTGCAAATACCGGTGGACGAAGAATCCCAGCGCGTTTTGGCGGTTAACACGCATCTTGGTTTGTATCGATTCAAACGACTGCCATTCGGGTGTGCATCCGCCCCTGCATTGTTTCAGCAATATTAACAAACTGTTTGTGCGTCGGTCCCTACTGCAGCAAACTATCTGGACGATATTGTGATCTCCGGAAAGATGGAAGAAGGACATTTAGCCAATCTCAGAACATTATTTCAGGTCTTGCGACAAAATGGTCCTCGCTTGCGGAAGGACAAATGTGTGTTTTTTGCTCGTGATTTGCCATATCTGGGACATGTACTCAATGCCCAAGGCATACATCCCAGTCCAGAGCACCTCCGTGCCATACAAGACTTGCCTTCGCCGCAGAATTTGAAGCAGCTACAGATTGAGCTGGGAAAAATCAACTATTACCATAAATATGTGCGCCACGCCTCTTCCATTTCAGCTCCGCTTCATCGCTTACGCCGTAAAGGCGTTCCATTCGTCTGGACGACGGAATGCGAACGCGCCTTTCGCCAGTTGAAATCGGCGTTGCTTTCCAATACTTGCCTTACGCCATTCGATCCCCAAAAACCCCTTTTGTTGATGGTGGATGCATCGGATTTCGGGAACGGTGCTGTTGTGGGGCGGCGAGTTAGTTGTAAAAATAAATTTGCTGTATTAATGCTTGCAATTCAAAATGTTTGAATCAGTTTCAGGCTTTTAAAATGTTGTTAATGCTGTCTTTCGCCGTTCTCAACACTGGCTCTCTATTTACCTTTTAGCACCCAGAAAGTGATTTAATAAAACGTGGAGCCTGTAAAGAGAGTTCCTAGTGCCCACTTCATCTGAGAATACCATTATAGCTGCAGCTTATAGCTCTGAGGAATTAGGAGATTGTTCGGGATTTCTAATCAAAACGATTTTCCAAAATAGTTGAGTATATTCTGAAATTCACTGATAACAAACACAAGTATCCCTACAACCTAACTAACAGAGCAGTTCAGAGTCTAATGCGCTGATGCAACTATAAATGTCCGAATTAAATGTTAAAAGAATGCTCGCCAAGATTTGATGAGAATATTTCATCAAACGCCACGCTATAATAATTGGTAGAATGTCTGTCCCGCGACGGCACGTGAAAATACGACAATACGCAAACTGAAGCTAGATAATGCAAATCATTTCAGAATTAATCCTTTACTTGAAATGCTTTCACGGTTCCGCGTATCTCTAGTAACTTAATACGGCACCCGAGGCTGTTTGTAGCAGTGCTTCCGAGCGAAGCGACTCCCGACACAGCTGACGTGCTATTCAGCGTCTGGAGATAACTGGGGCCTTCCTTCCTCGCGCAGCGCTCTTATATATATAGCCGCGGTGCGGACGGCTAAGAGAACGCCTGTTCAGATCGGCTCTCCCGACTAGCCGCTGGGCTAGTAACGCACCACTTCAAGTTACATAATAATTTATAGCTTCTTTTGCTGATGGCCGATGAAGCTCTTAATTTAAACGTGCATTCAGCACGCAGGTAAGTATTGATAATAAAATTTTGACGTGGCTAAGTTAACTATTTTGGGCGAGAGAATTAATTAAATTACGCTGCACGCAGCAGATGAGCTCTGAACTGGCCCTTTTGAGACCCGCTATCGCTATAATTTTATAGGTATTCAAAAGAAACTTTTCACATCTTCATAGTCATAGCGGACCTCCAACCTATTTAAATCTAAACATCCTAGCCTTATTTATTAGCCTACTTAATCTATCTTGCTTCCTTCAGTTTTGAGACGAAAACCAGAAATTCATGAATTTCCACTAAAGTCTTAATCTGTGAAATCCAAAGTACTGTTTTTATTAAATCATTATGAAAGATGAATCTAAATATAAATTTTGAAGTCTCTAGCTCTTTTCTGTTGCGCCAATGATTTTTTCAGAAAAACGTCCAAATTTCAAAAATGGCTGAAGTTATCGAACTGATATTTAACACACATTAATTTAGTATTATTCCTCACATGCTAGAAAAGTTTTAAGTCATTTGCTTGATTTTTAAGGTATTGCGCAACATTTATGACGTCAGAGCTAGTTACAGCAGACTGGCTGGCACACAATGGAAACTGATGTGAATTTACTACAGCGTGAGTAGGCTGCTTCCCTACACTGTGCTTGCGCACATAGATGGATCGCATGATCGCCCTATTGCCTTTGCGTCCAAATTGCTGTCGTCTGCGCAAAGAAATTATTCACAGATCGAGAACGAAGCATTGGCTCTCGTATTTGGTGTTGCAAAGTTTCATGATTTCTTGTATGGTCGTCACTTTACCATCATCACAGACCACAAACCTTTGACATCGCTTTTTCATCCGACCAAGCCTGTATCTCCACGTACAGCGCAGAAATTCATTCACTGCTCTATTTTCCTCTCGCAGTACGGCTACGATATCTTGTATCGGTCCACTGCTAAGCACGGAAACGTCGATGCGTTGTCCCGTTTGCCTATTGCTGAGGATAGAGCATTCGATTCCTCCGAACTTGCTTGCATGTTCATTGATTCGGAAACCGATGACGTGGTCGAACCGTTTCCGATTAATTTTCGTCGGGTAGCTACAGCCACAGCTGCCGACCCTGTCCTTGCTACCGTTTTGCGTTTCGTTGCTACTCAGTGGCCCTTGTCAAAGTCAAGGATCGGGGATCCGTTGGTTCGCCGATTCTTTGCTCACCAGGAAAGACTTGGTGTTTTGCTGTTGCGTTCTGATAATGATCAGTCCAGGGTCGTGGTACCACGATCGTTACAGTCCTCTGTCTTACAGCTTCTCCAGCAAGGACATTGGGGTATAGTGAGAACGAAACAACTTGCTCGTCAACACTGTACTTGGTTCGGAATCGATGCCGCGATTACGAATAGGTGCTCTTCTTGCATGGTGTGTGCCGTACAACAATCAGCACCACCGCGGAAATTCTTTGTATGGCCAAAAGCCACTTCCCCTTGACAACGCTTACACATCGATTTTGCTGGTCCGTTCTGGAATGTTCGATGGTTGGTTGTGGTAGATTCATTAAGTAATTTTCCTTTTGTTGTCCGGATGTCTTCCACGACGTCATCTGCCACCATCCAAGCGTTATCCGCTATCTTTTGCATTGAAGGTCTTCCACAGACTATTGTTTCCGACAATGGCCCACAATTCATGTCCGCAGAATTTCAGTCATTCTGCAAGGCCAATGGTATTCAACATATCACGTCCGCACCGTTTTCGCCACAGTCAAACGGTGCCGCTGAACGTTTGGTCAGGACTTTCAAGTCACAGATGTTGAAGTTGAAAGAGTCGCATTCTCGGGAGGAAGCGTTTTTGCTCTTTTTGTCCTCGTATCGTTCTCAGCCTCGAGATGGTCGCTCGCCGGCTGAGTTGCTTCACGGTCTCCCTCATCGAACCTTTATGTCTTTGCTACATCCGCCGCATCAGGTTCCTGTGCAGCGGCAGACACCTGCTTTTGCCCCAGCCAACGTTGTCTACTACCGCAACCATCGAGGTTCACGGCGTTGGCTCGCAGGGCGCATTCTTAGCTGCCTCGGCCGCGCTATGTATCTGGTTTTGGGGGCCTCTGGTGAGGTGCGTCGGCATCTCAATCAGCTGCGCCTCTGTCGTCGCACGGGATCTGCCGCTCCCCGTCTGCTTTTAGCGACGGTGCCGTCCGGTAAGCGCCCTGGGGACCCATCTACTGGCTCGCCTCAGCCCCAGGTGTTACCGACGCTGCCTTCCATTTTGCCCCATGGCGACACGCCGCTGCCGCCGCCGCCGCCGCCGCCTGTTCTCTCGCCGGCAACGCCCGCAGTGGACGCGTCGCTGCAACAGCCGGGCGCGTCTCTGGGTCACGCGCCGCCGATCGCTTCCCGTGACCAGTTGTCCTCCGCCATGGAACTCTTGCCCGCTCCGGACCATATGTCGTCTTCGCCCATCGGGTGCCCCGGCCCGATGGGGGTCGACCCTTCGGCCCCTCCTGTCTCTCTACGGGCGCATACATCGCATGTTGGCGTGCACCCTGGAGCTGGTTTTCAGGCGTTTCCTAGCTCCCCTCCATCCGAATGGCAGGGTGCGGGTGGCACAGCTTCGCCTGTAGTTAGACTCCCCACCTCGTCGCATACGTCAACATGGGGTCCTCCCCACGGCGGGCGGAAGCCTTATGCCACAACCGTGAGCCGATTTGCGGGGGAGGAATGTGGTGTCACCGCCAGACACCACACTTGGTAGGTGGTAGCCTTTTAATCGGCCGCGGTCCGTTAGTATACGTCGGACCCGCGTGTCGCCACTATCAGTTATTGCAGACCGAGTGCCGCCACACGGCAGGTCTAGAGAGACTTCCTAGCACTCGCCCCAGTTGTACAGCCGACTTTGCTAGCGATGGTTCACTGACCAATTACGCTCTCATTTGCCGAGACGATAGTTAGCTACGTCATTTGCTACGACCTAGCAAGGCGCCATTACCAGTTACTATTGATGCTGTAAAACATGTACCGTCAAGAGCTATGTTCACCAATTATGGATTAAAGTTAAGTATTCCAACAGCTACGACCCTTTTTGCTAAAGTCTAACTTCCTTGTCCTGTTGCAGACCTCTCGCCAGCCTGCGTGAGCTTAAACGCTGTCCTGCCAAGCCACAACATATTGTATATGACCCGTCTCTCCCTATAGCTTACCCCTACTTTTTTCAGAATCTCGAACAGCTTTGACCACTCTATATTGTCGTACGCTTTTTCCAGGTCGACAAATCCTATGAAAGTGTCTTGATTTTTCTTTAGCCTGACTTCCATTATTAGCCGTAACGTCAGAATTGCCTCTCTCGTCCCTTTACTTTTCCTAAAGCCAAACTGATCGTCAACTAGCGCATTCTCAATTTTCTTTTCCATTCTTTACGATATGATAGTGAAGTGGAAACATGAAGAGATACGTACAGCACAAAAGCGCACAGGCTGACTTCGTCTGTTGACTGACAGAGAGCGCCGACAGTTGAAGAAGGTCGTAATGTGTAATAGGCAAATATATATCCAGACCTTCACACAGGAATTCCAAACTGCATCAGGATCCACTGCAAGTACTATCACAGTAAGGCGGGAGGTGAGAAAACTTGGATTTCATGGGCGAGCGGCTGCCCATAAGCCACACACCACGCCCGTAAATGCCAGACGACGTCTCTCTCGGCGTAAGGAACGTAAACATCAGACGATTGAACAGTGGAAAAACGTTGTGTGAAGCGCCAAATCATGGTACACAATATGGCGATCCGATGGCAGGGTGTGGATATTATGAATGACCGGTGAAAGTCATCTGCCAGTTTGTGTAGTGCCAACAGTAAAACTCGGAGGCGGTGGTGTTATGGTGTGGTCGTGATCTTCATGGAGGAACTTGCACGCCTTGTTGTTTTGTGTGGCGCTTTCATAGCACAGGCCTATGTTGATGTATTAAGCAGCTTCTTGCTTCCCACTCTTGAAGAGCAATTCGGTGATGTCGATTGCATCTTTCAACACGATCGAACACCTGTTCATAATGCACGGCCTGTGGCGCAGTGGTTACACGATAATAACATCCCTGTAATGGACTGACCTGCACAGTGTCCTGACCTGTGTCCTATACAATACCTCTGAGATGTTCTGGAACGCCGACTTCGTGCCAGGTCTCACCGGCCAACATCGATACTTCTCCTCAGTGCAGCACTCCGTGAAGAATGGGCTACCATTCCCCGAGAAACGTTCCAGCACCTGATTGAACGTATGCCTGGACCAACACCGTATTGAATTCCAGCATTAACGAAGGAGGGGACCACGAACTTGAAAATCATTTTCAGCCAGGTGTCCGGATACTTTTGATCACACACACACACACACATACACACACACACACACACACACACACACACACACACACACACACACACACACACACACACACATATATATATATATATATATATACATATACACACACACACACATATATATATATATATATATATATATATATATATATATATATATATATATATTCGTGGCACAGAAAAGTTCCGCACCATCATTGAGAGAGTCTTTTAGAAAGTACCCTTCGGAATACGGTTTCTCGGTTTTCCGGATCTTGCTATTCTTAATGCTATTTTGAAACATACTCCCAGTGCAGATGTTCTGTTATAGTCATTCTGGAAAACTGAAAACAGTGAAATAGACACGAATGTAACACAAGAAACGAAGAGTTCAAGAGGTATCAGTTATTATGACTTACATTAAAAACGCGCAGATGTGCCTCATCCACTAGCCGCGTGGGATTAGCCGAGCGGACGCTGGCACGGTAGCTCAGCTTGTTCGGTCAGAGGGTTAGCTGCCCTCTGTGATAAAAAATAAAAAACCTCAGTTAAATGGTCAACGACGAACTTCAACGGGTGTCTCGCCATGTCCGCCCCGAGTAAATGCAACGAACAATAACGAACAAAATGAAAAACTGAAAAAAAGGAAAAAAGCGGTCTAAGGCGCTGCAGTCATGGACTGTTCAGCTGGTCCCGGCGGAGGTTCGAGTCCTCCCTCGGGCATGGGTGTGTGTGTTTGTCCTTAGGATAATTTAGGTTAAGTAGCGTGTAAGCTTAGGGACTGATGACCTTAGCAGTTAAGTCCCATATGATTTCACACACATTTGAACATTTCTTAACATTTTATTTTATTTTATTTTATTTATTTTGTAAGTTTGTTACTTTAATTTGCTATGATGAAAGCGGTACTGATGGACAATAAAAGCGGGTTAAAAGCTGTGAGCTGTCTGGGGAAGTTAACCTTGAATTACTGCGCAACTGTTTCACCAGGTATCCAGTCTAGCTTACCAAATTCCTAACCAGACTAACATTAATTATAATCTTTTAATAGTCATATGACAACCGGTGATATATATATATAAAAGTGAATTTAAATAAAAAGAAATAAATCATTTTATATTTGGAAATTTATTTTTAACATTGATCATTGAAATTTCAGCATATTAAACGTTAGTTATAACTGAGCTGGTGCCTTATTTAGGATTGTGAAGATGTGAGATTGTAATCTTACGGAACACATAAAATCTGGAGCCAAGATTGGAAGACTGCATACAACACTGCATTCATAAAATAACACACGAAGAACGTTGAAAGATAAGCAAGAGGAAATTAACCACAACCAACCGGTTCAGTTTTCACCCAAAGAAATTACGTTTGTAGCACAATCCTGTCCGTCATGTAATTACCACACACTGGTATACTAAATTCATACTAACTCTCTGTGAAATCTTGGCAAAAAGAATATCTGAGGGCTACTTTGATGATTACACCACATGCTTCACGTGGTCAACTTGGTTTACACAAAGCGTATAACTCCACAATAATTTTGATAATTAAAATAAATTAGATCGAAAAGCAATTTACAAAAGAAAAGCCTCGAACTGGTTACTAACGTCTTACTATTAACCTGATGGGTCAAACAGTTATATAAGCACGTGGTACTGGTCTCGCAAAGTACACCCCACGTGGGTTGAACATTAAGAAAAGTTGCTATATTGAAAAATATTGTCAAGACGAGACGTTATAATCACACAAGCATTCGCATTTAAGATTGATCTTAGATAGAGTTACTGATCAACACGTGGTTCCACTTTACTCACAAAGTAGTGACAAAGCAACTACCGGAAAATAATCTGAACTTCACACGAGAATTACACTGCGCTGCAATTTAAGATATCATTAGATATTTTAGAGCTAAACCTGAAATAAAGGTGATTAAATTTTCAGTTAGGCTGAACTTAAGAAATCCATTGTCCTACGGACTTAGCAGACACGCACTTAGCCGGAGATCTTACCACTTCAGACGCTCGCCCCGGACCGACTGCTTGGTCCCTTCCTGAGGGGTGGCTCACAAATACAAACGGAAGTGGCCAGAGGGGCAGCTTCCTATACCAACATGACAACGGACGGACAGGACCCTACTAAGGATAGAAACCTTTTTGCTTTTAGAAAGCGTAGCTACCTGTTCCGACGTTGGTCCTACTGTTCTCTAGCAGACAGGCTTGTCTGCTACCCTGAGGCATGCAACTAGAAATACATTTGCTCATTCATCCTCTCACACAGAAGGGAAGGGGGATGACAGTATCTTATCATATACAGTATATAAAAGAAAGCGGATTTAGGTTCCGTATGAGACTGTGTGACATGAATTACATATAAACTGTGTTTTAAAGTGTAGTAGTGTGATAGATCGTTCTTGTTTATGTGTAAAAGTAACACGTTCCACTACTCAGTCTCTTCCCAGATAGTCAGAAACGCCACAGTAAATTTAGAAGAGGAATTTATGCCGTAAATGACAATAGATTTGAGAAATTAAACATGAAAGGAATCCAACAGAGACCTTTCATAACCCTAACGCTCCGGGAAAAGACTGTGCAGGGAATTTTCTGGCCATGCTAGGACATTCCTAAGCAGGCTTCTCACACCCTACTTAAACCAAAAAATGTAAAGAAAAGGCCAAAGGTCACCAGCTACTTGCTAAAACACAATAATTTCAACACATATTTAGAATTTACCGATTTCAAAGAGAAAAAAAAGCAATCTATGACACCTATTTAAAAGATAGTGTAGACCTAATTCGGTCAGCAATAAAACCAATGGTTCCTGTGTCATTAATATGAAAACAATTTCTGGTTGTTACCCTTATGGAGTTCACCAGTATTTGCTCATTGCAGAGCCAACTGATCACAGGAAAATTTATGACTGTATTAACAAGCAAAATTTATGAAAATAGCAAAGGTGCCACAGTAATTAAAAAAGAACATGAAAATAACATCAGTATTATAAAGCAGAACATTACAATGCACAATCCGCAAAAGCAAAAAAAAAAAAAATGATAATAAAAGACATGTTTTACAAAGTGGTTATCGCGAAAAAATTTCTATATCTTATAAAACTAATAATTTGTAGAATTAAAATAACTATGTGGCACTAATTTAATCACTCTACTATATTTAAGTTAGTTAGCAAACAATGAGCACTGTGTCATTATACTGAAACTACAATAATTATGTGATTGTTACCCTTAAGGGGTTCCTCACAATAAATATGCCCCATGCAAAGGCTAATCGATCACAGTCCAATGAGAATGAATAGCTATCTGACTGATAAACGAAGCAATGCCACTTGAATGAATTTACGAAACAAAATATCACAAATATAATACATCACACAAGAACAAACATTGATCAATAAAACAGTACAATAGTCAACATCTAAAAAAAAAACACCAATAAATAAAACACCTGCAAAATACAAGAATCAAAGTCTAAAAAAAAACAATAAATAGAACACCTGCATAATACAAGAGTCAGTCTAATAAACACCAATAAATCGAATCCCTGCAAAACACACGAGTCAAAGTTTCTGTGACAGAAACACACGTATATGCATTGAACTAAGAACCGTATAATCACTGTTCACTGACACACTCAGTAGTCCCACTGTTCCGAGGCACAATATAAGGGGAAGGGTGGGGGGGGGGTTCGTCGCCGCAGCTGTCAGTAGGGATTTTTGTCCATCTGTTGCGTGCAATCCCGCCGTCTCTGTCCTCTCATGAAGTTTCTCTTGGTGGCCCGTGTCACGTGCATCTCGATTTGGTTCCATGTTTGTGTTGTCAAATTCGTGCGGTATCCTCGTTTGACACGCCAGGTTCATATTCCTGGGCAAGGATGACACTTAATGGCTCTTCTTTTGTGCCACCCTTAGCGACCAGAGAACATCGAACCATGATTTACTGTCACTTGACAGTGGGCATCCGTCAGGAGATGTTGATAGGTGTCGTTGAAGTCTGCCAGTTTCTCTGGACAGTATGTGTCAAAAGGCTCCACGCCCTTTGTGTTGTTACATTCTTGAGTTATCCTCAATTGGCTCGCTGGTTTGATATTCCTGGGCAAGCATGACACTTAATGGCTCTTCTTTTGTGCCACCCTTAGCGACCAGAGAACATCGAACCATGATTTACTGTCGCTTGACAGTAGGCATCCGTCAGGAAATGTCGATAGGCGTCGTTGACGTCTGCAAGTTTCTCTGGACAGTACCTGTCAAAAGGCTCCACGCCCCTTGTGTTGTTTCACCGCGGCCATCTCGTCATGGTCGCGTGCCGTGTGTGGTGCGATGCCAGCAGATGGATTTCCGCGCAGTGGACCGCTCGCCCATCTCAGGTCATCGCCTCCAGGAAGGGTCGCACGGGGCGGCCGCCCATTAGCTCCAGGTGCAAGGGAAAGTGTTTGTCACGTGCCCTTCTTTTGTTGTCGACCGCGCTCCCGAAGTGGCCCGGTTGACAGCGTGTCCTGCTGGGAAACCCGCCAGTTTACAACTAGCCCTCCTCCTCGCTGCTCCCGCTGTCTCGTAAAAATTTAGCCAGTTCGCTTTCACGTTCTCAACTGCATTCACAGAAATTGTTCATCCTAGTTATGTGATTACAAAATGTCATACATAATACCACTTAGTATTGTCTTTCACAATTTTTAAGAACTAAAGTGAGACTTAATTTTTTTTAAATAAAAATGTTACATGAATCGACAATATAAAAATAAAAGTTAAATGACTTGACAATATAAAAAATAAAAGTGAAGTGACTTGACAGTATAAAAATAAAAATTAAATGAACTGACAATATAATATTTAATTCCACATCACTAATGTGGTTCACTTACGTTTTAACAAATCAAATGATACTTATTAATTCACTAAAATGAATAGGATTATGCCTTGTGCAAGTATAGGTCTGGACAGCATAGGGTTCACATGTTATTTACACACACACACACACACACACATGCACACCTGTTGTCTATTCTACAAACTAATTACCCATAAACATGCATTACTCTAAATTCTACTTCTATCCACTACTAGTTAATCCAACAAGCTACTTCAATGCTACTTCAACAAAGTGTTTACACCACTACAACATTGTTCTAATTCGTCGTCTTCCTGACGCTCGCCGCATATGTCTTGTCACATAATAAATATGGAGAACTTTCCTTAAACATACACAGTAAAAAGAACAATGGTTATTTACACGCCACAACATTTATACCAGTTGACACACCTGATAAGAGAGTCGCAATTATACATTTATCATACTCATATATTCACACATAAAATAGTAAGAAAATTTCATTTAAAATTACGTTATCACAAGAATTAATCACATAGATGACTCTGAGAACGGTACAAATATCTGCATCATATAGGTTATACTACATTTTCTCACCCAATTTGCTGCGATTTCGTTCCTTCTTTAAGTTACCTTTCGCTTCCAAATCAGTTATTTCGCCTGTGGTGTTTATTCTGGATTCATATCTCATGAATGGCAAAATTGTGGTCTCCTCTATTCTGTAAAACAGTTTCATTTTAACATATTGAACTTACAACAGACACAGAAGATCCGAATCCTCCTGTAGTCCAAATGACAAATGTTTTGCTTCATCCTTATTACCTTAAACCAAGCTTTCCTTCGGTCCCATAATCAAAATTATTTACTCTTCCTCTACATTCAAGAGGGACATTTCCTCAGTACAAATCATATAGGCTGCAGTGCATCCCGCACCAGCGAAAACAGTAAGCTGTAATGCTCACAGCATCAGCAAAACACATAAACGTCGCTTTTCTAGGACAAGTATTAACGCAGAATAATTTTTCAGGCTTTGGCTCAACATCAATCAAGACTACAGAAAGGATCCATATTTCTGTTCCATTCTCCATTTGCTGAAAAACTGCTCGTATTTGACTACCACAATAATATTTCAGGGCCACGTAAATTACACAAGCCACACTTCTTCTTTAACCTTGAAGGGAATCAATATACTGACGAAATCCATAGACAGCACTTTACCTACTCAGCTATAAAGAACAAAAAATACATATATCATCAATATTAACATATCATCGCATATTGGGAAGCCAATGGTTAAACAATCGTATTATCGCATCCTGTTTTCAAGATTCTGAACTTACTCATTCCTTTCTCAGAGTTCTCCTATCTTAAAATATTCATACAGCACGCATACTATAGTAAGAGATCCTCATTTATACTGACAGATATAGAATAGTAATAGATAGATAGTAGAACTGAAAGCAGAAAATCAGAAACAAGGCTACTAACAGCTGGGGACCTGGGTTTGCCAGACCCATAATACCCACAGATCGGATATTCCCCTGAGTTTTGCATTAATTCAACACAGATCTTGCTTCCCTCAGGAGCGACTCTTTCCAATTGACAAAAAAAAAACATAAACAGCATTTTACTCGTTCACAAAGAAACCTTTTATCTTCACGTTTGAATCAAACTAAATCCTAATTTCACAAGGAAAGAAAAAAAATTAAAACATCACTTCAAACAATCACATAGAAACATCTATATCATTATTTTTACCAACATACACTCCTGGAAATTGAAATAAGAACACCGTGAATTCATTGTCCCAGGAAGGGGAAAATTTATTGACACATTCCTGGGGTCAGATACATCACATGATCACACTGACAGAACCACAGGCACATAGACACAGGCAACAGAGCATGCACAATGTCGGCACTAGTACAGTGTATATCCACCTTTCGCAGCAATGCAGGCTGCTATTCTCCCATGGAGACGATCGTAGAGATGCTGGATGTAGTCCTGTGGAACGGCTTGCCATGCCATTTCCACCTGGCGCCTCAGTTGGACCAGCGTTCGTGCTGGACGTGCAGACTGCGTGAGACGACGCTTCATCCAGTCCCAAACATGCTCAATGGGGGACAGATCCGGAGATCTTGCTGGCCAGGGTAGTTGACTTACACCTTCTAGAGCACGTTGGGTGGCACGAGATACATGCGGACGTGCATTGTCCTGTTGGAACAGCAAGTTCCCTTGCCGGTCTAGGAATGGTAGAACGATGGGTTCGATGACGGTTTGGATGTACCGTGCACTATTCAGTGTCCCCTCGACGATCACCAGTGGTGTACGGCCAGTGTAGGAGATCGCTCCCCACACCATGATGCCGGGTGTTGGCCCTGTGTGCCTCGGTCGTATGCAGTCCTGATTGTGGCGCTCACCTGCACGGCGCCAAACACGCATACGACCATCATTGGCACCAAAGCAGAAGCGACTCTCATCGCTGAAGACGACACGTCTCCATTCGTCCCTCCATTCACGCCTGTCGCGACACCACTGGAGGCGGGCTGCACGATGTTGGGGCGTGAGCGGAAGACGGCCTAACGGTGTGCGGGACCGTAGCATATCTTCATGGAGACGGTTGCGAATGGTCCTCGCCGATACCCCAGGAGCAACAGTGTCCCTAATTTGCTGGGAAGTGGCGGTGCGGTCCCCTACGGCACTGCGTAGGATCCTACGGTCTTGGCGTGCATCCGTGCGTCGCTGCGGTCCGGTCCCAGGTCGACGGGCACGTGCACCTTCCGCCGACCACTGGCGACAACATCGATGTACTGTGGAGACCTCACGCCCCACGTGTTGAGCAATTCGGCGGTACGTCCACCCGGCCTCCCGCATGCCCACTATACGCCCTCGCTCAAAGTCCGTCAACTGCACATACGGTTCACGTCCACGCTGTCGCGGCATGCTACCAGTGTTAAAGACTGCGATGGAGCTCCGTATGCCACGGCAAACTGGCTGACACTGACGGCGGCTGCGCACAAATGCTGCGCAGCTAGCGCCATTCGACGGCCAACACCGCGGTTCCTGGTGTGTCCGCTGTGCCGTGCGTGTGATCATTGCTTGTACAGCCCTCTCGCAGTGTCCGGAGCAAGTATGGTGGGTCTGACACACCGGTGTCAATGTGTTCTTTTTTCCATTTCCAGGAGTATATATATATATATATATATATATATATATATATATATATATATATATATATATATCGTGTCTCTCTTTGTTTGAAAGGGCCGATTTCTTGAAATTTATTAACGTTCGTGGCACGCAAAAGTTCCGCACCATCATTGAGAGAGTCTTTTAGAAAGTACCCTTCGGAATACGGTTTCCCGGTTTCCCGGATCTTGCTATTCTTAATGCTATTTTGAAACATGCTCCCAGTGCAGATGTTCTGTTATAGTAATTCTGGAAAACTGAAAACAGTAAAATAGACACGAACGTAACACAAGAAACGAAGAGTTCAAGAGGTATTAGTTATCATGACCTAGATTAAAAACGTGCAGATGTGAATCATCCACTAGCCGCGTGGGATTGGCCGAGCGGACGCTGGCACGGTAGCTCAGCTTGTTCGGTCAGAGGGTTAGCTGCCCTCTGTGATAAAAAAAAAGTTGAGTTAAATGGTCAACGACGAACTTCAACGGGTGTCTCGCGACGTCCGCCCCGAGTAAATGCAACGAACAATAACGAACAAAATGAAAAAAACTGAAAAAAATGAAAAAAGCGGTGTAAGGCGCTGCAGTCATGGACTGTTCGGCTGGTCCCGGCGGAGGTTCGAGTCCTCCCTCGGACATGGGTGTGTGTGTTTGTCCTTCGGATAATTTAGGTTAAGTAGCGTGTAAGCTTAGGGACTGATGACCTTAGCAGTTAAGTCCCATGTGATTTCACACACATTTGAACATTTTTTAATATTTTATTTTATTTTATTTTATTTTTTTTTTTTTTTTTTGCCTCATCCGTTTTCTTAAACCGATGGATTTTGCCGTTCTTCACTGTTCAGCGCACGACACTAGTCTCTATGAAATGAATTGTATTGGAGTTTTCACCTACTGTTGTAAAGAAGAATTGCTGTCCCCAGTCGTGTTTAAATGACTGAGAATACAGACCTCCCCGTGTTTGCTTTTTTGCGATACCCGTAATTTCTCAGTGCATCTCACGTAAGGGTAGAGTCGCCAGATGGAAGCTAGGCATGGTGTGGTTCGGTTCTCCCGGTATCGCGTAAACAAGGAAGAGCAAGCGTCACCGCTCATTTGGTATACGTGTCTGGTCAAAGACGTCGCTGTTCCGCTTTGTCCACTAGCTGAGATGTGCGCACCTGTGCCGCACTTCCACACATTTGCACAGTGTGCGGTGTTTGGCTGGCCCCGTACTGCACAGAAACGTGTCGCTTAGTTTTGGTGTCACCAGTAGGCTTCTATCGTGTTACTGTTTCACTGGAAAAACGCTCTTTACTTCTTGTACACATATAAATTTGAGTTTTTAAGAAAGTATTTAAAAATTTGAAAAACAGACGAAGATTCGTATGTATACCTTGTTACCATCTGCTGTGATCTTTCGAGGTTCTTTATGTTTTCGCATTACAGGTGTTTGCCTTTCACAGTCTGTTATCGGCAACCACATAGAACTTAATATAGAACAGTAACTTTCCTGGAAATTTTACGACTGGGAATGTCGTTGTTAGTCACAACACTAGTTAATTCTATTTAAAAGATAGAGGGTTTGTGCGTGTGTGCTTCTGCCTTGTTTGAAATGTGTTTAACTTACGTTTTCTGGTTTCCCCATTATCTTCACTGTGAAAAACCGCACTGTTTAACTTTCACTGTCACTGTTTACGAACAACGGAGACAAGATGGTGGAAAGTTGAATATGTTTTGGGGGAGAATTTTGAAGCTTTTGAGGTGCATTTGCAAATGTGTGTTTGCGTTTGTGTGTCTGTGTGTGTGTGTGTGTGTGTGTGTGTGTGTGTGTGTGTGAGAGAGAGAGAGAGAGAGACAGAGAGAGAGAGAGAGAGAGAAAGAGGGAGTAGGTGAACAGGTGTGGGTTTTATTTAATTATTTACTAGTGTGCATTTGTGGGTTAGTGTTACCAAAAGTTCTCTGAGGGCAGAGTTCCGTTGTAGAGAACTGTGTAGTCATTTATCTTTTGTTTTCCTCCGACTATGGCTTCTTGTATTTCGATAACAGAAGAAAACATTTGTGTTTTTCTCAAGGAAGACCTTCTTAAAAAACAAATTTAAACGTATCATTGTTGTGTACATTTTCAGTATCATTGCATTACGTAATTTACTCATAGTTCAACGTACCTGTCGAATGAGTGAGATGGTTCACTAAGAGAAAAGCATGAGAGCAGTACAGAAAAGACCAGTTTAGGAAAGCCATTGACGGGACTGATGAAAAGCGATGAGTGGGGTAAACTTAGCAGTTGAGATGAAAACAAAGCTGTGATAATGTTTCCAGGATGACAGAAATACTGATTTGCTGTTTAGCCCAAGGAAAATACCTCTTATATACGCAGAGCGAAGCTATGTCGAAGATAATAGGAAAATATTTAATTTCTTACTGAATGTAGGAAAATATTTAATCGCTTACTGAATGCTGCGTGAATTTGGAACAGACACAGGTTGCTTGGCAGAATTGAGACGCACAGCTTAAATAGACAAGGTGAGTCAGAGGTATGCGCAATTGAGCCAACGTGCTGGACGTAGCAGTCTTGTTTCGCAGTTATAAAATAATGGTAAGTATTTCATATTTGAGGACTCCAGAACCTAAGGAATCAGTAAATAATATTCTGAATATGAAGTTACTTGTACGGCCGCATTTACCCAAACGGAGCATCAAAAGGTTTGATGTCGTCAAACAACCGAATGTCGTACCCATATCGTGCGAAAGCGCACACCGCTAGTTTGAATAGTCTAGAATTTTTACCACTAGTGACGTCTCATATGTGTGGCTTAGGGGCGCTCAACGAAGAGTTTATCCGCTCACGAGCCACGTTGAGCCACGACGATCTATCAGTACGAGGACGTGCTGGAAAGTAACGCCTTCCACTTTTTATGTGAACATTCGCGAACTTCTTTAGATAAAATTTTTTTATTAACATTCTGCATCTTTACTCTTCATATCCACATATTTATTTCTCAACATAATCACGCTGGCGAGGAACACATTTTTCCCGGCGGGAGACCACTTTGTTGATACTGTCAGTGTAGAATGTTTGACTTGGTTGATGGAGCCACAATCTCATCTCTCTTTGTACTGCTTCATCGCTATCAAAGTGAAGTCCTCGAAGGTGTTCTTTAAGTTTTGAGAACAGATGAAGCTCTGTAACACTCCATGAGGTCAGCCCCACGTTTCCTTCATTATGAGCACTAATAACCCAACCTTGAACAATACTGATGTCGATATTTATTTATTTACTCCATTCCATTGTAGGCTGTTACCTACAATTTGAAGGTGGGGTACACTGATTATTACAGCAGTCATGCAGTAGACACTAATACTTAATTCTGTCCTACTAATACTACTTTTCATCACTGTAACTATTTCCACTATTAATAATAGTAATTAAAAGAACTATTTCTACTATGAATAAAGGCTACACCTTCTACCAAATCTATGTCTGCTACTGTCATGAGAACTTGCGCTGTGATTGCACCTGCCTGTTGTACTTTTGTTGCCTTCCTGGTTGCAGGGAAGGATTCCTCTGTTCCCAGGGAGCGTCGCTGTGGCTGGCGACCCTTACACGTCCATCCGCTCGATACAAATTGAAACGAGACTCTTCCGACCAGGCAACATGTTTCCATTGCTCAACACTCCAATGTCGGTGTTGACGGGCCCAGGCGAGTGGTAAAGCTTGGCGTCGTGCAGTCATCAATGTTACACGAGTGGAACTTCGGCCCAGAAATCCCATATCGATGATGTTTCGTTGAATGGTTCGCACGCTGACACTTCTTAATGGCCCAGCATTGAAATCTGCAGCAATTCTCCGAAGGGTCGCACTTATGTCACGTTGAACGATTCTCTTCAGTCGCCGGTGGTCCCGTTCTTGCAGGATCTTTTTCTGGCCGCAGCGATGTCGGAGATTTGATATTTTACCGTATTTCTGATATTCACTGTACACTCGTGAAACGGTCGTACGGGAAAATCCCCAGTCTATCGCTACCTCGGAGTTGCTGTGTCCCATCGCGTCGTGTGTAGACTATAACACCACGTTGAAACACGCTTACATCTTGATAACCTGCCATTGTAGCAGCAGTAACCGATCTAACAACTGCGCCAGACGAGTGTTATCTTATACAGGTGTTGCCGACCACAGCGCCGTGTTCTGCCTGTTTATATATCTCTGTGTTTGAATACGCATGCCTATACCAGTTTGTTTGGGGCTTCAGTGTATATCGGCGAGTACAAAGTTTGAGCGTGACAGCTGACAAGAGCTGCATGATGATCATGGAGCATTGTGGAGACCGAATGCTAGAAGAACGAGGTTATTAGGTGATGGAGCTTAAAAATTTAATTCCAGGATTGGTGAAGAATAAATTATCTGGTGTGTATAGAGCAAATTATTGTCATAATTTACCCATCTGATCTTCGACATTCTTCTGTAGCACCACATCTCAGAAGTATCTATTATCATTTTGTCTCGTTTTCTTATCTAATTACGTCAACATCGCCTGATTTGATTCGAATACGTTGCAATTGACAATGTTCATCTTACAACCTCCTTTCAAGACGCTGTTCGAATAATCAACTGGTCGTGCAAGTCGCATGCGGTCTCTAATAAAATTACAGTGTCGCTGGAAAACTTCTACCCGTCTGCTCTTAGACATTCTTCTGTAGCACCACATTTCAGAAATATCTATTCTCATTTTGTTTGAACTTTTTGTCGTACTCGTTTCGCTTCTGCGCAAGGCTGTGCTCCAGACTAATACCTCCCGAAACGACTTGGTAACACGTAAATTTATATTCGATGTTAAACAGTGTCCTTCTTCACAAATACTTTCCTTGCCAGTGCCAATCGACATTTTAAATATTCTTTGCTTTGGCCACCATTAGTTGTTCTGCTGGCCAAAGGGCGAAACTCACCTATTACTTTTTCTGTCTCGTTTTCTTATCTAATTACGTCAGCATCGCCTGAATTGATTCGAATACATTGCAACTTACAATGTTCATCTTACAACCTCCTTTCAAGACACTGTCCGAATAGTCAACTCTCGTGTAAGTCGCTTGCGGTCTCTAATAAAATTACAATGTAGCTTCAAAATTTCAGACTTTTTTTCCTTGTCCCTGAACTCCAATGCAGTTTGTAAATTTTTCTTTGCATTACGTTACTACTTGTTCAGTGTACAGATTGAGTAACACAGGGGTTTGGCTACAGTCCCTCCTCACCCCCATCTCAATCACTGCTTGCCTTTCAGGCCGCTAGACTCTTATAACAGCTGTCTAGTTTCTAGACAACTTGTATATAAACCTTCGTTCCCTGTATATTACACCTGCTGCATTCAGAATTCTGAAGAGTGTATTCCAGTCAACATTGTCCAAATCTTTCTCTATGTCTATAAATGCCACAAACGTTGATTTATATTTCCTTAGCCAATTTCCTAACATTAACCGTTGAATCATCATTGCCAAAGGTATACGTAAATTCCTCTGGAACTCAAACTCATCATCCTCGAGGTCGGCTTCTAGCACTCTTTCCATTCGTCTGTAAATAATTCGAATCATTATTTTGCTACCATGACTTCTAAACTGATAATTCGGCTATATCCACACCTGCCTGCATTTGATTTCTTTGTAATTTGAGTTTTACAATCCTGTTGATAACTGGGGGTACTCCGCCTGTCTCATACATCTTTCACGTCAGGCACACTAGTTTTGACATAACTGGCTCTCCCTAGGTTATTAGTAGTTCTGAAGGAATGTCGTCTACTCTAGTGGCTTTGTTTTGTATTAGGTCTTTCAGAGCTCTGTCAAATTCACTATCACAACATCCCTGTCACCTTCATCTGCTTCCCCACCGATTTCTGTGATATTACCATCAAGTTAATTTCCCTTATGTAGCCCTTCTACATAGTACTTCCACCTTTCAGCTTTCCCATCTTCCTTTAGTACCATTTATCCATCTCGATATTCATACTGCTGCTTGTCTTTTCTCCAAAAATCTCTTTAACTTTCCCACTAGCTGTAAATATCTTTCATGCAGTTATACGTGCTTCTACCGAACTGTATTTGTCCTTTGTCGTTTTCTGCTTTCATACATCGCACCTTCTGCCAGTCTCATTTTAAACGTCTGTATTCCCTTTCGCCTGCTTCATTTGCTGCCTTTAATATTTTCTCCTTCCGTCAATTAATTTGAATATCTCCTGTGATATCCAAGGATTTTATCCATTTTATCCTCTCTTGCCATCACTGTTTCACCTCTCAAAGCTACCCGTTCGTTTTCTAATGAATTTATTTCCAAGGTTTCATTTAATCGTTTCCTAATGGTCCCTGTGTGTAACCCTTAATAACCTATCGTTCTATCAACTCATCCAAGTCCCAAACCGTATATTTCCTACACTTTTCGGGATTTCGTCAGTTTTAATCTACAGTTTGCAATTAGTAAATTACGGTCAGAGTCCAAATCTGCCCCTAGGAATTTCTTGCAGTCTAAGATCTTGTTTCTAAGTCTCTGCGTGTCCATTATATCATCAATATGAAATCTTCCAGTGTCTACAGGTCTCTTCTACATATAAAACCACATTTCATCTTTCTTAAGCAAATTGCTGGCGGTGATTAAATTATATCCTGGACGAAATTCTACCGGGCAGCTTCCTCTTTCATTCCTTTTTATCAGTTAATATTCCCCTACTTACGAGTATTTTCCTTCTCTTCCTTTTCCTACTATCGTGTCTCTGTTCTCCGTCATATTTATATTTTCGTGTCCCATACCATATGGATAATTTCTTTTATCTCGCAATATATACTTTCCAAATTATCCTCGTCTACGGACCTATTTGTCATACAAACCCGTGCTCCTGTAGTGGGTGTTTGGGTTTGTGTCTATCTTGACTATAATAATGCATTCACTGTGCTTTTCATAGTAACTTACTTGCAGTTCTATTTTCTTAGTTGGTATTAGACCTATTCCTGTATTACCCCTATTTGAGGTTGTATTTAAGACCCTGTACTCACCTGATAAGAAATCCTATTCATCCTGGAGCAGAACGTCACTGTTTCCCACTACATGTAACTTTAACATATCCATTTCGCACCAGGAACAACAAACCTCTTAAAATCTTCCACTATTGAACTACAGCCTCTTTAATCTTCTTGTTTTTACAAACAGTAGATGATACTGCTGGATTCTCTAGAACAGTGTTGCGTTTTAATTTCCTTATTTCACTTATTATAGCTAAAAGAACATGCTTTCATAGTTATATCCAGAAAAAACTTCTTTTTCAGTCTTTTAGGATGACCAATAATTCTCGTGTCTATTCTCCAGTTACAGTTCATCAGGGCAATTTGATTTAATTCTGTTCACATAGAAGGATAACTAAAGAATATAACTCTCCCAACAGCAGCAGCCATCCTTAGATTATTATCTCGACATCACAAAAGGATGCTTAACTACTATAGATCCTCCCAGTTTTGTCAAATAAAGGCATGGTTGGAGACCTTAGCTGCTATACGAAATAAATTACTGATGGTATGCAGCAACCAGCCACAAACTGGTTTTAGGGTACTTTATTCAAAAAGGAACGTTACCAGTTTCGAATGTTTCACATTTCATCATCAGACGGTTTTTTCATGCTTTTATGAAAACAATGTATCATTTGTTTTATGAATGCATGAAAAACTCGTCTGGTGATGGATTGTAAGATATTCGAAACCGGTAACGGTCGTTGTTAAATAATGTAATGTAAAACAAGTTTGTCAATGGCTGTTGTTTACCATCAACAATTCGTTAAACATAAGTTAGTTTGACAATGGATTGTAGTAGTGAAATAGAAACAATAAGATTTCAGCACTACCTTTCTGCTTTTGTTTATAACGACTCGGTGTTGCGTTCTTTGAACATATAAATATATTCAAAACTCAAGCCCTGAATCGACAATCAATGTCTTTTTGTTCATACAGTACAACGCAAGCATAGGAGCAACTAAAATTTGTACCACTCATTAGATCATCGCCACCCAGAAGAGGAATGACAGAAGACAGACTAACTTCTAAAACAATTGCGGAGACATGGACACAACCCAGCGATATAATGAGTTGGCTGACATCACTATGAATCATATACACAGGTTCAATAGATACATCAATAAAGAGAAAAATAGTTTCTCAATAAAATCTTTGCAATTTTAAGCAACGTTGAAATGGCTACTGCGCTGCCCCCATTGACGACAGAAAACATATGAAGGACTATTGCTGAAGTCATTTTATATTCAATCCACAATCAGCAGTTGAAACATAAACCAAGTCTGTTAGTGAAGATGATACAGCAGGAACCGTAGACGAACGTTTTTGTGGTGAACTTTATCTAATTTACTGAATACCTAAGTGAGACAATAAAAATTAACATAAATCCCATTGACACTGAAAGGCTCGTTTCACATTACACTAAATATTCTACAGGCAAGTCTATGGTCTCACACAATAGTGAATGATGTTGTAGTAGGTGTTTGCAGAGACAATGTGCCTAACTGAAAAACTAATTCAAACAGTGTTTCCCAACAATATTTCCAAGTAAACACTCAGTCCTTTAAAGAATCGATCTCCGAAGTATAAATCAGCTTCAGGTGTCTGATTACTTTACAAATGAGTTAATATGTTTAATGCAAGCGCAAAAAAATTTAGAAGAGGTTGTAACTATGCTTGAAAATTGTTGGAAGTTGCTAAGTGTTCTCACTACGAAATACTGGATGAATATAGTCTATGAAATTTGCGCTCCATGTTTAGCAAAAGCAAGTTTTTCATGTATCTTAGTGTTTGTGAAGTCATATGTCCTGAATTATATGTCACACTATGATATAAGTTTGCTAGTATACTCAGTGTTATATGTAGATACTGGCGGCAAGATGGGTTGCAAATAGAGTTAGTAGTAAAAAAGTAATAGATAAGAACGTCATGTCTGATATCAAAGTTTTACTGCATGAACAGCGAAAATATAAGTGATAAAATTTTCTCTTTTCACTATTTTGTGAGGGATCTCAGAGAGAAAACGTTTCGTGAAGGTTTTAAATTGTCTGTAAGGTTTGTTGGGAGTTGTTATGTGCTTTCACATCCTATACTGATTGAAAAAAGCGCTCGTATTTGTGTACTATCATTTACACTGCCTCAAGACAAAAACACAATTTCTAACTGTACTACTTGTCTTATTGAGTTAAATTTTTAACTTATGATTTTAACTCTTAACGATTAGATTATGATGACATATCGGAATTTTTTAAAATCAGCCTTTAATTACGTGAAATATTGAAAATTGATTTTTGCTGCCGCGTTCACAGCAAGACAGTAGATGGAACATGAAAGTGATTTATTTAACAAACATATAATTGATCAAATAACATTAAATTAAAAAACTTAAAATTATAAATTTTTCTTATACTGTATTGGTGTTGGAATGCCATTACGTCATTCAGAAGTTTGAGCAAATGTTTTAAAATTTAACAATACAACAATTTTTTTGTCTTTTGTTTGGCAACCTAACTGCGCTAGTAGACTCACATGTTGACGTCGGTTCATGGCCCACAAAAGACTTGAGTCTTCTGGGTGTTGCATGAAATCCAGGATTGCATTGGCTGTACTTCGCTACATTGGTATTTATTTTACTGAAGTATTAGGAAGACAATCCACGAAGTGTATCAAGGACAATATCACTGAACTTCATTAGCTGTGGTGGGGTGAAGAGCTGGACCGTGTACCAACTTCTAGGCAATGTTTCAGCAAAATGTTGTAGATAAAACTAAAGAACCGTACCACTAGCATTACAACTGTTGAACACGCCATTCTTGCAGGAAATGGCACTCATCATTTAGCACAGGTAAACATATTTTGTCCTCTTCATCGTAAATGTGCGGTCAGAGATATCTAAAACAACACATTGTGCACATTTACTTTTTTCTCGTAATCGGTACTATTTCACTGTCTGGACATCCAGAGAAAAAATATGCTGCTATTTCAAATCTTCTCTGGTTAACTAATATTCCTTTTACATATGTTACACGTGAATTATGTCAGTTCAGGTAGATGAAAGTGTGTTGTTAGTTCTTTGTTTCAGTTTATTGGCTTTCAGGACGAGCCCATACAGTCACTTCAACAGTGGAATGTCAGTTCTACATCTACATCTACATTTATACTCCGCAAGCCACTCAACGGTGTGTGGCGGAGGGCACTTTACGTGCCACTGTCATTACCTCCCTTTCCTGTTCCAGTCGCGTATGGTTCGCGGGAAGAACGACTGTCTGAAAGCCTCCGTGCGCGCTCTAATCTCTCTGATTTTACATTCGTGGTCTCCTCGGGAGGTATAAGTAGGGGGAAGCAATATATTCGATACCTCATCCAGAAACGCACCCTCTCGAAACCTGGCGAGCAAGCTACACCGCGATGCAGAGTTCCTCTCTTGCAGAGTCTGCCACTTGAGTTTGTTAAACATCTCCGTAACGCTATCACGGTTACCAAATAACCCTGTGACGAAACGCGCCGCTCTTCTTTGGATCTTCTCTATCTCCTCCGTCAACCCGATCTGGTAGGGATCCCACACTGATGAGCAATACTCAAGTATAGGTCAAACGAGTGTTTTGTAAGCCACCTCCTTTGTTGATTGACTACATTTTCTAAGGACTCTCCCAATGAATCTCAACCTGGTACCCGCCTTACCAACAATTAATTTTATATGATCATTCCACTTCAAATCGTTCCGCACGCATACTCCCAGATATTTTACAGAAGTAACTGCTACCAGTGTTTGTTCCGCTATCATATAGTCATACAATAAAAGATCCTTCTTTCTATGTATTCGCAATACATTACATTTGTCTATGTTAAGGGTCAGTTGCCACTCCCTGCACCAAGTGCCTATCCGCTGCGCATCTTCCTGCATTTCGCTACAATTTTCTAATGCTGCAACTTCTCTGTATACTACAGCATCATCCGCGAAAAGCCGCATGGAACTTCCGACACTATCTACTAGGTCATTTATATATATTGTGAAAAGCAATGGTACCATAACACTCCCCTGTGGCACGCCAGAGGTTACTTTAACGTCTGTAGACGTCTCTCCATTGATAACAACATGCTGTGTTCTGTTTGCTAAAAACTCTTCAATCCAGCCACACAGCTGGTCTGATATTCCGTAGGCTCTTACTTTGTTTATCAGGCGACAGTGCGGAACTGTATCGAACGCCTTACGGAAGTCAAGAAAAATAGCATCTACCTGGGAGCCTGTATCTAATATTTTCTGGGTCTCATGAACAAATAAAGCGAGTTGGGTCTCACACGATCGCTGTTTCCGAAATCCATGTTGATTCCTACATAGTAGATTCTGGTGAAACTTCCCCTTAGAAAAAATATACAAGGCTGTGCTTAAACTGGCGCACAATATTTTTAGCGCAACGCAATCTAACTTTCAAAAATCTCTACAAAAGAATGGCCCTGACTAACATTAATCTATACCTTCCACAAATCACTTACCTCACCAAAAATCTCCGTTACTCGAACTACTGCAATGCAGCGAGCGCCACTACTGCCAGCTAAATAAAAGATTCAAACTACGGAAGGCACTAACTACTGATAGGCATAGTTAGCAAATGAAAGATTTTAATAGAGAACAAACAATGTATTTACCTTAATAGTGTTGTAAAAGCATAATATACATAGCAGTTCATAATATCCATTATTGCAAATTTCAAAACTCCGCCATCTCTCTCCCCACATCCACCACTGCTGGCGGCTCACCTCCAACTGCGCAACGCTATGCGCTGTTCACATCCAGCTGCCGCTGCCCAACACTACAATGGCAGACAACAATGAAAACTAGCTACATACTGCACATATCACAGCCAGTGATTTTCATACCGAGCGCTACGTAACGTTGCCAACAAGAAAACATAAACAGCCTACTTACACTGGATTTCCCAAAACGACATGATACTCGAGCAAAAAACATGTTCTAAAATTCTACAACAGATCGACGTCAGAGATATAGGTCTATAGTTTTGCGCAACTGCTCGACGACCCTTCTTGAAGACTGGGACTATCTGTGCCAATCATTTGGACCCTTCCGTTCCTCTAGAGACTTGCGGTACACGGCTGTTAGAAGGGGGGCAAGTTCTTTCGCGTACTCTGTGTAGAATCGAATTGGTATCCCGTCAGGTCCAGTGGACTTTCCTCTGTTGAGTGATTCCAGTTGCTTTTCTATTCCTTGGACACTTATTTCGATGTCAGCCATTTTTTCGTTTGTGCGAGGATTTAGAGAAGGAACTGCAGTGCGGTCTTCCTCTGTGAAACAGCTTTGGAAAAAGGTGTTTAGTATTTCAGCTTTACGCGTGTCATCCTCTGTTTCAATGCCTTCATCATCCCGGAGTGTCTGGATTTGCTGTTTCGAGCCACTTAATGATTTAACGTAAGATCAGAACTTCCTAGGATTTTCTGTCAAGTCGGTACATAGAATGTTACTTTCGAATTCACTGAACGCTTCACGCATAGCCCTCCTTACGCTAACTTTGACATCGTTTAGCTTCTGTTTGTCTGAGAGGTTTTGGCTGCGTTTAAACTGGCAGTGAAGCTCTCTTTGCTTTCGCAGTAGTGTCCTAACTTTGTTGTTGTACCACGGTGGGTTTTTCCCGTCCCTCACAGTTTTACTCGGCACGTACCTGTCTAAAACGCATTTTACGATTGCCTTGAACTTTTTCCATAAACACTCAACATTGTCAGTGTCGGAACAGAAATTTTCGTTTTGATCTGTTAAGTAGTCTGAAATCTGCCATCTATTACTCTTGCTAAACAGATAAACCTTCCTCCCTTTTTTTATATTCCTATTAACTTCCATATTCAGGGATGCTGCAACGGCCTTATGATCACTGATTCCCTGTTCTGCACATACAGAGTCGAAAAGTTCGGGTCTGTTTGTTATCAGTAGGTCTAAGATGTTATCTCCACGAGTCGGTTCTCTGTTTAATTGCTCGAGATAATTTTCGGATGTGCACTCAGTATAATGTCACTCGATGCTCTGTCCCTACCACCCGTCCTAAACATCTGAGTGTCCCAGTCTATATCTGGTAAATTGAAATCTGCACCTAATACTATAACATGCTGAGAAAATTTATGTGAAATGTATTCCAAATTTTCTCTCAGTTGTTCTGCCACTAATGCTGCTGAGTCGTGAGGTCGGTAAAAGGAGCCAATTATTAACCTAGCTCGGTTGTTGAGTGTAACCTCCACCCATAATAATTCACAGGAACTATCCACTTCTACTTCACTACAGGATAAACTACTACTAACAGCGACGAACACTCCACCACCGGTTGCATGCAATCTACCCTTTCTAAACACCGTCTGTACCTTTGTAAAAATTTCGGCAGAATTTATCTCTGGCTTCAGCCAGCTTCCTGTACCTATAACGATTTCAGCTTCTGTGCTTTCTATCAGTGCTTGAAGTTCCGGTACTTTACCAACGCAGCTTCGACAGTTTACAATTACAATACCGATTGATGCTTGGTCCCCGCATGTCCTGACTTTGCGCCGCACCCGTTGAGGCTGTTGCCCTTTCTGTACTTGCCCAAGGCCATCTAACCTAAAAAAACCGCCCAGCCCACGCCACACAACCCCTGCTACCCGTGTAGCCGCTTGTTGCGTGTAGTGGACTCCTGACCTGTCCAGCGGAACCCGAAACCCCACCACCCTATGGTGCAAGTCGAGGAATCTGCAGCCCACACGGTCGCAGAACCGTCTCAGCCTCTGATTCAGACCCTCCACTCGGCTCTGTATCAAAGGTCCGCAGTCCGTCCTGTCGACGATGCTGCTGATGGTGAGCTCTGCTTTCATCCCACTAGCGAGACTGGCAGTCTTCACCAAATCAGATAGCCACCAGAAGCCAGAGAGGATTTCCTCCGATCCATAGCGACACACATCAGTGGTGCCGACATGAGCGACCACCTGCAGATGGGTGCACCCTGTACCGTTCATGGCATCCAGAAGGACCCTTTCCACATCTGGAATGACTCCCCCCGGTATGCACACGGAGTGCACATTGGTTTTCTTCCCCTCTCTTGCTGCCATATCCCTAAGGGGCCCCATTACCTGCCTGACATTGGACCTCCCAACTACCAGTAAGCCCACCCTCTGCGACCTTCCGGATCTTGCAGACTGAGGGGCAACCTCTGGAACAGGACAAGCAGCCATGTCAGGCCGAAGATCAGTATCAGCCTCAGACAGAGCCTGAAACTGGTTCGTCAGACAAACTTTAGAGGCCTTCTGTTCAGTCCTCCGGAATGTCTTTCGCCTTCCATTTAATGATTTAAAGAAATTATAGATATTTGGAAGCTTGCTTTGAAAGCATATTTTGGAGGTATATCTTAAATGGTTGTTTTTCTTAAATGGTTGCTTGTTTATTTATAAACGTGCTCGACTCATACTGAGTTTAATACCTTAAAGAATTTGAAAGCACATTCTTGCAAAGTCTCTTAAATTGTTCCTTTTCTCTTAAGTTGTCAACACATCTTTTAAGATATGGGTAATTGTTATATTTTCCGAAGCCCTTGCCCAGGCTTGTAGTTTACACTCCACGCTGCTCATCTAAGTTTTTAAACTTCGTTATTCTATTGCTTAAAAAACGAGAACGTTTCCTTATTGAAAAATTTTGTGTCTTGTTCCGATAAAGTGTGTAAACTAAAGGGTTAAAGTTGTTGTCCCACGGCCTTGCCTAGCTGTTCCCCATTCTCTTGGCCTTTATTCTAAAACTGTTGTTGCATTTTGATTGGCCATGTATTCTAATCAATTTTTGAATGAATATGTTTAGGTGACGTATATCCTGAGAAGGAGGAAGTGCAACAGCGGCTGGAGGGAGCAATAGGGGAAAAAATGTTTCAGTGTAGTTAGTTTGAGGTATTTTGTTTAGTATGCATCGTCATTCTAGGAACTGTTGGGACATGTGAAGAGAAGTTCATGCTAACTTTCCGTCCATTACTTACAGAAGGACTGATCTGCTGTTTCATTTTTCATTGTTTATGTTCCTGAGTGAGGTAGTTTGTGTCATCTGTTTTAAGGAATGAAAACTTGTGTATGTATATGAAGAAACTTGTCACTTAAGACCATTGTCTCTAACAGAACTTAGCATAGACATTTTTATTGCCCAGTAGCATTTCTGAGTTTCACAGCATTATTGTAGGTGGTCTGAAGTCAATGGGACTGTTGTTGTACCTAGTGATGAAAGTAGTTAGTGGAACATATATAAAATGTTTATGTAAATAATTTACTGATATCTACTATGGCTTAATGTGTAGTTATAGGAATTTAAAAAAGCCTGTTTAAGTTAGGAACGCACATTAATATTTGAATCCTTATTTTTATTGTGAAGTACCTACGCTAATGTCATGCTATCTGGAATATTTGAAATAAGGTAGTAAACCCATGGAAGCTTTTATTGATAACTATATGGTAGGTAGCTGTGTATGCAGTAGGTGTGCCTTATGCAGAGATTAAGTATGGGCTAATGATAACAATGTTAAAGTGTACATATAAATTTCAGTGAATCATTATGTCTGCTTCTGTACCAATAGGAAATAGAGACAGATTAGAGGAAGAGAGAGATTGTGTGTGGGAATTAAGATGACAGTCAAGGAAATATGCAGGCTCATGGGTAATCCATTGTGGACACAGATAGAGTGACCAGAAAGTAGCCGCAATCAGTATTCTTGCAGAGATTACAGACATCTGACATACAGAAGTGTATACCCTTACATGGAAAGCACATTCCCGATAGTCGTGACATATATATCCACAGACAGAGTAACCAGAAAGTAGCTGCAATCTGTATTCTTGCAGAGATTACAGAGAACCTCTGACAGATAGAAGTGTATATCCTTGCATGGAAAGCACATTCCCAATGGTTGTGATATATAAATTCAACACCGCAGAGTGTGATATTTAGCCTCATCATGAGGAACTTTGATGTAGTATGGATGTAACTTGCATCAAACTGTTATTTACCGGGTAGATGGGTGTCCACCTGCTTTACTGAATCAGAACACAAATTGTGTGTCTGTCCCTGTTTATTATCTACACTTCATTCACTGCACAAGTAGCTGAAGAAACATTTAAAGAAACAGGTCCCTACGAACTGGAAAGAATGTTCTTATCAGTGCCCCAGAAGAAAGTTACCTTGTACTTTCTGGTGCGCCAGTTGACTAAGGAATTTTTGTCTAATGGACTAAAACGAAGTTCCTCTCTTTCTGAAATAGGCAAGCAAGTTACTATTTTTGTGTCATAATGATTAGTATCCTTAAATGTCATTTAAACAGTAAATTACTTTTGCTGAATATCTTACTATTTTCTTCTGTTTCCAAGCGTTTAGTTAATATATTACTATGCCATTCACAGTTAATCTTTTAGTAATCCTTTTTAAAATATGGTAACTTTTGCAATATCATTTGGTTCCCTAGAGTTTTATGTGCTGATAACGACTATAGTCAATATTATGCAGCAAGGACTTGATTTTGAATATTTAACACATATGGTTTTTTGATATTGTGATGGTGGTATGTTCTTCAGGCCATGATTCTGATTAGTTAACATACTTTGCTTAGTGATATCGTGGGTTGCTATGGTCTTCATGGGTAACTTATTTTAATTATAAATATCACCCATCTGATACGCTCTGCAAGACCTAGTTGGGGATCACGAAAGATAATTGTTCACAGTAAGCTATAAGGCATTACTATTTTCTGTCCTGTGTATTCAGTCCTTTGCTGTAGAGATAACGTTTACTCATTTATCACTATTTTTTATTTGTTTGGCAGTATATTAGGATATCATGATGAAAGTTGGAATATCCTCTGATTGTATAATCTGTTGTATGCTCCACATCTTCTAAACTCATAAAGGGGATGTGAAGAAAGATGCCTGTTTGTTGGGACTTTTATGTTCTTACCACTCATATTACCATTTTCAAGAACTATAATACTTTTTAGAACTATGTGTTAGGTATTCGATTAACCAGTTCTAATATATGTCGATTAAGATACTCATGTATACTGTTTGCTTAACTGATGCATTGGAATTTAGACTTCAGTGAGACAGTTAGCCATCAGGCAATATTGTTTTCCAGTGATTGAAAATGTTATGTGCTACCAAGGTATATAAAGAAACGAAGGTAGACCATTAAGGCTATTGGTTATTAGAAAATTCCCAGATGCCCTTAATCACTGTGATGTCATGACTCTCATGGCTATGCATTTGGCAGAACACGGAAGTCGTTATGTGCATCCAAGGCAAATAACTCGTTTCGTGTCTATCATAAAGTGGGGTGCTGTGTCACAAGGTTCTGATATTGCTAGAAATGGTTTTCCCAGAGATATGATCTGCAACATGAATGGGGAGTTTGATGCAGACATGTGATCGAAGTGAATATGACAACAGCATGAGTGTGTTCAGTTCACTTTCTCTCTGAAGTCTATGAACAACATTTGAGATATGAACTTCTAGGGTCACCATTAAGAAAGAAGCTGCTACCCCCAACAATCCCCAACATAAGCATTCTGAACTGGAATGGGAAAGCTATTACAGAAAGCATAGATAGGCGCAGAAAGATATCACTCAGAATAGTAATGTCGCGAAAGTTACATTAAAATAGTGTAAAACATAAAATTAATGGTTTTTTTCATGTGGTACTGGGTTCCTAAATGACAGAGAAAGACTCGCTATATTGTGTAGCAGAGAAATAAATTATAGTGTTCTGGTTCATTAGCTTTTGCTGCCATATACTATAGCTTCAGAGCTCGTGGAATAAGCCGACAATTTTTTTTTTTTTGTATTCTCTATTTCAGTGTAAGAATATATTACTACTTGCGACTGAGCTATTTCACTTGCAAATTTCCTGTATTGCTCTAAGGCCTTAACAATTAAAATATATTTAACACTGACTGCGTAGCTTGGTTGATTTGATATGTTCAGGTAGAGATCGAAATCTGTCGCCTATTCTAAATTTTATGTTTCTTTTTTATCGAAGAAAGCTGTAGCAGAGATTTCTGTCACTCGTACTTATAGCTTTAGCCTGCTATTTATTTGATTGATAATGAGAAATTAATGTTGTAATAAAAGTAAATTCATTCCTTGGAGATCTGGAAGTCGTGCACAACATTGCGAAGCAATAACTAGGTAAAAACGACCTTTCACAACTTTAGAAACTGTGTCACCCAAAGTAAAGAAAGACAATCAGACCACAGCAAACGATCCACTCATAAACTCATTGAAATGATACACTAAGATTTATAAATTAAGGAACTGAGGGCTGGATTGAACTTTTAATAAAACTAAATGCACAGAAAGCAACACCAAAGAGATGTGATGTAGTCTTATGAAGTAAAACAAATTTTCTTCGCCATCTTATTTCGTTAAAGCGGACAAAAAGGTCATCTGACACGAAAGGAAGAAACCAAATTACATAGAAGTCTGAGTAATGTGTTGCCAGAATGTTTTACATCGCAGCAAATACGATGTCTGTTGAACGAAAGCAAGAGGGTTAATTGGAATTTATAGGACATTGCGCGTGTACTGACTTCAAGAGCTCAATGGCCAAAACTATATGGTTACTTGCGGAAGCGAAAAATGTCTTTGCTGTGCAGCGCATCACTTCGAAACTAGACGAAAGAATTAGAGACTGGGTACTGTCGAATGAATCCTATGTATATTGAAGGCTAAGTCAAACAATTTAATTACACGAGAGAGACTGGAAGTTTTGACATTTTTGGAAATGAATGTTGATGTTCGCGTGTGTTACGATTCGTCGGAGGACTTAGTAGTAGTTGGTCCACACTCCAACGTTCACGTTTGCATATTCCGTGGACTGTGTAAGCTGTGGAAGCAACCAGTTTATTATAACTTCAGTACTATTATTACTAGTATTTTGCTTCATAGTATCATTAAGGGTGTTGAGAAATCGGGAATAAATGTTGTAGATGTAGCATCTGATACGACTGGATAAAGTACAAAGGTTTGCAAGGAATTGTGTGTGGATGCAGATAAAAGATATATTGTGTATCTAGCGGACGATGCCAGGAATGCATAGGTTTTCTTCAGTGCATCATATCTGCTAAATTACTGAGGATAATTTTCATTACGCTACCTAATGGGTCCTAAATAACTGAGGAAGCTATATAGGAATTTTTTAAACATAGTAAAGTGATCTAACGATAACGCACCGCATTACAGAAGAACTCATATGACACTGGACCAGCGCACGCCTTTTTTTTTCACTTCGAATACCTTAGGCTTTGGCGTATGTTCTTCATAAAGACATTGAAAGAAATTTTTCTGAACCCGTTGATTACATCTTTGATGTCTTGAACTGTAGAGTTCCCAAAGATGAATAGTGTTGCTGATTTGGAATGAACCTCACAATTCAAGAAAATACACTAAAGAGATTTCTAGACATTTATTTGACAGTGTGAGATGGCGATAGTGACAGACTTTTGCCTTTTCCAAAAGTTTTCATGACGTCAACTAAATCTGTCTCCGACCTTTTCGAAAGGAAACTAAACAGTACATTAACTTCCTGATCAAGATATCTTGGAGAACTTATATTCTACGTTAGAGAGATTGTGAACATATTGTAATAAACCTACTCTGTAAATAGGCTGTTTATGTTTTCTTATTGGCAACGTTACGTAGCGCTCTGTACGAAAATCACTGGCTGTGCTGTGTGCAGTCTGTGGCTAGTTTGCATTGTTGTCTGCCATTGTAGTGTTGGGCAGCGGCAGCTGGATGTGAACAGCGCGTAGCGTTGCGCAGTTGGAGGTGAGCCGCCAGCAGTGGTGGATGTGGGGAGAGAGATGGCGGAGTTTTGTAATTTGTCATGAACTGCTATATATATTATGACTATTAAGGTAAATAAATTGTTTGTTCTCTAGTAATATCTTTCATTTGCTAACTATCCCTATCAATAGTTAGTGCCTTCTGTAGTTTGAATCTTTTATTTAGCTGGCAGTAGTGGCGCTCGCTGTATTGCAGTAGTTCGAGTAATGAAGATTTTTGTGAGGTAAGTGATTTCTGAAAGGTGTAGTTTAATGTTACTCAGGGCCATTCTTTTGCAGGGATCTTTGATAGTCAGATTGCGTTGCGCTAAAAATATTGTGTGTCAGTTTAAGCACAGTCTTGTATAATTGTTCAAAGGGGACGTTTCATTTGTCGACCCTTAGCCTAGGATACCTCACTGGAATCTTCTGATTTTTTCTTGTAGTTTGTGTATTTAGTGTAGCTTTTGTTTATTGCTAGCGGGTAATTATAGAGAGAATTTCCTTGGTAGTTGTGGTTTTTCATTGTTGCACAGTAAAACAGTTGTGGCATGCATGTAGATTTGCACCAAGTATTTCGCAGCTACGCTTGCAATTAACTAGATATTATGTTCAGTGCTATGTTGATGTGTTCTCTTATTTTTGCACTTCAAATTGTGCTTTTCTGTGTTATCGTGTGAAATATTGTGACAATAATGGCGTGTGAGAAACGTAACACTAGGCTCCAAAGTAAACTGAGAAATAATAGTGACGACGAGCGTAGCTTATCAGCACCACTGTGTAGTGAATTAACAGACATTCGAAGTAGTAATTTGGTAATTGTGCGTAGGGAAATGGAGCGGGCGGCAAATAATGGTGTAGGCACTGAAACAGGTAGTGAACAAGGAAGCATTATCGATCGATCGGTCGGCAACAGCTCGCCTCAGGAATCCGAAATGACGGGACACAATTTTGCAAATACTGTAGATTCAGGTTTTGCGTCCTCACCATTTTCTCAAATAAGTCAAGATACATTTTCTGCTTGTCAAAATGTGAATGTTGCCGGTGCAAATGCACTGCCGAAAAGCGTAGAGGAACAGATTCCAGACACTAATGCATTGTTATTACAATTAATGCAACAAATGGAACAAAATCAGAGACAAACACAGCAAAAGCTTCAAAAGTTAGACACAATGGAACAATACCAGAGTCAAACACAGCAACAGTTAGACACAATGGAACAAAATCTTCAAAAGTTAGACACCACGCTTGAACAAACACGTGAAGATTTAACTACCGAGTTACATAACATTGAATCGAAATGTCAAAAAGTCTGTAATTACGTAAAAACAGAAATTTGTGAGCATTTCCAACCTATTTTTTCGCGTCATGAAAATGCATTACAGAATCACGAAGCAGCCATAAAAGAACTGCAAACCATTGTTCATGAAAATCATGAGACCCTGCAAGCTAAAATTGACTCAGTTGCATCTACCGATTCGGTTACGCAACTTGCAAAAACTCAGGAAAACTTAAAGGACACAGTAGATACCCTGAAAATTGGTTCAGAAAGACACATGGAGGAAATAAGTACACTATCGGAGAAAGTTGCCGAATTTTCGGATCAGGTCACTAACTTATCTACAAAGGTAGATGATGATCTGAATGACACAAGACCCGTAGCCTTCACTGACACAGAAGAGTATGAACAAATAAGAAAATTCAAACAAAATCAAAATCAAATCAATACACAGTACAAAAGAGAAATCCGGGAAGTACAAGATCAGTTGACGTAGGTAATACAAGAATTACATATTTCAGAGGACACTCGCGCTCCAACACGGGAAGAGGAACTTAGAAATACGGAAAATCCACAAAATAATAACACAGGGCATTTCGGTAATTATGAATGGAATTGGCAAGGTACACCGAATTTTGAGATGGAACCGCCGACACGACGTAACAATGACCGATATGCTACTCGCCGACACGATGATTTTGTCTATAAGCTGTTCATTACTACACGTAAATTCAAAACGTTTAAGAATTCTGGCAACAACATTCATCCACAAGCATGGCTTCATCAATTTTCTCATTGTTTTCCTCCCAACTGGTCATTGGAGCACAGATTAGAATTTATGTGTGGCTACTTAGAGAATGAACCAGCTGTAAGAATGCGATCGGTCATTCACGATTGCCGCAGTGAAGGAGAATTTTACCATGCCTTCCTCTCAGCATATTGGTCTCAAGCCTCACAAAACCGAGTAAAACTTGGCATCATAATGATGAAACATTTCGAACAATCTGAATTTTCCAGTCTTGTGAAATATTTTGAAGACATGTTGCACAAGAATCAGTACCTGTCAAACCGATACAGCCCCTCAGAACTCATCCGCATTTGCTTAATCAAATTACCTGAACATTTACGGCATATTATTTTGGCAGGACGTTGCAAAGACGACATTGAAGCTTTTCAGGGACTCTTACAAGAATTAGAAATTGACACAGACAGTCGCGGGATGCGAAAACAGGAAAACAATCACTACAGGTCACATCCGTCACAATTCCGTGACGACAGAAACAATAAATGGCCACGACAAGCCTATTCTTACAACGTAAATCGTGACCAAAACAGACACCACCCATATGACAACAACTGGCAGAGAAATAGTTACAGAGAAAGATCACATTTCCGTAGTAATGAATATGACAGAGACAATCATAGAAACAGACAATTTGGCAACCAGAACAATTATTATCAAGGGAGACAGAATAACGTCAGACACAATGGTCCAGCGCGCAGTTACGATTCAGGGAGAAATTCTCCACCACTTGACCAACAAGAAAGAAACTACAGGAACTACCGACATGACGACAGACGATATGATCATAACGACAGACCTGAACTGCATCAGAACTGGCGGGATTTAAACAGAGGAGAGCCCTCTCGGCAAGGCGAATTTGTAGAAGTTAGGTCTCTTAATCCCAATAACGACGCGCGCCAACAAAGAAACAGACAATGACTCGCACCGCAGGCAGCCACTTGCGCCCACTGGCTCAGGGAAAAATAACATTGACGCTATCCGTGAGCAAAATTCCAGTATTCTTTACGGACAAATACCACATGATAATTGCATTCAAGTTGAAACTCTGTGTACTGAGAAGAGCAAAGGTTTACACCACATTTCACATGTAAAACCGTTTATTGAAAGATAATCTGCTTTTCAACTTTGTCTTTGCCATAAAACGTTTCACTTCACATTTCTAGTATGCATTGTCACACTTAGAAACTGTTATCATGCTACAATGTTTGAAGTTAAATATCCAGTCAAGAACCAAGAGAACTAATTTAAATAGAAATTATGAATGCATTGTTATTGTGAACAGACGTCACAGTGTTATTGTGTGTGTGCATTCTTGCTTGTTAGTTGCACGATTACGTAACGACTATAAGGCTTACATACTTAGAACATTTATAAGTACTGCTAATGAGATTTTAATGCAACATTTTGGTTTACTTGAAAATACATTCCGGATTTAAGGTACTTTCTGTGAGATACCAGATGAGACAATGGTTAGTTTATGTGACAGCTACACGATTTTATCACGACGCTACTAATGAGTGACAATTTACAATGTTGCTTTTGCGGTGTTTCTGTTTTATATCTGCACAGTTTTTCTGAATTCTTCTGGAAAGTATAACATGTTTTAGTAGTAACTTTTGTGGTATAGCTACAATGAGACAGCCTTTTCCGTAGCACAACAATACATTACAGCACAGTAATTTCTTCATCACAACAATAAGCGTAATAACTAACATATCTATATGCAAAGCATTTCACCTTTGTTTATCATGAGGTAAGTACATTGACTTCTGCAGAACTTAGCTTTCGGAGGACAATAACTACGACACTTCCACAGAGATTATCTTACAACAAGACGCACATTTAGCGCTACAGGACACATATTTGAGTGATTTATTTTGTACTTAAAACAATTATTTTTAAAGATTTTTGAATTACAAAGAAAATTTTCCGTGATACATTTCATTCCATTGCTGTAATCTGTAACACCTGAGGGTATAATTACATTAATCCTCAGGGGGGTACACGCTTACTTTGTGTACCATGTGTTTGGCAAGCACAAGGAGCCCTAGCTAATATGGTATTTGCTTATACAACTTTACACATCGGTACCATATTCCTCTAACACATAATTACACAGCTATCTGATCATTTAACTGAGAGAGACAAACTTTTTACTACGGCAGTGACAGATGTTTACTTAATAACACCGTTGGATAACTTCACACTTATGAAACTGTATTTTGTCTGTACTGTGTGAACTGTTCATATTTTTTCGGAACCATTGTGATACTATGAGAGCTTTGAATGATGTATTTGGTATGAGATCATGATTTTTAAAGTACGTTTGAGGCAGATGACACTATTGAAATGAGCAGAGAATTTTCTTTAGGTTTTGAAATTATTGGAGGAAGCTACGACGATTTTGAGAGTTGACTGAGGTGTTATGATGTTATTATTACGATGACTATGTGTATTATGCTGTTGCGGTATGTTTATGATAAGCTGATGCTATATGAGTTATATGATTATGCTACGTGTCTCTTATGATGAAATATTGAGGAAGTGTTGACGAATATATATATATATAATGAGGTAAGGAATAATGAGTAGTGGATAGGGACTCTTGACTTGTGAGAAAGGATGTTGGAAACCAAGAATCGTACTTTAAGAGTTATGAAATGTGTGTAAATGCGTGAATGTATCACAATGCCGGCGAAAATTTTTTGGACACTGTTATATTCATAAGATTTTGTTTCTACACATTTGCAACGCAAATTCTTGACCTGTGAAATATTTTTATATGAGACTGTCACTGTAGCGGAAACTGCTGTCATAAATATTTCCGTAAGTTGAGTGACCACCTGCACGTAATGCATTTTGGGCACCCAGCTGAGAGATAGTCGTCTGACAAAAGAAAGCCATTAGGTGAAAAAAAAAAGGGAGGCCATTATCCTCGCCATGGACATTCCTTTAGAGAAAACATTGCAAATGCGACACCCTCATTACTTGGAAGGATACTTACATCTGCATGCCTGATTATGACAAGCGTCTTTCTACGAGAGTTGAGAGCTACTGACTTACGAAATGCCACATAGCTATTGAATGATGTTTTTATGCTTTGGTTTGCGTAATTGCTTATTTCATTTGATACCTGTTTTCCAGCTGTGTTGCAGCAATAGTTTTATAAAATAAACTTAGATGCATTTGCTAATGTGAACACTTTCTGTCAACAGATCTATTAAATAATTATTTTATGACCCACATTCTTCGATAAAGGAGCTCTTGGAATGGAAAGAAAAATAAGAAGGGACTAATAACAGTAACTGCATACATAATTTTCTTTTCAACTACTTGGTAATATTTTTTGTAGAATAATTTGTGGTGCACCACTTTAATTACATAGACATTAAGATGTGAATAGACATTTCCCTTTTCTGCATTGTTGTTTTTACTGTAATATTTTTTCTGCTTGAGCTATGTCATGTTTAGGTATAAGTTACTGCTGTTTGCCAGGCATAGTGTTATTGAATTTGACTTTGTATTATTCTGTTAAGCCAGTTTTACTAATGATTTATTTTTATTGTTTGCTGCACATTGCCTTATATTAGTTGTAATATTACAATTGCTTTCCTAATTTCTTAATGCTGCTTGCTACGCAAATCTGCGTTTTTTTTTCATTGCTGTTTATATTAATTGTTTTGTGTGATGCTGCATTGCCTCGTCCCTTGGTATATATATCTGAGCTCAGTAGATTTAAGTTAGCTTAAGAGGGGTAGACTATATAAGAAACTAACTATGATGACTTGGAAGAAATGTATTGAGAAGCTATATGAAAATGGTTTGGGCAAAAAAAAAAAAAAGAAAAAAAAAAGGATACTGTACAGTGGAGAAAAACTATTTTTGACAGAGTTTGTGTGTTTGTGTACCCTTGTGTATTTGTTTTCTTCCTGTCTCTGTGTAGTTTCATAGAATTTTTTCTTCTTTTAATATTAAGCTACATTCACTATGATGAGGAATACTGTTATCCTCAAATATAATTGGCATTAATAATATGTTATTTACCTTATAAATATGCTTAGACATTATTTATTCTGTTTTGTTTTAATGCTCATGTGTGAAGTTGATGTTTCACAAGTTATCCTGATCTTTTATGTATGTACTCATGTCATAATTCCTGTAACACTGATGTATATGTTAGTTCGATTCTTTTGTAAAGCCTGTATTACTACAAATGTTATCTGTATTGTTATGTTTTTAATGATGTATTTTGTACATTTGTTATTTTATTCTTATGTTTTAAAATTGTAATTGACACCAGTTCATCAAATTAAGTAACTTGTAAGTTACATTTCAATGCACACGTTTCTGTTGGTCATGGTATATGGACAGTATGTGAGAAGTAGGGACTGTTAGTGTTTGCACGTGTGTTGATAATTCAGCAAGGGACTGGATAACAGCATTGCTGGTTCTAAGGACAATTCCAAAAATTTTGTGAGTGCACAAGTGATGGTTTATGGACTTGCTATATTATCTGCAAGACTCTTCAATGGTGATTGTGCACCTGCACAGTCGCAGCAGATGGCTGCTGGCCATCTCTACATGGACTAAAGTGGGTCTGCATCTTTGATGGCCCACCAATACCATACTCTCTACCAGGACTACAGTCGGTCTGCTCTGTGATGACCTACCTACCAATCTTCTTCAAGACGTCGAATGACTCTGCTGTGGGTTTGCTCTGTTGTGGCCCATTACCTGTCAGCATGTCAAGAGTCAGCACGGTCTTTCCGTTGGAAGGACAATACTACTTCTTCAAGACTGCATGGAAATCCACTACTTCCGTATGCATTTTCTTTTACTGCTCAGACTTTGAGAAAAACACTGTAATTTTACTGTAATGAGCAATCTGGACTGTCTTTATGGACTGTGAGAACATTTTAGATTTTGACCAACATTGTATCAATAAGTGTGTGCATTTGGTTTCTTTGATATTGTAATCATGAAAAATTTTTTCAAATCTGTATTGGCCACTGCCCAAAAAAATTTGTAAAATTTTTTGTGGGGAGCATGGAGGCTATGTAAATAGGCTGTTTATGTTTTCTTATTGGCAACGTTACGTAGCGCTCTGTACGAAAATCACTGGCTGTGCTGTGTGCAGTCTGTGGCTAGTTTGCATTGTTGTCTGCCATTGTAGTGTTGGGCAGCGGCAGCTGGATGTGAACAGCGCGTAGCGTTGCGCAGTTGGAGGTGAGCCGCCAGCAGTGGTGGATGTGGGGAGAGAGATGGCGGAGTTTTGTAATTTGTCATGAACTGCTATATATATTATGACTATTAAGGTAAATACATTGTTTGTTCTCTAGTAATATCTTTCATTTGCTAACTATCCCTATCAGTAGTTAGTGCCTTCTGTAGTTTGAATCTTTTATTTAGCTGGCAGTAGTGGCGCTCGCTGTATTGCAGTAGTTCGAGTAATGAAGATTTTTGTGAGGTAAGTGATTTCTGAAAGGTATAGTTTAATGTTACCCAGGGCCATTCTCTTGCAGGGATCTTTGATAGTCAGATTGCGTTGCGCTAAAAATATTGTGTGTCAGTTTAAGCACAGTCTTGTATAACTGTTCAAAGGGGACGTTTCAACTCCATCTGAACTAAGGAATAGAGTGCGTCTCCTTAAACTGATGGGAAACGCAAGTGATATTTCTTTCTCTGGAAGTACCCCGGTTACATAAGAATGAAATGCAGAATCTTCTAGGTGTGACGTCGACTCAGATGCTGCAACCCTATGTCTCATTACCAGTGAACCCTGTGTTGTTGATTAATCGCCAGTACAGTAAAAGCAATCCCAGGAACTGGGAATCTGGAAGAAAATTTATTTACGTTTGTGGTAACAACGTGGCTCGCTCTTGCAGATGCGGTGAAATACATGGCATGCTATACTGCCTTTAACTATTAAAACAGCGATAAATCGTTAGATTTTCCAGCAGCAGAAAAGGCTGTATTTGAAGAAGAGTAGAAGAGTTTGTTGCTTTTGGTGGAAATGGATTGTGCAAGCTCTGTCTTCTATTTGGAAACAAAAGTTTCCTGAAATTCATTACACAGTTATTGCTCTTTATGGAATAAGATGAACGTGTATATGGATTAGGTATTTGAGTGAAGAAGTAAAGTTGGAAGCTACGAAGAAATGTGGCCTAAGGAGGAAGCAGCTATGAATTGCATCTTCAGCTGGTAAACAATAATAGATATCCGAAACAGGCTACACTTAAACCAATTTGTTCAGCAATTTTTCATCTTAATTATCATTTACTTAGTCCTAACGTATAATACATGTGTCATGCCACTTGATTAGTTATAACTGTATAACTGTGTACTGAACGAAACGCACCGTAAAATGAATGAGTATCACGCCACGTCGTCTGTGGTGCGGCACATTAGCTGTATAATCACACTGCCGTTCTACGCTTTGCAGCCATACCTTGATGTCAGGGTCTCCAGCCAATAGAATGCTTTTATGTAGGAATGGTCCTCCTGATGTGCTTCCTTCTTCGAAGGAATTCAACCATTAGATTCATTGTACAGGTCCTTTTAGTGTAAGACATGTGTGTTTCTACAGTTAATAGTTCAGGAATAATGTTGTTCTCACGTTATTACTTTTGTTTAATGCAGAGCCATCATCTTGAACAATCCACATGACATGCAAAACGACTGGTAAAAAGATTCCAATTTGTATACAGTGCTGAAATACGCTCAACAGTTTGAGATTAGTCTGGGTATTCATCTCTATCAGTCTGCACACCTACGTACTTTGATGTATTCATATGCACTGGAGGAGCCTTGAAGACGTTGTGATTTATCAGGAATTTGGAGACTGACTACTACATCATTGTAACTTCATTTCCTTCTGGTACATTTCCAGTTCTATCATGTTAAGGACATAAAAAGTACAAGGTTTGTTTTGTACTGATGAAATGGATTATATTTCCATTAATAGTAGCATTGTTTTGTAAAGGGTGATGTAGGGAGAATTTTAATTATCAGAATGTAATTCGCTTCCATACATAAGATGTATAATATACATATTATCAACAGCAAGTATTGCACAATGATTCACTGGAAAGTCCTTCTTTTCATTACTGCTCCACTTAAAAGTGTTACAGATAGCGAGCCACCTTATTGTGGTCATGATACAAGTCAAAGTGAAGGCTGACTAATTCTGATGATTAAGTTTGTAAACATTGAGCCATGACTGAAGCCTGAAAAGAGAATTAAATAATATATCTTTGCATGCTAGCTAGTTTTTCAGGAACTGGATAAGGCAAGATAATGTATTCTGCTGTGCGCTGAAGTGTTATGTGTGGTAGCACCATGTGACTTTCGAGATACTTTAGAGCACCTTTAATTGATTTGTGAGGAGAATAATTACTGCAGTCTCATTAAACTGATGAATACATGATAGGGGGAAGTCCCCCATAGCACAGCACGTTTCTATACGTGAGAAGTTAACACATGTTAGCACATCTTGTTGTTTCACAAAGCTATTCACACATGTATTCTGTGTTCTTTGGAAGTATGCAGACACTTATCATACCTTTTCGCTAATTTATATGGATTTAACTGCTATTTTTCATAAATATAACATATTTCACTTTGCGTATAACGAATTGTGATAGTGTTTGAAGCTTTACGCACTACTGGAGTATGCCTGCCTGGGATTGGAAGGACTGGGCCAAATAAGGGATGGACATCATTCGTAACCAGTGTTATATTAATAATTGTCAGAAAAACAATTTATTAATTAGACCAAAAGAACCTTGACATATTATGCAGAATTATTTGAGAACAATTACTTATAATACATCAACAATATTATCAAATATTTAAGTGATATCAAATAACAAAAGTTTATAGTATTAATTCAAATAGTTGCTCTCAAATCTCTAAAAGTCATTCATGAGGACACCAAGTAAGAAAATTAAAATTTACTAAAACATTATTCTCTTTCCAAAAATATACAAGTCTTTTGTTCCAATCGTTATTATTGACATATTTACAGCAACACATAACAACCTTATTTAAGGATCCAAGAAAAATTCTTTGAATAGCTAGGCCACAACCATATCTAGAATGTGTTTCACTAACAACAACAGGAGGCTGAATCGAGTCCGTTATAGAAGCAGCAGGGTACAAACACAACAGTTTATAAGAACGCCACTTGTTCTCGGTACCTAAGGAACGAACTAAATGCAGCTCACCGGTATACAAAGACACTGTGTGATGGCAAACAGTGGAAGACCATCAAGCCGCAAGGCGATATGTTGATGACGACGACCCACCGCTAGCCTCCAGACCTGGTGGACCAAACAGCCAGTACATTGCCCAACAGACCTGCCCTGTCCATGCTGGTTCACGGACTGCCTATCCCGGAAAACGGCCAGAACGTCACTCACGGCAAACGTGCCACGCCTGCATCACGCCAAAGATTCTGTTCCAACAGATGTGGCTCGAGCTATCGATGCGCAGCTTTTCAAGAGACATACAAGTACGCTTTTGAAATCTTTTGACAGAGTGGTCTGGACTGTCATCCCAGAAATTATGAAGGTAGTAGCAATATAAAACAGAAAGTTATTTAAGACTTCTGCGGAAACCATACTGTAGTTATAAGAGTCGAAGGACATGGGGGGACGGGAGGGGGGGGGGGGGGAGTGTGACAGGGTTTTTTCCTATCCGCTATGACAACCACTATGTACAATGACCAAGAAATAAAGGAAGCTAAGGAAAAATTTGAAAAAGGAACTGAAGTCGAGGGAGAAGACTGATAGCCAAAGTAGTAAGGATAAATACGCAGATAGGCAAGAGCAGGGGAAACGCGGCAGAAAAAGGATTTATTAATACCTAATACAAATTTAAGCGATAATATGGTTTTTTGAAGGCATTTTTTGAGGGTGTAGCCTTGTACGGAAATGAAACGTTTAGTGTAAGTAGTTCATACAGAAAGTACATAGAAGCTTCTGAAAATTGGTGCTACAGAAGAATATTGCAGATTAGGTGCATAGATCAGAAAACAAATGACGAGTTATTAAATCGAAACGGACAGAAAAGAAATATATGGTACAACTTGACTAAATGAAGCGATTGGTTCATACAACGCATCCTGAGGGATGAGGTAACAGGTGGTTTAGCAAAGGAGGAAGAGGGGTGTAACAGTTGCAGAGGCAAACCAGTGTATGAGCGTAATAAGTGGGTTAAAATTAATGTGAGTTGTAGTAGATATTCAGTAATGAAAATGGTTCCACAAGTTGAGCTGGAGTGCGAGAGTTGTGTCGAACCAGCCTACGAACTGGGAACCGCAGTACCAAAATGTAGTTTTATATTGCTTCGTACTACATTTATTTAGCAATTTTCGTCGTATTTTTTTGCTTTCTTTGAAGACTGCTTGAGTTTTTCTCTAACGGATACTACTAGAATCCGCTATGATCGAAAGCTGAAAGGCGGAAGAAATACATAGAGGTCCCAAACGAAGAAAACAGACTTGAAGACAATGTTAGAGAAAAAGAAGTGAAAGTGAGTGAAGACGAGTTATGAGAAATGATACTGCGAGAAGAATTTGAGAGAAAAGTGAAAGACGTCAGTCAAAACAAACCTCGTGAGCAAGCGACGTGCTTTCAGAATTATTTAGATCCTTTGGGCACCAAGCAAGACAGAATATTCCACCTGCTGCGCAAGATATCTCGAACAGGTATACTTCCCCCAGACACAATAACAGCTGATATCAAGAAAAAATGTATAAATTTCAATTCTAAGAAATAAAGTGTCATCCAGATAGAAAAAAATTGCCTATAAGTTCATCGTAGTTGCAGATGTCTAAGAATTCTTGTCTCCCATTATACAGCTCGAGTGATCTGCCCTGTCTTTGCGCAGATAGCCAGACGACTTATCAGGCAAAGCGGTAATAGACAGTATAAAAATCTCTTTCTCGTGAATCATTCTCAGTGTCAGTTCAATCCACATCTAAAGTGCTACATTGATTCATCGGACTCTAATTTTATAAAGGTCTGTTTAATTTGGTTCTGATATCGCTTATAGAATATGTATGTCATGTTAACACTTGCTCTCAAATTATAATTGGTTAAAACATAGTTCTATAAACAACTCGCACAGGATTCATACAGGCTTCAACCTCTCAAGTTAATGATTAATTAGCGTTAATGACTCATTACTGGCGATCATGAAATTAGATTTCGATCGTTATACCATCAGCCAAATTGGAATTGTCACGTTGTGCCAGAGCACTAGGTCATAACTCAGTAGTGACAGCTGTTCGCTTACACGAGGGTAGCTCGCAGAACAATGAGCAGTCGTCACACCTCTGTTTCTCAAATGAGTGGTCATAGCTTCGAAAGTGCAGTGAGGCCATTATATCTTTTATTTCAAATCTTTGGTTTGGTTCCCATCATCAGTGCCAACAAACATTCTCCAACTTCTCTCTACAGACTATCGGTAAAGAGAGTCATAGGCTACGTCATATGTTTGACGTGGCTCATCTGTATCAGTGGCTCTGGTCTTTACTGCAGTTATTTAGTAATGCATCAAATCATAATAAATCCACTGTCCCCTATGACAGTGCGCTTTGTATTTGTCTCATTTGTTTTACTATCTGTGTTTGAACCAGCTACAATTCTATGCAGATCTCTGTCTACCGGACATCATATCGTTAGTAGCATAATGGAACTGTTGCAGCAGGTAGATGTGTTGCTCGCTGTGCGAGATCACACTTACAAAATGGAAATATATCGCAAAACGCGCCAAAGAGCAATTTTACTTTTCATTACAGTGCTTGTTTGCATTGTCATACCACAGAGCATTCTAGCAACCTGTTTGTTCAGGCATGATCCAATAAGCCTCATCTGTATATGCCTACAAGTCTTGGTCATGATCTGGCGGGTTCAGTTCTTCGCCGTTGTGGTGGTACTCCGACACAGGATGGGCATCGTCTGTGGGCAGCTGCTGAGGAGTACCCGGCCGCCGGCGGGCAGCGAGGCTGAGCTGGAGGAGCTGGCGACGCGTGCAGGACAGCCGGGGGCGGCGGCGGCGGTGGAGGCGGAGGTGCGGCGGCTGCAGCGCGCCAGGATGGCCCTCCACCGCTGCTCCCGCCTTTGCAGTCTCCACTTCGGACCCGCACTGTTGCTGTCCGTCTTGACAGATTTCATCGTTATGACTTGCACTGCCTATTGGTTAATACTCTTGGCACAACAAAGAGACAAGAGTACGGATATACTCGTGAGAGTATTTGGACTTACTAACATATTGTGTCGCCAGCTGGCGGTGTGCTGGGTGTGTTCCTCTGCGGCTGAGCGCGCCGACAGAGCTGGTCTGTTGCTGTCGAGGCTGCAGCCGCTCCTTCGCCCTGGCCCAGCAGTCGATGTTCTGCAACTGCCAGTGGAGAGACTACGAGTTTCTGCCATGGGGTTCTGTGACATCGATCTTCGTGTCTTCACAGCCACTATTAGTGCTGCAGTCACTTATCTCGTGATACTTGTACAATTTCATAAGTGAAGCACTTCGTATGATCTTTGCTAGGGCGTATCTCCTTCTAATTGCGCAGTGTACTGATGCTATCATTGGTGGAAACGTCTTTCAGTTAGTAACATATTACTTAATAGCTGCATTGTAAGTATAGGTTATTTTTCAATTACTCATTGTGTTTTTATTATCCAGAGGATTGATAGATATGTCTTTCTAAAGAAACAAATGGCAGTAAAAGTTTTGCAAGCTATTTTCAGTAAATTTGTGTATTTATTTTGTTTCTTCCTTCAGTCTGCATGATAAATGGGGTTCTAGCTTGCTTCCTTTATGTCATGTGAGGTAGGTACTATAATGGACCGTCCTGCATCAAATTAAGTTACTGGTGTATGTGCTGACGGTGTATAAGAGCTCCAGCATAAGCTCCCATCTTAATTTGATCTTTCTGTCATGTGTTAGTTAGTTTTGAAAATTACTTTACTACGTTGTGCCTGAGACGGCCGATACCAGGTTGGCGTCTACAACACAGACATATCATATAGGACACCTGCTGGTTTTCCATGAGATTCAGTAGTGTTTTTGTGGCACTAACACACTTTATCATATGCAAGAAGTTGTGTGAAGTTACGTTCTTTTCTGTGATCACCTGTGCTAAAGGAAAATGACATATCATGCAAATTATTGGTCTGCCAAAAACTTGGAAATATTCGGCACAGCGTATAATGCACAGCCCGCACGTATCTGGATGGCAAGTAAATAATAACCACACAGTACACCGACAATGCTACATAAATAAAAGTAGGCAATTACGCGCATTCAGGAATTGTTGACACCTCATGCCCATGAAATAGGGGTAAACACTGAACTTCTGACGAGCCTAAGCCAAATGAAACAGCAAAACTGTCCTGTGCACTCACTTGTTTCAATACAAGCAGATCATATTGTTCCAGAACCAGATCAAGGGATTATTTAGAATATATGAACCAAACTTAACAACGAAATCCAAATGCGAAAAAATTCAAATGTCTCTGTTTACATACTTAATTAATATTACGTGTTAGAGGCCACACAAGACGCTTATGTATTGAATGACGAGGAATGTATATACTTCTGTTTTAAAGTTTTTTTTAGGTCCAAAGTTGTGTTGTTGTTATGGTCTTTAGTCTGAAGACTGCATTAATAAAACCCTCCACGCTACGGTATGCCTTGCAAGCCTCTTCATCCCCTACTAACTACTACAACCTAAATCCTGTTGTGCATTTCTCTCCTGATCTAGATCTATATTTTTACCTCCACTTATCTCCACACTTCCCTCCAATACCAAACTGAAAATTCCATAGTGCCTAGAGAAGGTGTTCTGTTCACCAAACGTTGTTTTAGACAGGATGTGACACAAATTTATTCTCTTCAGAATTCAGTTCAAAACCTACTCATTACTTACGTGATCTATCCACGTGGTCTTCGACATTCTTCTGGTAGCACTAGATTTCAAAGGATATATTCTCTTTTTGTTTGAACTTCTTATTGTTCTCCTTTTGCTTCCACACAAAGCTGCACTCCAGGTAAACTCTCTCCAAAAGTCTTCCTAGTACTTAAACATGTATTCAATGTCAACCAGTTTCCCCACTTCAAAAACGTTTTTCTTCCCTTTACCAATCTATATTTATATCTACTCTGTGTTTCGACCATCGTAACTTATTTTGCTGAATAATCACCAAACTATCTTCTACTTTTAGCATCTCATTTCCTAATCGCATTACGTCAGCATCGCCTGATTTGGTTCGACTACTTTCCATTACCTTCGCTTTGCAATAGCTGATGTTCATCTTACAACCTCTTTTCAGGACACTGTCCATTCCATTCAAATGCTCTTCCAAGGTCCTTGCTGTCTCTTACAGAATTACAATGTCGTTGGCAAACATAAAAATTTCCTCTTCCTTCTGAACTTAAATGCAGTTCTCTCTGTCTCTCTCTCGCTCTTTTTTTTTATTTTTTTTTTATTTTTTATTTTTTTTATTTATTTATTTATTTATTTTTTTTTTTTTTGCCTTACGTTACAGCATGTTCGGTGTGCTTGAATAACGCTGGGGATAGGCTAAAATCCTGCCTCATCTCCGCTCAGCTCATTTTTTTTTCAGGCAATTAGGCTCTTATACAGCCGCCTGGTTTCTGCAAAGCTTGTATATAAACCTTCGTTCCCTGCACATTACACCCGCTACATTCAGAATTACGAAGAGTGTATTTCAGTCGACATTGTCAAAACCTTCCTCTAATTCTAGAAATGATAAAAATTTTGATTTACTTTTCCTTAGTCATTTTTCTAAGATGACCCATGGGGTCAGCATTTCCTAGGATGTTGCTAAATTTCTTCTAAACTCAAACTAACCATCTCCGGGGTCGGCCTTAACCACTCTTTCCATCTGTCGGAAAATAATTCATTGCAATGTTATGCAACCAAGGCTTTTAAACTGATAGTTTGGTAATATCCACACCTGTCTGCATTTGCTTTCTTTCTAAATGGACTTATAACACTCTTCACGAAATTTGAGGGCATTTCGCCCGTCTCGTACATCTTTCATATCAGGTGGACTAGGTTTGACACACCTGGCTCCGCCTAGGTTATTAGTAGCTCTGAGGAAATGTCGTCTTCTCAACGGACCTTGTTTCGAACAAGGTCTTCTAGAGCTCTGTCGAATTCTGCCTGCAGTATTACACCTCACATCCCATCTTCATTTACTTCTTCATTTCTGTCTGTGACAATACCATCAAGTTAATTTCCATTGTTGAGTCGCTCTATATATTCCTTCCAACTTTCAGTTTTATCTTATTCGTTTATCTCCGGTTTTTCATCTGAACTCATTATATTCATACTGCTGCTTCTCTTTTCTCAAAAAATCGCTTTCATTTTCATACAGGTGGTAACTACATTTCCTCTTGTTATGTTTGCATCCACCGAACTGTATTTGTCCTGTACCGCTTTTTACTTTCATATATTGCATTTTCTACCTATCTTTCAATTTCGCTTGCTTCATTTGCTTGCCTTTTATATTTTCTCTTTTGATCAGTTAAATTCAATATTTCTTTGATATCCAGGGATATCTGCGAGGCGTTGTCTTTTTACCTATTTGATCCTCTGGTGCCTTCAATGTTTCACCTCTCACAGCTAACTATTCGTTCTCTAATTTATTTGTTTCTCAAAATTCAGTTCATCGTATCCTTTTTTGGAAATTTTAATGACGTATTGTTCTATCGATTCATCCTATTTTCAAATAGCAAATTTCCAACCTTTTTGATATTTCATCAGTTTTAATGTACAATTTTTAACCAATGAATAAAGGTCTGAGTCCACATATCGCCTGGAAATGTCTTACATTCGAAGACCAGGTTCCTAAATCTCTGTCTTCTTGTATCACTCTTTCTGGATGATCAAATTTCAGGGGTACAATTGTAACCTTATCAGCAACTGTAATTCATCTGGTTCATTTGATTCAGTTCTGCTGACAAACGAAGATAACTAAACAATATCTCTCTCTCAGCAGCAGCGGTCGTCCTTAGACATTATCTCGACATCGCAAAAGGAAATTTAACAAATATAAGTTAGTTGTCAATGGATCATAATAGTAAACTATAAATAATGAGAAATTCTTCTTGTACGTTTCAACTTTTATTTATAATGACTGGGTGATGCGTTTTTTGAACATATAAATGTATTCAAAGCTCAAGTCCTGAAGCGACAATCCATGTGTATTCTTCGTGTACTAACAGTACATAGAGCAGGGACCAGAATCTGTACCGCTCATTGAATCATCGCAATCCAGGAGAGGAGCGACAAAAGACAGACTAACTTCTATAACAAGTGCGTGGATTTGGACACGAGTCAGCGATATTATGTGTTGGCTGACATCCCTAGGAATCGTATACGGAGATACAATAAATTCATTAATAAAGAAGAAAAATAATTTCTCAATAAAATCTAAGTAATTTTAAGCAACACTGAAATGGTAAATACGCTGCCATCAATGGCGACACGAATCACATGAAGTATTATTGCTGGAGTCATTTCATAATCAATACACAATCATCAGTTGAAACATAGATCATCTGTCAGTCAAGAATGATACAGACATTGCAATAGTTACATCAGGAATCGTAGACGAATGTTTTTGTGGTGTTCTTCATCTAATTTACTTAATACCTAAGCGAGACAAAAAATTAACTTCAACTACATGCACAGGGAGGGATTCGTTTCATGTTACACAAAAAGTTCTACAGACAAGTCTATAGCCTTACACAATATGTAAGTAATGTTGTAGCAAAGTGGTTCGCATTTACAATGTCCCTAACTAAATAAATAAGTCAGGCAGTATTTACCAGTGAACATCCGATACCTTAAAGAATCTATCTCCCATGTATAAAACAACTTATGATGTCTGATTGCAAATGAAGTAATATGTTAAATATGTAACGTTAAGCATGTGAGTGAGAAAAAGTTTAGAAGAGGTTTGTAATTAAGGTTAAAGCTTGTTGGAAGTTGCTAAGTGTTTTCATTATGAAACAAAGGATGAATTTAGTATGGGTACTTTGCGCTCCATTTTAATTGACCGAACGTTTCCTTGAATCACAATGTTTATGACGTCATTTCTCCTGAACTATGTGTCGTACAGTGATATGATTTCGCAGGTGCATTCAGTGATACATTTGGACTATCTGTACAGACAGAAATGTTAATAGTCGGATGTAAAGAAGTAAGAAATTAAAACGTCATGTCTGATGCTGAATTTTTTTCTCACGAACAGTAAGAATGTATTAACCTTGGCCCGTTCATTATTTTTGGGTGTGTCAGATAGAAAAGTTTTCTGAAAGGTTTGAAATTGTATAAATTTTGTTCGAAGTAGCTATGAGCTCCAATTTCAACTGCTGATTGAGTAAAGTCTTCGTATTTGTGTGCCGTCAGTTCAGGCACTTCAAGAGAAACACACAGTTTCTAGTTGTAGTACTTATCTCATGGTGTTAATGTCCTAACTTATGGTCACACCTCTTAATGAGTAGATCATGACAGCGTCTTAATTTTTTTTAAATCTTCCACTAAATACATGAAATATTGAAAATCAATTTTTTCTCCCCATTCGCAGTTAGACAATAATTTAAACACAGTCAATCTGAATTGACTAAAATTAATTATTGACAAAAATGTAAATGGCATAATAGCATTTAACTAAACAGCTAAATATTTTTAATTTTTATTATATCCTATTACATTTTGAGCAAAAGTTATAAACTGAGAATTAATTGACATGGTATCGTTAACAAGTTTGTTGCCTTTGCTTTGGCAACCTAATTGTACTGCGCTGGCTCGCAACCTGACATTGATTCATCTATCACATGAAGCCAGGGTGAATGCTGGGGGTGGAGCATTTTAATTCGGATTTATATAAGCTGCATTTTGTTATTTTGGTATTCATTTAACTGATGAAGTATGAAGACAATCGAGGAAGCGCATCAGGAACAATATCACTGAACTTCATCAGCTGTGGTGAAGTGAGAGGCTGGGCTTCGGACCGACTTCTAGGCAAGGTTTCCGCAATATGTTGTAGATAAAATAGAAGAAACGCACGATTAGGATAACAATTGTGAAACACTGGGTCCTTCCAAGAAATGAAACTAATAATTTAGCGCAGAGGAACCTGTCTTGTCCTCCTTATCGTAAATATGAGGGAAGAGGTATCTAAAACACCACAATATACCCTTGCACATTTCTATCGTAATTGGTGGTATTTACTCGTAATTCCCTTGATATATAGAGAATATAATAAATTACTATTTAAAATCATTTCTGATTAAACAATATTCTTTTTACATGTGTTAAACGTAACATAGGTCAAGTTTATGCAGAAAAAAGTTCAGTATAAATTCCTCTTTGTTCAATTTGTTGGTTTTCAGGTCCTACCCATGCAGAAGAAGGAATCCACAAAGCTATCTTCTTGATGTATGATGTTCGATAGAGATATATGCCGATTTTTACATGTGGTAAACGTAACATAGGTCAAGTTTATGCAGAAAAAAGTTCAGTATAAATTCCTCTTTGTTCAATTTGTTGGTTTTCAGGTCCTACCCATGCAGAAGAAGGAATCCACAAAGCTATCTTCCCGATGTATGATGTTCGATAGAGACATATGCTGATTGCTCTCTCATCATAGAGCGTGGTAGTGTCTCAGATGTCCTTGCTGCTTCAGTCCAAACGCTGTTGTTCTGAACCGCTACAAACCACTAATGCAGCGAACTGCAGTGCTGTGTACAGAGCCAAAATATCTTCAGTCTCACATTATAGTACGTTGAACTGAATGCCAACAGCAGCCCGCGAGTATACATTTTGGGCGTTCACAAACTTTTAGATTCAAATAAACTTCAAAGTGCGAAATTGCATCTTCTGTATAACAATTACAGTTAAGAACAAATTTATGCAACTACCAGTAATAATAAAGATAATAATAATATGCAAAGCTTTTCTGACCTACAAGAGAATGTTTTTGTGATATTTGAGAAGCACAGTTTAATGATGAGTAGTCATACGTTCCTGTCCATATCATAACCCAAATATTAACGTCACTCACCAAGTCTTATTTTCTGAACCAGGTAAACGGTGTAATTATTTTTTATGAAATGATAGTTAATATTAATGCACTTTACACTGTACTGTAGCTGAGCATTAAATAGAGAAAATTATATGTCAGCATGACTGATACATCCTATTTATAAAGAAAAGCCATTTGTCTGTTTTTCAATCGCCCAAGTGCCTAGATCAGGCTATGATTGGAGTCTTAATACCATCCACAACTTTTTTTCTCGGTTGCAGGTATTGCCAGTGCCGGAAGTCTATTCTCCTTAATTGTGTTTCGAAGAAAAGATTTAATATTCATTATTGAGAAACAACTTTCAAATTCAACTGTTGCCAGAAGGATTGTTATCGTTATTCTCATTAGATCACTTAACTGTGGAAATGTGTCTAGACACAACTTCTTGTCTAGTAGAACCTACAAAACTGTAACTGTTACACCTGTGCGTTGAAAGTGGTGTAGACTACTCCTAGCCCTGTTCTCCGTTGGGTCTTCAAAAATCATTGATAACTCTCAACAATAAAGTCAACTTCTCTCTCAGGAAAATTTATCGACAATAGAGGAAATTAGCTCACGACTAATACCACGAGTTGATACATGAATGAGAATCTTTCTGTCATATGATTTATTCTTGTGTCACAAACGTCTGCCGTATTTGCTGCTTGTTTAATATTGTCGTTTTCTCACAATTTGCTTTTCAGTCGCATCATATCTTATTACTTTAGTAATATATTCGAACTCCGGCAGATACTGTCTAGTGGTTTGTTGTTTCAAGACACTCTTACGACATCCTGAATAATATGTTTGGATTTGGCATGATCCTATGAAAAAGCAGAGTAAGAACTCAGGGTCTTCTAAATTGGAGAAGCGGCTGCAAATTTCTCGTCTGGTTTCATCATGTGCGTGCTCAGAGAGGCTAATTTCTTCTAAACACTCGATCGGACATTCCTTCTTCTCTTTAATTGTGTAGACTGTTCGAATGTTAAGCACCTGTCTTGTAGCTACTACTCGTGGTAGTCTAGTTTGCACAGCTCTGTCTAGCACATTGGTTCTGTGTGACGACCTGGAGAAAAAGGTCAGAAAGCCTGGAAAATACGATCAAAAGATTGTCTCAGATTTGTTTATAGATGCAGCTTTTTGCAGGACCAGACCAAATTGTTCAGCACATCAGTGGATCCTAGGGTACACCTGCATGATCCTTACCTGAAGACAGTTGATGCCTTCGCTCCGAAAGCAGCACCGTGACGGCATTGTGCCATCACTTTATCCTACTTTGTATCGGCACACTTTTGCAAGTCAGAATTTATTGCCCCAAGTAATGTCTCAGTTCCTGTGCGTCAGCGTTAGATAAGGCACTAAATCTCTCCACACTGAGCCATGACATTCGTACCTATAACTAGTCATCAACTGTTCCTTGGTAGGCACGTAAGTCAATTCCTCCGACATTGCTGCCAAACAATGCACACTTAAAATCTTCTTCGTTATTATTTCTCTTTATACAATCCTGAAGTCCATTTTGAACTGTTTTGGGTGTACCTTCAAACACAATAGCAGCTTCTAAATGTTCCTTTACTGAAACGACAACAGCGCTTTCTACATTTACAAGGCCACGAAACATTCATGTGATTTCTGATGATCCCGTCATTGTGAATATGTACAGCTAACTCCAACGCACCTCAGGAAATTACTCAGTCTATTATTCTGGAGAGTAATTTCTTTTACTATGCTCTTGCTTTACTATGCACTTGTTTTCTCACAGACTCTCTATATACGCCGTCATGTTGCATACTCGTTTTAACTTCAGCAAGCACTGAGATTGTTCTAATTTTTGCTTAATTGGAAGTTTTCGTGCATTTTAATTTTTTCGGACAAACTTACAAGATCTCTAACGTTTCAGTAAGTGCATTTCTTACGTTGCACCCACACAACCACTTACGCTTATTGTACACATCTTTATTAAGCCAAGCTTATTAGACAGTCTCAATCGACGGGTCTGGTCTGGGAGGTCCTAGTTCCTTTACAGATAACTCGTCCTGGTAATTCAATTTTCCGTTAGTGCTTAAAATATATTCGACAGAGTTGACGTTGACACTGCACAAGAAAGCCGATTCACTGTCCTGTGTGCGCAGTGACCAGCACAATAAACAATCTTCACATTAAACAAACCTCAAATACAAACTGCTGTTTGTGGAAATGATTAAATTCAAGTTTAATGCCAATCAAAAAAATCACTTGACTGCAGGTAAAAGAAACAGACTAAATTGGTGCACTCTCCTGTTAGGAATACAAAAGGATTACTGTTTTATGAAATCCAAAACTTAATTCACTATAACTTATTCAGAATCCCACAAAATCGGTTTCCTATCAGTATAAACGTAACATATATTGACGTCCGATCTAACTTTGTAATATAGTGAGTGCACTGGTATATCAGAGGAGTGTGCTACTAGCTAGCGGGATTAATGCCAAGCGAAAGGAGATAAACGTCTGGCAATGTGTACTACAACCGAGTAGCACTAACGTAAACTTATAGTTCAGTGGTAAGGGCTAACTGTAAACACCGTGAACCGTTAATGTTATTTATAAAATCTGTATGCGTTTGATGCATAACGCAATTACGTCTCGCCAGTTGCCTATGCTCAAAAGCTCCTTCAAACGTGAATAACTGAAGATGTTGTCGTGATTCTGATGCCAAGTTGTATGGTGTCTAGACAACTAGCACTGAAACGTGGGGCTACAGACTTATGTGCCATATGTTTCAGGTTACTGCATCTATGTTACGTTTAACAACATTCAAAGAAAGATAAGAAATAAATCCGGAAGGTCTCCCAAATTAGGGTTTCTCGTGCTTTGGTGCTCTTATGCTGTAGCCGCCGTTGTTGCGTACACATCTCTTCCGAATATTGCAAGTGGAGAAATTGCACCTCGCTAGCGTAACTGACTTGACATGAAACACGATAAATAAAGTGAGAAAGAAATCTGAAGCTAATTAAAATACCTACACTGAAAATGAACGGTAATTTTGATGAGTTATTGGGTAACAGACCAAAAATTTTTGTTTCTGCATATTGAACTCTTTTCTGATCCACGGAAAGTTTTAATAATGGGTAATAATAGCAACACTGTAACAGGTATGGATCTAGCTAGACGTCTCTAATTGTAGTGGACTAATTATGACAGATTTTGCTAGCGAATATATGTATTTTGACATTGCAGTTAAAATACCCTTCTGTCTGAAGAGATACCTACATCACATCCTTAGGTGAACAACACACAATATTCTTAGTGCTTGGTTTTGTATAATCGATACTATCTTTGAAGTGGTGAGTTACAACAGAAAATTATTCCATATCTTATTACTGAATGGAAATGTACCTAATATATCAGGAGAATAATACGTCTGTTTACAAGATTAGTATTTACACAAAGAACAAAAGCAGCTGAACTTGAATGTTCGAGACAATCGGTAATATGATTCTTCCAGTCCAAGTTTTCATCAATATGTACACCCGAAAATGTAGAGCATTCAACACAATTTAGTGACTCCTCCAAATGTGCTACATCAGATGATGGTATGACTGTTTGTTGTACAGAACTTAATACAGTTTTTTCTTTTCTTTTTTAAATTATGGACAGTTCATTTTCTGAGAACCTGTTAGTAAGCCTTTGGAAGCAATCAGTTACAGAATGAGATTTTCACTCTGCAGCGGAGTGTGCGCTGATATGAAACTTCCTGGCAGATAAAAACTGTGTGCCCGACCCAGACTCGAACTCGGGACCTTTGCTACCGAGCTCAGTTGCTAGAGCACTTGCCCGCGAAAGGCAAAGGTCCCGAGTTCGAGTCTCGGTCGGGCACACAGCTTTAATCTGCCAGGAAGTTTCATATCAGCGCACACCCCGCTGCAGAGTAAAAATTTAATTCTGGAAATATCCCCCAGGCTGAGGCTAAGCCATGTCTCCGCAATATCCTTTCTTTCAGGAGTGCTAGTTCTGCAAGGTTCGCGGGAGAGCTTCTGTAAAGTTTGTAAGGTAGGAGACGAGGTACTGGCAGAAGTAAAGCTGTGAGTACCGGGCGTGAGTCGTGCTTCGGTAGCTCAGTTGGTAGAGCACTTGCCCGCGAAATGCAAAGGTCCCGACTTCGAGTCTCGGTCGGGCACACAGTTTTAATCTGCCAGGAAGTTTCAAATCAGTTACAGTCTCTTCTGCTGCTTTCTTTCTAATGGAATTTATCATAACACTATCACCATCTGCTAAAAGTACCAACTCTGCTTGTAGAATATTAAGTGGTAGGTCATTCTCATTAATGAGGAATAACCAAAATTGAAGGAATAAATGGAATTGACGCCCGTGGGATTCCCTTTGTGATTTCTACACAGTCACTAATATTCTCTATTCTTCCAAACCTCATTAAATAATTGCGTAATATCTTAGGATTCTATTTGTTAAGTATGACTCATTCCAGCTTTGTATAGCGCCATAAGTTCCCTAAACCTTGAGTGTTTCTAAGGGAGGAAGATGATCTACATACTTAAATGCTTTGGGAAAAAAAGACACCAAATACCGATCATTTATTATTTAAGGCCTTGCTATTTGATGAATCGATGTATAAACAGCGTTCTCAATTGAACAACACTTCTGTAATGCAAACTGTGATATTAAGTGTGATTTAAGTGTGACCCTTTTCTTGAGTACATTGCTTTTTCGAATGTATTGAAAAAAGATGTTAATGCTGCTGGACAATTACTGTTTAAGTCTTTAAGTCTTCTCTGACACTTTTCTTATGAAGAGATGTAACTGTTCCATATTTTAACCTGATATTACTTCTGAAGTTGGAACAAATTTTCACACCTCTATATGAAATACCATCAAAGCCATATGAGCTTTTGTTTTTTAGAATATTTGAAATTCTATTAATTACAGTGAAACCCGTTGGTGCTACTTCTAGCTGTTTAAAGTTTTTTGGAATGACATTTTTAATATATGCTGTTTGTTCTCCAACTGAACTATTTAACCCTTGAGTGGTCGCATCAATTTTTGTAACACCAGTGGTCGTGTGGTTGACTCTGTCCACCAGCCATCGTTTTCACTAAAGATGTGAAAAGTTCTACCATAATATGCTTGCTACTGAAAAGTAATAAGTTTATTTTGGTTTTTTAATTAATACAAATACAAATTTTAATCTTTGATCTTTTTTATTTCTAAAGATACAGTTACAAAATCTAATTAAAAAATCCTAGTTTTTCATTTAACAATACACTCCTAACATACAGGATAAATTTAAATCTCATTTGATCTGCATTTATTTCTCAGTACATGTTCTCATACAGCATTTATTGTATTTCACTCTTTTTACTGAACATTACTGTTTCTACGTAAAAACAGTTTACTCATCCTGTTCCTCTAACTCGTCTACAGTGCTACATGCGCACTTTTCACACACAACTGCGGAATCCTTCTTCCATACAAACATCTTACTCCGACTAAAACGAATTGTAGTAACAACATTGTTTTTCTGCCACACATAACGCAGCGACTCTTCTTATTGATCGGAGGTTCTTCTCGTTCTTGAGGTTCTTGCTATTTATGAGGCGCCAAAAATATTTTAGGATCATTTGAAAGCATCGAACTGTGGGATCTTATAACTAAATGATCTTCCATAAGTTTTTGGGACAACTATTTCAAAACTAGCCTCCTTTTTTTGTTTTTTTGTTTTTTGGGTTTTTTGCGTTGCAGTGAAACAGTACTTGGGCACTGATACCAGTGATGTTTAGTAAAGCGAACCATAGAGCCATCGTCCTCCGCCTTGTTACTCGTGCAATAGAATATTTACTGGACATTTGCTCTACTGTGTGAACCACTCCTTTTTTCACGTTGTAGTCCATGATAATCTGTGGTTTATTGGTATTCTCATCAACTGTGCCTTCACTATGCATGTTGCTAAGCAGAACAACACATTTGTTTCTTTTTGGCACATATGACACATGTGTGATATCTTTCTGTTATCCAAACAGTGAAGACCCAATGTTCCTGGATTTCAGAGGTAGGAATTCCGGAGGGATATCCGTTTTATTTTTCTTCAAAGTTCCAATGCATGTGACGTTTCTGTGCAAAAGTGAGACTGCCAGTGGATAACTAGTATACCAATAATCAAAAGTAATATCCCGATCTGATCCCAACAGAGGTTCTGCCGGACGATACACAATATCGCACCGTTTATTTGACACCTTCTAAGGGCCATCTGGTTTTGTTCCACAGTACAGCTCAACAGATGCTGTATAGAATGTTTTGGCATCGCAAATAGCAAAGAATTGCAAGCCGTTCTTTGCTGGTTTGTTCGGCATGTACTGAACAACTGAACATCTCCCTCTAAAAGGCGTCAGCATCTCATCTACGGTTAAAAACTCTCCCAAACTACAGTTTTCCTTATAATTAGTGACATATTTGTCTAAAAATGACCTAATTGCAACTAATCTGTCGCTCTCGCGTCTTTGTGTTCTTGTCAATTTGTCGTAAATATCACGCTTCAGGGGAGAAATAAGAAATGTCTCTTACCTAGAAGCTTCCTTCCTATCTCTCTCTGTAGAATAGATGTTTCTGATATGCAAATTGGTGTATTCCACAAGCGAATCCATCATATATGCACCAACAATCTTATTTAATGCTGTCACTTCTTTTGTAATACCCTTAGCAGACCTCTTCGGGCCAGGTAGTATTTTTATTATATATTTTGAGGGCGTTTTCGTCGTTTTGGCTCTTACATTTTCCTTAGACCATATAGTTTTGCCGTCTTTACCAACAAAATATGCACACACAAAATCAAAATTATCGTCACCATCTTCTTCATCCTCATGGCGTCTTCCTCCCTCTAAAGGAACTACTTGTATTTCTGATTCACTGTTGTGATCACTAACTACTATTTGTACTTCTTCCCCGTCAGGCCGGTCAAATTCAGGACACTTGCTATCATCCGAATCTTCATTTAGAAGCCTTTCAATCTCCTCCTCTGATAAAACGTTTTTGAAAAAGCCCTAAAAGTATAAACAAAAGTAAAACATAGTTGCTAGTGAAAGATTTTAATCCAAAATAAAGATGGTATTCACAGTTACCAAAAAAAGAAATACTTACATCACAGGTCACGTGGTTGACTCTGTACACGAAACAGAACATGGACAAAAATAAGCTACAACTGTTGTCAATGTGCGAGCGTTACAAACGCAGCAACAATACAAGTGACCGACAGAGGTCCATCTTGAAGATAGTTGGAAGCCGCAGCACTGCAACAATGCGTATTTTGAATTCAGAGGGAAGAAATGAACTCTGGCTGACCCAGTCAACCAATGTGACCGCTCGAGGGTTAATCCTATTCTTGCTGCTACATTTAGAAACTGTTCGTTAAATGTCTTCACAACTTGTGAATTATCAGTAATGACACTTTCATTTAGTTTAACTGTTACGGTATCTTGTACACTGACTGGCTGTTCTGTCTCCCATTTCACAATAACCCATTCAGCTTTCATATTTTCATACAAATTATAAATTTCTGTCCAAATGTACATCCTTCTTGGCATTTTAATGAGTTTCCTAACGGTATTAGTGCATTCTTTTGTAGTATGCATCTGACGTTGGAGCTGACCTACTGTGGCTTTTATACAATTTTCCTCCTTCCTCTTACACGGTTTTTAACTCCATTAGTTGATAAAATCTTCTGGGGTTGACAGCTGAGCCAATGCGTTTCTCTCTGGCGACTTTTCAGCAAGTTTATTTCTTGCCATGTTCATGCGAAGTGTCGGGTTCTCTCACTCTCTTACTATAAGGCTTACTTGAAGGCTGATTTTGGTAAAGTGCTTTGTCTTCGTGACATTTGCTTCTGCCCTTTCGAGGAGATGGGTAATGGTCCTAGTTTTTTTTTTTTTTTTTTTTTTTTTTAGGGAGAGAGTGTTCGGTTTTCCTGGGTTTATCTGGGCTTAGGTAGTGGTTACGATTTTTCATGTTAGCAGTGATTTGGAGTTTTTTATAGTGAATTCTCTTGGGTTGTAGTTACTAAGGGAACTTATCAGCGCATTCGCAGATTATCTTAGTCTGTCGTAGAACGATTGGGCGAGGTTTTTGAACTTTTTTTTCAAGTGGTTCTACACTCCTGGAAATGGAAAAAAGAACACATTGACACCGGTGTGTCAGACCCACCATACTTGCTCCGGACACTGCGAGAGGGCTGTACAAGCAATGATCACACGCACGGCACAGCGGACACACCAGGAACCGCGGTGTTGGCCGTCGAATGGCGCTAGCTGCGCAGCATTTGTGCACCGCCGCCGTCAGTGTCAGCCAGTTTGCCGTGGCATACGGAGCTCCATCGCAGTCTTTAACACTGGTAGCATGCCGCGACAGCGTGGACGTGAACCGTATGTGCAGTTGACGGACTTTGAGCGGGGGCGTATAGTGGGCATGCGGGAGGCCGGGTGGACGTACCGCCGAATTGCTCAACACGTGGGGCGTAAGGTCTCCACAGTACATCGATGTTGTCGCCAGTGGTCGGCGGAAGGTGCACGTGCCCGTCGACCTGGGACCGGACCGCAGCGACGCACGGATGCACGCCAAGACCGTAGGATCCTAAGCAGTGCCGTAGGGGACCGCACCGCCACTTCCCAGCAAATTAGGGACACTGTTGCTCCTGGGGTATCGGCGAGGACCATTCGCAACCATCTCCATGAAGCTGGGCTACGGTCCCGCACACCGTTAGGCCGTCTTCCGCTCGCGCCCCAACATCGTGCAGCCCGCCTCCAGTGGTGTCGCGACAGGCGTGAATGGAGGGACGAATGGAGACGTGTCGTCTTCAGCGATGAGAGTCGCTTCTGCCTTGGTGCCAATGATGGTCGTATGCGTGTTTGGCGCCGTGCAGGTGAGCGCCACAATCAGGACTGCATACGACCGAGGCACACAGGGCCAACACCCGGCATCATGGTGTGGGGAGCGATCTCCTACACTGGCCGTACACCACTGGTGATCGTCGAGGGGACACTGAATAGTGCACGGTACATCCAAACCGTCGTCGAACCCATCGTTCTACCATTCCTAGACCGGCAAGGGAACTTGCTGTTCCAACAGGACAATGCACGTCCGCATGTATCCCGTGCCACCCAACGTGCTCTAGAAGGTGTAAGTCAACTACCCTGGCCAGCAAGATCTCCGGATCTGTCCCCCATTGAGCATGTTTGGTACTGGATGAAGCGTCGTCTCACGCGGTCTGCACGTCCAGCACGAACGCTGGTCCAACTGAGGCGCCAGGTGGAAATGGCATGGCAAGCCGTTCCACAGGACTGCATCCAGCATCTCTACGATCGTCTTCATGGGAGAATAGCAGCCTGCATTGCTGCGAAAGGTGGATATACACTGTACTAGTGCCGACATTGTGCATGCTCTGTTGCCTGTGTCTATGTGCCTGTGGTTCTGTCAGTGTGATCATGTGATGTAGCTGACCCCAGGAATGTGTCAATAAAGTTTCCCCTTCCTGGGACAATGAATTCACGGTGTTCTTATTTCAATTTCCAGGAGTGTATATTGATGACATCGTGCAAGTCTGTAGTGGGGAAACGGCCGTCTACGTGTATGGCTCTTTTGAAGGCTCTGTTCTGTAGTGCTTGCAGTCTTTTGATGCTTTTTGCAGCGTAGCCCCATACAGGGCAGGCGTGTTCGAGGACAGGGCGCCCTAAACTGAAGTACACCCTTACCTGTACAATGGCTGCTAGGTTTCTCTCTCCGTTTAGAATGGCGTATGCTACGTGGAGCCTTTGACTGCTTTTATCCTCAGGGCTTCTATGTGGCTACGCCATGTGAGGTACTTAACGTCGGGCCGCCACTCGATGTTGTGTCTGTGGAGACGGAGGGTGGGACGTGGACAGCAGCGTGGAGGTCTCTTTGATTTTCTATACATAAACATAATGGCTTAAGTTTCTTCACTGTTCCGGGTTATGCGCCATTTCTTGGCCCATCTGTCTGTTTTGTCAAGGAAGTTTTGTAATCGTCTTTTGACGAGGTTCCTGCTTGAGCTCTGTGCGAAAAAGTCAGTGTCTTCAGCGTATTCCGCTGTTTCTAGTGCTGGTTCTGTGGGGGTGACCGCTGCGTATAAGTTGTGTAGGTTGGCACCTATAATGCTACGTTGGGGTACTCCCTCTCGGATGATTCTTTTTGTTGAGTGTGAGTTGTCGACTTTTAATGCAAAAATTCCACCTGAGAGGTAGCTTTTTATAAGTTTGACTATGGGCCCTGGGAAATCCTACACGTACAGTATATAGTAGTCCCTCGTGCCAGACCGTGTCAAAAGCTTTGACTAGGTCTGTTAGGGCCATTCTATAGTAGCCTCTACGATTTAGGGCTTGGGTGACGGCCTCTGTCACCCTCATTAGATGCTGTGGGACAGCGTGCCCTCTCTTAAAGCCAAATTGCGTCTTGGGGAGTATGTGATCTTCTGCTATATGCTGCTGCAGCGGGAGAAGCAGGAGGCGTTAGTATAGTTTGCTTATTGATGGTAGCAAAGTTATTGGTCTGTAATGTTGTGGAAAGATGGGATCTTTGCCTGGTTCCGCAATCGCGATCACTTCTGCATGTTTCCATTCCCTAGGAATCTTGCGTGATCGCTTGATCTTATTGAAGATGTTCGCGATGAGCGTAATCGCTACCAGGGGGAGTTGTTTCAACAGCTCGTTTGTGACTTTGTAGTGGCCAGGCGCCTTGCTAGTTAGTAGCGATATTACGACTACTACTACGTCTTCTGCGGTGAAGAGCGGTAGCTCGTCATCTTCATCGTCTTATGCTGCGAGGAAGGCGGCCAACTGCCTCCTGACGGTGGCGTCGTGTTCCCTATCCTGAGACTCTGCCGGTTGGAATTTTTCTTCGAAAACGTCCACGGGCGCGTTAGGCTTGTCAGCAAGCACTGAACGCGAGGCCTCTCTCACCGCACAGAGGGGCACTCTTGCCCGTCTTTTGGTAAATTGTTTGGTTGCTTGCCAGAGGCTGTTGTCTTCCACCTTAAGAGTGGGGAGACGTGCTGACCATTCCTGGTTTCCGTGTTCTATGAAAGCCGCTTTTAGCTGTCTCTGGTGCCTGAGTTTCTTGTTAATTTCCATTCATTCGCGATCCTGTTTTTGTGCCTAATCTGACCATGTAGGTGCGGTGGAAGCAGTTTAGAGGGGAGGTCGCTTTCTGGAGGCCTAGTTGTGGCTTTCTGATCTGCTTGTAAGATTGTTCCGGTGAGGTGGCGCAGCGTCTGTTCTGTGGTTTCTGCTGTGGGAGGCGGATTGTCCGCAATGACAGCGGTCAAGTCGTTGCGGATTTTCCCCCCAGTTGGTGTGTTTGTATGAGTACTGACGCTGCATTATGGGGAGCCATTCGATTACGTCGAGCTCAGATGGGATTGTGGTGGGATGACATTCTGTTCACTGAAATCGCGGCCACAAAATCCGGTACCCTCTTTGTCCTACGTCTAGGACGTCCGCACGATTTCCGTTTAGGGGGAAATGTGTGGGTTCCTATGGGCCCCACACATAGAAGTAATGTGTGCGCTGGAGTCGGTGGAGCTGGTGGCCAGCTATGTTGGCGGTTCTGGAGTGCCGGTCCGGGTGTTTAGCAATGACGTCACCTCCAATGAGGAGATGGACTCTTAGCTGACCCAGTGCCGCCACGTCTTCCTCTCGTATGCTCTGGAAGGGTTTGTTGTATACCGCTATAGTCGTCAGTGGCGCTGTGGCCATGGCTATCTCTATGGCAACTAATTCTAGCTGAATGGCTGGAGGGTGAACTTGGTAGTAGGGGATTGTTAGTTTTATGAAGATTGCTATCCCGACTCCTGCTGTGGGCCTATCTTGTCGGTAGCTAGAGTAGTTTGGCACCGACGCTTTAGTACCTGGCTTCAGGCGAGTTTCCGGTGCAATCATACGTCGATGTCGTTGTCTTGAAGGAATTGCCTGAATTCCTGTACCTGATGAAGGAGAACGTTTTCATCGAAGATGCAAATGGTTAAGCCTTGGATGTATGTTCTCCATGTTTGGAGGAGGTGTTGGTTACTGGGGTTGTCGCAGAAAAGTGCGAAGACATGACTGGCAGAGAGGCTGAAATTTGTGCAAGTTGCTTTGCTAGTTCCTGCGTCATGTCAAGAGTCTTAGTGGCTGCTGACGTGAATGTGTTCATTGAACTGGACAGCTGTGCAACCTGCTTGCCTGTTGGGAGTTGGGATGGCTACTGCCTGCTGCAGGACCGACTGCGGCTGTTTGTTGACGGTGACAAGGTGTGTCGCTCCCGAGTGGTCGTGCTTGCATGCCTTCTTCGCCCTTAGACTGGCATACTGGTTCGGACGCAGAGAACGTGGAATGGTGCTTGTATCCTGGTCTGTTGACCTGTCCTGGCGGATCGGTTCTGGCTCTGCGGGACACTATTTCGGCATAGGTCAGCGGTTCCCTGAAAGAGTTCCGAGTTGGTGATGTTGTGGTGGCTGTTGATGCTTGCCTGGTGGTTGCCTGCCTAGTTGTGTTGTTCCTTGTCCTGGTTTGGGAGTGTGCTGATCGATAAATTAATTTCTGGGTGTTTTGTAGTTTTTTTTCTCTCATGCGGTCTGTTGCTTATTTTATTACCTCGCAGCCTCGATAGCTGGCGGGTTGTCGTGTCTGTTTACAACTGTCCTTCTACTTTGTTCCCCATTTCTTTCACGGGGAGTCCCGTGAGGGTGTTGATCTGCACAGCGCACGCATTTGGGGAGGCACGTCGCCGTCTTTTGCGACAGGGGAGAGCCCTTGGTAATTGTAGCACTGCCTGAGGCCTATATCTTGTCTGAGTTCCTTTACAGTCACGTCTAGAGCCATTACTCTGGCGACTTGGAAGATTCTGCTATTCTGAGGGGTGTCAGGGTGTGTCGCTAGGAACAGTGCAATTGTTTTCCTTCTCCCTCGTTTTTTTGGGTATCCCAACTGAGCGTACTTCAAAATCTTGGGAGGTGAGGTCTTTCTTGATGTCTTCAGCGGCTGAGTATCCCCCCGAACACTGACTTTAGTGGCTTTTCTGTGATTATACTAATAGTGTAATGAGGGATGTTCTGCTCTTTTGGACTGTGAGGTAATCCTTTGACAGGTTAATTTTCATCCTATCGCCTCCTGCTGATTTCGCTTGAAAGTCTCTGTTCCCCAAATGCTGTTAGATCGTGTTATAAAGATCCGAGTACGTGTTCGGAAATTCTGCTACTATGGGTGGGATCTTATACTTCCTAGCTGGTGATGATGGGCGTGTTTGTGTGTCTGTTGCCAGCATGGAAGATGGCGCAATTGCATCGAACTTGTTTTCAGTAGGGAGGTGGCTGTGGGTTGTTCCTGGATGTGCCGCGCGGCGAGCCCTTCTTCTGTCCATTTCTGTTTGCTTGCTCGCCGTCGAATGGTAGACTAATGTTTGCCTCTGGGACCGTGTCATCGACTGTCGGCATGTCAAAGGCTGTTTTTGTGGCGGCTGTATCTTGGACGCCTCGCTTGGCTGCAGGGGACTTCTCCATTGAGTCTTCCGAGGGCGCATTTGTTAGCGCGCCTGAGGCTCTTTCTTCCGATTCCCTATCACGCCTGTTTCGTTTGAGGGAACCTTTTCGCCTGTCTAGCGATTGCTGTCTGGGTACCTGACACTTTCTGACGTCTGTCGTCTTGATGCAGACGTCGGTTTCGAGAGAATATACCTCTGGGTTCTGAGGGATACATTGTCGGTTACTGGCTGCAGCTGTATGGGGACAGGAAGAGCTCTGATGAGTTGGTGGAGTGTTGTAGGGGACAAGATGGTGTAAGGAATGATTGATGGTGATGATGATGATGGTGGTTAAGATGATGGTGAAATGATTGGAGCTGCGGGCTCCCTGCTCACTATTTCTTTGTTGTGTAGGAATGCCATCGACGAGCCTCCCGGTGGACGACTGTCGTGCCTATAGGCTGGTTGAGGTCCATGTTGCCTACCACGCGCCGGTGATAGGCCAGCGACCAGGCCCTGACTTGGGAATTGCCCTACGCCATGGGGGAGCAGGTGGAGTACCTGCGGCAGCAGTTGGACTTTCGAAGTGGCCGGAAAAGCGGCCCGCAGCAGGAAGAAGGCGCGCGCCAAACCGCACCGAAACGCAGCTAACAAAACGCGACGGCAGTTTTGCTCACCACCTGCTGCTCCAGCCGATGGTGCCAACAAAATGTGAGTGATCGTCTGAGTTTTAACAAAAGCACTGCTGAAAACACTCCTGTTTTGTCCCCCGTACAAGCGGGGGCCTTTGGCTTCGTGACATAGACTGTCGGAGACAATGCTCAACCCCCGACTTCCACTCAGCGAATGAAGTGTCGGGTTCATGTCTAGCTCTTTCTAGCCACTGGACTGCGGACTTCTCTGAATCCTCGACGCCAGTCCGAACAATCAGGTGCGAGCGGAATGGGCGTGGTGCCGCGTACTGGGTGGAGTGAAAAGGGGGTGGGGTGGGGGTTGCGGGCAGCTGGTCCCAGCATCTCTTCTCGGTGTGGCCTGTTTATCCTGTCAACCAGTCCCGTTCTGCTACCATCAGTGCACTCACATGAATTCTTGTGAAGTTGTGCCTCACACAGTGCTAATTTGGAAGCCGCTATCCTGGTCTTTCCCAGTATTCTGGCAATCTTTAAAGTGGGCGCCCTCTGCCCCCTCCCCCCCACCCCACCCCCGCACCCTCCTTGAGGAACGTCAGACCCCTGTTGCCCTCTTCTTCCTCAAGGTCCATCTTGTTCTTGCTGGTCTTGAGAGCACGTCTCATCTGCGTTTCAGTGTAGACATTCTGCTGCAACGTTTTCTTCAGATGCGGCATCTCAGTAGGTACACTGTCCCTGCCGCATATGTCAAGTGATCTGCGGATAAGGATAATGAACGTGGATTTCCGCTGGGCTGGGTGATGACATCTGTTGGCGTTATAGGTCCGTGTGTGTTTACTTTCGGTAGGCTAAATGTCCCAGGGTGCCGACCGTTTTCTTCTTTATTAGGATACCGAGGAAGTGTAGGCACTCATTTTCTTCTAATCCCATTGTGAACTTGATGTTCTCAATCACTTAGTTGAGAAATTCTTTCGCGGTGTCTTCGCTGTGCGTCCACATCGCGAAATTATCATTCACGTATCGACAAAAGACCTTGGGTTTAAGCCGTGCAGTTTTTAAGGCGACATCCTCGAAGTACTCCATGTTCAGTATGGTGATCATTCTCATATAATTCCCCTAGTTTTCCGCGGCTTACTTTTTTATTCATTTCTGGATAACTTCTTCGGAAAGAAGCTTCCAAATATTGAAACAAATTTACTATGGAATAAATTGAATCTGACGTTACCCTCTCTTCCCATACCACTACTTTTAAATTACTCTTAAAACACTGTATCCTGTTTTCATTAATAAGCCTCACGGCTTTGTATGAATCTCCTCCGAGCTGTTAAGCGGTGTATTGTTTATTTCCATTAACTGTGCACAATCATCAAATAATTCATTAACGATTGGATATACATTAAGTATGAGTACTGCATATGAAAATGATACCAGTCCGTGTCCTACTACATTGCTGCGTACGAGTTGAAAAACTGACTATTAAAATTAGATTGAAACACCCAAGTGATGATTCTGTTTTATTTTTACTGTCCACATTTTTCAATAAATTTATATTGAAATCTACAGCAACTACGAATTGTCTATCTTTATCTGACAGATAGCTCAAGAATTCATCTGGATTTCACATAAATAGGTAAATGTGTGGTGGGGACTTCAAGCTTCCCTCGATATGTTGGCAAAAATACTTGTTCAAAACCGTTGGTAGGCAGAAAACATCTTCCGAGATTGTCCTAAATGCTTTCTCCGAAAATTATTTCGAGCAGTTAGTCCACGAACCCACGCGAATTGTAAATGGTTGCGAAAACACACTTGACCTCTTAGCCACAAACAATCCAGAGCTAATAGAGAGCATCCTGACTGATACCGGGATTAGTGGTCACAAGGTCGTTGTAGCTAGGCTCAGTACCGTTTCTTCCAAATCCACCAGAGACAAACGCAAAATAATTTTATTTAAAACAGCGGATAAAGTGTCACTAGAAGCCTTCCTAAGAGACAATCTCCATTCTTTCCGAACTGACTATGCAAATGTAGACGAGATGTGGCTCAAATTCAGATATAGTAGCAACAGCAATTGAGAGATTGATACCTCATAAATTGGTAAGAGATTGAACTGATCCCCCATGGTACACAAAACAGATCCGAACGCTGTTGCAGAGGCAACGGAAAAAGCATGCCAAGTTCAGAAGAACGCGAAATCCCGAAGATTGGCTAAAATTTACAGACGCGCGAAATTTGGCACGGACTTCAATGCGAGATGCCTTTAATAGGTTCCACAACGAAAATTGTCTCGAAATTTGGTAGAAAATCCGAAGACATACTGGTCGTATGTAAAGTACACAAGCGGCAAGACGCAGTCAATACCTTCGCTGCGCAGTTCCGATGGTACTGTTAGCGACGACTGTGCCGCTAAAGCGGAGTTATTGAACGTAGTTTTCCGAAATTCCTTCACCAGGTAAGACGAACGGAATATTCCAGAATTTGAAACACGAGCAGCTGCTAGCATGAGTTCCTTAGAAGTAGATACCTTAGGGGTTGCAAAGCAACTCAAATCGCTTGATACGGGCAAGTCTTCAAATGCAGATTGTATACCGATTAGGTTCCTTTCAGATTACGCTGATACAATAGCTCCCTACTTAACAATCATATACAACCGCTCGCATACCGATAGATCTGTAACTACAGATTGGAAAATTGCGCAGGTCGCACCAGTGTTTAAGAAGGGTAGTAGGAGTAATCCATCGAACTACAGACCTATATCATTGATGTCGGTTTGCAGTAGGGTTTTGGAGGATATACTTTATTCAAACATTATAAATCACCTCGAAGGGAACGCTCTATTGATACATAATCAGCATGGTTTCAGGAAACATCGTTGTTGTGCAACGCAGCTAGCTCTTTATTCGCACGAAGTAATGGCCGCTATCGACAGGGGATCTCAAGTTGATTCCGTATTTCTAGATTTCCGGAAAGCTTTTGACACCGTCCCTCACAAGCGACTTCTAATCAAGCTGCGGGACTATCGGGTATCGTCTCAGTTGTGCGACTGGGTTCGTGATTTCCTGTCAGGAAGATCGCAGTTCGTAGTAATATACGGCAAATCATCGAGTAAAACTGAAGTGATATCAGGTGTTCCCCAGGGAAGCGTCCTGGGACCTCTGCTGTTCCTGATCTATATAAATGACCTGGGTGACAATCTGAGCAGTTCTCTTAGGTTGTTCGCAGATGATGCTGTAATTTACCGTCTAGTAAGGTCATCCGAAGACCAGTATCAGTTGCAAAGAGATTTAGAAAAGATTGCTGTATGGTGTGGCAGGTGGCAGTTGACGCTTAATAACGAAAAGTGTGAGTTGATCCACATGAGTTCCAAAAGAAATCCGTTGGAATTCGATTACTCGATAAATAGTACAATTCTCAAGGCTGTCAATTCAGCTAAGTCCAGGGGTGTTAAAATTACGAACAACTTCAGTTGGAAAGACCAAATAGATAATATTGTGGGGAAGGCGAGCCGAAGGTTGCGTTTCATTGGCAGGACACTTAGAAGATGCAACAAGTCCACTAAAGAGACAGCTTACACTACACTCGTTCGTCCTCTGTTAGAATATTGCTGCGCGGTGTGGGATCCTTACCAGGTGGGATTGACGGAGGACAACGAAAGCGTGCAAAAAAGGGCAGCTCGTTTTGTATTATCACGTAATAGGGGAGAGAGTGTGGCAGATATGATACGCGAGTTGGGATAGAAGTCATTAAAGCAAAGACGTTTTTCGTCGCGGCGAGATCTATTTACGAAATTTCAGTCACCAACTTTCTCTTCCGAATGCGAAAATATTTTGTTGAGCCCAGCCTACATACGTAGGAATGATCATCAAAATAAAATAAGATAAATCAGAGTTCTAACAGAAAGGTTTAGGTGTACGTTTTTCCCGCGCGCTGTTCGAGAGTGGAATGGTAGAGAGATGATTGTGGTTCGATGAACCCTCTGCCAAGCACATAAATGTGAATTGCAGAGTAATCATGTAGATGTAGATGTAGAGAGAAACTACCTATCAGCGTAGTGTTCTGCAATAACAATTCGTAGTAACATGCTTTGATGTTCTGATCAACACAAGAACTATATGTTGCAACGCTTTTTAGGTATGCCTAACTTTCACACATGTTACAACTCCTGATTTTTCCGTAATGTTAACTCTACACGAAAATGACGCTAGTCCACATCTTGTGATATGTGGCTTCTCAGTGCATGTGGTCATGTGGTCTTTGGAGAAGCACAGAATGTCTGTCACTTCAAAATTTTAGACGTAATCTAAGCGTCTACCCTGTTTCTGAACCCTCTAATGTACTGATGAAACAATTATATTTTTCTGAAAATTGTTACATATTTTATGGTACTGTTCTCATGGAATTTCTATCAATACTATGTATCTGTAAATAGACTTTTACCGTAAAAATGTAGCCCCTTGATTCTATTAATCATAGGGATAATGTCTTGTGTGGTTGTGGCCCCGCTTACACTTTCTCTAAGACGCTCATTCCTTTCCCCCTGCTATACAGGTCCTGGCCATGATTTGTGTATCCCCATCTCCTAATTGCAACAACAGGCACAGCCAAGGTATGAGATTTACTTACAGTCGAAAGTAGTCCGCTCAGTTTTTTAAAATGATTAATATACGTGTGAAACAGGGCTGGTCATGGTTCTTTAGAACCTTTACAAACCGCATATGACTGTTTCCTCTACTTGTTGTTCCTATGCCTTCCAGGTCACCTTCAACGCTATGTTCTATGTTGTTACCCAGGCTGTTTCCTGCCGGCCAGTGTGGCCGAGCGGTTCTAGGCGCATCAGTCTGGAACCGCGCGACCTCTACGGTCGCAGGTTCGAATCCTGCCTCGGGCATGGATGTGTGTGATGTCCTTAGGTTAGTCAGGTTTAAGTAGTTCTAAGTTCTAGGGGACTGATGACCTCAGATGTTAAGTCCCATAGTGCTCAGAGCCATTTGAACCATTTAAACCAGGCTGTTTCCTAATCCTCCTACTGTAAGTACCTGCTCCTCTCCATCGGAATCTCTGCACAAGGTCGCTATGATCCCTGTCTCCTAGCTGTGTCTGGCACTAGGTCTCATGTTGCTTGTGACCTAGTATTCTACAACTACTCGTACCTTTTCCTGTAGCATTTGGTCTATACATGTCCCATGACTGCTCCATAGACCTAAGCCTCTTTCTTTTTCTATGTGACTTTTGTACTAATCTAGCCTTAGAGTCGTACTACAAGCCCCATGCATCTAATTTGTTCATCAACTGACTGAGGCTCTTCTCCTGTTTCAAGTAACAAGTCAGACTGGTTTGCTAACACTAACATTAGATGTTGTTTCTGAGGTCTTCTCCTTTTTCCTATTATTTGTCACCTTTCCCAACTCCCACTGTCTGGTTCGCCCTTCAACTTGTCTAACTCAAAATATGCTTCTTGTAATTCTGCTTGAAGGACACAAAACTTCATTTCGTATTCCATGATTTTCTTATTTCCACTCTGCTATATACAGGGTGGTCCATTGACAGAGACCGGGTCAAATATCTCAAGAAATAAGCGTCAAACGAAATACTACAAAGAACGAAACTTGTCTAGCTTGAAGGAGGAAACCAGATGGCGCTGTGGTTGGCCTGCTGGATGGCGCTGCCATAGGTCAACCTGTTACCAACTGTTCGTCTAAAATTGGGAGCCATATGATTGTGACTATTACAGCGCCATTCATCACACAGCGAAAAATGTGGTACAACTTAAACATTCGTATTTCTTTACGTACTAGACGAATATGTAATAAAAAATGGGGGTTCCTACTTAAAAAATGCAGTTGATATCCGTTTGACATATGACAGCGCCATCTAGCGGGTCAACTATAGCACCATCTGGTTTCCCCCTTCAAGCTAGACGAGTTTCGTTCTTTGTAGTTTTTTCGTTTGTTGCTTATTTCGTGAGGTATTTGGCCCGGTCACTATCAATGGACCATCCCGTATAGCTATGTCTGTCACTAGGTCCTTTGTTGCTTGTTATCTGGTATTCTACAGCTGTCTTCGTTTTGAAAGCAACCGTCTGTTCGTTTTAATGAACCAGTCAGTCAGACTCCAGTTCTCTGCTGATATGCGACTACAGAGTGGCAAGTTAAGTGTTTATCCTATTCTGTGTTTTTCAGCATAGTGTAATTATTAAATTTCGTACGTATTTTTCTGTTTAATACTTTTAATCTTGCGTTTTTGTAAGTTTAAATTCATTCAATAGACAGTGCAGTAATTGCTCACTGAAGAGCCGGCTACAAAGCTCATTAACGCATCTGCGTCAATGGGTGACACATCAGGAGGGTAGAAATCTGCATATCTCAGATTCCATTTGATTTTATAATTTACTTCTTCAGTTAGTCTCGGTAGGATAGCTAGGATATCTGCATGCTAGGTGCGGACGCGAGAGGAGCTGACCGCAGTTCGCGAACAGCTGAATACTATGGTCAGTCACCTTCAGGCTACTGCCTTCAGGTATAGCGGTGGCGGGGAAACTGGCGAGCCGCGTGTGACACCTGAAGTGTCGCTTGTTTCGCTTCAAGGCACCTCCTGGTGCACCTGACACGGTGGATCCGTCATCACAGCAGGGTGAGTGGCGGGTTTAAACGCGTTCGCGTCGCTCGAGGCGGAGTGCCAATGTGGTGACTGGGCGCCCGGCCTTTCCTATTCACTCTGTGAGTGGACAGGTGGCCGCTCTTTCAGCAGGGTACCAAAGGTACACAGAGAAGGGGTTTACTAGTTACTGGGAGCTCAACTGTTAGGCGCGTTATGGAGTCCCTGAGACAGGTAGCGTTCAGGGCTAGAAAGAAACCCAACGTGTGCTTGGTATATATGCTGGGGGGCCACATCCGAGATGTGGGGCGGCCTTGCCTGCGGCTATTGAGCGTGCAGGGTACACGTCTGTATGTTGTGGCTGACGTCCGCACCAAAGACACATGTCGCATGGGTTCTGAGGTGATCCTCAGCTTGTGCGGGTGGCCGGCAGAGGTGGTGAATACTGCTGACCTCGTGTGTGGGGTGCAAGCAGAGCTCACAGTTTGCAAAAAAAAAAAAAAAAATGTTCAAATGGCTCTGAGCACAATGGGACTTAACATCTAAGGTCATCAGTCCCCTAGAACTTAGAATTCCTTAAACCTAACTAACCTAAGGACATCACACACATCCATGCCCGATGCAGGATTCGAACCCGCGACAGTAGCGGTCACGCGGTTCCGGAATGAAGCGCCTAGAACCGATCGGACACAGTGGCCGGCTCACATTTTGCAGCATTGTTTAGAAAGTTGATAGGGGTCCTGGGGTTTGCTGCCGAGTTGACGGTCTCAACCAAAGGTTTCGTCGACTCTGTGACGGACTTGGCTGCAGACTTCTAGACCTGCGTTATAGTGTGGGGATTTGTAGAACTCCTCTTGATAGGTCAGGGGTACACTAGATAACGGAAGCAGGTACTAGGATAGCTGAGTATTTTTTGAGTGCACGTGGGGCTTTTTTAGGTTAGGCAGTAGTTTGAGGTGCACTGACGAACACTTGCCACTCAGTTTGCGGCAGGGGAAGTCAAACGGCGTTCAGTACAAAGATACTATGACTGTTTTAATTTTATCAGTAAAGTGTCGAAATATTCGTTATTAAGTTCCTGAATTTACTTCCCTGCAGGGAGCAAAAAAATGGTTCAAATGGCTCTGAGCACTATGGGACTCAACTGCTGAGGTCATTAGTCCCCTAGAACTTAGAACTAGTTAAACCTAACTAACCTAAAGACATCACACACATCCATGCCCGAGGCAGGATTCGAATCTGCGACCGTAGCGGTCTCGCGGTTCCAGACTGCAGCGCCAGAACCGCACGGCCACTTCGGCCGGCTTGCAGGGAGTATCTCGCGCTAAAATTATTCTTGGGACTGAGAGCTGGCTGAAACCCGAAATGGAAAGCTCTGAGGTATTTAGCGCGTCGTGGAACGTTTATCGGAAAGATAGAGCAGACCCCATAGGAAGAGGAGTGTTCATTGCAGTTGACCAAAATATTATCTCTAGCAAATTCGAGGCTGAGTGAACAGTGGAGTTACCTGATTACGTGTAACAAGTGTAGGTGAAACAAAATTATTTGTTGGATATCTTTACCGGCCACCCGATTCTGCTGTGACAGTTCTAGAGTCATTCAAAGACAGGATAGGTGCAATAGAGCGTAAATACCCACATTCTGCAATCCATAAGACAGGGATGTAGTCTTTCGCCCCTACTGTTCAATCTGTACATCGAAGAAGCGATGACGGATGTAAAAGAAAGGTCCATGAGTGGAACTTTGATTCGAAAGACGGAGCAAGGTGGACATAAAAAGTAGACTAGCACTGGAAAAAAGGGAATTCTAGGCAAAGATAAGACTACTAAATAGTATGATACATAGGCTTCAGTTTGAGGAAGAAATTTCTGGTAATGTACGTCTGGAGCACAGCATTACTCGTATATGACAGTGAAACATGGACTGTGAGAAAAGCAGAAAAGAAGAGAATCTAAGTATTTAAGATATGGTGCTACAGAAGAACGTTGAAAATTAGGTGGTCTGATACGGTACGGAATGAGGAGGTTCTCTGGAAAATCGGGAAGGAAAAGGATATATGGAACAAATTAACAAGAAGGAAGGACATGAAAGTAAGTCATCTGTTAAGACTCCATGTAATAACTTCCATAGTACTAGAGGGAGCTGTACAGCGTAAAAACTGTAGAGGGAAACAGGGATTGGAACATGTCCAGCAAATAACTGAGGACGTAGGTTGCTACCCTGAGATGAGGAGATTGTAACAGGACAGGAATTCGTGACAGGCATAATTCCGCATGCCCTAGACGGGCATTACTATAATCTGCTGCACAGACAACTACTACTATTACTTTTGTTACGATTATTACTAATTTTTTGTCACATATGTTCATAACTCTTGAATAATTTTAAAATATTATACCGCAGAAATGCAACATTCACACTTCCAGCACTGAATACAATTGCTCTTATCTCATAATGCTAAGAATCTGGCTAAATCATAATACAACAAGTTTTAAGGTGAAAGGAATCGTATTAGCCCTTTTTTCAGTATACAAGAAAAAGTTTAAATATTCAGTCTGAAGATATTTCATTTACTAATATAGATTTTTATAGAAAAAAACTGAAAATTATTGTGAAGTGAGCAGTAAGATGTGATTAGAAAGTAACAGGAAATCACTATCGTTCTGACAGTATCACGTCTGATATGTTTATCTACAACTCGTGGTGTGTTCATGGTATAATTTTAATAACATTATACGTAAACCTGATGATTCTGCTTAATTTGTAGTATGGCTTCTGCAGAGTGATATTTCAAATTATAGTTGTAAACTTAATGTATAAAGAAATATCTTTAACAAAATGCAGCCTTTACACTTAACGGTAACGAAAAAGACAGTAAAGGTGAATAAGATAGCAAAGGCTTTTTGCAAGTGTGTGGCTCATGACCGACGATATAAAAAATGTGAAATATATTGAAAATTATTCTTAATTAATGCACATGCCTGAAGGGTAACCATACAGTCACTGAGTCGTCTTTCGAAATCAAAGAAAACGAAACTTCCATTTTCCATGACTCTGCGTTCAAAAGGTACAAAGAAAACATCTATTAGTTTATTATAATCAAATTATATGGCGGAAGGACAGGACTTAAGTTCTATTGAAAGAAGTATTACAAAACGACCCTTGAATACTGGTCTACAATAACGTAAGGTATTGCAGTACCTACAAGGCCGTGTTAGTTCCAAAAAGAGCATATCCCAGATTGCATTTCTTGAAATTCGCCAAATGAATGAAAATTCAGCTAAAATGGTTAACTGGTGCTGTAAATAAGGTATAAAAAAGTTAGAATACTTATATTAGAATATTACATTCTACGGTAAGTGAATCCCTTTTGGCTCATTAAGTGACAGGGCTGTCCTTCGTAACATAAAAGCAGTTGATAAGAGCGTTACATCAGTTCCGCGCTAAGAACATCAAAAGCAAAACATTAGATCATTCGGAGGACGACTGGGGAGAACCATGGCATATTTATGAAGTCATTCTCTTGAAGACGTTAGGGGAAACGATGTGAAGCATCAGTAAGAATGTCCTATGTACTGCGTCTCTTTACTCTGCGTCTTGTACAGGTACAGAAATTTTGGAGGAGAAAGGAAAGAATGCAGAAGTACGTTTTCCAGTTTTCCCTTATGAGTACGAATAAGTCACAGGAAAAATAAGACTCCCAATCAAATAGTTAACAAGAGCGGACAAAGTCAGCGGCTGATAAATCGCAGAAATAAAGTCAACGGTATTTATATTGTTCTGCATCAATGAGGTACTGTTTACAAAACTAAAAGCAACGACGATGCGATACCGACTGTGGTAAGTGGGAAGACACAAGGAGTGTAACGTTCCTATTAACTCTGTCTTGACTACATAATGTAGCTACATGATGTAGCTACACCTAAAAAGGCAACATGACCAAAACAAGTGTCGCAGTAAACAAAAAATAAATTCCCGTAATACTTATTACTGAGAAAAGAATAAAATTCTTAGGAAAGCTATGAAAGAGGGGAAGTCAGGGCATGATGATGAAATTGGGCGCTGAGCTGTGAGAAAATTTTAATTTCAATGGGCCTTGAACTAAAGAGCACTGGTCTAGGAAGAAGACTTAAAGTCTTCTGACAAAGATATACACTCCTGGAAATGGAAAAAAGAACACATTGACACCGGTGTGTCAGACCCACCATACTTGCTCCGGACACTGCGAGAGGGCTGTACAGGCAATGATCACACGCACGGCACAGCGGACACACCACGAACCGCGGTGTTGGCCGTCGAATGGCGCTAGCTGCGCAGCATTTGTGCACCGCCGCCGTCAGTGTCAGCCAGTTTGCCGTGGCATACGGAGCTCCATCGCAGTCTTTAACACTGGTAGCATGCCGCGACAGCGTGGACGTGAACCGTTTGTGCAGTTGACGGACTTCGAGCGAGGGCGTATAGTGGGCATGCGGGAGGCCGCGTGTACGTACCGCCGAATTGCTCAACACGTGGGGCGTGAGGTCTCCACAGTACATCGATGTTGTCGCCAGTGGTCGGCGGAAGGTGCACGTGCCCGTCGACCTGGGACCGGACCGCAGCGACGCACGGATGCACGCCAAGACCGTAGGATCCTACGCAGTGCCGTAGGGGACCGCACCGCCACTTCCCAGCAAATTAGGGACACTGTTGCTCCTGGGGTATCGGCGAGGACCATTCGCAACCGTCTCCATGAAGCTGGGCTACGGTCCCGCACACCGTTAGGCCGTCTTCCGCTCACGCCCCAACATCGTGCAGCCCGCCTCCAGTGGTGTCGCGACAGGCGTGAATGGAGGGACGAATGGAGGCGTGTCGTCTTCAGCGATGAGAGTCGCTTCTGCCTTGGTGCCAATGATGGTCGTATGCGTGTTTGGCGCCGTGCAGGTGAGCGCCACAATCAGGACTGCATACGACCGAGGCACACAGGGCCAACACCCGGCATCATGGTGTGGGGACCGATCTCCTACACTGGCCGTACACCACTGGTGATCGTCGAGGGGACACTGAATAGTGCATGGTACATCCAAACCGTCATCGAACCCATCGTTCTACCATTCCTAGACCGGCAAGGGAACTTGCTGTTCCAACAGGACAATGCACGTCCGCATGCATCCCGTGCCACCCAACGTGCTCTAGAAGGTGTAAGTCAACTACCTTGGCCAGCAAGATCTCCGGATATGTCCCCCATTAAGCATGTTTGGGACTGGATGAAGCGTCGTCTCACGCGGTCTGTACGTCCAGCACGAACGCTGGTCCAACTGAGGCGCCAGGTGGAAATGGCATGGCAAGCCGTTCCACAGGACTACATCCAGCATCTCTACGATCGTCTCCATGGGAGAATAGCAGCCTGCATTGCTGCGAAAGGTGGATATACACTGTACTAGTGCCGACATTGTGCATGCTCTGTTGCCTGTGTCTATGTGCCTGTGGTTCTGTCAGTGTGATCATGTGATGTATCTGACCCCAGGAATGTGTCAACAAAGTTTCCCCTTCCTGGGACAATGAATTCACGGTGTTCTTATTTTAATTTCCATGAGTGTATTAAGAGACCCCCAGATGAGTAGACTACCTGCTAAGAAACAAAATCTAACACATTGTCTCTTATCATAAAGCGACAGCCGTACTTCCGGAGCAAACACTGCTTACACGCCCAAGGAATAACTTCACATGGGAAACGTTTCGTAATATAATGATCAGTGGAATAACATGGTTATCTGCTGGAATAAGAGAGACTTTTTCCTTAATGTGCCCTGATATCGATTTATAAACAAGATGTGGCAGAAAAAGAAGAAAGATAGCACTGTAAATTTTACTCACTAGGAAAGTATGTTGCTTCAGAGACAGCCAAAGGTACAATACTCAGTGACAGCGATCGCATATTGGTTCAAAGACTTCTGAGTCGATAATGGTGAAGTTTGCTAGTTATATTAACCATTCAGTTAGCCACACAATTCACTTGGAACTTTGCATAACGATTACGAAGTAGGCAGCGATAGCACCAAGAAATGAGAGGAAAAGAGACAAGTTTATATAAAAAAAGCCAGACGCTGAGAATACTAAATGGCCCATTCGAATTCTACAAACACGTACTTCTCCCACGATGGAAGTAATACCTGAACTTTGGCCACGAGCGACAGTGACCTGTAACCACATTCTGTCGTGTCGGAGCAAGTCGACTAGATAATAAGCGAGCGGATAAGAACGAAGGAAATCCAGAAGGAGAACTTGATTAGTCGTACATATTTCATTGCTGTGTATTCAGTAGCAGCATTAGCCAGCTGTAGATTCTGACCACCCAGAAGAATTTGCTAAGGATGCCCATCACTAACGAGAACCAAAGTGTCGTCCGCAGAGATGCGTGAGCTGTTAAGCTGATTTTGCTATAATTCTCACACTTGTCAGCTCTTGCAATCTTCGGCATTGTGTAGATGATGCTTTCCCGAAAGTCACAGTCGTACATCCTGCATAACAACCAGAATAGTACACTACTGGCCATTAAAATTGCTACACCACGAAGATGACATGCTGCAGACGCGAAATTTAACCAACAGGAAGAAGATGCTGTGATATGCAAATTATTAGCTTTTCAGAGCATTCACGCAAGGTTGGCGCTGGTGGCGACACCAACAACGTGCTGACACGAGGAAAGATTCCAACCGATTTCTCAAACACAAGCAGCAGTTGACCGGCGTTGCCTGGTGAAACGTTGCTGTGATGCCTCATGTAAGGAGAAGAAATGCGTACCATCGCGTTTCCGACTTCAATAAAGGTCAGATTGTAGCCCATCGCGAATGCGGTTTATCGTATCGCTACATTGCTGCTCGCGTTGGTAGAGATCCAATGACTGTTAGCAGAATATGGAGTCGGTGGGTTCAGGAGGGTAATACGGAACGCCGTGCTGGATCACAACGGCCTCGTATCACTAGCAGTCGAGATGGCAGGCATCGTATCCGCATGGCTGTAACGGATCGTGCAGCCACATCTCGATCCCTGTGTGAACAGATTGGGACGTTCGCAAGACAACAACCATCTTCACGAACAGTTCGACGACGTTTGCAGCAGCATGGACTATCAGCTCGGAGACAATGGCTGCGGTTACCCTTGACGCTGCTTCACAGACAGGAGCGCCTGCAATGGTGTACTCAAAGACGAACCTGGGTGCACGAATGGCAAAACGTCATTTTTTCGGATGAATCCAGGTTCTGTTTACAGCATTATGATGGTCGCATCCGTGTTTGGTGACACCGCGGTGGACGCCCATTGGAAGCGTGTATTCGTGATCCCCATACTGGCGTGTCACCCGGCGTGATGGTATGGGGTGGCATTGGTTACACGTCTCGGTCACCTCTTGTTCGCATTGACGGCACTTTGAACAGTGGGCGCTACATTTCAGATGTGTTACGAGAGAGGAGGAGGAGGAGATTTAGTGTTTATCGTCTCGTCGACAACGAGGTCATTAGAGACGGAGCGCAAGGTCGGGTTAGGGAAGGATGGGGAAGGAAATCGGCCGTGCCCTTTCAAAGGATCCATCCCGGCATTTGCCTGAAGCGATTTAGGGAAATCACGGAAAACCTAAATCAGGATGGCCGGAGACGGGATTGAACCGTCGTCCTCCCGAATGCGAGTCCAGTGTGCTAACCACTGCGCCACCTCGCTCGGTAGATGTGTTACGACCCGTGGCTCTACCCTTCATTCGATCCCTGTGAAACCTTACCTTTTAATTCACGACCGCATGTTGCAGGTCGTGTACGGGCCTTTCTGGATACAGAAAATGTTCGACTGCTGCCCTGACCAGCACATTCTCCAGATCTCTCACCAACTGAAAGCGTGTGGTCAATGGTTGCCGAACAACTGGCTTGTCACAATATGCCAATAACTACTCTTGATGAATTGTGGTATCGTTTTGAAGCTGCATGGGCGGCTGTACCTGTACACGCCATCCAAGCTCTGTTTGACTCAATGCCCAGGCGTATCAAGGCCGTTATTACGGCCAGAGGTGGTTCTTCTGGGTAATGATTTCTCAGGATCTATGCACCCAAATTGCGTGAAAGTGTAATGACATGTCAGTTCTAGTATAATATATTTGTCCAATGAATACCCGTTTATCATCTGCATTTGTTCTTGGTGTAGCAATTTTAATGACCAGTAGTGTAGTTTTGTTGTCACTTGCCTCAATGATTTTGGAAATTCTGATGGAATATTATCTATCGCTTCTCCCTTATTCGAACTCAAGTCTTCCATAACTTTTTTAAATTCCGGTTTTATGTTTGTCCCCCTATCTCTTCCATATCGGCTCCTGTTTCTTCTTCTATCACGTACTTAGACTAGTCTTCTCCTTCAAAGAGGCACACCTCCCTCCTCGATCCAAATTCCCACTGCCTCCCCAGTCTACTTTTAATTTGAATTGAGGAAGGAGACGTGCAAGAGTAATCGCTGCAGTTGTGTGAACCGCTGTGCCAAGGTGACTTAGTGGCTAACGCACCTGCCTAGTAAGCACGAGACCTAGGTTTGATTCCTGGCCTTGGTACAAATTTTCACTCACTACTTCAGTGTATATACATAAACTCATATCTGCATGAGACCAGTAAAGTTATAAGGTGGCTATAATTTCGCACCTCACAGGCACTCATTCACATACTTGCCTGTCATCTACAACTACAATTAGGTATCATTTGATAGGTTGTACGTCGTATGTATGAATATTTAAAGACACTGAAATTTTCACGTACCCCTTGTAAATAATTGGAACGCTTTTGCATGAAAGGTGACGGAGTATCTCTATTATCAAAACGGCGTAATGAATGATTGCCTATACTAGTAGAGGTTGGAACACCAGTGGTGATGAGACAGCAGGCGGAACTCAAGCCCTGGATGGAAGACCCGCACAGGTGTGTTGAACCTGCTTAAACACAAGATGTAGGTGGACGGACGTTGGGGCACCTGAGCGCTGGAGTGAAATAGAGTCGCGGCTGGCCGGTTTGTAGATAGACTGGAAGAATAACCAGGAACTCTGCAAATCTTGGACGCAGCTGAGACGAACGAGGAAGCGTCACCTAGGAAATCACGCAGGCTGGGTTATTTCCAAGGATTTTTTCTCAGAAGCGTACGATTGTACCAGTATAGGTATTCCCTCGCAAACTTTCCGCGCTGGACGACAAAAGACTAAAATATGGTTCGTCGGCGTTCGGAATAATATGTAGAGAGGGAGAATATTCCGTGGTTTCGAGAAGATTATTTGTTTTCTGAGTTACGAGGGAGGGGGAGCTGAGCTGTGCTGGGAGGCCAGCGGTAGAGAGAAGTGGTCTTCCGTTTTTGAGCGTCCGTGTGTGAAAATCGCTCAGTATCACCTTTGTTGGTGCAGACGGACTTGCTGTCTTGGTTCTCAGGGGACTTTATAGTTAGAACAGTTAGGCACTGTACTGTTGTCAACATATACGATTCTGGACTTCGACTCCGGGTTGGAAGTCGTCGTTGAGTACGCAGCGTTCAGTGATTGAGAGCACTTCTTCTGCCTATATTTACGTCGAAACGTTATTTGAACTCCGTCCTTGTGGCTTGGAGTTCGTGTTTCTCGTTTGTAGAACAAAGAGAGGAGAAGACAGCATTATAGAATATTAGTCAGAGGACCGCCTTCTTCCGTCCTAGTGTTTGAAAGAGTTTTATTTTGTTGCTGGAGTTCTTCCATCGTCGCGGACACGTACGAGAACAGTCACTCCGACGCACCGGACGTACTACATACGGTGATATTACTTCCGCTTATTAGGGCTGTAAAGCTAAACAGCTGTTATCACATTACTTTATTTCCACTGAGGTTCCACACCACCGTAATCATCATTGAAAGTAGTGTCTTCTAGTTTTTGGTACGTAGATAATGTCAGTCATTTTGCGTTATTTTTGTTAGATCAAGAGTTCATAAAATGGGGAAGAGTTTGGCAATTGATCAGCAGTTTTTAGTTAGATAATATAAACATTTGTAATAAAGGGTTGTTTTTTAACCTACACTAAATGTATAATAAGAAACAACGTTTATAATTTAGTAGTATTAGTTGCCTTAATCTTTCATTTATCTTTAGGATGTAATTTATATGTTACAGAGCATTAAGAGATCCGAAGAACTGCTTCGGGGGTAGTCAGAAAGGGCTAAATCAACATTTTAGCCTTAAGTATTTTCCGTTGCGCACTTGCATTTTACACCCGCCTGGAGTAACATCTTGGAAAGTCTCTGAAATTGTGTCGATTCATTGTTGCACTTCCTTCTACCGTCGATCAACTGAAGTGTTTCTTGTGTTCCCGATACTTTCTTCGCAGAAACCTTCTTTGTAGCTATGGTTTTCTTTCCAGCTTCTGTGACTGCCATGTTTAGAGATATCCATTCCTCTCCAACTGAGCTGCCTACTGAACTATTCTGTATTGCAGTACCTACAGCCTCAGAGAACTTCAAGCGTATCTCTTCCTTCCATAGTACTTCCGTATCACACGTATTTTTGCATTTATTCTTCTGAAATAGTCTCTTAAACATCAGCCTACTTTTCATTACTACTGAATTGTGATCTGAGTTTGTTCCTGCTCTTGGGTATGACTCACAATCCAGTGCCTTATATCGCAATCTGTGCCTGACGAGGATGTAATTTAGCTAAAATCTTTCCGTATCTCCCGGCCTTTTCCGAGTAGATCTCCTCCTCTTGTGAGTTTTGAACATAGTATTCTCTATTACAAATTGAAATTTATTGCAGAACTCAGTCAGTATTTCTTCTATCTATTTCCAAGCGCAATGCCCATATTTCCTTTTTTCCGCTTCTTCCTCTACACTTGCATTCCCGTTCCCCATGACTATTAGGTTTCCATCTCCCTTTATGTACTTAATTAATAGTTCCATATCCCCACATACTTTCTCTATCTCTTCACCTTCGGCTTGCAACTCGGTGTGTATACTTGAAGTACCGTTGTCGGTGCTAGTTTGGCGTTAATTCTGATGAGAACAGCCCTATCACTGAATTGTTGACAGTAACACACTCTCTGCCCTACCCTCCTATGGATAACGAGTCCTACACCCGTTATACCATTGTCTACTGCTTTTGGTATTACCCTATACTCAGCTCATCAGAAATACATGTATTCTTTCCATTTCACTTCACTGACCTCCAGTATGTCTAGATCGATCCTTAGCATTTCCGTTTATAGATATTCTAGCTTTTCTATCACGTCGAACTTCGGACATTCCGCGCCCCCACCCCTAGAACGTTATTCTTTAATTGGTTATTCGTTTTTTTTCTCACCGTCACCTTCCTCTTGGTAGTGGCCTCCCGGAGATCCGAATGTGGGACTGGACCGGAACCTTTTGACAATGGAGAGATTATCATGAAACTTATTTAGTTACACGTCCCATGTCCTGTGGGTAAACGTTACGTCTTCAGTTCAGTGGTTTCCATTGCCTTCTGCATCCTCATGCCGATGATAATTACTGATTCCTCCACCTTTTACGGCAGTTTTCCACTTCAAACGCCAGAGAGTGCCCAGAACATCTGTCTCCTCAAAATGGTTCAAGCGAGTCTGAGCATTATGGGACTTAACATCTGAGGTCATCAGTCCCCTAGAACTTAGAACCACTTAAACCTAACTAACCTAAGGACATCACACACATCCATGCCCGAGGCAAGATTCGAACCTGCGACCCTAACGGTCACGCGTTTCCAGACTGAAGCGCCTAGAACCGCACCGCCACACCGGCCGGCACATCTGTCTCCTCCTCTGCCCCCTTACACAAGGTGGTTCGCTGAATGGAGAGTGACTTCTTATGTCGGAAGTCTTTGGCCACCATTGCTGATGATTTTTTGATTGAAAATTGAAGCAATGGTGCGGTTGGAACCCGTGACCGAAGACGTTTCGATTAGTAGGCAAAGACAGTATTCCCCTTTTTTGTGTGAATGTTCGTCAATATTCTCGTCATTTGGTCTATGCAGACTTCGCAATACGCACTTTGAAGTTCATCGTTGGATACTTCACTCAGTTTTTTTTTTTTATTACAGAGAGCAGTCGATCCTCTGTCCGAACACGCTGACCTACCATGCCAGCGACCCTTACACCACGGGGGCGTGCGTTACGCACCAGTGAAGAACAACCAACGAAGAGTGTTTAAATGTAGTCCGTATCAGTCGTCTCTGTGTGAATCCAGAGGAATAACTCAAATAATAGCTGCTATGTGTCGGCCTTTAACAGTGGTGTGCAGTTCCTCTCCTTGGGTGGTAAGAATACCAGAAAAATTACAGGTTTGCAAGTAATACATCCAGACGATTTACACTGATGAAAGATTAAAAACTATGATCTGGTCGCCTATCGTTTTAATTGTTTACTGGTAAACTATGTAGAGATGGTTGATACAAACTTTAACAAAGATGCTACAAGTATTGTATTGTATTAAAGTAAGTGAAACATGTTTATCGTACTCCACAACATTGTTCGTGAGAATACTTTCAAATGCAGTGATACTGTCAAATTAGGATTGGCTCCTACAAATAAAAAAATAATGAAGAAAAATATTCTACAGGTCTTAAAGAAAAAGAACCAGTGTGTCGAACAGACTTCAAGCATTTCCTGTCGATGACTTCCAGTCTAAAACATACATATTACGTAACACTACTGCTACGCGTTAAATACACTTGGCTTTCATATTACCACTACAAGAGTATGGGGTGTCTGTTTGCATACAATGCTATTGCTGTGATGTTTTGCAAGATACATTATTTTACACGATACTTTAGATATGACAGATGTACTTGGATATTTACATAAACAAGATTAGTGTATGCAGTCTCTCTTTATAATATGTTTTTCATGTTTTAAGTGTTCTGGTAATAACACACGGTACTACTATGCTATGACATATGGGAATAATCTTTGGTTTAGTTGATACGTTGGATGTCATAGACGTAGAAGAGAAGGAGATGTTTTGGATTTTCTGCACTGTTTATATTTCTCCAGTTATATGCAGTCAGAAATAATGTGGAAATCGGCGGAAAATGCTGTATAATTAAGTATTTCCAAAGCATATAGTCTACGGTGAGATGGGTAATAGTTACACAGATCAGCTATTAATATGACGGGTATGATTACACCGTAATGTAAACACTTCCTCTGAAAAAACTGACCTTAGTACTCAGTTATGCATAATTCGTTCACAAGTGCTATGCAAAGCGGGAATAGCATGTGAGAGACAATAGTACTCTGCCAGGCTAGTAGCGACTCGATGCTGTATCATAGTGTATTGCACGGAAAAATATTCAGTTCCACACAAATCACCCATAACATAGCACTTATAATTCTCCCGTCTGTCAATTTACTTTAGTAATATCACAGTGATTTACACATAAACTAATCAGCCAAAACATTACGACCACCTTCCTAATAACCGATATGTCTACCTTTGGAACGCATAAAAACGGCGACACGTAGTGTCATGGAACCAATGAAGGCTTGGTAGGTCACTGGACGGAGTTGGCACCACATCTACAAGTACAAGTCACCAATTACCTGTAAATTCTGATGAGGGGCAACTGAGCTCTGACGCCACATTCAATCACATCCTAGATGTGTTCGATCGGGTTCAGATCCGCCGAGCTGGGCGGCCAGCACATCAACTGGGACTCGCCACTCCCTCACACTCCTGCCCTTGTGACATGGTGCATTATCTTTCAGGGAAAAACTGATGGTCACCAAGGGAATACCTAGTCTGAAACCAATGTACAACACTCCTTGGCTGTCACGGATTCTTGCACTAGCTCGACTGAACCCATGGATGTCCACGTGAATGTTCCCCAGAGCACAATGGGGCCGCCGCCAACTTGTCTTCGTCAGTACAGGTATCGAGGATCTTTCCCCATGAAAGATGACGGATTCACGTATTCGCGAGCTCCCATCACCACGATGAAGAAGGTATTGGGATTCATCAGGCCATGCAATGATCTGCCACTGCGCCAACATCCATTGCCGCTGATCACGTGTCAATTCGAGTCGTAGTTCCCGATGTCGTGGTATTAAATTTGCACATGCATGGGTCGTCGTCTGCAGAGGCCCATCGTTAGGACCGTTTGGTGCACTGTGTGTTCAGATGAACTTTGCCCAGAATTAAAGTCATGAGGGATGGCAACTCATGCCCGCATCTCGTGGTCGTGCGGTAGCGTTCTCGCTTCCCACGCCCGGGTTCCCGGGTTCGATTCCCGGCGGGGTCAGGGATTTTCTCTGCCTCGTGATGGCTGGGTGTTGTGTGCTGTCCTTAGGTTAGTTAGGTTTAAGTAGTTCTAAGTTCTAGGGGACTGATGACCATAGATGTTAAGTCCCATAGTGCTCAGAGCCATTTTGATGGCCACTCAAACCCACGACGTCTGGACGGGGTTTCACCTTGATTTCGTCATGTGTCGAAAACACTCACCACAGCACTCCTCGAACACGCTACAAATCGTGCAGTCTCCTAAATGTGTGCCAAGTCTCTGGACCATCACAATCTGTCCTGGGACAAACTCGGATGGTTCACGCGCGTTATCAGTTCTAGACTAATAAATATTCCAAACAACAACAGCAGTATCATGCTCGCTGATATTGCATGCACAGTGCGTGCGTACGACTAACAGTCATTCCTCACCATGTGACGCTTCTATCGCCTGGACAGGTTCATATCGATACTAGGTCAGTGGTCATAATGTTCTCGCTAATCACTGTATAATTTGATACAGTTGTATAAACGGAATTTGCAACAGAGACTGAGGAGCTTTAATGGAGGTATTAGATATAAAAGGGTATCGACATCGTATATACTGTGTCCCCCCAACAACACAGCAAATTGCGAATCTGCTACGCACTCGCAACCAGCGGGTGGCCATGCTTCAGTTAACGTCTGCTGCATCTGGTACAAGCAGCTGCAAGCGAAACACCGAGCTGGGCTTGTACCACATACAGGCACTACTCAACGACAATATTATTGCACGTGGCCTTTATCGGCAACACGCAGTGACGTTACAGTAATCAAGCACTTTGGTGACTAAGGAGAACACATCGCACTCTCAATGCTTTCGGGTCATGTGTCCCTATACTATCAACCCCGATTACGCGCTGACTCCGATAAGCGCACAAAATCGCCCTTACTCTTAGGTGCAATAATAATATGATCGACTAATAAATATTCCAGACAACAACAGCAGCGGCAACAGCAACAACAACACGCGAAATCTAAGGCAGCCACCTCGAGGGCGCACTAAGTCCAGTGGCAGCAGAGCATGCTTCCACAAGCACAGTCCTGTGATCGCAGGCACTATTTTCGTGTGCCAAGTCGTGTAGCCATCCATTCGCTGCGACAGTATTTAGGCCGATCAACTATGGGTCAGTAGTTTGGTGTAATTTATTGAACCAGTCAGTCCTTTGAGTTCTCTTGCCCAGGCGTTGTCGCCATCTGCAGTCCATCAGTCAGAGCTCTCGCTTGTAACTATTGTTGAACCTGCCCGGCTAGCCGCGCGGTCTACCGCGCTGCTTCCCGAGCAGGAAGGCGTGCCAGTCCCCTGCACGAATCCGCCCGGCGGATTAGGACTAGGTCCGGTTTGCCGGACAGCCTATGGATGGTTTTAAAGGCGGTTTTGCATCTGCTTCGGCGAATGCGGGCTAGTTACCGTTATTCCGCCTCGTTATACTGTGTCGGCCATTGCTGAAAATCACCGTTTCCTCGTATGCGTGCACCATAATTATTCTAGCACGCAAACATTTAAACATTTGGGGTTACACTGGTCTGGTATGAGACATTCCTTGCGGGGGGGGGGGGGGGGGTTCCACTGGGGGTGCCGAACCGCACAATAACTCTGTGGCGGCGGTGGAGTGCGTGGACTGCTGTGGCCTGTTCTGGGGTTGTGAACCACTGAGGGCTACTGCGGGAAGAAGACTCTGCGTCGCACATAGGTCCCGGCTCACGAAAAAAAATTTTGTTGTACATTTGCGGTGCAGCGTAACTTCTAATCTCTATCGATTTAAGGTCAGTGACTTTATTTCTTCAGGCTTTGACCTTACACCGTTGTATACTGATTGTGTAATTAATTTCAGAGCTTTCTAAGCGAACTGGGACTTGAACGTTTTTGTTACTCATTTGGTCTTTGGCCACCTAGTCATTATATTCTTTCCTTGTCAGGCTGAAAATACTAACTTTCGTTTACATGTACTTAAAACTGCACGAAGGAGACTTGCTTTCTTGAATAAACTCCTTCTACATTGTTCTCACTGCTCCACCGTTGGCGCATAACGTATCAAGCATATGTGTATTTTAATAGAGAAAAGAGCAAGCATTCTAAGTTATACACCAAACTACATAGTGCAGGCGTCGAATGAACCATGTAGGCACATGCTACCGAATAATATTACTTGACAACGTACACCGCTAAATGTACTTCACAAATAGATTTTTGGGGCAGAGAATATTGGTGTGTGTACAAAACACATGTAGGCGGCTTATCGTAATACACAAAAGTTGGTCGCAGATGATGCAGTTGTCTGTAAGAGATAGATGGGATTGCTTGTCGACTATGGCGAACTACACAAGATCGAAGACTGGTACCGAGACTGGACGCAAATATACAGTACAACACAAAAATGAGGAAAAAAGATGGCGCACCGAGAAAGAATAATCCGAACAGAACGTAGATAGGTAGTTGTGATGTGCACATATAAAAAAAAATTACAATTTCAGATAAACTTGTTGATTTATTCAAGAGGAAGAGCTCCACAAGTTGAGCAAGCCAATAACATGTTGGTCCACACGGTGCCCTTATTCAAGTAGTTATTCGCCTTGGCATTGATTGATAGAGTTGTTACACATTCTCTTGAAGGGTATCGTGCCAAATTCTGTCCACCTCGCGCCTCAGATCGTCAGAATCACGAGAGGCTTGTATAGTTCTGCCCATAATGCTCCGAACGTTCTCTATTGGGGAGAGATCCGGCGACATTGCTGGCCAAGGTAAGGTTTGTCAAGCACTAAGATGATGCAGAAACTCTCGGAGTGTGTGGGTGGCATTTTCTCTTTGAAATGTAAGACCAGGATTGCTTGCCATGAAGGACAAAACAACGGAGCATAGAGTATCATCGACATACGCTGTGCTGCGAGTGAGCTGCGGTGTCCATCCAAAGGGTTCCTGCTTTGAAATGAAATGAAGCCTGCGACCATCACTCAGGTTGTCGGGCTGTATGGCTGGCGATAGTCAGGGTGGCATCCCACCACTGTCCATGGGGTTTCTAGACATCTTCGGGGTCAGTCAGAAGTGGGAATCATCATTGAAGAGAATTATACTCCAGTCAGACTCCAGACCGAAGCTGTGTCTGGAGACGCTCCATACAGCAGTGTGATACCAATGTGACTGTCGCCTGCCACACAGCCTGACAGCCAGGAGTGATGGCCTGGGGTGTAGTTTCACTTCATAGCAGAACCCCTTCGGTTGCCATCTGCAGCACCCTTGCAGCACAACAGTATGCTGACGATACTGCACACCTCGTTTTGTTGTCATTCATGGCAAGCCGTCCTGGGCTTACATTTCAGCAAGATGTGATGGCGAATTCTGCCACCGAGTGTATCAGGATGAACAAATGTAGCGGGATGACATCAAATGTAGTGGATGGGTGCCAGGAGGTGCCATATTAAAACTCATCAAGAACTTTCCGAGTGATTTATTTGTTTCCACTACCATTCCCCATTCACCTCGGTCCATGTCACAGGGTCCCGCAATGCTGAGGCCACCACCCCAGCGACCCAGTGCAACGTGCCGTGTCGAGCTGGCCCTGTACACCAGCTGCAGAGTTCCATTTACGTCAGGATGTCTGTGTCAGCAGCCGGCTCAGCGGCCACCATCCTCATTGTTTCTGCGCTGCTCTGCCGGAAGCCATAGGCTGGCCCCGCTGCTGCTTCTTCCTCGCTGGTGTAGCTGAGAACGCGGCAGCAACGACTGCCCGTGGTCTGGTGTCCAAATCTGCGACCCTCTCCTCAGGAAGTCTCCAGCGTGTGTCGGGAGCTGAGACGACTGCCTGCGGTAGCCCTGGCTCGCTGTGGACACTGCTTCGGCCTCAGAGGGTCGTACCAATGACCTGCTGTGGACTTGGACACTGGCGCCCCATCTGTAGCTGCGTGTAGCCGGCGGTGTGACATGCATCGCCGACCACCTGAGCTGACACACTTGAATGAATCTCATTAGAAAACTGTACCTATTTATACTCAGCTGTGTGCCTCTGTTTTGCTAACGTGCTGCTCCGAGTCACGTACATGCCACACCCTGGTGGAGCCAATGGGCCCCTTCTGCCAGTAGCTTGCCCCATGCTAACCGCTGTGTTTATGCTTTTCAACAGTTTGATGGCCCTGTGGCCTCTATTATATTTCGCAACCATTGGTATGCATAACTCACTGCAATCCGGCCCGCAACTGGCTGTAACTTGTGCGCTTAGAAATGTTGCACCGATTCTCACTTTCCTATCTTAAACTGTGGTGCCGCTACAAAGATAATGCTGCATGTGTTCATGCTTGTCAGACTCTACCTTGGCGAGAACCGTCGCCGTATCTCTCCCCAACTGAGAACGTTCGGAGCATTACGGGCAGGATCCTCCCACCCGCTCGTGATTTTGACTGTCTCAGGCGCCAATTGGACAGAATTTGGCACGATATCATACAAGAGGACATCCAACAACTCTGTCAATCAATGCCAAGGCAAATAACTGCTTGGATAGGGGCCAGAGGTAGACTAATGCATTATTCACTTCTTCAATTGGTGAAGCTCTTCCTCCTGCAAAAAATCATTCAATTCCTCTGGAACTATGATCCCTTGTTTCTCTCTACAAGCACATCACAGATACCAATTTCCGACCCATTCGGATTATTCTGTGGTGATGTGCCTTTTTTTGTCTGAAGAGTGTACATGTTCAGCACAAAGGAGATGAAATCTGGTACTGTTCTGTCTCACTGTTGCTGGAGACCGCAAGTGCCGTAAAATACCTACGACTAAGCACTGATAGCGACATGAAGTGGAATGACTGAATAAAGCAAAAGCATATGGCAGAAATATTAAGGGAAAGTAATTCATTCACTAGCGACGTGGTTTACAAAATACTACTTTGGATAAAATCACTATATGTGAGTGGTTGTGGCCGACCTGCGAAGTAGTTGCATGAATGTAAATTGTCGAGTGTATAATGTCGGATTCTCTATGACATTGGTAGGACGGTATCGGGTTGTCATACCTCTGAAGAAGATAAGGCGCTTCTCCGTATTGCATTCGGTAAATTAAAAACAAAACTGCATTCAACAAAGAGTGTGATATTATTATACAACCACCATCGTATACCGACGTAGCGATAAAAAGAGTGAAGTAGGAGAGAACGTAGGGCTTGCATGGAGACATATGGACAATCATTCTTTTATTCGATCCGTGTATGAGAGAAAATAGACAATATTGAGCAAGAAGACCTGGAGAGGGTGGACAATTGATACAGAGGCAGAGCGCATGTAAATGTAACTGTTGCACATAAATAGGCAAAGAAGTCAAGTACTTTATGTTCACAAAATTGGTGGGAACAGCAATGAACCTAAATACCTAGGAGTAAGCATCTGGAGCGACCTAAAGCAGAAAAACAACAGAAGTAAATTTAACCCATCCCCGAAAGAAGCGGTTTATGTAACACTTATTCGACCGATGTTTGAAGAGTTTTACTCTTAAGATTGGCTTACGCTTACGCAGATTCTCGATAGCAGAAATACCTGCTGAAGAATGACTGCTAGTTAGACACACGCACAGTGCATCTAGTATCGGTGCGTGAGCTGTTCGTCTGTAAAATGTGGAAGGCGCGCAATCAGTCTGATTTTGACCGAAGGCGGATTGTGATGACTCGGAGGCTCGGCACGACCATTTCGGAAACTGCAACACTTGTCGAATGTTCGAGGAGCGCTGCTGTGAGTGTCTTCAACAAGGGGAGAAACCATAGTGAAACCACGTCCGCACGCTGTAGTGCTGGGTTAGGACCACTCACTATAGATGTCGGACGTCATAGGCTGGGGAGATAGGTAAAACAGGACAGGCGGCGAACTATGACGGAAATAACATCAGACTACAATGCTGGACAGAGTACATATGTGTCTGAACACACTGTGCACCGAGAAATCATAACGATGGGCCTCCTCAGCTGACGATCCATGAATGTGCCAATGTTAACACCACGACATTGACAACTACAACAGAAATTGGCTCGTGACCATCGGCACTGTACGTTGGCGCAGTAGCACATCTCTGCATGGTCTGATGGATACAGACACTTTTTTCATAATGCGGATGGGAGGGTGCGAAACCGCAGTCCTCCAGCTAACGGCTCCTTGGTGGCTGTACTTCAGGTGGAGACAAGCTGGCGGCGACTCCATTATTCTCTGGGACACATTCACTTGGGCACCAATGGGTCCAGTGGAGCTCGTGCAAGGCACCATGACAGTCAACTGGTAGCAGACCACATGGACCTCTCCATGACCATCATGTTTCTCGACGGCAGTGGCGTTTTTCAACAAGATAATGCGCCAGTGTGTTTCACGTTTGACAGAACGTGCAGAAGTGCGATGGTGCGGTCGAGAAACACAGTGGCGAGTTCCAACTGATGTGCGGTCCGCCAACTCACTAGATCTGAACCTGATCGAACGCATCTGGGATGTGACTGAACGTGGCCTCAGATCTCATCGTCTCCCTCCCCGTAGTTTATAGGAATCAGGTGACTTGTGTATGTAGAAGTGATGGCAACTCTCTCCAGCGACCTACCAAGCCTTTATTGCTTCCATACCAGGATGCTTCGCCTCTGTTATTCGTGCCAAAAAAAGTGGTCATATCGACCGTTAGGTATGTGGCCATAATTTTCTGGCTGAACGATGTATACACATTTCTTTAGTTTATAATGGCCGCAGTTTCTATGTTACAGGAATTCTGATGTGTATGTGTCGTATCAGCTACACCTAAGTTGTACATGCAATCCTTTTGTTCCAGAAAAGGCAGAAATACAGTGAAAAGGCGGCGTGTTGTAATTACGTCTACCGCGACAGGAATGTGGGGTGAATGGGGGTAACAGCAGTAGTACGAAGCACCCTCCGTAAGATGGATTTGTTTAAAGGGGGTACTTGGCTTAAATGACCAAATGGTACGGTTAGATCGTGAAAGGAATTACCAAGAATATTAAGAAACACGTAGAATAACTTTTCTATAGAAGAGATGAGAAGCCGGCCACAAGAATTGCATAAGTGGATGTCAAAACTTCGAAAGGCTGTAGCGAATTACGAGGATGGAGTACTGGTACCGGGACCTGGTCGCAGGTAAACGGAAAGTACTGCGTGTGAATAGGCGAAGAGATGCTCTATTTTTCTGTTACACTACGAGCTGCATTCAAGTTATAAAACTACCGATCCTTTTTTTTTTCTTACAGACTACTCGCAAGAAAACTGTGAAACCTCTTTTACTTCTCGACGTAATCTCCCGAAGCCCTTCTCATATTTCACAACGAGACGCCATTGATTCCATGGCTGCTGCGAAAGCTTTTTTGGACTCTACAAAACAGCTAAACGCCGCAGCTAGTGTAAGTGCTGCCATGGAAAGTGTTTTCAATCTCTGGAAACAGCCGAAAGTCGTTAGGAGCCAGGTCAGGCTAGTAGGGAAATCACTTCAAAGCGGCTGTCACATGGGAACTGTAGCAGCGTCGTCCCGTTTTCTCGATCCGCTGGTGCGCAGTATCGAAAACTCTCCCTATTCCGTCTGTTGCCGCTAGTTCTATGTGACGTACAGAGATGCGAAGTTTTTGAAGCCTTCACAACGAGAACGTGCGTATAAAAAAAGCCCGCATGTTTGTATTTTTTGTATGCAGTAATATTTTTCTATTATGCTTTCTACGGATGATTAAAGCAATGTAAGTTATAGTGGCTTCTGGCAGAAATATATTTTTCATGTGGTATAATAAAAATTCAACAATTTTGGAAGTTTTCTGTTACTTGAACTGTGATACTTTGCTTCCTGACTAATTTCGTAATTCTAGTTGAACGGACGTGCCCTACAGGTTTTAAAGGGTAATTTTGCGAGTATCAAAATATGTGACACAAACAGGTTTATCTTTTGACTGCAAAGAATTAAAAGTTTAACTATTTTCCACCGCAAAGAGACATAGTTCGTACTATGTGACATAAATTTGAACCTGATACGCCAATTTATTCCTGAGAAAATGGTCCTTAACAGACAGACATACAATGAATAAAAAATAGCAAAAAATAATTATTTCGTCTGATATAATTACAGATTAACTGTTTTCGGATTACTTTCTTTACTTATAGCGTAAAACCTTGCGTCTTGCCAAATTTCATAATTCTAGCTCAACAGGAACTACACTATAATTTCGATGAGTAAGTTTACGAATATCAAAGTATGTGACAAGTGTGGCCGGATCTTTTGTTACATTAACTTGAAATCTGAAATGTTTTACATCGCCAGGGGACCGTAGTACTTAGATTGTAGTGTAAATTTCAGCTTTATACGTCTTCCTATTACTGAGAAAAACGGTTTTAACAGGTCAACATGCGGACAGACAGACAGAGATACAGACGGACAGCGTACGGAATCTTGAAGCAGAAATCACTCTAATGCTTCGTTGACTGAGGAAGTTGTTTAAAAGCATGTCTGGGAAAAATTCGTTAAATGTGTACACAATATGTTATATTTGCTTGCACGTTTACACTAAAATCATCATCGCACAGCTAGTATATAAAAATCTACGAGCGATTTCAGTTTCAAATGTCAAAGAGTACACAGCATAGGCAAAGATTGTCACTGCGTAAGCACCAACACAGAGGCGCGATGTCTTCCACTTCGAAATGCCACCGCTGGTTTCTCTGGTATTTAGCATGTGGAATTGGCGTGTTATACGACTGGCGCTGGGAGGATGGACTGGCCACGGGTATGTCGTTCGCAAAAAGTTCAAAAAATTTAAGTAAATCAGATTAGCATAATGTACACAGTACGAAGAAGTGGGTCTAGTGAAGCATGGGATACAACCCGTTGGCTTTAACCAATGATATCGTACATTACTCATAGATAATAATGTCTTTACTTTCAGCCATAGATAATAGAACAGTTCTGTGTTCGGGTAAGCGCTATCATTGTACATTAAAATAATTGAATGTGATTTTAAAAGAGATCGCTACACATTGCTCAAAATATTCTTCGCGTGCATTTATTTAAATAATTGGTTGTTTGGCGGCTGTTACGGTCGAAACTGACGAGCCGCATTTTGGCAAAAGGAAGTACTACAGGGGGGCTATAGTTTGTGGTCAAGAGTGTGACGATGTAGTGTTTAAAGTAGTACCTAATCGTAGGAAGTAAGTTTTGTAAAGTATCACGCAGTGAAGTCCGTAAACTTTGGCGAGAAGTTGTTTTATTATTTATGGAGTACTCACCTTGAAGCATACAACTTAGGTTTCAAACTGTCGAGATTGCCATACGCATTTTTTTCTCAGTTTTATTAGGAGCGTATTCAAAAAAGAAGACGGAAAATTGTCAATAGTTTTTGTGTTAATTTTTAGGCAGTGTCAAACTTTTAAGCAGAATATTCTGACGCTACTTCAGATGCAGTTTATCACAAATTCGGTGAGGCAGCATACGCACAGCTATGGCGGACATAGAATTTTCAGGCACTTGAACATACTACATTAAATTTGCGAAGAGCACCTCGGACCAGTGTCATTTTCCTTCTCTCTGTTGATAATAATTTTTTTTCTAACGTTCGGGGCTATCCAAGGATATGGTACCACTGGGTAAGAATAATAAACAACCTTCACTTGCGAAGATTTTTCTTATATTGAACTTAGTATACATTAATTTTTGCTTAAGATCCTTCTCTTATCAGGCATACTTTACTCATATTTTAGTCCTAAGAATTTAAAACATTCTTCTGAAATGATTTGTTCATCTTGCCATAGTGTAATTGTGCGGTAAAACTATAGCAGACGTCAACTACAGATTGAGAGACACGGAGATATATATATGTCTACGATACTAGAATGTAGACAAGAAGAATATGTACCACTACAAATCACGAAACATATCATTACTTACGCTGAAAATTACATTTTTTGGAAAATTCAAAATACGTGATAACAGTGGGCCACGAGTGATGTTGACTGATTACTTAAGATGGCGGAAGCAATAAACAGAATTGCGTTCCATAAACGTTATAGTGACGTTACATGTAGGAAGGTGAACTGTGGCACAGTGAAATATAAATGTGAACAACATGATATAGAACGGCATGTGCTAATCAATTTAAGCTATGCTCTTATTGTCCCAACCTAACCAAAGCCTCTGAAATCGCGACATATTTCGAAAAAAAGGCGTGACAATGATCATAATAAAAGACTTTGCTACTTTGTGTCATTTGCAGCAATTTAATCTGTACTCTCAGGTCCCAACATAACCCCCTCCTCGGATATCACTACAGATTCAGAAAGAACCCCTCTGCTGTACACCAACTAAGTTGTTGCTTTTCCTAATTATGAAATAATATCTTATTAGTTTATAAATTTCCAGCAAGAGGCTCAATATCTCTAACGATTCAAAAGTAATTCGTAGCTTATTCGTAGGAGGCGCCGCCACAACCCTTGTTTATCGTTGCCAGCTTTCCTTCCATCGAGACTAACATTAAAGTTTGGACTTCTTATTTCTTGATATATGTCGATTATCAGCCTCTAAAGTTATAATGGCTAAAAGATATTTTATTTGTAATTAACCCATGTGCCAACAATGTGGAATGTGACACAACAATTTAGCAATTACAATAGGGGTGCCATCAATTTGTTACTTAAAAAGAACAAACTACCTGTTAACTGTAACAAAATGAAGTGAATGCCCATTATGACGCAAAATGATCGTGCAGGTACCGATCTATCCTACATTTACCACTTTTTTCTTAAAATATAATTTTCCTCGCAACATATGGGAAGTTTTACGATTAGTTGTAGCAGATAGAATTCTTGTCTACATTGCAGTATCGTGTATATTATAAGTGTCTCAAACTCCTGGGCTGAAGAATATTTTGCCATACAGGAGACTTATTATTCGGCATCCGTATCTCCCCCCCCCCCCCCCGCCCGGTCACCCCTGTCATCCTTTTCCCTTTTCCTCATACACATCCATCCGTGTTAGTTTTCGACACTAACAGTGAAGTACACTGTATACATAACTTGCACTTGTACGACCCTCAGTTTACACATATGAATAGGTCTCTATCAACCAGGATACGGCAGTATACTAGTCACAATCAAATGTCTTATGTTCTTGTTGACATTGGAGTACAGGTTTATGATTCTTTTCCTCTAGATGATCTACAAACTATTGATGAACTTTCCACCTATCTAGATAAAATCTGTACTGCAGAAGCAGATGTTTTGGTTAGACCAAAGAAGAAACAAACTGTCCTCAATTTAACATTTAGCCCTCCAAGTACCTAGCACAAAAAATATTAAATTACCTTTGCTGTTGGTTTTCATTGTTGAAGCTGAACAGTAGATTTGAAAACCAGCTGTGCATATTAAGGTACTTTACTAGTTTATTTAACACAAAATCTTCCTTAAAAGCTTCGAAAGTTTCGGTAGCGAAAGATTAAACCCGAAATTGCCGTGATACGTCTTCTCTTTTCTTGTAGATTGGCCTTGTTAATGGGAATTTTAATGTCTCTGGCAACTGAACACACCTAAAATACACAGGACACAAGCATGTTATTGCAATTCTAAAAAGTCCTGTACTGATCATCAGAATAGTAACAGATAAATAATCATACTACAGTCTCATTCTTCAGTGACGTAACAAATGATTGAATCCTTCTGGGTTGTTTGCTGCAACTTCATGTACTGCAACTTACATGAGATACCGGTTCCTAAAACCAAATTCATACTTGTCTGCACCAAGCGTATGCTACGGTACAAACCTTCCAGGAAGATTCAGAATGTACCCTTATTACCGAAATTCAGCCAGGAGGCAAGAAGATTTAAAAATTATCGTTTTCGTATAAATGATTCTCTGAGTTTGAGAACGTCCCGTACCCCAAGAACTAAATTTGATAAGAAGTGCACACTTCTTACTAAACCTCAAAGAATTGGTATCTGTCTAGTATTTTTCAAATCAAATGGCTCTGAGCACTATGGGACTTAACTGCTGAGGTCATCAGTCCCCTAGAACTTAGAACTACTTAAACCTAACTAACCTAAGGACATCACACACATCCATCCCCGAGGCAGAATCCAGACTGTAGGGCCTAGAAGCGCTCCGCCACCCTCGCCGGCCAAGTCAAATCCTGTAAGACCTAAACAATAACCATACTCAACAAAATATACAAATATACATTTTATGTTATTAATATGAATTCGTATCTCACCTTTTGATTCAATAATTCGAAATTATCCATGGTATCCAAAGAATTACATCTACATCTACATCTAAATGGTTATTCTGCAATTCAAACCTAAGTGCCTGGAAGAGGGTTCACCGAACCATTTTCATACTACTTCTCTATTATTCCAGTCTCGAATGGCGCTTGGGAAAAAGGAACACCTAAATCTTTCCGTTCGAGCTCTGATTTCTCTTATTTTATTTTGATGATCATTTCTCTCTACGTAGGCGTGTGCCAAAAAAATATTTACGCATTCGGAAGAGAAAGTTGGTGATTGAAATTCCATAAATAGATCTCGCCGCAAAGAAAACCGCCTTTGTTTCAGTCACGGCCACCCCAACTCGCGTATCATATCAGTGACACTCCCACCCCTATTGCGCGACAGCACGAAACGAGCTGTTCTTCTTTGCACATTTTCGATGTCCTCCGTCAATCGTACCTGGTAAGGATCCCATACCGCCCAGCAATATTCCAGCAGAGGACAGACAAGTGCAAAGTATGCTGTTTCTTTAGTGGGTTTGCAGCATCATCTAATTGTTCTGCCAACAAAGTGCAGTCTTTGTTTTGCCTTCCCCACAGTATTATCTATGTGGTCTTACTAATTTAAGTTGCCCGTAATTGTAATTCCAATGTATTTAGTCGAATCGACAGCCCTTAGATTTGAGCGATTTATCATGTACCCAAAATTTATCGGATTTCTTTTAGTACCCATGTAATAAAGCTAGAAAACATTCACAGAAAAGTAAAACAACTGAGAAAATACTGCTGCATATCAACAACAGAAATCAACAAAATGATATTCCCAAATTTGAGAAATAGGAAATAAACTTAAGACTTATCCAACTTACATGAAATATACAACACTTGGAGCATAAACCTTCACATTAGCTAACGTTACTGGATTTATAGCATTATTTTAGTCCTTTTTTGTTTGAGGGAGAAGGCAGTGTGATGATGGCGTAATAGCATGTCGGCCTTCCCTTTGCCCGGCGTAGTGCGACAGATCGAAGTCGCATGGACTCAATAAGTAGCTGGAAGCTACGTGCAGAAATTTTGAGCCATGGCTTCTCTATAGGCGTCCATAATTGCGAAAGTGTTTCCCATGCAGGATTTTGTGCACGAACCGACCCCTCGATTATATCCCATAAGTATTCGACAAGGTTTATGTCGGGCGGACAAATAATTCGCTCGAATTGTCCGGATTGTTTTTCAACCTAGTAGTGAACAGCTGTGGCCCAATGACATGGCGCATCGTTGTTTGGTAACATGAAGTCCATGAATGGCTGCCAATGGCCTCCAAGTAGCCGAACATAATCATTTTCAGTGTGATCGTTTCATTTGGATCAGAGTACCCGGTTCAAATGGTTCAAATGGCTCTAAGCACTATGGGACTTAACATTTGAGGTCATCAGTCCCCTAGACTTAGAACTACGTAGACCTAAGGAACCTAAGGACATCACACAGATCCATGCCCGAGGCAGGACTCGAATCTGCGACCGTAGAAGCAGCGCAGTAGAGTACCCAGTCCATTCTAATGTAAACACAGCTCACACCATTACGGAGCAGCCACCAGCGTGCACATTGCCTTGTTGACATCTTGGGTTCATGGCTTCTTGGGGTCTGCACCACACGCGAACCCTACCATCTGCTGTTACCAACTGAAATCGGGACTTATCTGACCAGGTCTCGGATTTTCTAGCCTTCCGATGTGGCCGAATGGTTCTAGGAGTTTCAATCCGGAACCGCGCGGCTGAAACGGTCGCAGGTTTGAATCCTGCCTCGAGCATGGATGTGTGTAATGTGCTTAGGTTAGTTAGGTTTAAGTAGTTCTAAGTCTAGTGGACTGATGACCTCAGATGTTAAGTCCCATAGTGCTTCGAGCCATTTGAGCCATTTTTTTGCGGGTTTTCTATGTTCAAACCGATATGGTCACTAGCCCAGGAGAGTCGCTGTAGGCGATGTCGTGCTATTAGCAGAGGCAGTCACCTGCTGCCATAGTCCATTAACGACAAATTTCGCCGCACTGTCCTAACGGTTACGTTCGTAGCATGTCTCACATTGATTTCTGCGCTTATTTTAGGCAATGTTGCTTGTCTGTTAGCACTGACAACTCCCCGCAAACGCCGCCGCTCCCGCTCGGTAAGTGATGGCTGTCGGCGACTGCACTGTCCATGGTGAGAGGTACTGCCTGAAATGATGTAGTCTTAGCACACTCTTAGCACTGTGGATCGTGGGATATTGAATTCCCTAACGATTTCCGAAATGGATTGTCACATGCGTCTAGCTAAAAGTACCATTTTGCTAACTCATGGTATTTCATGTTGCGATCGGCCACGTTAAATTTGTAATTCGTAGAGTCGTAAGCAATCATTGCTAGGCATTAGCAAGAATTATGTAATGAATAAAAATGTTGTATACACATTGCAGGATTGGCAAATGCTCGCTCTTGCCCACTCCCTCCCTTGTGGACGCCTATGCTACTGAAAGAAGCGATAGTTTACCAAAACTCTCGCACATCGAAAATAGAGAAGCAATATACTGAGCACCAAACTTCTGGTCTAATAGTCAATGATATATTAGCATACATTTTTAGTACGAATCTGGAATTCCTTAATTCTATTTGAGTAGTATGCAGTTTTAGCGTCTCTGGTGACGTTATTTAGTACTTTAGAATATTCTTCATAATGTTGTTCCTTAACCGAAGGACACTTAGTATTTCCTTTGTAATAAATCTCACGTATCCTTCTATATTATGTTCTAACCTATTACTTATCCATACCGGTTGCTCACAAGTAAATTATTTAAAACTGAAATTTTGTAATGGGAAAGCACTGTCACAGAAACTGGTGAAATTTGAGGGAAAGTGATTACTTTTGACATTATGCTGCTCATATTGTAAATTTATTGCCAAATCCGACTTGGCTTGAAGCAACCTCACTGCAAGTTGTGCTACCTCGGGAAACCACTGATCCCTATAAGTGTTAATTTATATTCCTCAAGATCTCTCTGGTCGTTGCTAACATTTGTAACTTTTATTTTGTAATAGTTGTCCTCCAGTCTGCTAAGATATTATCATTGCTGTAGATCTGCCAGAAAAATACAATGAATCAGCTAATAGTTCTCAGGTAGATTTATTTCCTTCGAGAATCAATCAGAATCTTACTCCTGAAACATACAGGGAAAAAGAGCATCACATCTTCCCAGAGGCCACAAGCCATCAATATATTTCTATTAGCGCATTACTCAGTGTTATAACTATTATTAAATTACACATGATATTTGATTCTTCATTTGTGTCGCCGTATTGTTCGTAGTTGTCTTCATAATTAATGAAGGTATTTTAAATCCGCCTTACCAAATCAAGGAAAGTGCGTATTTTTGTCGGTAAATGTGTTTCGTTTTACTGAAATGAACGTCATCAATTACTATTATGATACTATGCATTTCTTTAATATATCAGAGAACTGAAGGAGTAGTGATGTAGTTGAACACGAAGAGATGTTAACAACGTAATTCTTTTTCACCAGTGGTTGCGAGAGACATTTTTGACCTTGGAACGACATGGTGAAACGTTCTGTGTGTGACTGGTAGTCCAAACCGGCTCATATCGTTATTCTTGACAACGCACGGAGATACGTCGAAAATAAACATTAATTTTCACCAGTAGATAGGGTTGCGCATACTACAGCTAAAAATGAGAGAAGCTGAACGTTGTGTAGAAGGCAGGCACATCAAAGCATTGTGGATGCTAGCTTGCAGAGCCCAGGAAATTATGTAGAACTCAATCAGAGCTGTTGCTCATTAGAAATCATTAGTAACGACGACATCATGCCACCTGCAGCTAGGTAGTGGGGGCCGCATTGAGTGTGGTACCACTAACGCCAGTTACAACGTAACATCTAATCATTCACGAAGCATCCATATCTTACTGATCATACACTTGTTAGTATAATCTACTCGCTATAATTACCATCTCATTGCTGCTGATGCTCCGTCAAGACAAGCAAAAAGAGCCTAATAATGGAAATTTTCTGTTTAAGAATGCGTAAATCAGAAAGAATCTGTTGTGGATTGGCAAGACAGCCAATCCACTATGACAGGAAGCCGAAAGGCACGCGTTTAAGCTCACGCAGGCTGGCGTGAGGTCTGGAACAGGTCAAGTAATTGAGACTAGCATATAAAGTACGTATCTGATGGAATACTTAACTTTAATCCATAATTGGTGAACATCGCTCTTGACGGTACATGTTTTACAGCATCAATAGTAACTGGTAATGGCGCCTTGCTAGGTCATAGCAAATGACGTAGCTGAAGGCTATGCAAACTATCGTCTCGGCAAATGAGAGCGTATTTTGTCAGTGAACCATCGCTAGCAAAGTCGGCTGTACAACTGGGGCGAGTGCTAGGAAGTCTCTCTAGACCTGCCGTGTGGCGGCACTCGGTCTGCAATCACTGATAGTGGCGACGCGCGGGTCCGACGTATACTATCGGACCGCGGCCGATTTAAAGGCTACCACCTAGCAAGTGTGGTGTCTGGCGGTGACACCACAGAATCCAAACTATCAATTACAGGTTCAGTAAGCCTAGCGAAGGACAGAATTTCTATGCATTTCCTGAAATGCTTGCAGTTTCATTTAGGAGACTCTGTTACCTTAAATAGTACTCTACTTCGGGTTGAGCGAGACTGAGAGAGCAACATTAATTTTACTTTCAATTTGCTGGTGACGTTATGTGGATGACTATTACATTGCGTGCCTCATAACATTTGTAATGTGGTGTTTCAAGTGACAATCAGTGATGAATGCAGACTTGTGATAAAATCTCCACAGTTTCTGTGGCTAACTTTTCTTGCCAGCATGTTACCCATACAGTAATTATTAAATGATGTGGCGTGTTTTCAACTGAAAACTCCAACGTCACCAAGCCGTTTTATAGGAAACTGTGGGAGGAAGAAATGCATCAATTTAAAGAGACTGTTCTGCTTTCTGTGACGTTTCCGTTGAAGACAACATTAAGAACTTGGTATCTCGTCAACCTGCTGAATCTTAAAATACTTGGCCCGGAAACACCTATGGTTATCTGGTTCAGGCATCGAATAACATGAAATCCCGTAATGCCATACCTACGTCGCGTAGCGAGTTTGTATACTACTTCGATTCAAGACCACGATAACGATAGTAGGGGGGTGGCGGACACTCCCCACCTCGAGTTATCAAAGAAATACGACAACGACTTAAAGACGTCTTCAATTGCACGTATTCGGCGTTTATTCGCCATGTTATGGAGATTTCAAGAGGGGGATAGTGGCGGAAGCAATGAAGTAGGTTTGACCCAGAACTCTTTAACTTATTTCGTGTCCGATATGATCTAATTTCGTTTCCTTACCAGTTATCATCCTCTTAACTACTTTTTTAAGATCTTCCATGGTGATGTCAAGTGTGAATGTATACACTCCTGGAAATTGAAATAAGAACACCGTGAATTCATTGTCCCAGGAAGGGGAAACTTTATTGACACATTCCTGGGGTCAGATACATCACATGATCACACTGACAGAACTACAGGCACATAGACACAGGCAACAGAGCATGCACAATGTCGGCACTAGTACAGTGTATATCCACCTTTCGCAGCAATGCAGGCTGCTATTCTCCCATGGAGACGCTCGTAGAGATGCTGGATGTAGTCCTGTGGAACGGCTTGCCATGCCATTTCCACCTGGCGCCTCAGTTGGACCAGCGTTCGTGCTGGACGTGCAGACCGCGTGAGACGACGCTTCATCCAGTCCCAAACATGCTCAATGGGGGACAGATCCGGAGATTTTGCTGGCCAGGGTAGTTGACTTACACCTTCTAGAGCACGTTGGGTGGCACGGGATGCTTGCGGACGTGCATTGTCCTGTTGGAACAGCAAGTTCCCTTGCCGGTCTAGGAATGGTAGAACGATGGGTTCGATGACGGTTTGGATGTACCGTGCACTATTCAGTGTCCCCTCGACGATCACCAGTGGTGTACGGCCGGTGTAGGAGATCGCTCCCCACACCATGATGCCGGGTGTTGGCCCTGTGTGCCTCGGTCGTATGCAGTCCTGATTGTGGCGCTCACCTGCACGGCGCCAAACGCGCATACGACCATCATTGGCACCAAGGCAGAAGCGACTCTCATCGCTGAAGACGACACGTCTCCATTCGTCCCTCCATTCACGCCTGTCGCGACGCCACTGGAGGCGGGCTGCACGATGTTGGGGCGTGAGCGGAAGACGGCCTAACGGTGTGCGGGACCGTAGCCCAGCTTCATGGAGACGGTTGCGAATGGTCCTCGCCAATACCCCAGGAGCAACAGTGTCCCTAATTTGCTGGGAAGTGGCGGTGCGGTCCCCTACGGCACTGCGTAGGATCCTACGGTCTTGGCGTGCATCCGTGCGTCGCTGCGGTCCGGTCCCAGGTCGACGGGCACGTGCACCATCCGCCGACCACTGGCGACAACATCGATGTACTGTGGAGACCTCACGCCCCACGTGTTGAGCAATTCGGCGGTACGTCCACCCGGCCTCCCGCATGCCCACTATACGCCCTCGCTCAAAGTCCGTCAACTGCACATACGGTTCACGTCCACGCTGTCGCGGCATGCTACCAGTGTTAAAGACTGCGATGGAGCTCCGTATGCCACGGCAAACTGGCTGACACTGACGGCGGCGGTGCACAAATGCTGCGCAGCTAGCGCCATTCGACGGCCAACACCGCGGTTCCTGGTGTGTCCGCTGTGCCGTGCGTGTGATCATTGCTTGTACAGCCCTCTCGCAGTGTCCGGAGCAAGTATGGTGGGTCTGACACACCGGTGTCAATGTGTTCTTTTTTCCATTTGCAGGAGTGTAGTCTTCATGTTCATTTGCGGTTCTATATTTGAGCTATGTATGTGATCCTCAATTTTTTTTCAGTTAAGCAAGAGCCGATGAGGGCAGGAGACAAGATGATGTGCATAGGAGCTAGCTATCTTGAAGACTTTGTTAATCGTTTACAATATTCTCTTGTCTGAAAACGAATTACAATTAGCGTTGCTCACTGAGTCAGATTCGGCCACAAGTATCGTAGAATTTAGTGTAGCAGGCTGTTCCAACTATTACATTTAGATAATTCCAATGTGAATATTGAGATGTCCTAGAGGCGTCGATAGCCGGAAACAACTAGGAATTAAACCACAAAGAAGAAAGAGACAACTGTGATTAGCTTTATTCCATCCCACACTTACATAGAATAGTCCCTTCCTGTTTTTTTTTTTTTTTTTTTTTTTTCCTTAAGCGTTGTAAACTGGAAAGCTCATGCGTCACATAGACAACATATTACTAGCTGTAACATTGTAATCATTACAAGACGATGGCACATTTTGTTCCTGTGGCTTTTATAGTGTGAATGATAGTTTTGCTTAAAGATGACGTATTCGAGACATTAGAGTCAACATTTCATGTTTCTTATCCCACGTTCTGATCACAGCTGCTTCTTCCACGATGTTGGCCGAAGCTAGAATCGAACTTGCACTGCACTCATTCGCTTGTTTCATTTTCTTCAAAGCATTTTGTGCCAATGCAGTCATTCGCCAGTTAGCTTTCTCGATTTGGAAAGTTGTGATTTTTGTAGCTGATGAAGTTCTTTGTTAATGTTTGTGTTTTGTAATCCGTGCTGTGTTGTCTATACGTTTGTGCTCCTCTGAATCAGAATTAGCCGCAGTAAAGCATTCTTAAGGAAAACGGTCTATAATATTCAAAACACAATCAAATGTTATTTACTCATACTGTGTGCTGTATAGCAACTGGTGAGGCAAAAGCAAGTGACTCGCTTTCTAGGAATAAGTTTATTGGTTGCAGTTGACTTCAGACAGAAAAACAAAAACAGCTATGGCAGCATCTGATTTGATAATACTTTCTGCTTATTATGCTGAGGTTGCAGCTGACTCTTCAACAAATGTTATTCGTAACTATGCTTTATACTCAAACTGTCGTTACAGAAATGAGAATAAGACGTGGCCGCAGCCAGTACCACTGCATCTTTGACGTGTGAACTTCCCCAGTGTGAGCTAGTCAGAAAGCAAAACGGCTGTGGAAATATACTCTTCCTGTCACTGGTGTGTCTCAGAACTGGCAACATTGTGGAATATGTGTAGCAGCTACGTGATCATCGGTTCAAGCCCTCGAGTGGCACAGAATTAGTAAAGTAATTTCTTTTGATATTCTCTTGTATTTCTATTACATAATCTGAATGATTCTCACTTAAGATGAATCATTGGGCTATCAAATTTATGATTTTGATTCCAGGAAGGTCATAGCATGCAAGATGTGTAAAAAGTCTCTCATTTTGGTACACACCTTATCCTTGTTATTATCCTCTATGGAAATAAGAGTAGCCTGTAGCCAGAAGAGGTCACTAACAAAGTGCTATTACACTCGCTTTGTGAACCAAAACTGCCGTTGCGTTGCTTCCATGCTCACTGGAGACTTAGATAATGTGTCAGCTCTTTACCCCCTTTATCAATGAGCAGCAAGATGCCAGATGCTAAAACAGAAGTGAATCTAACTTCGTCATCTCAAACATACTCGTAACCTTGATTTAGCAATCTATGCTTCAGACTCAAACCGTCGTTACAGAAATGAGAATAAAACGTGTGAACTTCTCTAGTGTGAGCCAGTCGGAAATCAAAGCATGTGCTCCCTGCCGCCGTTGGATAAGCAGCTGCCAGCAGCAAGTCGTATACTCTTAGCTCACTTATTTGTTACATAGTTTAATTCTTAATTTCTTTGCGTGTTTTCTGTACTTGCATTGTTTAATTCATAAATTTCGCGCGTATTATAGTATTTGAGAGTTGTAGCATCGCGCTTTAGTACCTGAATAGTGAAAAATCGCGTGGTCTCCTTCCCCCGCCGAGCAGTGTGTCAACAGTGCGCAAGTAGCAGCATTACTGCATTTACTAGACAATCTTGTATTCCAATAACCGTTTAAATTTTGTGTCAAATTGTTTGTGCTCTCTGTAGATTAGTTCAGACGTTCTTGGTTCAAAAATGGTTCAAATGGCTCTGAGCACTATGGGACTTAACTTCTGAGGTCATCAGTCCCCTAGAACGTAGAAATACTTAAACCTAACTAACCTAAGGACATCACACACATCCATGCCCGAGGCAGGATTCGAACCTGCGACCGTGGCAGTCGCGCGGTTCCAGACTGTAGCGCCTACAACCGCTCGGCCACATCGGCCGGCAGACTTTCTTTGCACAACAGTTTTTAGCATGGATAGGGACTGCAACTGCTGTGTTCGGATGCGGGCTGAGCAGGCATCCCTTCGCTCCCAGCTTCAGGCAGTGTTGGCTTCGGTCGTACAGCTTTAGGCTGTTGAAATGGGCATCACTGTGGGGGTCCGGATGGGGGTTTGTCGGAGACGGCCAGCTCGTCCCACGCATCCTCCGATCGGACTACGGCTGTGGCTGCCCGGGATACTGCCCACATTGAGGCTGACTCCTCTCCCGCGGTACAGTGGGAGGTCGCCTCGAGGGGTGGCAGGGGGTGAAAGACATTCCGGAGGGCTGAACGGAAGGCCTCTCCAGTTTGTCTGACGAACCGGTTCAGGCTCTGTCTCCGGCTGTTACTGATCTTCGGCCGGACATGGCTGCTTGTCCTGTTCCAGAGGTTGCCCCTCAGTCTGCAAGATCCGGGCGATCGAGAGGGTGGGCTTGCTGGTTTTTGGGAGCTCCGACGTCAGGTGCGTAATGGGGCCCCTTAGGGATATGGCAGCAAGAAAGGGGGAGAAAACCAATGTGCACTCCGTGTGCATACCGGGGGGAGTCATTCCAGATGTGGAAAGGGTCCTTCCGGATGCCATGAAGGATACAAGGTGCACCCATCTGCAGGTGGTCGCTCATGTCGGCACCAATGATGTGTGTCGCTATGGATTGGAGGAAATCCCCTCTGGTTTCCGGCGGCTATCTGATTTGGTGAAGACTGCCAGTCTCGCTAACGGGATGAAAGCAGAGCTCACCATCTGCAGCATCGTCGACAGGACTGACTGCGGACCTTTGGTACAGAGCCGAGTGGAGTGTCTGAATCAGAGGCTGAGACGGTTCTACGACCGTGTGGGCTGCAGATTCCTCGACTTGCGCCATAGGATGGTGGGGTTTCGGTTCCACTGGATAGGTCACCAGCGGCAGGCGGCTACACGGGTAGCAGGGGTTGTGTGGCGTGGACTGGGCGGTTTTTTAGGTTAGATGGCCTCGGACAAGTACAGAGAGGGCAACAGCCTCAACGGGTGCGGGGCAAAGTTAGGACATGCGGGGACCAAGCAGCAATCAGTATTGTAATTGTAAACTGTCGAAGCTGCATTGGTTAAGTACCGGAACTTCAAGCGCTGATAGAAAGCACCGAAGCTGAAATCGTTATATGTACGGAAAGCTGGCTGAAGCCAGAGATAAATTCTGCCGAAATTTTTACAAAGGCACAGACGGTGTTTAGAAAGTATAGACTGCATGCAACCGGTGGTGGCGTGTTTGTTGGTGTTAGTAGCAGTTTATCCTGTAGTGAAGTAGAAGTGGATAGTTCCTGTGAGTTATTATGGGTGGAGGTTACACTCAACAACCGAGTTAGGTTAATAATTGGCTCCTTTTACCGACCTCCCGACATAGCAGCATTAGTGGCAGAACAACTGAGAGAAAATCTGGAATACATTGCACATAAATTTTCTCCGCATGTTATAGTCTTAGATGGAGATTTCAATTTACCAGATATAGACTGGGACACTCAGATGTTTAGGACGGGTGGTAGGGACAGAGCATCGAGTGCCGTATACTGAGTGCACTATCCGAAAATTACCACGAGAAATTAAACAGAGAACCGACTCGTGGAGATAACATCTTGGACCTGCTGATAACAAACAGACCCGAACTTTTCGACTCTGTAAGTGCAGAACAGGGAATCAATGATCATAAGGCCGTTGCAGCATCCCTGAATATGGAAGTAAATAGGAATATAAAAAAGGGAGGAAGGTTTATCTTAGCAAGAGTAAAAAAAGGCAGATTTCAGACTACTTAACAGATCAAAAAGAAAATTTCTGATCCCTCACTGACAATGTTAAATGTTTATGGAAAAAGTTCAAGGCAATCGTAAAATGCGTTTTAGACAGGTACGTGCCGAGGGACGGGAAAAACCAACCGTGGTTCAACAACAAAGTTAGAAAACTACTGCGGAAGCAAAGAGAGCTTCACTGCATGTATAAACGCAGCCAAAACCTCTCCGACAAGCAGAAGCTAAACGATGTCGAAGTTAGCGTAAGGAGGGCTATGCGTGAAGCGTTCACTGAATTAGAAAGTAAAATTCTATGTACCGACTTGACAGAAAATTCTAGGAAGTTCTGGTCTTACGTTAAATCAGTAAGAGGCTCGAAATAGCATATCCAGACACTCCGGAATGATGATGGCATTGAAGCAAGGGATGACACGCGTAAAGCTGAAATACTAAACACCTTTTTCCAAAGCTGTTTCACAGAGAAAGACCGCACTGCAGTTCCTTCTCTAAATCCTCGCTGACATGGGAATAAGTACCCAAGGTATAGAAAAGCAACTGGAATCACTCAACAGATGAAAGTCCACTGGACCTGACGGGATACCAATTCGATTTTACACAGAGTACGGGAAAGAACTTGCCCCCCTTCTAACAGCCGTGTACCGCAAGTCTCTAGAGGAACGGAAGGCTCCAAATGATTGGAAAAGAGCACAGGTAGTCCCAGTCGTCGAGCAGATGCGCAAAACTATATACCTATATCTCTGACGTCGATCTGTTGTAGAATTTTAGAACATGTTTTTTGCTCGCGTATCATGTCGTTTCTGGAAACCCAGAATCTACTCTGTAGGAATCAACATGGATTCCGGAAACAGCGATCGTGTGAGACCCAACTCGCTTTATTTGTTCGTGAGACCCAGAAAATATTAGATACAGGCTCCTAGGTATATGCTATTTTCCTTGACTTCCGGAAGGCGTTCGATACAGTTCCGCATTGTCGCCTGATAAACAAAGTAAGAGCAGACGGAATATCATACCAGCTGTGTGGCTGGATAGAATAGTTTTTAGCAAACAGAACACAGCATGTTTTTCTCAATGAAGAGACATCTACAGACGTTAAAGTAACCTCTGGCGTGCCAAAGGGGAGTGTTTTGGGACCATTGCTTTTCACAATATACACTCCTGGAAATTGAAATAAGAACACCGTGAATTCATTGTCCCAGGAAGGTGAAACTTTATTGACACATTCCTGGGGTCAGATACATCACATGATCACACTGACAGAACCACAGGCACATAGACACAGGCAACAGAGCATGCATAATGTCGGCACTAGTACAGTGTATATCCACCTTTCGCAGCAATGCAGGCTGCTATTCTCCCATGGAGACGATCGTAGAGATGCTGGATGTAGTCCTGTGGAACGGCTTGCCATGCCATTTCCACCTGGCGCCTCAGTTGGACCAGCGTTCGTGCTGGACGTGCAGACCGCGTGAGACGACGCTTCATCCAGTCCCAAACATGCTCAATGGGGGACATATCCGGAGATCTTGCTGGCCAGGGTAGTTGACTTACACCTTCTAGAGCACGTTGGGTGGCACGGGATGCTTGCGGACGTGCATTGTCCTGTTGGAACAGCAAGTTCCCTTGCCGGTCTAGGAATGGTAGAACGATGGGTTCGATGACGGTTTGGATGTACCGTGCACTATTCAGTGTCCCCTCGACGATCACCAGTGGTGTACGGCCAGTGTAGGAGATCGCTCCCCACACCATGATGCCGGGTGTTGGCCCTGTGTGCCTCGGTCGTATGCAGTCCTAATTGTGGCGCTCACCTGCACGGCGCCAAACACGCATACGACCATCATTGGCACCAAGGCAGAAGCGACTCTCATCGCTGAAGACGACACGTCTCCATTCGTCCCTCCATTCACGCCCGTCGCGACACCACTGGAGGCGGGCTGCACGATGTTGGGGCGTGAGCGGAAGACGGCCTAACGGTGTGCGGGACCGTAGCCCAGCTTCATGGAGACGGTTGCGAATGGTCCTCGCCGATACCCCAGGAGCAACAGTGTCCCTAATTTGCTGGGAAGTGGCGGTGCGGTCCCCTACGGCACTGCGTAGGATCCTACGGTCTTGGCGTGCATCCGTGCGTCGCTGCGGTCCGGTCCCAGGTCGACGGGCACGTGCACCTTCCGCCGACCACTGGCGACAACATCGATGTACTGTGGAGACCTCACGCCCCACGTGTTGAGCAATTCGGCGGTACGTCCACCCGGCCTCCCGCATGCCCACTATACGCCCTCGCTCAAAGTCCGCCAACTGCACATACGGTTCACGTCCACGCTGTCGCGGCATGCTACCAGTGTTAAAGACTGCGATGGAGCTCCGTATGCCACGGCAAACTGGCTGACACTGACGGCGGCGGTGCACAAATGCTGCGCAGCTAGCGCCATTCGACGGCCAACACCGCGGTTCCTGGTGTGTCCGCTGTGCCGTGCGTGTGATCATTGCTTGTACAGCCCTCTCGCAGTGTCCGGAGCAAGTATGGTGGGTCTGACACACCGGTGTCAATGTGTTCTTTTTTCCATTTCCAGGAGTGAATATAAATGACCTAGTAGATAGTGTCGGAAGTTCCATGCGGCTTTTCGCGGAAGATGCTGTAGTATACAGAGAAGTTGCTGCATTAGAAAATTGTAGCGAAATGCAGGAAGACCTGCAGCGGATTGGCACTTGTTGCAAGGAGTGGCAACTGACCCTCAACATAGACAAATGTAATATATTGCGAATACGTAGAAAGAAGGATCCTTTACTGTATGACTATATGATAGCGGAACAAACATTGGTAGCAGTGACCTCTGTAAAATATCTGGGAGTACGTGTGCGGAACGATTTGAAGTGGAATGATCATATAAAATTAATTGTTGGTAAGGCGGATACCAGGTTGAGATTCATTGGGAGAGTCTTTAGAACATGTAGTCCATCAACAAAGGAGATTGCTTACAAAACACTCGTTCGACCTATACTTGAGTATTGCTCATCAGTGTGCGATCCGTACCAGATCGGATTGACGGAGGAGATAGAGAAGATCCAAAGAAGAACGGCGCGTTTCGTCACAGGGTTATTTGGTGAGCGTGATAGCGTTACGGAGATGTTTAGCAAACTCAGGTGGCAGACTCTGCAAGATAGGCGCTCTGCATCGCGGTGTTGCTTGCTGTCCAGGTTTCGAGAGGGTGCGTTTCTGGATGAGGTATCGACTATATTGATTCCCCCACTTATACCTCCCAAGGAGATCACGAATGTAAAATCAGAGAGATTCGAGGGCGCACGGACGCTTTCATGCAGTCGTTCTTCCCGCGAACCATACGCGACTGGAACAGAAATAGGAGGTAATGACAGTGGCAGGTAAAGTGCCCTCCGCCACACACCGTTGGGTGGCTTGCGGAGTATAAATGTAGATGTAGAAGATGTAGAAGTACATCTACAGCTACAAAATTAAGAAACTGTGACGTGAACCCTTGTTAAAAGTTTCGTTTTCTGCTTATATCAACAATTTTGTATTTTTCTTTTTTTTTGTATTTTGTAAGTTCGACTGATTTATGTATGGCACTCAATATTTTGTTAAGTGGATTTCTTTGTGCATCTGCTCCCACTGCCACATTTCTATACTTGTGGCAGTCCTGTAATGCTATTTGAATGCTACACAGGCTTGCACACTCCACTTAGAGGTCAAAAATTGATAATACCTAAGTAACACGTGACGATTAGGACACATGTGTTACAGATGCTTTACGTTTAACTGAGATAGTCATTCGATGCAAAATTACCATGGTAACCTGCAATTAATTTGTATCAGTATAGTGCACATTTCATAGCGTTGCATCCTTAGTTTATTGAAGAAAGCACATAAAAATGAGAGAAAATGAAGATACATTTTGTGGTATCATATCGGCCTTTGCTTGAGGTCCTTTTTGTTATTGCCCATCCATTATTTTCTTTTTATAACAACAAATGATGGTTCAAATTTCGGTCTGGCCATCCTGATTTAGGTTTCTCATCATTTCGTTAAACTGATTAAGGAAACTGCTGGGACCTCTTCTGTTAAAGAGAACAGCCGATTTCCTCATCCATCTTTCACAACTAGAGTCTCTGCATTCTTCAGTGGAATGTGTAACTCTAATGATCCTCACTTTCTCCTTTTCTCAACATTTCCCACCGACACATGTCATAGTGGTAAACTGCTAAAATGTCTACGTCAAAGCCCATTAGCTTTCCTGAATGCGGTGAATAATTAACTTCAAATCAATCCTATGTGAAAGGAGAACACTATTTTCTAATTTGATTTCTTCGATAGCACTCACTCCATACACGGCATAAATGTTTCGAGCTGGATCCAGAAAAAGAAGATGTGGTAAATGTTTAACATTTTACGTTTTACCTTCCGTTTTCTAACGCTTATACGGTGCTCCTCATAACCTAGAAATATGCTACATTCAATATGTCAGCGCAGGAACAATACTAGAAACTGAAATAAAAATGGCGGTTGGTAACTACTCTTACAGCAACCTGCGTGAGAACACGCCTAGAAAAATTCCACGAACTTTGGTACAGAACTAGTCAACTCGAGAGTTGACATCTCTTCATGTACAGTCAGCAGTGAAGTATGTGTTGGTTGAACTCACAGTCACCACAGAAACTTTATTCACAGTATTTCTGGTTCAAATTTGCGTAGAACTCGCTGTTGGCTGGAGAAACCGTTAAGTTAACAGATATTTGTGGCTAAGAAATAACTGTAAGGGCTTCTGCATTCGAATCCTGGTGAGTTTATAAAATCTACGTTTCGTCATTTCAAGTTCTACCATCTCTCCGCTAGTGAAATATTTGTGTCTCGATGGGTAACATTTGACTGTGCTTACTCAGCAATCCGTCTGGTTTTGGGTTCTACTCCCCATCCGAAACAATTTTTTTTCATGTCATTTAAACTTTAAATATGCACACATTTCGTTACTTGAATGAATCCATGTTTAACATCTTTTGTGGGTAGTTAACAGGGACAGTAATTGCTGGGCGGGAGTCCCGGTGGGGTACAAAAATCCTCTTCGTGTAATTTGAAGCTGACACTTGGTAATATGTACTGCCCAAAAACTTGAAATTTCACGACTCTGTATACCTTGCCAAGAATGTCTTTGACAGAAACGAAAGCTTTGCTTAGTTAGAAATGGTTTTAGGAGCTGATTTTCCGTCCATATACAGGATAAAATAGTTCGTCTTGTCCTTGTAATATTCAGACTTCTGCACAAATATTTGCCTATGAATCCCTTAGCTACTTAATATCAGTTTTTGCTAGGTAATAAGGGTGACAGGTTGTTTCCGAAGTAGACAGTGATCCATGTGCCATCAAGGGTACAGTGAAATTACTAGTGATGCAGTTCACTTTACAGTGATTTACTCTGGTAATCGCGGTTTTTATTGCTGGTTAGCGCATTAAACAGTAAATGCAAAACCACTTCTCGAGCGAACGACGGCTAATTCATGTAGTGAAATATTTCAGACAGCAAGACTACTCCTAAACATCATACAATTTGGAAGACCAGATATTTTTACAACATCTCTTACTCACAAATAAATTAGTGGGCTAAGGTTTACTGAATGATTTACACTGTCCAGTCGCATTAATGTGATCACCTGTCAGAAGCTGAATAACAAGCCAATCAAAGTTTCGATTAGCGATGTCACATTGATTCAACGTCCTCTGGTACAGTGCCGTGACCCGACAGAGAACAGCAAATGAGGAAAGGTGAGCTCGACTGCGGCGCACTGCAGTTGATTCAAAGGCATCGTCTCTCTTGCGCGGCTGAGAGCAGCGATCAGAGTTCGGCCGACAGAGATGCCGTCGCTACGCACCAGCAGTTGAAACTTCGACTATCGTTACTCGGAATTCATGGAGTTAAAATTGTGCAAAAAGATGAACTTACAGTTCATGGATTTACTTTTGTACAGTGTCCAGTCACATTTACGTGACCAGCTGTCAAAATCCTGAATAACCACATTTTGTAGGAACGCCGCGATACGTGCGAGAAGACAGTGGATGAGGTTCTGGAAAGTAGCGATAGCGATGTGGAGCCATGCCGACTCCAGCGCAGTGACCAATTGCGCTGGGTTTCTCGGTTGAGGATCCGTGGCACGAAGATCCCTATTGAGGTGGCTCCATAGATTCTCGATTGGGTTTAAATCCGGAGGTTTTGGTGGCCAGGAGAGTACAATAAACTCATCCCAGTTCTCTTCAAACCATGAATGTACACTGCGAGTTGTGTGGTACGTTGCACTGTCCTGTTGGTACAGACTATCGTGTGGAAAAAAATCTGCGCGTAGAATAGGAAATTGTCCCCAACCTGTGTTGGTCTATTGTGCCCTCTAGAATGACGAAACCACCCACGGAATGCCACGAGGCCATTCCCCAGACCCTTACGCTCCCAACTTGTTTTCTTTCAGACGTTTCACCTCGTACACGCCAACGTCTGTCTGTCCGACGGAGGATAAAACTTGATTCGACTGAAAAGGCCACCTATCTCCACACAACGGACGCTCAGTTGCGTTGTCCGAGGACATATTCCAGCCTTCGTCCCCAATGAACAGCAGCTAGCATGGGTGCATGAACCAGGCGCCTGCGAGGATCTCCATAAGCAGTTATATTCCCTGAACGTTCGTTGAGGAGACACAGTTGGTAGTCCTCTGGTTCATTTGTGCGGTCAGCTGCTAAACAGTTGCACCTCTGTTCGCCTGTACACGTCTCCGCAGTCATCGTTCGCCCCTGTCACTTACGATCCGTGATGCACCACAAACGCTTTGGAGGCGGTTTTGTGTTACAGAAATTTTGCCTTGCACGGTATACTTCAACCACGGCAGTACGTGAAAAGTTTACAAACGTAGCAGTTTTTGAAATGCTTCCATCCGTCACCCGAAAGCAAATGATTATGCCCTTTAAGGTGTCACATAAATCGATCTGTCTCCACATTACAACTACGAATGCATTGTTTTCCTCATCCTCTCGACACACTTTATATACCCTTCACTGCCAATGCTGCTAACTGCCGTCTGTGACTTTTATTGCACGTTGACATCGATCATAGCCAGTGGTCACATTAAGGTGACTGGACCGTGTACGTTCTACAGTTATGAGTGTTTGTATGTTCAGAAACTAATGACTGTGGTAACGTTATTGAAATGCCACTTACTGTATTGAATCTGAGTTTACGAGCATTAATGAGTGTCTCATTTTTAACAATGTGTTTCTGATATTTGAAGTATCATGGTAGTAATTTGCGCTTTCATTGACCGCTATGCCGTATAGTATATCCTAGAGGTGTCTTAAGGTAACCGCTTTGTCGACTCAAACGACTGTACCTGAAAGACAGTGAAGTACCTTCAAGTATATTACATTATGAGGAGCGCATACAACTTTGCTGGAAAGCAATTCAGGTCGTTATCATTGTTTTGAACTTGATAGTACAAGAGGAGTGATTAGCACAAATTATAGGAGTCGAGCGGCTTCTAGATTAGCTAGTTGTTCCCACTCGCTGTATAAAATAAAACTGAGATCATTTCCTTTTAGAAATGTTTAATGATTTGAAAACGTATGCCATGTCATACATCAGAAAGTGGTATTCTTTTGGAACAGTCCTGTTTTGGGAGTAATTGCACATATACTTCCAGAAACTAATCCTCTAAATCCTCTGAAGGCTCATACTGGCACTGGATCATCAGGATGGGAAATCTAGACGAACAACAGGTTTCTCTTCACCTTTCCAATTAGTCTAAGTACGTGTCCTTTGAAGGGTAATTCCTGACAATAGCACTTGGCTTTTTCAACCTGAAACGTCTGTTCAGTCGCAGCTGTTGGGCTTAATACACCTTAGAACTTCCTACGGCAGTCCTTAAACATCGGCCTGGCCAACAAAATATCTTCAAAATGTTCAGTAACACTGTTGTTGTGGTCAAGGCCCAGGAAAGAGTCCAGGACGGGGATAAGAGTAGACACATTCAGGATGAGAACAGAAGGGAGTACAGTGTACCGGGAGGGGGTCCATCTACAGATCTACAGCTACATCATACTCCACAAGCCACCTAATGGTGTGCGTCGGAGGCTACTTTCGGGACCACTATCTGATCCCTCCAACCCTGTTCCACTCGCAAATAGTGCATGGGAAGAATGATTGCCTCTGTATTGGCACTAATTTTTTGAATTTTCTCCTTGTGGTCAATACGCGAAATGTATGTGTGGGAAAGTAATATGTTGTCCGACTCCTCCTTAAAAGCGCTGTCCCGAAATTTCACCAGTAAATCTCTTGCTGATGCACAACGCCTCTCTTGTGACTTCTGACAGTGGAGTTTCTTTAGCATCTCCGTGACGCTCTATCGTCAGCTAAACGATGCCGTGACGAAACGCGTCGCTTTTCATTCGATCTTCTCTATCTCCTCCAACAGTCCTACCTGATAGGGATCCCAGACAGATCAAGAGTACTCAAGAATCTGGCCAACAAACGCCTTATAAGCCACTCCTTTCGTGGTTGAGTTACATTTCCTTAAGATTCTTTGGATGAATCTGAGTCTGGTATCTGCTTTTCCCAATATCTGTTCTATATGTTCATTCCACTTATGGTTGCTCTGGATATCTGCAACTAGATATTTTATGGCAGACGCTGTCTCCAGCTGTTTGTTGTCAACAGTTTAGTTGTACAGTAGTGCATTTCTTTTCCTATGTACGCGCAATACGTTACACTTACTTATGTTCAGGACCAATTGCCAGAACCTACACCATTCATCAGTTCTCTGCAGGTCGTTCTACAAATTCTTACTATTTTCTGGCGTTGCTACTTTGGTATAGACAACTGAATCATCTGCAAATAGCCTTAAAGAGCATCTGATGCTTTCTACTACATCATTTATATATATTGCAAACAGCAACGGTCGTATCACACTTCTTTGTGGTACTCCGGATATTATGTTTACATCTGTAGATTTGGTGTTGACTTCTACCTGCCAGAAAGTCTTGAATCCTATTTCAGGCCTGCTCTGTTACTCCGTAAGCTCGTATATTTTTCATTACACGGTACTGTATACTTGCGTAACTTTTCCGTTAGTGAAATTTTCCAGTAGCACACCATTAAGTCCAAAGTAGGTTAGCCTATCTTTGATCGCTTGCGAACGGTCTTTCTCAGCGGTTATTATGCGTGTATCTAGCATTAGATGTAACCTGCCATGTGCCTTTAATTGCTGCACTCGCTCGAGAAGCGAATAATTGTTCCCCATTTCAACACCTAGTAAATCTCTGCATGTGAAGCCTTTGTTCTTGCCACGAAAATAGGGTATGGCATTACTTACAGGTATGTCATCAGTCGGCCTGGACATTCTCGAAACATGTTACCTCTTCACCACGATGTCACTGGGAGGAATAGAATACGTTAAGCTGTGAAAGTTCACAGCACTGTTGGCGATGTATGATACTTGTTTTCGTGGAGGAGAGGTCGTGATCGCGTAGTGCCTGAAATTTGACCACAGAGTTTCCTCTGGACTGAGTCTTTGTTGTGGGGATTTTATCCGAATGTTCCATATCTTCCTAGTCACGATACCATCCGTAAAGTAAACCACGTTTTTCATGTTCTTTGATGCCCTGTATACGACTAACACTTCGAGACAATGCCAGTAATATTACGAGCACAAAATCTTAGTGGGGACTGCCATGTGACTAATATAGCGGTATGGAAGTGCTCACTAAGAAGTTCCCACACTACTGATGGCATGGCACTTTTTACAACTCTGAATAGAATGTAAAAGTATCGGAATGAAATTCAAAAAGCTAAAACGGCGACAAGAATATAAGTTCTATCGTCCTTTTGTATATATATCCGTAGGAATCTGTTTCGTTGCAAGTGTTTTTTATCACCATCTCCAGAGTGAAATGCTGCCGCTACTTCTCTAGACATTAAACTTTATATTAAGTGGAAGAACTGTTTCCCCTTATCAGCCAAATTTTCGAAGATTTTGACCCTTTTTAAATGAAGTAGTTTTGCCATGATATTGAGAAGTATTTATATGTTTTTTGTGAAAATTATCTTTCACTTCTGTTTTGTTTGTCGAAGTGTTCAATGTGGCTAAATACGAAAGGAATGCCTCATTGTCCGGAGAATACAGATCCTGATTCTGAACTTATCATATACTTTAAAATATTCCGAATTTGAATTCTAGATAGACGCCGAAATTGATAGATCTTTTTTCCCTAACCCGCACCAAACTTCACCAATGTTTCACTCCTAAGGACCTCTGAATCGACATTAACCATCACGAGAAATGAATAATGAATGCGTTTCTGGAGGTTATATTGTTCTGGCATGGCGAGTAGGCAGCCACCAGTAACTTAAACTTGCGACTGCATGTCTGCATCGAATACTTGAAGCGCAGTGTTGCTGAACTTTACTGTGGAGGAGATCACGGATAACATCGAAGTGGCCATGCGGAATCTTCTTTGTTAAAGAGCTTAGGAAATATGCATGGAAATGTCCAAGATATTTTGTTGAAAAAAAACACCAGCCAGCAACAGAAAAGAGTTACCATCTGTCAAGAGCCTTAACACTAACAAGAGCATATTGGTACTGCCTGGAGACAAGGGAAATGGTACCACTGTAATGACGACCAATAATTATGAGCAAAAGGAATGTAATCTAGTACATTCAACGACGTACAGAAAGCTATGCGTAATTCCGATGTAGCTTATGAATTTTTTATCAAGGCATCTTCTCTCTTCGACGACACAAGGAGGAACCTGCACAACGCAAAAGCGCTACGGCTTTGGCAGTACAGGTTACCAGAAATCCATAAATATGATGTGTCATTACGGTCGATTTTAAGTGTTCGCTGCTCACTGATGCATATACTGGTGAAACAGTTGTCTTCTCCGCTTCAGCCACTTGTGGGAAAGACTAGCATATACACAAAGGGCTCGGGACATTTCACTGAGGAGCTAAAGAAACCGCAACTAATTACCAAATCATAGCTGAATCAGTTCTATGTTGTTTCAATGTTTACCAAAATGCCTCTCCTTGACACACACACAGTTAATAAGTTCCATTTTCCCCACAGGACCTCACCAAGCTCTTTGTTGCATGTCTTACCAAGAGCTACCTTATGTGAAGAGACTACTTCTACGAATATCTGGAAGGTTTTGCCATGGGTAGTCAACCCAGCGGTTGCCAGTTTGTCTAAGGAGTATTTCGAAACACAGACCTGAAGTTTCAAACGTAAAGTGTGGCAAAGGTATGTTGCTGACTTCTTCATCATATGGAACTGTATTGAGGAGCACAGTAATTTCCCAAAATATAAAAGATCACCACGCCAACAAATAATTTATTATGGAGGTCAAAAGTGACCACGAGCTACCATTTCTACATGTGCTGGTTACAGAAAATAGTGAGAACCTGCGCCAAAACATGTATTTAAAACAGACACACACGGGTCGGTACCTTCAAAAAATATCAAATCATCACATAAGCCAGAAAACAGAAATGATCAATTCACTCGTAACACGCACGAGACAAATAAGTGAGATGTAGCAAATGGGATGCGAGATGCAACCCCTGTAATGCTTCAGAGGAGGAATAGGTGTTCCATGAATGGCATGGAAAATATCAGGAGACTTAACACTTGGTGAAATGACGTATCAGAAGAAGAATTGTCAGGTCCGGCGTTTCTGCAATACATCTTCAGGGTGACGAACAGAATCGGTGCAATATTGTGCAGACACGACGTAAAGACTATCTAAAAACTGACCAAGAAGTTCGAACTGTGTCTGACATTGGCTAAGGACAACAGGGATCCACTCAAACTTTAGGGAATTTACCGCACACCCTGTTAATGTGGAAAATCCACGTTGAAATGACTGGATGATCCATCAGTACCCTGATTACCGAACGTATATGGCACTGCATGTAATGACAGGTGGAGAAATTAGCTATGATGAAGAGGTCGACCACACAACAAAATTTACCTACACGTAGGTTCACATTGTGCAGAAGAACTACCAAGTCCACTTGCTCTGGGAAGCCACAGTAGTACATGAACATGACAATGATTTCAACAAGAAAGAAGAAAGCCTCAGGGTAAGCAAATCATGAATTCCATTACTGCAGCGAACGGCCATTGCTGGTAGCAGGAGGATAACTTTGGCGGAAATGTTTAGGGAAAAGCCCTCCGTCCTTGGCGCAATAGGTATATGTAGCCTCTAGCTACGCGTGTAACTCCAGTCCGTCATTAGGAATGGAAGGTGAACTTTTGAGAAATCTAGTCATTCTTGCTGGTGAAACATCAGGAAAATCGTTAAGATAAGAAAACGGTCAGCCAAAGATCCTGAGACAGAAGCCAACAAGCTGTACGCCAACACGTAGCCACGAAAGCCGTAACAATTTTGAAACCATCTAAGTTCATGGCTCGTAGATTGAACGAGTATGTACGTGTTAGATTACTTATGAATGCTGTTGTGCTGTGCCGTTGTATTCATTAGTTATTTTACTATCGTATCCCTGCTTTTATGTGGTTTTTGACATATATCTTTGCGTCAGTCTGTCTCCTGCTAACTGGTCTGTTTGCTTTGTTTCAGTCATGGCAAGATCTCAAGACATGGTAATAAATTACATTTTTTTCATATGTTGGAATTTCGTATTGGAGGCCATGAGGCATAAAATTTCTAACACAATTAAAAACAATTTTCGAACTGGTGAGTAGATTTCTGCTTATATTGTATAATCAGCATCATATACACAATAGCTGCACTATAATTATAGAACCTTCCTGTACTTTTGGTAGCCGTTGTAGGTAAAGCAAATAGTATGCTTCGATTCATTGGTGGGATAATGGAGAACTTCAGTTTGTTTACTAAAAAGATCACTCCTTGAGCAGTTGCATGGCTTATATTTGAGTACCACTTAACTAAATGAGACTGTGTTACACTCACAGGGAAATTTAAGTGTATGCAAAAGGGGTTGGTGTTGACATTCGTAGACGCTTTTGACAGGAAGAAGTATATGGCAGAAATGTTGAAACAGCACTTAAAGGGCAGACACTCGAAAACATACGATGTAAGTAGAGGGAAAATGCTCATTTCATCACAGCCTGCATTGTTACCAAATTTATTCAGGATATCTGCTCTCTTAGGGCCGCCCCTTTTTTCCTGGGAGGTAGATGTGACAATGTAGCATGACATCACCAGCGCCATTCCTCTCCCACCTCCCATTTCACCTCCCCTCCCCCACTTGGATACTGGAAGGAGAAATACTGTCTGTTGTGAGCCGCTGCAGAGAAAGAATGTGAGGTAGTGTCTTTATTTATTCAATTATTTATTCAATTTCTTTATTTTTGTGGGCGTTGGACCATCCTACAGCACACACTCTACTGCCACCCGCCCCTAAATTCTGCCATGACCTGCCACCACTTTTTTTGATTACATGTGTAGTTCGAAGACTGACTGCTCTGGTCCCCAATATCACCAGCAGAGGATGCTATCACAGCTGATTAAGTATGCTGTAATTACACATCGACACTGCAGTGAAAAAAAGAAACACCACTTTTAAACAATAGCTCATAATGCAACCCATTCTCTGGGAATTTAGAAAAATCGTGGTCACAACACAGCTACCGCAAAAAACAGACGCAATAAGATTTCATCAGGAGAGAGTGGCGGCAGCTGCACATGTGTTCACCACTGTGAAAGCCTCTGAGTAACTACCTAAACCTACATCCTTCTGAGTCTACTTACTGTATTCATGTCTTGGTCTCCCTCTACAATTTTTACGCTCCACGCCTTCCTCATGTACTAAACTGGTGATCCCTTGATGCCTCAGAATGTGTCCTACCAACTGACATCTTCTTCTAGTCAAGCTGTGTCACAAATCCGTCTTCTCCTCAGTTCTATTCGTTACCTCCTAGTTAGTTACATGATCTAATCTTCAGTAGTCTTCTGTAGCACCATATTTCAAAATCTTCTATTCTTTTCTTGCGTAAACAGTTAATTATCTATGTTCATTTCCATACATGGCTACACCCCATACAAATACTTTGTGATACTAAAATGTATACGCTATGTTAACAAATTTCTCTTCTTCAGAAACGCTTTTCTTGCCATCACCAGTCTACATTTTATATCCTCTCTATTTCGACCTTCATCAGTTACTTTGATTCCCAAATAACAAAAGTCATCTACTACTTTAAGTATCTCATTTCCTAATCTAATTCCCTCAGCATCACCTGAGGTAATTCGATTCATTTCGTTCCCCGTTTTGTTTTGTTGCTGTTCATCTTATCGCCTCCTTTAAAGACACTGTTCATTCTGTTCAACTGCTCTTCCAAGTCCTTTGCTATCTCTGACATAACCACAATATCATCAGCAAACCTCGAAGTCATTACTTCTTCACCCTGGGCTTTAATTCCTACTCCAAATTTTTCTTTTGTTTCCTTTACTGTTTGCTCAAGATACAAATTGAAGAACGTTGTGGATAGGCAGCAACCCTGTCTCACTCCCTTCTCAACCACTGCTTCCCTTTTTTCCCCCTCGACTCTGCCATGTGGATTCTACACAAATTGTAAATAGCCTTTCGCTCCCAGTTACCTCTAGAATTTGAAGTACAGTGTTCCAGTCAACATTGTCAAAAATTTTCTCTAAGTCTACAAATGCTATAAACGTGAGTTTGCCTTTCCTTAACCTATCTTCTACGAGAAGTCATAATGTTAGCATTTCCTTGTGTGTTCCTACATTTCTCCGTAATGTATTTTTATATTCTTCCAAAAATCTGAGGGTATTTCGCCTGTCTCACACAACTTGTTCACCACATGTAAGATTTTCATCACATTGCCCAAAATTACATGTCCCTTGTATAGACCCCTTATATATTCCTTCCATCTTTCTGCTTTCCCTTCTTTGCTTAGGACTGCTTTTCCATGTGAGCTCTTGATTTTCAGAGAGGCGGTTCTCTTTTCCTCTAAAGATTCTTTAATATTCCGTAGGTGGCTTCTATCTTACCTGTAGTGATATAAGCTTCTACAGCGTGACGAAATCACTGAACTATACGAAATAAAATCGACGTAACTTTTAAACCTTTCATATCAGGACGTTTAAACTGCACCGCGGGATATAATGGGAGTAAGTCTGCGCATACGCATGCGCCTTGTTGTGTTAACCCACTTTCATTTGTATGAGTTCGTCAATAAGCAAATGTGGCTCATTTGAGGGACTGAGAATCCGTATTTCACGATAGAGAAGTCTCTTCACCATCAGCGGGTGAATTTGTGGTGCGCAATATCCAGTCACGGAATAATCAGTGCGATATTTCTTAATGGCACTGTAACTACCAAACGGAATGGAAGGTTTTGGAAGACGATTTCAGCCCCATTATCCAAAGTGACCCACATTTCGACAATATATGGTTCACGCAAGACGGAGCTTGACCCCATCAAAGCAGGAGAGCGTTTGATGTCCTAGAGGAGCACTTTGGGGACCACGTTCTGGCTGTAGGGTACTCAGAGGCCACTGGTATGGGCCTCGACTGGCCGCAAAATTCTCCCGACTTGAACACATGCGACTCCTTTTTGTGTGGCTATATTAAAGACAACGTGTACAGAAAAAACCCCAAAACTATTGCAGAGCTGAAAACAGCCCTTTAGGAGGTCATCGACAGCACCTATGTTCCGACACTTCTGCGGGTCATGCAGAATTTCGATATTCGTCTTCGCCACTTTATTGCCAATAATGGCAGGCCTATGGAACGTGTCATAACTCACATTAGAATATCTGTAGTGACGTTTACACGTTAAGTAAAGTGTGTGCAAGCCGTAGTTTGTAACTAATTTACGTTTCTTTTCATATAGTTCAGTCATTGTCACCCTGTACATCCTTACATTTGTCCTCAAGCCATTCCTGCATAGACATTTTGCACTTCCTGTCAGTCTCATTTTCAAGACATTTGTATTCGGTTTCGTCTTCTTAATTTCATGCATTTTTGTAATTTCTCCTTTAATCTGTCAAACCCCAAATCTCTTGTGTTTACCAAACATTTCTACTAGCCCTCGTCTTTTTACCTACTTGATCCTCCTCTGCCTTCAATATTTTAGCTCTCAACGCTACCTAATCTTCCTTTGCTGTATTCCTTTCCCCTGTTCTTGTCAGTCGTCAAGGGTTCCATAATGATCCCTCTGAATCTCTCGATAATCTCTGAATCTTTCAGTGTATCCTGGTCCCATATATTTAAGTTCCTATATTTTTGCAGTTTCTTCAGTTTTAATCTACGAATTAGTGGGACATGCTGGGATGTGCGTCCCTTCATGTAGGAAAGAAAAATGGAGCACTCTTATGACGCCACAGGACGAAGGCGGTATCTCGCGCAATTGCGATTTCAAAAATGGGGGCTCGAATAGTCTGTTTGTGCTACCTTATCAAATTAATTGTTTAAAAATTTACAGAAATCAGTTATATCTCTCAGTACACCCACCGCTGCCTTTCGATGATTTTCCTTCACAATAAAACATGTATGTTGTCTTCACATCTGATAATCATAAACAGCCATCTTGCAAATCAAGTTAAGAAAATTCTGCCACAAATAGATGGAAGCGCCAAATATGCACCGTAGTTTGAGAACACAAGCAGATTCCACCACCACAAAGCTTTCACGAAACATTTCTGGCAAAAGAAAAGAAAGAACTTCTGAATGGCTACTCTCATCATCGCGAGGCGCAGACCGACTGCTGACTTGCAGGAATCCCGTACCATACATGCCGGCAATGGTCCCCCATATCATAGTATCCACACACTGGCTATACCATAACCTCAGAAGCCAGTACCCCATGTCACCATGACTGCCTAGCCAACGACAAATAAATTTATATGGGAGGACTAATACCCCACCTCAGACACTATTCGTGTTTAATCTGCTCAAGCCGGCCGGGGTGGCCTAGCGGTTCTAGGCGCTACAGTCTGGAACCGCGCGACCGCTACGGTCGCAGGTTCGAATCCTGCCTCGGGCATGGATGTGTGTTATAGGTTAGTTAGGTTTAAGTAGTTCTACGTTCTAGGGGACTGATGACCTTAGAAATTAAGTCCCATAGTGCTCAGAGCCATTTGAACCATTTTTTTGATCTGCTCAAATTTCCGCGTAAAAACAGAGTATGCGTGAAACACACGTGTCCACTTCCGTCGCCGCTCAACCAGCATACTGGGTAGTTGTCTGTTCAGCCTGACAGTGTTCTGAACACCACAGCTGGGACTTGTCCCCACAGCTGCGAGCAATCCGAACTACCCAGAACCTGTCTTTGAACCCACTGCCCCGTGAGACCAAGCCAAGGCTTCCAGGTGTCTCAGGCGCCGTAACCTCTTGCCACTCCGGATGTGACACTCTGTGGGACAAACGGGCTTGGCTTGTACGTATAGCTCTAACTGCTATTCCACTTCCAACATGGATTCTCAAGGTGAAGTTATTTTTGACGAACTCTATTGAGAACCAACATTTGAAGCTCTCAGAAGAAGAATTTTACTGCTGCAAACATACATTCTGCAAGAGAACCATGTTTGTAAGATACGAGAAAGTAACTTTTATATGGAGGGATATAGACAGTATTTCCTTTTCTCGCTCTCTTTGTAAGTGGAGTAGGAAAGGAAATGACTAGTAGTGGTGGAGGGTACCCTCCGCCACGCACAGTATAATGCCTTGCGAAGTATGCATACAGATGTACAGTAGATGTATATTTAGTCTACGTATTAAGATGACAGTCCATTCGCTTATAGGCATACATGACATAAAGAGGAATGTTTTCCCTTATTTATTGGGGAAACAAAAGACCGAACCTATGCTGCTGATTATCTCTCACAAGGATAGGTCCGCAGGGGTGGGACAGACTTTTTAAATTACCTATATAGTGATGCAGGTTAAGATCCCAGATGTCAAACCCTGTAGCCGTTCACCCTTGAGTGTCCTCGTTTGCGAGTAATGGACAGAAAAAGGAATGAAAAATTTTATGTGGTGATTAACAGCTTTAAAAGCGAAAATTAATATAGAATGGTTGTGCAGTGCAATGCCTTCCGTAAGACCTTCAAATACTGAAGGGTGTGAGTTCGAATCTTATCAAGTGGTTCAATTTTTTTACTTTCATATATTTACCAATAGGACTGACAATTACTCTTTATTCAATTAATTATTTTAAATTAAATTTTTTAATTATTTTCACTTGTCACACTTTAATCGTTGCACAAAATTTTTAATTTGTTCTCTTTTTCCTTGCCTCTTGGAATTTTTGTGAGTGCGAATTTCATTATGTTTATTTATTACAATATTTAAATGTTTTAAAATGCAACTCTATCGGTTGAAAAACACAAGACAAATTAATCTGTCTATGTTGACTGTGCAATAGTGTCAAAATGTTTTTTTTTTCATTACAAGATGTACATATATCTTTGGATGGTAATCATTGTACAAACATATAAGACATGGTCTAAATTCATATTGCACTATGGTCAAAATAAAGGAGGTGAAGATTCGAACGAAAGACGGGATTATAAATAAAAAGAAATTCAAGAAAAATTCGGAATAGGTATAATAACTGCAATTGCATGAGCGAAAGTATAAATTAATTAATATCACATGAACAAAGATATCGAGTGGAAAAAAATGACATGAAGAAACATGAGAGCAAATGATGAGCCTGATATGATGATTAAAATGATGTGACAAGAGAATATAAAGTTGTACTTAAACCAATTAATTGAATAAAGATAATGACCAAAGTAATTTCGATAAAAATTTAAAAATAAAAAAGAAATTAAAGTACTTGACAAGTTTCGAACCCATGACCTTCTTCATGTGAGAGCCTTACCCTATCCGTTACACCACGAAACCAGCCAATATGAGGGTACGAAATTAATGTTATTGAGTTTTACGAAATATTCTGAAAATTTTTTCTTCATTAACAAGCGAATGAGGGCCTATTAGGGTGAATGGCTGCAGGATCTGATAGCTGGGATATTAGCCTATGTCACAATACAGACGGTTGGAAAAAGTTAGCCCCACTACTGGGGATCTCTCTATGCCAGCAATGACCACTATATGGCCCATAATTTTCTCATCGCAGTCGCTTTATGGGTCATACTGAGAGGTTTTAGCGTGTCAGCCCACAAAACATAGAACAAGAGGTATAAAGCTCCCCTCTCAACTACCATGTCGTGAGAGTATCAATTACCTACCATATCCAGTCTTCGATGTATAGTATTTTAATCAACGTAATTTCAACTAGTAAGAGATGTCCCATGCCACGGCACAGGCTCCTGCTAATTCTTTCGGAATCCAACAGTTTCCGGTAGAAATATTCCGTTAGTTACAAGGCTGTCTAGTCCTCCACCTGTCACAGACTTAATAGTGAGCTATAACAACTATAAAAATAGCACACTAACATACAGTGGGAACATCACAACGGCGTAGAGTAGACTTGGACTGCACAAAGAAATGCAGATACGTAGGACGTACAATTCATTGATATCGAGTGATAGTCTATAAATATCCCCCTGTACATGCCCTTATCTCCTATACCCCACTGCTATGACTAACACAGTAGAAATAAGACAGTTTAATGGTGTCAGAGTCTTCGTTGACAGCATAGAGAGCCAATCAACCAACAACAACAGGTCAGAACAAATCAATGTCAGTCTTTCCTCGAACAACAACAACAGTCATCTTAGTACCTTTAACACCAGAATCTGAATTGTGGTACAACAGTCTCTATGTGACATACTAACAGGATTCGCAGTCACTCGTCTTCTGCTCTGTCTCATTTTAGTGGGCAGATCACACAGTGCTTAAAAATCCATGGGGATAAATTTGAGTCTCACATATTCTTCTGCTTTAGGTCATCTACTTCTCAGTTCTTAATGCTTGAGTTGTTTTACTCAAGATCCAGAAACTGAATCCAAACTCGATGTAGGCATTCAAGGTCAGCTCACTCCATATGCTTAGTGCTAGGTATTTTACAGCAGTTAGCGCTTCTGATTACATTGTATGGGGTTACTAGGCCTATTAATGTGCAACAGATGTATTTAGTTACTATCAGATAAACTACCAACTCGATCACAGGTCTTTCTCCCTTCTTGCTAAAAACTCCATCACCTACAAACATTCCACATCTAAAACAAATACACCACAAGTTACCGTACAGTACATGGAGGAGGGTACATCACACCAATATTATCTATTACTTATCTTTTTCAATCTCACACCTGACTGAGGAAAAAATTGCGTATACACTTCCATACATACTATAACCCATGCCTATGTATCCACTAGAAATAAGTCGTCTTTCTCAGAGATTGTATTTTCTGTCACGTATTCCAATGGAATATTGCCATCTATAGATCCTAGCAGCTTCCACATGATGCTTTTGCTTCCCAGATCAGTCATGTAAAATAAACATTTGTGGGTTCGCATCACATGTCGACTGCAAAAGATGGTGATTCAGGAGATCAGTGTAGGAATATCTTCATTCTTCACAGGTTATAAGTATCATGCAAAACAAACAGCTCAACCCACCAATATACCTCTCCAACATGCTCAGTCATCCTCTATGTTACAGAGCGACGTACATTCAAAGCCCACTTCACAAAAAACTACCTCTAAAGATCTAAGATGCAGACACTTCTGCTCATGTGATCATTACGTCACCCCTAGCCACATATTCTATATTTACTTGTAAATATAGTGAAGTTTTTAACACCTAGAGCAACTGTGCTGTTTTCCAGTATGTGAGTGTGTGTATCGGATTCATGTGGGCTGCCACAGTACAGGGTGGGTTTGGGATAAAGCTCGTAGGTGGACCATCACGTGTTGCAGTGGGATAGGGTTGAAAAATTGGATCCACCACGCATTATGGTGAGGATAGGGTTTGAAGCTGGATCCACCACACATTACAGGCAGGAAGGGTTCAAAGGTGGAGTCCACCACATGCTATAGCTGGAATATGCTTAGGAAGTGGATCCACCACACACTATAATTGGGGCCACTATGCGTTATGGCTGATGTAGGCTATGGAGAATCCAGCATGCATTATGACCAGAATAGAGTTTGGAGGCAGATTTACCATGCACTGTGATTGGGGTAGGGTTTGAAGGTGAACCCACCCAAGGTATAACTAGTGCAGTGTCTGAAGGTGGATTCACAAGCAGCAGGTGCAAAGTAGGGTCTATCCCCCTCCCTCCTGCCCCACTTCATGTGAAATTAATACTTATGTATACAGAAAAATTACACTGTTGCTTTAGGTGTTGACAACAATACTACATTTAAGCAAATTTAGAATAAATGACCACAAGTGACATCATGGCCTCATGAGCAGAATTGTAATCATCATGGATGTTTAGGGTGGCCTATATATAAAGAGGCTCTCAAAGCAGGTCGCTCTGCAGCATAATGAATGCCTGAGACTGTTCAGGAGGTGTATTGATGGGTTCAAATGTTTGTTTTGCACAATACTTGTAACCTATGCATAATGTAAGTACTCCCACATTCATCTCTTGAATCAAAATCGTTATGCAGTACAACATGTGATGTGTGGGAGATTAGTTCATCCTAAATGTAAAATATGTGATGTGATTCTGGCATCTTTCAGGGGTTAGCCATTAGCTATTAAGCAACGTCCTGACAAACTAAGTGGACCTTGATTCTTTTATACTCATTATGTTTCCATCATTGTGGAGGGTTGAAATACTGGAATGAAACTTGTAATCCATGTGTTGAACATAAAGTGTGGTTTTCTAAGAACTTGTTTGTGTTTCTTGCGAGTAGTACGGATTTTTTGGATAATATCTGTTGGAAGCGAGATCCAAAAATTATTGCATAGGTTGCAGCTAATATTAAACCTACATCAGACCATGTGAAAACAGCAGCAGAACGCCATATGACTGTCAGAGCTACTGAAATTGCTCACCAGTGTAAAATACACCTCCAGTAAGAAGTGAGAATACTGTTCTTTCCCTGCAGACATATTGCTGCTTGTTTTAAATGTGGACATACCCTTTACTTATGTGCTATGTGTCAGAGAACTGTTTTTGCTATAGTCAAAACATTTTTGAAGAAGGCCAGGATGTTGTAAGAAATGCTTTGTACTTTATATACTTTTTAAAGACACATTGTGAAGAATAAAGCTTTATCAATAAAATGCGTCCTCTTCTTGTTTTTTTTTTCCAACATCAATCACAATATGATAGCTATGAGTACACTGTGATTATAACACCTCCTGATCTGTGCTGAAGAGCTGTGATACTTTGAAACGTTGAATCATGGAACTGACACAGTGTTTTAACTCTGTTCCTGGGGCCACTCTGTAGCAATTTTGGACGTGCGGGGTGTCCCATTGTCCTCCTGGAATTGCCACGTCCATCGGAATGCACAATGGACGTGAATGGATGCGGGTGATTAGACATAAGTCTTACGTAAGTGTCACCAGTCAGAGTCATATCTAGACGTATCAGTGATCCCATATCACTCCAACTGCACACGCTCCACTCCATTACAGAGCCTCAATGAGTTTGATCATTCCCCTGCTGACATGGATTGATGAGATTGTCTCCATACCCATACACATCCATCCGCTCGATACAATTTGAAACAATACTCGTCCGATCAGGCAACATGTTTCCTCCAGTCACTGCATGCAACCAGGACGTAAACAGAATGTCTCCGACCTGCTCCACTGCCAAAGGCATACTGTGGAGCGTTCGAGCGCCGACATCACCCTGCTAGAGACTTCGAATGACGGGTACTCAAACAACAGCATAGAAAAGCGAGGAATGTTAATACCCCATGCATCATTAACTTTGGAACCCACCTTATATTAACAAGAAAATGTTTTCGACGATCTTTCGATGTATAGCATTGAAAATACGGTTTTCTGTCTTTAGCTTTGATCTCGATTTTTCTCAGAGACCCATTTCTTTTACATGAACTGAGCTTTAGGAGTGAGAGCGGTGCAGTCAGGTGTTGTGAGCCTGCAGTAGACTAGTCATCTCTTCCCCCGGCATGGACAGCATCGGAAGCACTTAGGCCACAGCCTGGTGCAATCAGCGTGGCTACTAGTGCAGCTGTCAGTACTACATCTGCGACTCTCTGCAGCGTCTCCCCCAGACGAGACACCTTTTCGAGCACCCCACACAGTATGGTGACGACTGCAGCTAGGTCGCCATTTACCACAGCAGTTGCTGCGGTGCGGTTGGATGCAGCTGAGGTGCAGGTGGCACTCAGGTTGTTGCCACTCCTGTCGTCTCCCTCCTTATGTCACATGTTTCACTATGAGTCTCCCCTCTGGAGGTATCAGCACGCTGCCCATCAGGATTGCCGTCTGTGGCACGCTTCCTGGCTCTGACGCGGATTCTTCTGTTTCCCTCTGGCGTGGGTGCAGCGGTGACAGTGTCGCTGTGTGGTGACTTCTAGGTATTGGCCAACCCCTCCGAGATCTGTTCACTTGGGCACGGATGTGGGACGGAGCTATCGGCCACTTGCTTGGTGGCCAGGTCGCATTGGCTGGCTATAGCATCCTGAGTCTTTGCAGAGCTACAGGTGTTCGCCACGTGCAGGTCGCCACAGGTGGTGCACTTTGGTGAAGCGTATTAGGCAGAGAGAACTTGAAATAATTATGAAAAATCCACCTCGATTGCACAAACTGCCTGGTGTTTACCTAGGTAACAGCGTGGGTAACCACGCCTTCTTCAGAACAAATATAAAACAGCTTGCCTAAATAGGCATAGTCAAAGGCTAAAATCAACACCTACAGCGGCAAAACCCCCTAACATTTTTTTTAGAAATACACGGTACATATGTACCAAGTCAATAATATTACTTATCTCAGCCCTGTGTGTGCTACCTCGCCCCAGCCAACGTACGATGGTCGCAGGCTCTCCATCGAACTGAGGCACCGCAGGCTGCTCACATGCGCGGCTATCGAAATCACTGCGCATGCGCGCGGCCAGGAAACGCTCTTCTTATGCATGGGATCGGGACTACAAAGTTAACACGGATCGGGACCTAACTGATTGCCAAAAGTTGTCGCACAAATCGCAAACTGAGCAAATAATAAAAGCGATGGTGCGGGAATTAAGACATATTTAATAGCAACGCACCACCAACTTTGTGCACGGATAGTAAATCAGCCACAAGCTAATATGGAGGCCCTAGAATTAAGTAGAAATTACAACTAAACTAAAATGGTAGCTATGCTAAGGACGTTATTGTTAACGGATAAAACCGCCCTGGTAATATCGACAGCAGAAACAACCATAGTCGCTACATCGCCATAATACTAAGCGGCCGACCAGGCCGTAATCAGAAGACGTTAAAGATTTATAACATACCTAGGCTCCATGATCTTATAATTACATAGAAGCCCACGAAAATGCATAAAATATCTCCTAAAAGCGTGCAGCAATAAGGAAATGCAAATGGTGTTCTTTTTAGCTAACCTAACCCTCAACGCAGAAGCACGGAAAACGTGCTAAAATGGGGGGGGGGGGGGCATCGTTACCATCCGTGAACAATCAACATCGTGCGCGTGCGTCAACGAACTTCCACGTCATGCAACTTAATGTGAAGAATTAAGTAAGGGACCGAAATCTTCAGAGAAATTTCTGTTTTTTAATTGGAGCTGATCGTTAAGGACAACATCTTTGGCATACTGCAGGTTTTTAAAAATCTGCATTTCTTCTTAAATGTCCAATTTTGAACCCTTAACTTCAGCATGAAGCTAGTCGACATTAGACGGAGGACTCGGCGCATGAGCCATTTGTATAAGGTGTTCTGCATAAGTGGAACCCCTTGAGCCATCACCGCCTCTAGTGGTGATGTGCTCTTTATATCTAGTCATGAGAGCTCGGCCTGTCTGACGTATGTAAAATTTCGGACAGTCACCGCAAGTAATTTTATACATTCCAGACTGAGACAGTTTATCATCTGTGATCTGCAACGAGTGGATTAAATTCTTGTGCAGATTATTGTTAGTGGAAAAGGCTACTCTAAAGTTATAGGCTCTAAGCAAACGCCCTAATTTGTAACTAACATTACCTACAAATGGGATAGATACTGTTGCCATCGGTTTGTCATTTACTAAATCTCCTAATGTGGAAGCCGTACCATTATTTTTATTTATTTTCTTATTGTGCAAACGTCCCACCAGTTGCAAATTATAACCATTATTTCTAGCGATAGCTTCCAGTGTGACCAATTCGCTTCTAGCGCCTCCGTTGACAGGGAGATAGCTGTAGCTCGATGTATACTCTAATGGAAAAAGGGCATCTTATGGGCATGCGGATGAGCCAAATCTACAGAAATGATATTATCAGAGTACACGTCTTTCCGATATATATTAAACTCAACACGGCTATCCACCACCGCCAACGTGAGATCCAAATAGTTCAAGGACCTCGTCAAGGATTCCTTTTTAAGTGTAAAACTGATGTTATCATGAAACTCGTTGAAGATACAAAAAATAGGGTCTACATCATTTTCAGTACCGTTAACGACAAACAAAATGTTGTCAACGTACCTCGTATAAAATTTTATTTTACTCATAATCTCCCTACCGCTGGCAAAGAAACCTAACTCTAAGCAGTTCAAGAATATTTCAGATAAAATCCCAGCAAGGGGGCTTCCCACAGCCAATCCAAACGGTTGCGTATTCATTCTATCATTAAAGATAAAATAATTATATTCCAGGACAATCCGTAGCAACATCATTAACTCATCAATTTCTTTAGGCGATTGTCACTTATAATGACGTAAATTATCCTCGAATATCTTGAGGGTCTGGTCCACCCGTACGTTCGTATAAAGACTTGTTATATCGAACGAGACAAGTTTAGATTCTTCAGAACAGGTTACATTACCCAAAAGCGTGGCTAATTCAATAGAATTTTTGACTGTATAGCTTTTACTAAAAACAAAATTATCTTTAATTTTACTATGTAAGCATTTAGCCACTTTATGATAGGCACTCCCTGTGCTGTCGATAATTGGACGGATTGGGCGATTTAGTTTATGGACCTTGAACTGGCTTCTCAAAAAAGGGGGTTTAGGGTTCATGTTGATAAGTCCCCTTTTTCGAAATTCTCCTATTAAATTTTTGGTATTTTGAAGTCCAATTCTAATTTCTGTATGAAGCGTAGCGGTGGGGTCTTTGTCGAGTATGATTATCCAGTTCTCATTGAAAAAGGCTTCCGTTTTTTCTATATACTCTTTCTTTGTAGCTATAACTATAGAGTTCCCCTTATCAGATTTAGTAATAAGAGCATCATTCTGTATTCGTTTTCGGTTTATATTTTTTAAAACCTTACGAGTGTTACCTTTTTGGCTGTTATGTGAAACTTTACCCATCATTTTACAAGCCTCGTAAGCCAAAAGAGTTTGTTTATTCTTAGGCGTTTTAGCACATTCCAAACGGCGTTTCAAATCCACTATTACATTTTCTAACGCTTTAGGTCTTAAGGTTTCTGATTGAAGATAAAACTTCAATCCTTTCGAGAGAAGAGCCTTCTCATGGAGAGAGAATGTAATGTTTGTTTTTAACGACACGTTCCAAAAATTGTTTAGGTTCGGTTACTGCATTAGTATGAGCCGTTGACTTATTGTTATCATTAAGCTTCCTAATTAAGCTCCCGAGCTTATTATCATGTCTGTTGACAACCTCTTCTTTGCATAGTGACAGACATTCATTCGCCATTAACCAAAAAGTATCTATTTGGAAATTATAGTTGCTGGTACAAAACTTTGAAATTTCTAAATATATCATATAAGCCCTTTCATTCAGATAATCCTTCTTGGCATATAGGTCAGAAACTATTGCATTAAAATCCTGGTTAGTAAGCTTCTTATTAGGGGTTAGCAATTTACGGCATGATTTACCTAAAAATCTAGCAATGAATTTTGGGGCAACGTTAAGCTCTCTACACTGTTTGATAAAATTGATGCCCATACTTGCTTTCGTCCATTCAAACGTTTCATCTAAATATCTCCTAGCTGCATCAGACACCTCGGCTGATAGGAATTTGAGAACGTTTAGCATTGTAGAGCGTCAGCAATGGTAAGTAAAGAAATAATTATAAAAAATCCGCCTCGATTGCACAAACTACCTGGTGTTTACCTAGGTTTCAGCGTGGTTAACCACGCCTTCTTCAGAACATATATAAAACAGCTTGCTAAATAGGCTGTAGGAGTTGGTTTTAGCCTTTGACTATGCCTATTTAGGAAAGCTGTTTTATATTTGTTCTGATGGAGGCGTGGTTACCCACGCTGAAACCTAGGTAAACACCAGGTAGTTTGTGCAATCGAGAAGAATTTTTCATAATTATTTCGATACTTACGATTGCTGACGCGCTGGAATGTTAAAAGTTCTTAGAGACAACTTGCCTCTCGCGTGGTTACCAGTGCACATTATTCATGTCTCCGGAAAGGAGCTGTGGATAACTACGATGCGCTTACAGAATATTTACGGTGACCACCTGTTGGTGAACAAAAGCACTGTGAGTCGTTGTGTGAGACGTACATCATCATCGCAAGAAGGTCGCGAAAACCTGTCCAATATCACGCGTGCCGGCTGGATGCACAGAACTGCGATTTTTGCAATGTTGTAACACGCAGACACTTTCATTTGAGAGTTGATAGGGTAACGATCAACTCCAAAGTGTGTTGCGCCACCGACAGGAAACTGAAGAAAAGAGTTCCACGTGTCTGTTGCCACGAAAATTCGTGACAATGCGAGGTCTCACCCAATACTGTGGACCAGAGAGGAGCTCACAAAACTTCATTGGATCCTACAGCCCTGATCTCGCACCCTTGCGACTTCCATCTGTTTGGCCCAATGGAGGATGCACTCAGAGGGAATCACTAGGCGAGTGATGAACAGGTTATTGACGCAGCAATACGTTGGCTCCGACGTGGATCATTAGAGCGGTGCTATGTGGGCATACAGGCCCTGCCAGTAAGGTGGCGTAAGTAAGTCGCACTGGACGGAGAATTTGTTGAAAAATAGGGTTTTGTGGCCAAAAGATTGGCAAACAATATGGTGTGTTCCAATCGGAACAAAACAAACCTGCTTTCAGAAAACAATATGTTGTATTACTCATAGGCCGACCCTTGTAATTGAAACACTGAAATTAACATTTAAGTTTCCCGATATCCACATACATTGAAAGCATTTCTAAAGGGCGTGGAGTGAAATAATTGTTTGCGATGCCCGCCCCCGGTATCTGAGTGGTCAGCGCGACTGAATGACATTCCTAAGGGCCCGGGTTCGATTCCAGGCTGGGCCGGAGATTTTCTCCGCTGAGGGACTGGGTGTTGTGTTGTCCTAATCATCATCATTTCATCCCCATCGACGCGCAAGTCGCTGAAGTGGCGTCAAATCGAAAGACTTGCACTAGGCGAACGGTCTACCCGACGGGAGGCCCTAGTCACACGACATTTATTTATTTTATTGTTTACGATTATCCATTGGCCCGGAAAGGCATGGGATTTAGCCTGTATGTTTTAGGAATGTTGTTGGACAATGAGATTATGGCTGCGTTTTCTAGGAGTTTGTAAGGAATTATTTCTGGTCACCTAGCTTTAGCTATTTTACCCTAAGATCACACTCACAAGAATGTTTTCCTTTCTGTTGTTCATGTCGTTACATGAGCTATTTGAATAATTAAGTGCTGTGGTGTCACCGCCAGACACCACACTTGCTAGGTGGTAGCTTTAAATCGGCCGCGGTCCATTAGTACATGTCGGACCCGCGTGTCGCCACTGTCAGTACTTGCAGACCTAGCGCCACCACATAGCAGATCTAGAAAGACGGACTAGCACTCGCCCCAGTTGTACGACGACTTTGCTAGCGACTACACTGACGAAGCCTTTCTCTCATTTGCCGAGAGACAGTTAGAATAGCCTTCAGCTCAGTCGATGACTACGACCTAGCAAGGCGCCATTAGCCTTACAGTGCTTGTATAACCAATAGTGATGTACCACAAGGATAAAGTAAAAGTTGAGTATTAATTTATATACGTCCTTTTCTTTAGCGCATTCATACTTATCCTGTTCCAGACTTCACGCCAGTCGGTGTGAGTTGACGCGTGCCCTATCGGTAACCTCACCCTGTGTCTAGACTGTCTTGTCTAGACACAACAAGTGCTATAGAGAAACTCTCAATTTTTAATCAAAGATGGTCATATTGTACCATTATATCAAATGTAATTAAGGCAAAATCATTAATAGTAGGTAAATCCTGCATAATAGAATGTCAAGAAAATTCACTGTAGTATCTGATGATTCTGTGATGATGTTACAAAATTTCAGGACTGATGGAGAGAGGTAAATGTCTCAATTGAGGTAGGGGACCCTGGTCCGGAAACGATAAAGTCGAAAGCTACAAGCACAAATCATTCTGATGTTTCTGCCAGTGGACCTCTTCTACTGCAGGCTCTTTGCTTTCCGTATTTTGGAAGGACCAAAGCAAGGAAGAAAAATGTAATGACCAGTAAACATAGGGGGTAAAGTGCATTACGTAAGAGCTACGAGGGCTTGTTTATCTTTGTTACTGAGAAAAACATATCATCTACTGAACAAGTTCTCATAGCTCTTAAGATGTGCAATACAGAGTCCATGAGTACCACGCAATTTATTCTTGTTTCGATCCTCTCAAAACATGGGAGCGAAAGAGCTTTAAGTAGAAGAGGCCCACTGTCAGAGGCACCAGAACGATATTCTCTTGTAAATTTCGACTCTGTCGTTTCCGGATCGGTGTCACTTACCTCAAATTGATACAATTACTCTTCTCCATCGGTGCTGAAAGTTTGTAACATCATCACGTAATCACACTGTATATAAAGATAGTTGTAGCAGAAATTTGAAAGGAAAATACATTAACTCCAAGTGTTTCTATTCCAGTAACCGTCGACCAGTCAACAATGACGGCGTCGGTCGTGTTTCCGTCCGAGAACCAGGTCAGTTTACTACGTACACCCAAAGCATTAGAAACACATTATCTTCGCAGTCTCTCGATACAATGTGTAAGACAGTTATATGATTAATAATTAACTATCCGTTTCCGATGTCCGAGTCTGATGTAACATTAACTCTACGAAGTACTACATATTCTATAGTTTCTTTGTAAGTCAGAATGATAGTCATTCATAGCTACTCCATTGTTTTGGAAGTTATTTTTACATAATTGTCACTTATCTTCCGAAAACCAGTCAACACGTTTCATGGTTGTATAAATGACTCTTTTCCATAAAACAATAATCTCAAATGGTTCAAATGGCTCTGAGCACTATGGGACTTAACATCTGAGGTCATCAGTCCCCTAGAACTTAGAACTACTTAAACCTGACTAAGCTAAGGACATCACACACATCCATGCCCGAGACAGGATTCGAACTTGCGACCGTAGCAGTCGCGCGGTTCCGAACTAAAGCACCTAGAACCTCAAGGCCACAGCGGCCTGCCAATTATCTCAGGTTCTGATGTCTCTGACAATAGCTCTTTGTTCTAAATCTACTTTTTTTTTATTAATTCGGGAATGAAACTGGGTTTCTACCTTTCTTATAGCTATGACCTAGAAGGCCTTTGTTTGGTAGTGGCACCAGCCATTCCCACAGTGTGAAGCAGGAACCATGTTTCCCTCTGGTTTTCCCAAGACGAGAACCCAAGAAAAAAAAATGGTTCAAATGCCTGTAAGCACTATGGGACTCAACATCTGAGGTTATCAGTCCCCTAGAGTTAGAATTACGTAAACCTAACTAACCTAAGGACATCACACACATCAATGCCCGAGGCAGGATTCGAACCTGCGACCGTAGCAGCAGCGTGGTTCCGGACTGAAATGACTAGAACCGCTCGGCCACAGCGGCCGGACGAGAACCCAAGAGAAAAGTGTTTGGTTGTCCGCAGAAATCTTCAAATTCTTTCATTCTTAAAGGAATTTTTAAGCATTTGTATCTTCACAAATGAAGTGAATGCTACAGAACGGAAAGATTTGAGTTCACAAAGAACAGGACACAAGCCGACAATTCCTGTTCTAGAAATTTTTGTGTTACTCACGCCCGAGTGATTGAGCCGTGTCAAATGGTTCAAATGGCTCTGAGCACTATGGGACTTAACATCTGAGGTTATCAGACCCCTACAGGTAGAACTACTTAAACCTAACTAACCTAAGGACATCACCACATCCAGGCCCGAGGCAGGATTCGAACTTGCAACCGTAGCAGCAGCGGGGTTCCAGACTAAAGCGCCTAGAACAGCTCGGTCACCACGGTCGGCGAGCTGTGTCAGGCCAATCCACACGACTAAAGAAGTCATCTGAATCGGCTTGACACGCGTGATACTTCTCTGCTGCAGCCGAAAGCGAATTACAGCACTGTGCTCTAGATTATCAACGGGATATGCCAACAACAACCCCTCGCGGGTGTACTACGATGCCATGGCACGGATATTTTAGTGCGTACCAGGACTGCAAAGAAGTACCTGCTAATATAAAAATTAAATAGTTTTCGAAGTGACAATAAAACTGTGTGACCATCGTATATTGCATCGTATACTCCAGTAGCATGTGATCATCAGCATCATCATCATCATCATCATCATCATCATCATCATCATCATCACCACCACCACCACCAACTTCAGTTTATTGCCCTTTTAATAGGTTCTTTGCTTCTGATGAGTTTCCACCTAATCATTGCTTCCTTTTTAATACTTATGTACACTGGCGAATGTAAGTTATGGGATTGCGATATGCACGTATATACACTCCTGGAAATGGAAAAAAGAACACATTGACACCGGTGTGTCAGACCCACCATACTTGCTCCGGACACTGCGAGAGGGCTGTACAAGCAATGATCACACGCACGGCACAGCGGACACACCAGGAACCGCGGTGTTGGCCGTCGAATGGCGCTAGCTGCGCAGCATTTGTGCACCGCCGCCGTCAGTGTCAGCCAGTTTGCCGTGGCATACGGAGCTCCATCGCAGTCTTTAACACTGGTAGCATGCCGCGACAGCGTGGACGTGAACCGTATGTGCAGTTGACGGACTTTGAGCGAGGGCGTATAGTGGGCATGCGGGAGGCCGGGTGGACGTACCGCCGAATTGCTCAACACGTGGGGCGTGAGGTCTCCACAGTACATCGATGTTGTCGCCAGTGGTCGGCGGAAGGTGCACGTGCCCGTCGACCTGGGACCGCACCGCAGCGACGCACGGATGCACGCCAAGACCGTAGGATCCTACGCAGTGCCGTAGGGGACCGCACCGCCACTTCCCAGCAAATTAGGGACACTGTTGCTCCTGGGGTATCGGCGAGGACCATTCGCAACCGTCTCCATGAAGCTGGGCTACGGTCCCGCACACCGTTAGGCCGTCTTCCGCTCACGCCCCAACATCGTGCAGCCCGCCTCCAGTGGTGTCGCGACAGGCGTGAATGGAGGGACGATTGGAGACGTTTCGTCTTCAGCGATGAGAGTCGCTTCTGCCTTGGTGCCAATGATGGTCGTATGCGTGTTTGGCGCCGTGCAGGTGAGCGCCACAATCAGGACTGCATACGACCGAGGCACACAGGGCCAACACCCGGCATCATGGTGTGGGGAGCGATCTCCTACACTGGCCGTACACCACTGGTGATCGTCGAGGGGACACTGAATAGTGCACGGTACATCCAAACCGTCATCGAACCCATCGTTCTACCATTCCTAGACCGGCAAGGGAACTTGCTGTTCCAACAGGACAATGCACGTCCGCATGTATCCCGTGCCACCCAACGTGCTCTAGAAGGTGTAAGTCAACTACCCTGGCCAGCAAGATCTCCGGATCTGTCCCCCATTGAGCATGTTTGGGACTGGATGAAGCGTCGTCTCACGCGGTCTGCACGTCCAGCACGAACGCTGGTCCAACTGAGGCGCCAGGTGGAAATGGCATGGCAAGCCGTTCCACAGGACTACATCCAGCATCTCTACGATCGTCTCCATGGGAGAATAGCAGCCTGCATAGCTGCGAAAGGTGGATATACACTGTACTAGTGCCGACATTGTGCATGCTCTCTTGCCTGTGTGTATGTGCCTGTGGTTCTGTCAGTGTGATCATGTGATGTATCTGACCCCAGGAATGTGTCAATAAAGTTTCCCCTTCCTGGGACAATGAATTCACGGTGTTCTTATTTCAATTTCCAGGAGTGTAGATGCCGGTAATTTGCATACACAAGGTACGAAAGTGCATTGGAGGAGCTGTCATTAATACTTAAATGATCCATGTAAAAAGTTTACCGACGTGATTATGGCCGCAGGAAGGGAATTAACAGTTTCTGAACTCGGAATGGTAGTTGGAGCAAGACACATGGGACATTCCATTTCGGAAATTGTTAGGGAATTTACTATTCTGAGATCTACAGTATCAAGAGTCTGCCGAGAATACCAAATTTCCGGCATTACTTCTCACTACGGATAAAGCAGTGGCCGACGGCCTTCATCTAACGACCGACAGCAGCGACGTTTGCGTAGAGTTGTCAGCTCTAAAATGCAAGAAACTGCGTAAAACAACCGCAGATGTCAATGTCCGACGTACAACCTACGTGAAACTTCCTGGCAGATTAAAACTGTGTGCCCGACCGAGACTCGAACTCGGGACCTTTGCCTTTCGCAGGCAAGTGCTCTACCATCTAAGCTACCGAAGCACGACTCACGGCCGGTACTCACAGCTTTACTTCTGCCAGTACCTCGCCTCCTACCTTCCAAACTTTACAGAAGCTCTCCTGCGAAACTTGCAGAACTAGCACTCCTGAAAGAAAGGATATTGCGGAGGCATGGCTCAGCCACAGCCTGGGGGATGTTTCCAGAATGAGATTTTCACTCTGCAGCGGAGTGTGCGCTGATATGAAACTTCCTGGCAGATTAAAACTGTGTGCCCGACCGAGACTCGAACTCGGGACCTTTGCCTTTCGCAGGCAAGTGCTCTACCATCTAAGCTACCGAAGCACGACTCACGCCCGGTACTCACAGCTTTACTTCTGCCAGTACCTCGTCTCCTACCTCCAAACTTCACAGAAGCTCTCCTGCGAACCTTGCAGGACTAGCACTCCTGAAAGAAAGGATATTGCGGAGGCATGGCTTAGCCACAGCCTGGGGGATGTTTCCAGAATGAGATTTTCACTCTGCAGCGGAGTGTGCGCTGATATGAAACTTCCTGGCAGATTAAAACTGTGTGCGCGACTGAGACTCGAATTCGGGACCTTTGCCTTTCGCCGGCCGGAGTGGCCGAGCGGTTACAGGCGCCACAGTCTGGAACCGGACGACCGCTACGGTCGCAGGTTCGAATCCTGCCTCGGGCATGGATGTGTGTGATGTCCTTAGGTTAGTTAGGTTTATGTAGTTCTAAGTTCTAGGGGACTTATGACCACAGCAGTTGAGTCCCATAGTGCTCAGAGCCATTTGAACCATTTGAACCTTTGCCTTTCGCGGGCAAGTGCTCTACCATTTGAGCTACCGAAGCACGACTCACGCCCGGTACTCACAGCTTTACTTCTGCCAGTACCTCGTCTCCTACCTCCAAACTTCACAGAAGCTCTCCTGCGAACCTTGCAGGACTAGCACTCCTGAAAGAAAGGATATTGCGGAGACATGGCTTAGCCACAGCCTGGGGGATGTTTCCAGAATGAGATTTTCACTCTGCAGCGGAGTGTGAGCTGATATGAAACTTCCTGGCAGATTAAAACTCTGTGCCCGACCGAGACTCGAACTCGGGACCTTTGCCTTTCGCGGGCAAGTGCTCTACCATCTGAGCTACCGAAGCACGGCTCACGCGCGGTACTCACAGCTTTACTTCTGCCAGTACCTCGTCTCCTATCTTCTAAACTTTACAGAAGCTCTCCTGCGAACCTTGCATTCTACAACCTACTTGTTTGTTAGGATAGTGTGGCGAAAGTTGGCGTTAATGGGCTGTGGCAGCAGACGACCGACGCAAGTTCTTTTGCTAGCAGCACGACGTCACCTCTCCTGGCCTCGTGACGACTGGAAAACCCTGGCCTGGCCAGATCGGTCCAGATTTCAGTTGGTAAGAGCCGGTGGTAGACGTCGAGTGTGTCGCAGACCGCACGAAGCCATGGACTCAGCTTATCAACAAGGAATTGTCCAAGATGGTCGTGGCTCCAGAATAGTATGAGCTTTGTTTACATAGAATTGACTGGGTGCTTTGGTCCAACTGAACAGATCATTAGTTGCAAGTGGTTACGTTCGGCTACTTGGATATCATTTGCAGCCAATCATGTTCCCAAACAACGTTGGAATTTTTATGGTTGACAATGTTCCATGCCACCGCGCCACAGTTGCTCGCGTTGTGTTTCAAGAACATTCCGAACAATTCGAGTGACTGATTTGGCCACCTAGATCGCCCGTCATGGACTCCATCAAACGTTTGTGGGACAAAATCAAGAGGTCAGATAGGGCAGAAAATCTTGCACCGGAAACACTTTGGTAATTATGGAAGGCTAAAGAGGCAAGTGTAAGGGACTTCCAATAACTTGATGAGCCCATGCCATGTCGAGTTGCTGCGCTATGCCGCGCAAAAGGAGGTAGGATACGAAATTAGTAAAGAATGCCTTTAAGGCGACAAAGACGCCATTATCGACACTTCATTGGGTTTGAACGGGATCATGTAGTAGGATTACGAGAAGCTGGATGTTCCTTCTGCGATATTGCAGAAAGAATAGGTAGGAATGTAAGCAATGTACATGACTACTGGCAGCGATGTTCACGAGAATGTATGGTCGAAAGAAGACCGGGTTTAGGACAGCCAAGAGGCACTACCGAGACTGAAGAGCATCGTGCTGGGTGTATGGGTCTGGCGCATCGCACTGCATCTGCAGCAGCTATTTAAGTATCGGTTAGCACCGGAGTGTCACAACAAACTGTTACCAGTAGATTACTTTAAGAACAGCTCCGAGCCAGACTCCCTGTAGCGCATATTCCAGCGACCCCAAACGACGGCCATTTCCGACTTCAATTGTGTCAAGTGAGAGCTCACTTCGGCTCCGTTGTGTTTTGTGATGAAAGCTGGTGCTGCCTCACTGCCACAGATGGCCGTATGTTGATTAGAAGAAGGCGAGGTGAGGGCTTGCGAACAACCAGTCTACCTGGAGTTATGGTCCGCGGTGCGATTTGGTCTGGCAGTAGGACCACTCCCGTGATTATACCACGCAGCCTGACTGAAAATTTGTACGTCAACCTAGTGATTTGGCATGCTGTGCGGCTGTTTATGAACAGCATTCCAGGAGTTGTTTTCCAACACGATAACGGTCGCCCACATACCGCTGTTGCTGGCCGCGGTGGCCGAGCGGTTCTAGGTACTTCAGTCCGGAACCGTGCGACTGCTACGTCGCAGGTTTGAATCCTGCCTCGGGCATGGATGTGTGTCATGTCCTTAGGTGAGTTATGTTTAAGTAATTCTAAGTTCTAGGGGACTGATGACCTCAGATGTTAAGTTCCATAGTGCTCAGAGCCATTTGAACCGTATCGCTGTTGTGACCCAACATGTGTCATAGAGTGTCGTAGCCTTGGTCTGCTCGATCATAAGATCTGTCTTCAATCGACGACATATGGCACATTACCGGACGACATCCGTAGTGTCATCAACATATAACATTAACCGTCTATATATTGACCAACTACATGCAACAGACGTGGAATTCTATCCCACCGGCGTCTGTTGAGTGCAGTGCATTAATTTTTTCATGCTTGCAGTCACCAGTCTATCGTTTACATCAGTTATTAATGTACTAATACTTTATACTTGCAATGATTTATCTCTTGTTTACATTTGCCTGTGATCTTGCAACGTTAATAACTTAGATATTTACGAAGAGATTACATTAATTATTATGATTTTATAATTATTATTTACGTCTTAATTTTAGTTTTCAGTGGTCCACACCATTACTGTCATAAATTCAGCAAGTTGGAAACTCAGAGAGTTTCGAACGTTCGGCGTTAATTTCGTGATCCTTCCTTGCAGCAGCTATCGAGGAACTCTGTATCACCTACCTCCAGGCACAGGCGTCAGAGCGACGGATCTCGGACGGGTAAGACGCGGCCGATCCTGTGTGGATCCACGAAGAAGAAGTCAAGGCGCAAACGGCGGCGCGGAAAAGCGGTCTGCCGGGATCCTGCTGAGGCTGTGACCTCTGCGCCAGGCAGCCCGAAGAGGGTCCTGAGGCGAACGCCGGTAAGCTGCTCACTCCCGCAGTGATTTGGTCATTACCTTCATCATCTCGGGTCCTCCCACCAAACTTGATTTCGTACTCTTTCTGTAGCTGCTTAACAGAAGTTGAAGGTAGCTGGCGTTCCCAGTAATGTCCGAAGTGGAAATATTTTTCATTGTGAACGTTGTCAATGTATAGGGTGTATCCAAGTTATTAGTGTAGACTGGCGCACTGGCTTCAGTGTTAGCTATGATCATAGTTAGAGGAAACATATTTTAAATTAAGCTTTTCAGTTTCTTTCCAATATAATTTCACTCAAAAAGAAATGGGTCAAATGGCTCTGAGCACTCTGTGTTCATCAGTCCCCTAGAACTCAGAACTACTTAAATCTAACCAACCTAAGGACATCACACACGCCCATGGCCGAGGCAGGATTCGAACCTGCGACCGTAGCGGTCACGCGGTTCCAGACTGAAGCGCCTAGAACCGCACGGCGACACCGGCCGGCAATTGCACTCAGATTTGACACATGTTCATACGCTTTTACCACATCACAAAGGTTGTACATTTGTGGTCGGGTTACTAGGCGACCGTCTCATTAAGGCACACGTAAGTCCGAGCAAACTTGATGGACGAGACAACCTTCATTTTATATAGTGGAATGTTCTGGGATTATTTGAGATTGTTCCCTTTGCATAACATAGGAGAACTTGATATGCGTATTCTAACGCTTTCTTGTGCGACAAGAGACAGTGCGGTTTTGGGTTGCACGACTCACAGGTCTCTACCAGTTGACTTACATATTGTGCGTGCAGCCTATCCTCTTGTTTGGGTTATCAGTTGCGTCGCTCTCGCCGTTTAATTCTTCTCCGAAGACTGTATCAGGGCCGGCCGCGGTGGTCTAGCGGTTCTGGCGCTGCAGTCCGGAACCGCTGGACTGCTCCGGTCGCAGTTTCGAATCCTGCCTCGGGCATGGGTGTGTGTGATGTCCTTAGGTTAGTTAGGTTTAAGTAGTTCTAAGTTCTAGGCGACTGATGACCTAAGATGTTGAGTCCCATAGTGCTCAGAGCCATTTGAACCATTTTGAACTGTATCAGGTTACGGGGAATATTATTAACGAGCTGTATATTCTTGCAATAAATTATGTACTCATTGGCTCTTGTCAGTTTAACAACAATATACAGGGTGATTCAAAAAGAATACCACAACTTTAAAAATGTGTATTTAATGAAAGAAACATAATATAAACTTCTGTTATACATCATTACAAAGAGTATTTAAAAAGGTTTTTTTTTCACTCAAAAACAAGTTCAGAGATGTTCAATATGGCCCCCTCCAGACACTCGAGCAATATCAACCCGATACTCAGACTCGTTCCACACTCTCTGTAGCATAGCAGGCGTAACAGTTTGGATAGCTGCTGTCATTTCTCGTTTCAAATCATCAATGGTGGCTGGGAGAGGTGGCCGAAACACCATATCCTTAACATACCCCCATAAGAAAAAATCGCAGGGGGTAAGATCAGGGCTTCTTGGAGGCCAGTGATGAAGTGCTCTGTCACGGGCTGCCTGGCGGCCGATCCATCGCCTCGGGTAGTTGACATTCAGGTTTCATAAGTAACCTTTTTCGTAGGACTCTCCATACAGTTGATTGTGGAATTTGCAGCTCTCTGCTAGCTCTGCGAGTCGATTTTCCTGGGCTGCGAACAACTGCTTGCTGGATGCGTGCTACATTTTCATCACTCGTTCTCGGCCGTCCAGAACTTTTCCCTTTGCACAAACACCCATTCTCTGTAAACTGTTTATACCAACGTTTAATACACCACCTATCAGGAGGTTTAACACCATACTTCGTTCGAAATGCACGCTGAACAACTGTCGTCGATTCACTTCTGCCGTAATCAATAACACAAAAAGCTTTCTGTTGAGCAGTCGCCATCTTAGCATCAACTGACGCTGACGCCTAGTCAACAGCGCCTCAAGCGAACAAATGTACAACTAAATGAAACTTTATAGCTCCCTTCATTCGCCGAAAGATAGTGCTTAGCTCTGCCTTTTATCGTTGCAGAGTTTTAAATTCCTAAAGTTGTGGTATTCTTTTTGAATCACTCTGTATTTTCGACTCTCGTCCCAAAGTAACAATTATTACGTACAAACTCCAACAAGCCAACTGCTTCCAAAATAAATGTTACAATCTAGTATACATTCATACAGTTATATACGTTCTGCCACATGCAGAGCCAAGACATAAAGTAAGGCCTCTATATAATACACGCTTTATCTGTCTCTTTAACAATTCCCATGACACCATACACCAAGGAACATTATGTAAACATTCTTTGGTTTTTTTGGTGTAACTTCCAAGGCGCTGTTGGTAACCGTTTCTCGGTGCCGCTCACCTGACGCAGCTCCGGGCTCCTCGTGACAGCTATCCTTCCTGCACACACAGACTTGTGTGACGCAGTAAGAAGGTTCTCACCGTTATCATTAAAATATCGGGTGTTCGGGACGGTGGAGAGCCAAGTGTTTCTAGAGTTTACCCCGAAATTCTCGAAGGACGACAGTATGACGAAGGGCCGACACATTTTGCTGCTGTTGAAAGTAGACACCTAATGCCCTGTCCTCTAACAACATTGCTCTCGATTTTAATGTCTCAAACTAACTGATATGGCTGAGAAACTAAAGTGTACAATCTTCTCAAGATTCAATAGATGTTCGTGTTGTGTTTGAAACTATTCGTAACTTATACATGGGAAATTTGTGTGAGACCGCTATTCATACATGAAAACCACACAAACATTCTTCTGAGGGTCGGCATTTACGGTAGTAGCCCAGTAGGAGCCTGTTTCCATTAGAGGTAATAGTGATTTTGCCACAATGCGATTCAACTGTTTTAAAGAGACGATTAAGAATGGGAGTGTTATCATTAGAATTCCAATAAAATCCGTGACTGAAACCGAATTAATATTTATTTCACTAATGATTGCGTACATTATCATTGCTTTCGTAAGTAGTGATCCCAAACTATATATCGAAATACTGCAACAAAAATAAAAATTCAGGACTCAACATTGGTATAGTGAACTAAACAAATTATCGAAAAGTGGGAGAGGAAACACCGGATAATTGAGGACAGTTGCACATTCAGTTGTCTGATACATTTCCAGAACAGTCACAGGTTATGTGCTTCATCGATAGGAAGAACATAATAAAGATATCAAGCGTAACCCACTCACATAACAACTGGTGGAAAAATTCATTCTCCTCATGTGCTCAATCGAAAGTAATAAATATTTTTGCAAACAACGCTGTTTCACCGGCGCCTTACGGTGTGTAACAGCCACCCACGCCAGCCCCCACACGTGCGTCTGTAGCACCACCACCTCACCTGCTCAGCCACCACGCCCACTAATGACCTAAACTATGATAGTAGTTTGCAGTCTGTAGATACATTTATCCTTTGCATACAATGCTCTCCAGACAAGCAGTCTGGTGTTTTTACCACATTCATGTACTTTACTGGTCTTTACTTGTAATTATCGAGTGGTGAGGCTATCACTAATTACAAGTTTACCGCAGTTGAGAAATAGAAATAAATATTTGATACCTCATTAATTCAAAGTTTATTTACGTGGATGGGATTTGTACGTCAAAAACTTTATTTTAATTGTAGTGAAATATGGCTATGGTAGTGTAGAGACTCGTGCTAAAGCAGCACTAGGACTCGTATTTACATTCTCTTCACTTTTGTCCGAATATTTTGATGTAGAGGCTATCATTCTTGTTGCTAACATGAGAAGTGATCAGTTGGAATCCTCAGTTGGCAATGTCTGTAGTTTGTAGTCTGAACAAATTGTCCTTATGACAAGTGCTGGAGTATCCTCAGATCAACGTAGTTTCTCTCTCTCTCTCTGTCTGTGTGTGTGTGTTTTGGCCAGCAACTAAATGCATTAATGAGCTGTAAATTTCACACTAGAAGCATCTCTCACAGTGCTATGTAGCGGCTGGTTGATGTACTGACAAATCCTAATGTTGAAACGCATTTTCATTCCATTTCACGGAAAGTGGAGCAGCGTAGACTCAATTGAGGATAAGTACAGGAAATTATCTTATTAACGTTCAATGTTCATTAATTTACAGTGTCATCTGAGGATGCGAGACAGAGGAAGGGAGAGAGAGAGAGAGAGAGAGAGAGAGAGAGAGAGAGACAGAGAGACAGACAGACAGAGAAACAGAGAGAGAGAGTTCCAACATTTTCTAAGTGAGTTTATTGACTGAGGAAGTCGGGATGAGGGGTACACTTAACATGGAAGGTCAAGGCCCCTATAATGCCACTCCTTAAACACAACAACTACCAAATCAATAAATTAACAATTTATTCAAAGACAATATTTATAAAACAGCTAAGAGACAATCAACACGTGGCCATCTTTAAGACAGTACCAAAATATCACAGATAGCTTGCTTCTCAAGCAAGACAGAAAATTACAATTACGAAAACTTAGTTAAAGAAATGAGCCACACAGATTTCAGTACTTAAAGGAACAATAAGTTACAATCAGAAAGTGATTTTAAAAAAATGTGGCGTAGATAATTTATTTAAAGTGGCAATAGTTTGCAATATGAAAGTGATTTATGAAACGCTCACCAGTTCGTTAAGAACCCAAACGACACAAGCAGCATAATAAGTTACGATTTAATACAATTCATTCCCAAGCAAATAAAGAAACCTTTTTTTTTCTTTAATATACATGAAGAACGTTACATGTTTACCAAACGGGCAGTGACGCCAGGCTGACCTGGGCAACATGTGACTTACAATGCCGGAAGCAGCAGACCAGCCGTCCAAAACAACCCCTAAACGCCGGGGCCCAACCGGGAGTCACTTCCCATTAGACGCCACGTCACACCTTGTGTGCACCGAAGTGGAACGTGGCGCCGCTCCCACACACCCCAACTCGCAGAAAACTGGAACACAAACAGACCGCATAATACACGGCAAACAGCAATCAAACATCAATTAATATAAGTTAAGAGATCAATAAACAACAAATAAATGAAGAACAATAAATACTCGCGTATAAAATTCTACGTACAAATGATTACCTTTTACAGAATACGAGGCTTCACTAATAACTCAGTGAGTGGTTTCAAATAAATGCACTTATATAAAGGAACTAAGTACAAATGACTAACTTTGCAGAATGCGAGTCCTTACTAATAACTGAGTAGGTGCTTTCAATAGAAGTGACCCAAATTTTGCAGCAATATACAAGGGACGTCAATTTGATGGCAATCAAAACACACTGAAAATCTCATGCAGACAACACATAAACTTCTGGATACTCTCACTATCGTGAACCGATCTTTACTGAGAAGGCTCATGAAACTGAACTGGGGAGAAAGGGAGGAGAGTGGAGGGGTTTCCTGCAATTTTAAAGTACTCCCACAGGCTCAGACGTAAAAGCGTGTACGGTGGTTGACCATTTTTCCACCAATATTTTTTTTACCCTGTCGCCCAATATATACGGAAAACAAATCAGATTACATACTGACCTTGAATGTAACAAACTTCGGTGCCCTACAAGCGTGAACAAGGTTTCGTAAACGTTGGAAATCATTTGTAATTTTCGAAAATAACCAGTATATGCATCATTTATTTCCAGGATGATACGAACAGTGTAAGATCACTGCGATTCGTCCGTGGCCAGACAGAGTGAGCCAAATTAGAAGTACATTCATCGGTAAACGGTAACAGTACTCGTAGTTAGTTATCTGCTACTTACATGATAGTACGGACAATGGTATCGATATAGCTTCTTCAACAAACGAAACAAGAGTGGTTTCTAGTAACCAGATTTCTGTCAGCAGTAGCCTGTAGCTTTTGTATATTTTCGGAAATAACCAGTTACTGCATCAGTTATATCCATGTAGGAGCGAGCTGCTTAAGGTCACTGATTTACTTGTGGCCAGATGGAGGGAGACTGAATTACAAAACAGATGGAGCACAGTATTAGTAGTTACTGCCAGTTATTTCCATGGTAGTACGAACATCATACGGCCAATGTATGGTAATGGTAATACAGAACGAGACCGAAGGGGGAAAAGATGAGTATACACGCTGGGAAACAGTACTCGAGCAGTACCAGCAGTTACTGAAATAGCAGCCTGATACTGATAACTGTTTATTTCGCTGACTGTGAATAGTTAATAACTGTTTATTTATTTCAGTTATTTTTTGTCACCTGTACAGGGGTCGCATGTGATCAACACTGAGATGGCAGCACAGGATTTCACCAGGAATGTTGGGCGCGGAAACGACCATACCGAAGATACTAAAAGCAGTGAGTCACATCCCACCATAGATTGGATTCTCTTGCTGTTTCTGTACATAGAACAGCTCGCAACGCTAAAGTTAGGATTGTTACAATAGCTGTGCATCTGACATAAAATGATATAGAAAACAGAATATTAATGATAAAAATGTGAATTTATTTCTGGAAAATAAATAGTACAATAATATATTAAAAACAACAAAAACTCTAATTAGAGCTACACAAAAAAGTTTTTAACTCACTGCATTAAAGTTAAGTACAGTAGAGATTGTTGATGCCTCTTTTTTTTAATTTTAAAGCATAGTGTGTGTGGAAATTTTAATTCCTCGTAAACTGAGATACATAGTTGACCGCAAAGTAGTATAAAACACATTTTGAGCGTGTATTTAATATTCAAACTTACTTAAACATGTGGCGGAAGGATTTATGTGTGGGAGGTTTCATGCGTAATATTATTTACTTTTTTTTTTAGCAATATGGTCTTCTAGCTGAAAAACGGAATTTACAATAAGACTTTAGCAGTACGTTATATATTGTAACTGAGGATTCTTTATCTCCAAAGATGATAGGTATTCTTATGGTAAAAGTTTAGCAAATAAATTACTTTGACGTTGTCTTGTCGAAGCTAGAAACTATAAGAACCGTGGCTGTTGTATGCATGTGGTTTATAATTTGTAAAAACAACCAGACGTCAGTACTTTTTTAAGTTAATGAAACAAAGCCATTACCACAACATACCAACACAAAGGCTTGTAAAAGCTGAGCATGTGCACTGTAGCGTGCAACCAGGCAGTGTGTAACGTAACTACGCTGGTGTGTGAGAGACATCGTGCTGTAATCGAGTTTCGAATTCGAAGAGTTCCTCCACGCACTTAGCACATTCTCCTTCAGCATGACAATGCTAGACCACACACGAGGACTGTGATGCCTTCAACAATCCCACGCCTTGGGGTCACTGTCATCGATCATCCTCCATATTGTCCAGTCCTGACCCTACATGATTTTCATCTATTTCGATAACTTAAAGAACACCTTCCAGAACTTCATTTTGTGGTAGTTGTGTTCGAGATGGGAGCCGTAGAAAAATATAGTGGTTGCTAATTCAAATTACAAACCTTATAGTTACAGTATTTAGTTCTCCCATCCTATATTTTCATCAGTGTGAACCAAAAAAATTGGACTTCACTTTACTGTTTATTACATATTTCTGATATACTATATTCAGTTACAGTGGTTGACAGTGGATTTTTGCAAAAATCGAAGTAGATATTCGTTGTTGACTGTGATGCGCTGAACACAGATTTCTCGATTAAAATTGTTTCCTTGCTCAGAGTATAAGTTTGTGGGACTTTTACCTGCCGCGTTTATTGCAGCACTAATCAATACTATATAACCATTAACTGAACTTACCGAATTTATTCATGGCGTTTCTTTGACTTACTCTTGTGGGTGATGTCTGGGCATCCAACCAACACATAGAAATCCACCGTCTTGCGTACCGCTGTTGTATGAGACAAATGTCCTACTGGAATTGCTCGTCGTGCTCATTAGTGAACGCACCATAGCTCTCTAGTAACACACCGAGGTGGGCATAAAGGAAGTGCATGATGAACGTCGTGATGCAGCCAATGACCTTATAAGCATGAATGAATTCGTCCACGAGGTCCCTGTAGTTTTCGTTTCTCCTGTCTTAGAGAACAATGTTGTCAGGAAAACAGCGGCACACATGCAGCTGATCATAGGTTACAGTGGACTCAAAGTGTGTGTCTCGATAGCTGGCGTGTCCGTGCACCGATGTACGGGTACATCACCTTTGTGATGTTCTCTGCACTCAGTCATTAAAACCTCTTATACAAATACTGACATACTGCTTATTTCTGTGCACAGCCTTGGAAAAAGTGTTCTCATGAGTGCCAACTTAATGGAAAATAGTGGGGGAACTATTTTCTTCGTATTTATTAGAGGTTCTTCGGCAATAGTTTTCTAACCAGGCACCAGAGCTGTTTATGGTGGCCATTCCCTCTGTGCGTAGTGTTTTTTTCTTTCGCTGCTGTCCCACTCACACTGATAGCAGCAATACTTAGCGTGACCCGCTTAAAAACTGATCGGCACCACAATGACTTTGTAATCTCCACATACCAGCCATTCATGTTTATTGTAATTAACGCAGTGTACAACGGATTTCAATGTGGTATATCTTTCTTTACTGAAGGCATTATATGTAACAGTGATGACCTTTCATTGCAAGGTGTAACAGTACTGCCTTCGGGATTGTTTTCGAGCCATCAATAAAGAGTCTGCACTCATCTGGTTTGTATTTAATGTTCCTGTCTACTAACAAATCGTCAGTATTTCTGCAAATTGTAACGTCTCCTTCACTAATGAAATTACACTCAAGTTTTTTTTAACGCTCCCCAATCACTCACAGGCAAACGTACTGTGTGAGCAAGGAGACTCAACAGCTGCAGTCGTGAGGCTAAGAACTAGGCATTAAGCTTTGGGAGAACTAAAGATCAAACGAGATCCGAGTTGGCACTTCGTGATTTTGTATGGTTCTCCAGACGACGATACTGGTGTAAATCTAGGGGCAGTGTCGTTGGCGAATGATTACACCTTTTCAGTTGTATGTATCGGTCTGTTATCATCACTATCACTGATTGGTGGCGGTACATGTGGACAAACAGGAAACTGCAATCCTTCTGTATGGCAGATGGGCGTCATGGTACTGGATATTCCTCTTGGTACTGACTCCTGTCCCAAAGGGAGGTACCATACCAAAATAGCAACCTGAAGCATGGTTTGTGGGTTCAAGCCAAATAAACGGCCCACCAAATTTCGTGGTGATATTTTATCATGCATCCATGCATACAAAGTAGACGAACATGAGGTGCAACACATGCGTGGATCCCACAATTAATCTTAGTCTCCCACTCGACATCCAAAATATAAGGTGTAGGCTTGTCTCCAGGCCTTAGTCAATGGTCGCCTTCTTGAACCGCAAGTAACATCACCACAAATATATCAAAAGTTATCACGTTTGTTAATGTAATTTCCATAAATTTTAAACTTTCTACCGGGTAGTGTACACTTGTTTAGTTATTGATCAGCAATCAGTTAGAGAATTTCAGTTTTATGCAATAGGACTACTGCAAGAAGGTTTACATTGTTCTTTTCACACTGTAATAAAAGACGCTAGAATGTTTTCATGGGAAAATTCAGTATCGGATACACCACCTCCTGAGTAGCTAATGATATTTTGACAAGGAGATATGCAAACAGCTGGTTGGGCATGGACTCCCAGAACAGACCATTGATATTACTATTCTGAACAAGAGCCTAGGAAAATGTTTCAGAATGGGGAGGTAAACCGTACATTCACTTTCTACAAGTACTTTAATATACGTTATTTATTGGTACAGTGTTTTACTGTGTTTCCTAAATACTACAAAAGGCTGTTCAAGAATATATGACGATGTTAGTGACAATGCACTTCCTCGAAAATGAGCTAGGAACCTCTTCAACTGCGGGCACGTTACTGTGTGAGGATACTACCGCTAAGGTACTTATTTTATAATCTCAGTGTGTTCATTTGAAATCCTCCAACACCTATCCGTCAGTTATCATTTATTTGTTTCCTTTCTTATTTTAAGTGTTCACTACCTACTTCAGTACTAATATTACACCACACTAGAATTTTTCATGTAAAGCACCAAAGTCCAAATCCTTCTGGTTTGAGCATATCTTTTTGATACTGTTTCAGACACCGTTAGTATTTAAGCTCCTTGTACGACCTCTGATACCGAAATTCTTTCCTTACAAAGTTCTGAAGAATTCCTTTTATTTAAAAGATACTTTTAAGTGGAACATTACTAAATGCTTGGGCAACTCTTCTCCAGCAGTCGTGTGTCATAAAAAGTGGTTACTAGCCCTCGTACAGTATTTGTTCCTTACTGTTTATCCACTCTAACAAAGCTTTACCCGGTAACCATCCGATGCTGCGTTCAATTGGCGTGAAAATTTGTTTTAGTTTTAACTTTTGACCTTGTTCCATTTTCGTAGAGCTGGCAAAATGAAACAGATATGCTTTTCCGTTTGTTTTCTACCGAGCAGAGTAGCACAGTGGTTAGCACACTGGACTCACATTTGGGAGGACGATGGTTCAAACCCGTCTCTGGCCATCCTTATTTAGGTTTTCCGTGATTTCTCTAAACAGCTTAAGGAAAATGCTAGGATGGCTTCTTCGAAAGGGCACGGCCACTTTCCTTTCACATACTTCCCTAATCAGAGCCTGTGCTCCGTCTATAATTACCTCGTTGTCGACAGGACGTTAAGCAATAATCTCCTCTTCTTCCTACTACCTTTTATTTTCTAGTTCTGAAGCTATCAACGTTCCAAAATATATAAAGTGATTGCGTCAAATAAAGTATTAAGTGCTAAACTGTATGTAATTCATGGTCGCACTGGCGATTCTATTCATGATTTTCGATGCTTTCCGACATTTAACTTTATAATATTTTCTTTTGAATAACTGACCCTCGTCAACACAGTGGCCCCCATATCATCAAACTGTTGAACTTATACTGAGCTACTGCGCAATATAACAGGTAATTTCCCGTATTGCATACAATTAGTCATTCAGGAGTGTATACTTTTTTTCATTTGCATTGCTGTGGTTTTGAATGTTCCTCCAAAATCGACAATTGGATCCCATGTTAAAACAACCATTCCGTCGACTGTTTGTAAGATGCCACCAGCCGCCAGTTATATCTCGGTTATCCTTCAGGAGTTCAGGAGGTGGCCATACAAGAGCATTCCAAAACATAGGCACACTTCAATAGATTACGTACAACAGTGCCAAACAAACTCAACAGCAATTTGTCCATATGTGTAGGAACAGAAACGCTCAAAAGAAAAAGGAACAATTTAATCTCCAACACCATCAATACTAGCAACAATGTATAGATACCATATCACAGGATTACAGGGCAACAATCTTACTAAATACGTATTCTATATTTAGTAAATAAAGTAAATTTAAAAAATAGTAACAGTATTAATTGCGTTAACAGCCAAAATATTTAATTAATTCTGGTCTTGCCGTCTCTCTTTAGCAACCGTATCTGCGGGGAATAATTATTTGTATTTTGTCTTGCCATTCTTATTTATTTATCTTACGTTTAATGTAAGATATTACAACACGTTTAAAACATGTTTGGCTCATTACCAGGAGTTAATGTTTTCACAAATATGTTACTGAAACTGTCTTCATCTACGTTACCATTCTACTTTTTTGTTCACCATTCGTTGCTGGAGTGGATACTGGGAAATTTGGGGGAGGCTGGAGGGTGGTAAGAAACTAAAGTCCAATTATGTCTTCTGCTGGCGTGGCACAGATCCTGATGTTTGTTATGAGTGATACCACAGTCCGTGCGAAATGCAGGTAGAGTTATTTGTTCTTATGATGCGGTAATGCTGTGATTCACTTTTTAAACATCTGTTGTTGACTTAAGGTTTTGGCATCCCAAGCTTCGTTTGCACCGTTGGTACACTTGTGGAGATATTGTGTAACATAGCATTATTACTCAGCTTAATGTGATACTGATTTGGACGTGATCCACTGCACAAATGTTTCTACATACATGTAAACTGTATACACTGGCGAGCCAAAACATTATGGCCACCTGCTTAATAGCTTGTTGGTCCAGCTGTGGAACGCAATATCGCACTAATTTTATATCCCATCGATTCTACTGTTTGTTAGTAGGTTTGTTGAGGTATATGGCATCAGATGCCTACACACAAGTCATGTATTTCCCATAATTATCAGGCTGGTAATTTGTGTACATGGTGATAGCGTCCGATAGCGACCCAGAAGGTTTCCGTCGGATTCACATTAGGCAAATTTCGTGGGCAACATATCAACATGATTTCAGTATCGTGGTCTTCAGACCATTTTAGCACGATTCTGGCTTTTAGATATGGACAATTACGCTGCTGCTCTACATGCAGCTTTTTTTGTGGGAGATACGATGTGTGGAAAAGTTTGGTGTAGTGGAGTCTGTAGCAGTTGGTTGCCTGCAAGCACTGAAATACATCTTCTGCTTCCGTTTCGATATTTCAATGCTATACAGTCCCCACACATTTCCACATACTGTTAACATCTATGTACAAACATCGGTACAATGTGTTAAGTGCAAATCGGTATCAGATTAAGCAGTGTAGAAGTTGTGAGCGTGTGGGTGCTATTCTGTCATTCTGCGCAATGGATTAATCTGAGATGTACCCTTTACCCTGTGGCTCCTGCAAGATGCAATTTCCACCCCACACTACTACAGAAGCCAGACAGACGCTCGTAACGTTATAAAGAGAAATGCCTGAAATACTTTCAGCAGTAAATATCTTCTGGAGTCGTCTGCTGTAAGGAAATGACACAAAAATTAACAAAATTTCTTACGTAACTAGTGGGATACTTTGGTACTGGAGTAGTGTAAGAAAAACATGAAACTAACGAAAATTATTATTTATTTTGCAAAAATTCTGAGAAATCACAATGGCACTTTTAGTTATGAACTGAACAAGTTATTTCTGGGTTCTTTTCGGAATGTGAAGTTACCTCTTAAGGATAGGATTCGCTAATGACATTTCTATACAGAGTTTAAGATTGTTAATGACTTGGCAGAATGGCTGAGAGCCACACCTACTCAACCCGAATAATTAGAATGTTGCTAGGTATGGTCGATGCTGTCACGTGTGAAATGCAGTGAAATATATTGTTGTGGAGGAAATATGGGGCTCGCAGTACTGTGAGCTGTGATGACTGCTGTCTGCACTGCTCGCTGCTGACAAGTAAGATAACTCTCGTTCTATCTGGTTTGACCTTTGCCAATCAAACTCTCCCTACACCTTGATGAAGCCAAGAACCCCTATTCGCCCCTAGTCTATTGGCGTGGTACACCAGTCAGATAACCAGTCCACCATGATGCCACTCAAAAATTCGCTCGCTGGCGTTTAACTATTACTCTGTCTGTTCACACCGCACGATTAGTGTGGCGGCCAACACAGTGAACAATGCTTAATCGCAAGGAGTCAATACAGAGTTGCACTCCAATTCGCTCTCGACAGAGGCGCTCTCCCAGTGAAGTACTGAGGAGAGACTTGTTCCTCGCTGTTTGAGTATACGTACGAGTGCAAACGGTCTCGTTACGTGTTCTCGCTCCAAGAGCGACAATGGAATGGCCCCTCTCCACACCTGACGTGAAGGGGTATATCTTTCAGTCTCTTCCATTACTCCTTCAGCTCAAGGCGTCAGGAATATCGTCTGCCGATCATCATTGCTCTTCTAAACCGGGAGAATGACGTTTCGTTTAAGGCGACCAATCCGGAAATCTGTAGCACCGGCGTTTGGCGTTTACTGTCTCCCTGTGAAAACCACTGAAACTGCGTGCTGTGTTTGTGAAGCATGCCTAGGCTGGGCGCTCCCACACAATGTAGCGGAATTTGCTTTTAAGCCAAGCACGGGGTCATTCTCCCCTTTCACTCAGGCAATCGCTGTCCACTCCACGGGCGGTCGCCAACCAACGTATATAGGCTGAATCGTCCTCTGAAGGGACCGGACTCTCGGTGTGTGGTCCGCCTCTCCTGAACTAAAAGCTCTTTTGGCCGTCGTGTCTAGAATATGTGTGTGTGTATGCCAGCCTCGAGTATCTCAACCCCGATGTGCACTTGTTATTTGCATATCGTCTACATGAATTCATACAACATTGGCTTTATCTTATCGAATTTGGGTTCGAATGAAGCGTCTTGATGTGCGGAATATGATTGTGAGGGCGGAAAATGTAAGCACTGAAAGTCAGGATACCATGATGTCTTACAAAGTGTGGTGTCACAAAACATTTCCACCAGCGTTCCAACAATGCAAATTAAGCTCTGGGACGCCAAAATCGAAAGTGTGTAGTTGACATACAAATAATTTATCACACAACTATTGCATCAATATAACTGGTGCTACACTATCTGCATCCCACATAGGCTGTGGTGTTCACAACAACAAACGAGGCCCAGCTCTCCCCCCCTCCCCCATACACACCCTTCCCTCCGCCTGACACCGAATAGCAGCGAACGGTGAACAAAACAGTTGTATGTTAATTTATATGAATAAAATTTGTCTGTAAGTAACATATGTCTCCATGCATAAATGGCTGATAGTGTGCCAAAAGAGCTTGAAACGTGTTGAAGTACATTAAATTAAGCACAAAAATAAACAAAATGTGACTGGTAGCAGAAAATACGAATAACTGCTCAAAAGACTGATGTTCGAGCTATGAAGAACACGACACGCCAGGTTTATACAAAGCATCATCAGCTAAGGCAGGAACAGAACAGTGTGTCATTCTGTCAGTACCGGTGAGTTTGTTGTACTCGCAGAGTAAACTACTCCAGGAGACGATTATGAAAAACAACATGCTCTTGAAAGATATAGAATAAGTTATAAAAGATTGAGTTTGATAGCGTCATCTGATTGTTCTATAATCTGAATTGATCTCTACTGAAGAAAATTCATTTTCGTTGTCTAGCTTCATCGCCTTTGTCATGAAATCATCAACTACTGCACCAGCAGTGAGGGCATACTGAAGCACCAAAGACATCAGTCTTATATGCCTCTAATATCACAGTGCCACATGGAAAGATGTAGGTTATTATTTACACCACTCATCTCTCGTGGATAAATTTATAGCGATATGAAAACGGAATAAAGTGTCACAAAACCGAACGCTGACGACATGACTATTGAGGAACTGCTCTGTAAAGACCACAAAAACGTTTCCTTTCCCAGTGACTGACGTGGTAGATGGGGTCTTGTCCTATTGTTAGGCCATATTCTTAACCACAAAAATTTGTAACGTCTGCTCGTGTCATGATAACAATGTAATATCTTTGTGTAACAAGTACCAATAAACTCTTTCTTTTGATCCAATTAGTAAGCATTGATAATATATGGTGAGTTCCTTCACTGGAGAAAATTTTACCTTGGCCAATCCAAGTTTTCCATTTCAGTTTGGCATCTTGTTTATGATACTGCATCAGTGTTTCGTCCAGACGAATTACACTTAAACATTTGCAATCCTCAGGCGTTTTTGGTCTCGAAATAACAAAGCAGCACCCATTTTCTCCATACTCTGACTTCCACTGAGGTGACCGAATGCCAGTTCATATGAAATGCATGCTCACTAAGCAATCTCACTTTCACTTCTCTTAGTCCTCCACAGTTTCCGCTCCTGTGCCAATCTCCTGAACTCAGAGCAGCTCCTGCACCTCACGTTCCCAATTACTTGTGGTACATATTACAGCCTATGTTTCGTCTGCAATGTGTACCCTCTATCATTCGCGGTAATAGCGTGGAAGTTCTTTCTTAGTGACTAAGAACATGTTCTGTCGTCTGGCCCGCATTCTAGTAAGTGATTCCTAAATATTCCTTTACTCGACGATTCTTCAGAGAACCTTCCCATTTCTTACCTTAACTGTAAACTTCATTTTCAGCAACATTCCACAGCACTGCTCCTCAAAGGCTCGGGGTCTCCTTTTCTGGTTGATCAACAGTCCATGAGTCACATCCATACAATACTGTTCCACAGACGTACATTCTCAGGAATTTCTTATTAAAATTTAGACCTAGGTCAGATGTCTTTTATGTGAGGAATTCTCTCATTGTCTGTGCTAGTCTGGTATAGCTGATGAATGGTTCTGATCATGCCTAGCAGTAAGGTACAAAGAGTGGAGACAGCACCCATCTGGATTAAGACAAACCTTTAGAGGAAACACTTGCAAAACCAAAAACACCTCACTATAAGCGTTCCTCAGGGTAGCACATGAAGACAAACACTGTTCCTGCTATTCATTAATTACTTTCCTAATAACGTTAGTCATGGAGCAAAAGCTCTCTTCGCTGATGACTATATTGAGCTATCAGCTGTACCGTGTTTGATACACTGTGTTATGAACAACAGTGTGTACTATCCAAGTTCATATTTGAGTTAAAAATTTTAAAACATAAAAATGACATTATATAACTTGATGTACTGTGATGTAACATTTATTCCACAGAAAAATAAAGGGAATCCCTCAAGATTGGTCACTGAATTAGTGAAAAAAGTATTCTTTGCGTGTCGTTCAAGACACAATTTTCTCAAATGACATTTATTGTTGAAGCAAATACAAACAGTGAAATTACCTCAAAATGAGTACCTGTTACTATATGCTGTTCAATTATGGACACTCTTCACAACACAGAGAACTAACTGGTTTCCCTGTAACTATGACAGATCTGAAGACGATCAGTAAAAATTAAAATCTGTGACGGTGACAATAGACTGAATAAAAAACAGTTATAATAAATTAATCGTGACAGTGCTACTCAAACTGACGGTGTGTCAGGCAGTCATAAATTATTTAAATAGTATAGTATTACTGATGCTTTCACATGAGTTACTTAACCGTTTACGATTAATTACCCGTATATAGTTATTTTTTGTACTTAATGAAATAAAATTGACTCACAAAAACCAGCAATTTTATTCCCATAAATATTGCATAAACTTCTACATCAGAGTTCATGTCATAGGTACATATTCAAATGAAATAAAATATACAAACATACAAACTATTTACTATTTCATACTCCTTAATTCCACTCTAGAGTTCTAATCACAAACATTATTAATGTTTTATTTCCATTTACATACTAAATAGCTTGTTCTGTCACTCTCGTCACCTTCTGCTTGTGACGTCAGTATGCATCCTTGGATTATCGTTGTAGCAGTATGTTTACTTTGGATTATGATGAGACAAATGTAGTCACTGAAGTGTTAAGAATAACTCACCCTTTGACATACTTTCCTACTCGTAACAAACCTCACTCCCGTTATACAATTTTTTCCTGCTGTTGCCGTTACCGTGTGTTCATGTGATCAGATCTCTTGATGTTCTTTCATTTTCCCTTCACTGATTCCTTTCGCATCTAGTATCAACCTTTACGTTTTCCTTTATTTTCTGGTTTCCAAACCACAGCACACTTCTGACACTCCGCACTCCAACGCATAGAGCATTATTCTTTCGGTTTTTAAATACGTTTTTCATGGTTGCTTTCCTCTAAGTAATACGATAATAAATATCAATATTGGGAATAAAATTACTGAACATTTTGCCAACGGAGAGATCATGATATTTTTTTCAATAACGAGCGATACATTTTGTGGACTCACATCATAACCACGTACACTCTTTTTCATAATGTACTGGTTCGCAGTGTCCTCTGCATTCTCATGCTGTTGAACATTGCTACTTCCTGCTGTCCGAATTAGTTTCCGACGCGAAGAGCATAAAGATGTCCTGAACCGCTTTCCACTAATCACCCACTTTGACAAGCTCTACGTATCTTTATCTTTTGTAACAATGTCAAGTGATATTCCCTTTTGTGGACTGCACGTAACAGGTTAAACAGCTGACGAGTCTATGCCGACTGTACTGAGTGAACACCACAAAACAATTTCATTTGGTCGTACTTATGTAAATGCAATGTCTTGGAAATACCAGTATCCTTAATGCATTGATGTTGTATCACTCTATGTTTTTTGATAATTGTTCTCTCTGTGAAATATGCGACACTAGGTTGTCTTCTTCTTCTTGTTCTGGCACTGACGCAATACATATGTAAGTTGCACGAGACGTGTCTTTTAATAAGGGGAGTATTGCATTTTAAATAGATTTTTGTTCTGTTAAACAACAAACCCCTCAGTTCTCCTGTTCAAATTAAGTCATGCAGTTCATTTCTTGACGTTAAAATTAAGTTGGAGGCAGCTCGTTGGGTGACATAACGATCGAGTGCCTTAAACTCTCTATTGTTATTTATTTTATCTTTAAAATGTGGAACATCTAACATAATTCGAAGTCGGATTAACGATTGACAATATAATTTCTTTCGTATGAACTTTAACTACACCACTGTCTTGGAAAAAGTGAAACATCAAAACGAAGAGATGTGATCACAATAAAATGTATTCCACTGTTAGGGGATGACACTACACTAATGATTAGCATTTCGGTCTGCCCGACTGCGTTCACCTTGGCGTCGTAGAACGCGTGTGCAACCATCACTGTGCAATAAGTTGAAGTGGGACTCGTCCGAAAACATTACAGTCTGTAACTCAATGCGCCAGTGTCGGTGTTCACTTACCCATTGCAGTGTACGGCGTTTTTGGGTTCTGGTCAATGGAAACCGACGCAACGGCATCCGTGCCACCAGTCCAGCCAGCAACAGACGGCTTTAAAATGTCGACGCAGACATGTCCTGACCCGTTGCAGTGTTACAGCGTTGCTCCAACACTGTAGACGAAGCTGACCTGCCCGTTACCACCAAGCGGACTACATGGTGGTCCAGATTGAGATTTTCACTCTGCAGGGGACTGTGCGCTGATATGAAACTTCTTGGCATATTTAAACTGTGTGCCGGACCGAGACTCGAACTCGAGACCTTTGCCTTCCGCGGGAAAGTGGTCTACCAGATGACTTACCTAAGCACGACTCTTGACCCGTCCTCAGAGTTTCAATTCTGCCAGTACCTCGTCTCCTACCTTCCAAACTTCACAGAAGCTCTTCTGCGAACCTAGCAGCACTAGCGCACCTGGAAGAAAGGATATTGCGGAGACATGACTTAGCCACAGCCTGGGGGATGTTTCCAGAATGAGATTTTCACTCTGCAGCGGAATGTGCGCTGATATGAAACTTCCTGGCATATTAAAACTGTGTGCGGAGAGAGACTCGAACTCGAGACCTTAGCCTTTCGTGGGCAAGTGCTCTACCAGCTGAGTTACGGAAGCACGACTCTCGACCCGTCCTCGCAGCTTCATGGCGGTCGTCTCACGCTGTGGTCACATTGTGTCGTCCATACCCTGTTGGCGCTGCATGCGGCCCTCTTCTCTGCACTGCTTCCACACACGCCTCACTGTTGAAACTGCGTGTCCTGTACTGGCCGCAGTGTCACTAAACCTCGCCTCCTGGAGGCCAGTCGTTCTGCCCCTTTCGAACGCACTCACACGCCGATGTTCCATCATCCTCCGATGGCGGCGAGGAATACTGGTACTTGGTCACACGGTTCCTCTTCGTATGACGGCTCTGCACAGACTGAGCGTTGTGTAAAACTGATCCTTCCGGTTACACACAAGAGAGCGCTGTTAGGCACCTCTTTGCCATTTAAATCAATTATTACGGTTCCGCTGTTCTACACATCCTCTTATCGTGGTGTCTCGCAGACCACTGCTTCTGAATCTTTCACTTTTCACAAAAAGTAATGTACTTACAAAGTAATTAATCATTAAGTGCGCCATTAATCGACAATGAATTTTTCCCCTGAAGCTAATTTCCATTCAGTCTGTTAAATTAAAAGAATATAATTTAATTTGAAGTAAAAATAATCAGTATTTAGAGTAATTGCAACTAGCAATCGGAATAGTATGATCATTTCGGTATACTGTAACGTTATGAATAGAGATTAACTGCAAAATCCGAACTAACTAGAGGTTGCAATTTCAAAATTGACCCGCAACCACAGTCTCTCGCAGTATCCAGTTTATGGTTTATACCTCAACTTGTCAACAGAAAATTAATATTTCTGGAAATTTGCGATAACTTCCTGTGGGACGAAACTGCTGAGGTCATCCGTCCCTAGGCTTACACACTACTTAATCTAACTTGAACTAACTTATGCTGAGGACAATACACACAGCCATGCACGAGGGCGAACCTCCGAGGGAGGGTGGGCGGGGGGAGGGCGCGGGGAGGCGCGCGGACCATGGCAAGGCACCGCAGACGGCCTAAAATAAAATACTCGCTCAGTATTCTATCAAACTGGTTACTTTGAAAAATCAGTTCTCAGTCAATATCTACAATACAACACGCGGATCTTAGTTATTCAAAGGGTCACACTTCACATAAAATATCCGGGATTGACATATTCGTCTTCATCGTTCACTATTAATACTCTATGGCACTTCACAATCGTTTTTCATTGACAATTTAGCAAAATTAATACATATTTTCAAAGCTCACTGTAGACTCGTCCTATGGTCATGGCGGCTGAGAGCCGAATCTGATTATATGCTCCACAAAGCAATTTTCTGTCACACAAAATACTCGTGAATGCACATACCTCTAATCGATGGAGATTCGTCATAGTCAATGAGCTATTACTTTTAAATCTCACGATCCCGTGTCTTTCACTTTGGACAAATCACAACGTAAATATCTTTTAAGGTAATTCATAAAATTAACACTTTCACGAAACCCATAAATAAAAAAATAATCCCTTCCATACATAACTGAATCCGGGATCCCGTGCGCTGGAAGCGAGAATGTTACCGCGAGACCACGAGCTGCGATTCCTCATTAACTACACTATGACGTGAAACAACTAAAAAAAAAGAGTGGAAGCAAAATCTGAACTAAATACTCTATGTTGTGAATCAGTGAACTGACTGTAGAAGAAAAGACATCTGGCGAGAAAGGTAGTTCAAGACTATTTACTATGAACACCATACGAAAAATGTGAAGTGTAAAAATAGTTTTATTATAGTAATGATCCTCTCTCAGGCAGTTCACCAACAAGAATCCAGTGGACTAGTTTCCCCTAAGATGACGCAAGTGTAAAATAAACAGGCCGAACCCACGATGTAGTGTTCTACTATAGCTTCAACAGCTGAGGTCAAAGACCTGCTAACACAGAAACCCTCCATTGTGCCAGCTTCCACACAGCCTCCTTCTGCATGACGACATGATGACCGTTGGGCCTGGAGAACTTGCTCCTCTTCCGGAAACTTCCAAGTGACCTAGTAACGCGGCAGTGTTACATCTTCCACGTGGTCAGTTAAAGACAGTTGTATTTGAATACCAAGCCCACCTCAGCAGGTCATCTCCGGTGCAGGTCCATTTTACAATACCCGACGTGTGACAGCGCCGCCGCAGAAACACACTATGTCTTAATGATGCCGTCATAATCGGCACAGGTAAGCCATGCTGTGCCAGATGATGACGTACTCATGACCTAGCAACCACCACCACTACCAGGCCCGAACCGCCGTCCGCTGGCTGACCGCCTGCCGAGAAACCACACCGCCACCTCATGATCTGAGGCATGAATGGACGACCGCCCAGCACCGAACAGCTGGGTCTGCCAGAGGCAAGCCGCTGCTCTCCTGTCAGTGGACCAGAGTTTGATTCTAGACCATGCCATAGCCTTCCGCATATCTGGGACACCGGGCTACAACCTTGCGTGGACGTCGTTGGCGACCGCTTCCCAGCTGCAGAGCCTTGTTGAGCCCTTTTCTCAGTCGCTACCGCTTTGCAACAGCCGATTTGACTTTTGTCCAGTCGCGTTGGCATTCGTCGAGCTAGCAGCCTGCCTTCCAGCAGTATGAATAAATTGCCAGGGCGTAAACGACAAATGTCGCTCTGATGCAGGCACAGCAAGGTGCCGTGCGAGGTCGTGCCATGGGCGAGGACACACACATATAACTGTTAAACCTAAGACAATAATAGACATTGTTATCTTCGCACACACATTTGTGTGCAGCGAGTCACCCTAACCTTTCTACGACGCTACACTCTGGAGTCACTCCTGCCTCTTTGACCATCTGCCGAAGCCCAGACGCCCAACGGGGGTCTCGAGCGCCTCTTGACAAACAAGAAGATCGTTCCTATCACCCAGTAGTGGTCATTGCGCTACTGGCCCACTACAAAAATAATGGGGGGAATTTATGGAAATTTGTGGTCAGGTCTTATGGGACCACACTGCAGAGGCCATCCGTCCCTAAGCTTACACACTATTTATTCTAACCTAAACTATCTTACGCCAAGGACGACACACACAGGGCGGACTCGAACATCCGACGGGGGGAGCCGCGCGGTCCGTGACAATAGGCCTGAGACCGCGCAACTACCCCGCGTGGCGATTTGGGGGCATATACTCAAGAGTAGAGTGCTTATGCAGACACAGATAGTACACCAAACGTCATAAACACACATTACCATCACTCATAAAATCAAAACGGGCTTCGTGTACTTGAGTATCTTCATGACTTACAAAAACAAGGGAATGTTCAGTTTCAGAAGATAATGCACTAAGCGGTTTTGCCATGCTTCAAAGGAACTGCAGGAAAACATCAACTTGTTTACATCATCGCCTTTCTTCCGACAGTCGTAAAAGGGTTACACTTGGTGCTGAAACTAAACTAAACTCCTCCTGAACAGGCCATGAAGGCCTAATCCATTATAAATGGGAAGGAGTTGAAGTGTATTTGACATGCACTTGTATCATAGCCATTATCAGCTTCCTGTTCACTTAAAATTTTTGAAACTAGAGGGAGCTTCTAATCTTCCCTGTTGGCCGATGCACCTGATCCAGTGTTACAGGAGTTAACTGGTTGGTTGGAGGGAAGAGACCAAACTGCGAGGTCATCGGTCTCATTGGATTACGAAGGACGGGGAAGGAAGTCGGCCGTGCCCTTTCAAAGGAACCATCCCGGCATTGGCCTGGAGTGATTTAGGGAAATCACGGAAAACCTAAAGCAGGATGGCCGGACGCGGGATTGAACCGTCGTCCTCCCGAATGCGAGTCCAGTGTGCTAACCACTGCGCCACCTCGCTCGGTGCTACAGGAGTCTAACCATCCTAATTGGTTGTCACTGAAAATGGCTGTTGTCTCTCCCTTGCCTCTGTCATGCGTATGCAGTGTTGTACGTGGCTGCTACGAGCTGCTTCATGACTGTGGGTGTTTTGTTGTACTTTGTAGATCAGGATGATATTGGTAGGCGGCGCCGCTTCATCGTGGCGCTGTCTATGTTCCGGCAGCTGGCAAAGGCAGAGCACTCTTCCTCCAGCTACAGTCCCCTGCGGGGGAGAATGCGTCCAGCAGCAAGGCGTCAGGGAGTCAGGTGCGTACTGGGATGTGTTCTACAGCAGAGTAGTATAAGTCATGGTAAAAAAAATTTAATCAATGCAGTTATGTCATCTTTATAATCATGACTGACTTCTTGATATTTGAGCACCTTAAATATATAGCACCGTCTCACATTCAATCATTCTAATATATAGGGAATAATGTGAAGTAAATTAATGATTTGTGGGTCTCTTGTATCGGTAGCAGTCGCATAGTTAATAGATTTGCACTTACTAAAATGCCTAAATCCTTCGTGAAACATTCTGTTATTACGTCGCTAATAGTGGTCTTGTCTCATTAGTTTTGTCACTCACACTGGGGATGTGATGTCTCGATAGATATTTCACTAGATTTTGTTGCTGTAAATAAAAAAAAGGAAATAGGAGGCCATAAATGAGATCTGCAGACCACAAGACAACACAAGGCAGGAAATGAAGTCAGCTACGTAAGCCGATATTTTTCGGACGGCCACTAACACAGGCTATCGCAGGCTTGGGAACAGAAAGGACTGATGGGAAGGACTACTTTACCCTTACCCATGTCACACCTCACAGACAGTCTTCTGAGATGCCTGCTGCACAGTTCTGGTCTCCAAGCGAAAGAGTCATTTATGTTTGTTTAGCTGGAAATATTACGAAATATTTATTTCATGTCGTCTGTAATCCAAATGGGGAATATAATAACAGGAGATCAGTTGGGCTTGTTCACCAAACATTATTTGTGTAAGCTACTGGTAACAACATTTGGTTAATGAGAGACTATACGTTATTCCAAGAATCTCACTAAACAAGAAGTTACATATTAAAGTACCAGTTCATATATTCAGACAGTACTTTTATTTGTTATTAATATTATTTATGTTACTATTATTTATGTTATATGTTTATGTTATACTTGTGGCAGCAGGGTAGGAATGTCATGCACCTCTCTGACCCCAATGCTTGGCAAGCACTCACCATGCAGCTGCGACCCACAATGGCAGTGGAAATTGTGTCATCGGCAACTAGCGCCACCACAGAGTCACAGACCATTGTGTGCACTATAGACTTGCTGTTTCAGGTGTATGTGATATAGAATCCAGGACTGTGGACCCATATAAAATTTATATATCAGGGATACGTCAGATAAGTTTAAGTATATTTGTGTTATCATGGGAGAAACGTAATATTGGCATATGATGACACTATTATAATGTTGTATAGTTTGACAAGGAATGTGAGTATACAATAGTAAACCTAAAACCTAGACCATGGGCAGAAGTAAGTAACATCGAAAAATAATATAGCTTTAGATGTAAGAATAATTCATATCAAGTATCAACAGTGGATAAAAACTGTTCACATGCACTCATTAACAATATATACCACCTGTAACAATATAAAACACCATATACTTCGTAAATGGGAACACAATATAGACCTTTGTGACGGTACACGTCGAGACGTTATAAAATATTCATAAGAATAGTAGAGGCTAGTCCCTTGTTCATTGATGGTTAAGGATTTAAATCTCAGGAGGCAAGAGACTCGACAAACAAACTGTAAATGTCAGAGATTCATCTACCTCAGTGGGTAACAATACGTTATAAGAGTCACAGTGCAGACCTTATATGAGGACTATCAGATTATGTCGTTACACATAACAGACTTCAACTGCAAATTAGTGATTTTAAAATTTAAGCCCCAGGCATTAAACATTAACATTAAAAACCATGCCCAACATGGGCCTAGATTAGGAGAGCATTTTCTTAATTTCCGACTTAACCATGTACTTAGAACTTGTAGATAAACAATGTATTTTCACGATGTATATATTAGGCTATTAAGATTTATGTAGACAATTCAGGATTCACCTTAGACTGGGTTCATTTCACATGTTTCATTACTTGTATAAAACACTTCCTGAGCAAAGACATATATTATTTTCATATACGTTACTAGACTCAGTAAGGTTGACAACACAACTCACAATATGAACACGATGTTTTCTAACATATACTTTATTGCTTCTATTCTTTTGGCAGATGATAGAGTATACCTTCACTGGCAACCGACATTGAAAATGGCAGGACTATTTTGAACTGTATTCTTCGTAGTCCGTACTAAATATGTGATCTGTGTTGTATCTTCATTGTCAACCGACATTGAAAATGGCAGGACTATTTTGAACTGAGTTCTTTGCAGTCCTTACTAAATATGTGATCTGTGTTGTTTCTCCGTCAACTGGGATCAGCTTTCATAATAGTTCCTTTAAATTTGATCATATCGTATTTTAACAGCAATCTGTTGCTATTTAACGTCAATGTACATAATGGTTGGGGGTGTAGCATCGTTGTAAGGTTGAGGACTTCCGAAAAATGTAGATGAAAGATGAATTGATTTTCCATCTAAAGTATTTGCTTTTGTAAGTACTTCTGTATTTATCTTTGACATTTGTGTGAATCTTATTTGATGGACGTAATGAGTACGTCCTATTTTTCGCTCTCCTGTTGATAGTCTTCCAATGATGACGGACTGAGTGATCGAAACAGTAGCCAATAAAGGTTTACTTATACATGTGATGGTTTATACTACTATTTTTTAAGTATCTGTGTTTTATTTATATTTTCATTCCTACTATTGCATGCACTCAGTCTTCAGGCCACAAGTAGCCCATCGGGACCATCCGACCGCCGTGTCATTATCTGCTGAGGATACGGATAGGAGGGGCGTGGTGTCAGCACACTGCTCTCCCGGACGTTATGATGGTTTTCCTTGACCGGGACCGCTACCATTCGGTCGAGTAGCTCCTCAATTGGCATCACGATGCTGAGTGCACCCCGAAAAACGGCAACAGCGCATCGTGGCCAGGATGGTCACCCATCCAAGTGCTGGCCACGCCCGACAGCGCTTAACTTCGGTGATCTGACGGGAACCGGTGTATCCAATGCGGCAAGGCCGTTGCAACTGTTACATGCGATTGCAAAACTTAATATAGCTCTCATGAAGTGTTGTGCTACAGTTTTGTTTGTTGCCTAACTATAACAGAGAATAATGTGGGTATTTGCGATTTGGTAGTTGGCACAACTTTCACACATTGCCAAAGACCGTTGGCACAATACAGTTTTGAGATTCGATAGCTGAACCTAATGTGACACCATGACACGTACACTATCTCATCAACAGTATCTGGGCCCCTCTTATTGTACATTAATACGTGAGGTTTTCACCATTCGTCTCTGTGGCAGTTTGAACTGCTGGGAATGCTTTCAATATGATGTTTGAAAGTCTGTGGACGAATGGGAGCCCTATCTTCCTCAAGAGTCGAAACCAGAGATGGTAGTGATGTTGAATGCTGGAGTCTGGAGTGAGGTCGACATTCTAAATCATTCCAAAAACGTTCCGCTGGGTTCATACTAGAACTCTGGGCAGGCCTTTTCATATCAGGAAGTTATCGTCCAAAACCAATAGCCTCACAGGTGCTATTTTGAGACCGGTTAAAATTTTGTGCCGGACCGATACTCGGACTGGGGTCTTTGCCTTTCGCGGGCAAATATTCTACAACTGACCTACCCAAGCACGACTGACGATTCATGAACTGTACTGTCACAATTGAATGTTGATGAGAAAAGATTTCACTTTAGGAGTGAAATCTGTGATTTTTTGAGCGCGTTTGTGATCCTGTTGTGTAATTAAAAAGTGTAGGCATCTGTTTTATGTTCTGAATAACATGATTAGATCATTTTTATGTTTCAGACTTCTTCTTGGAGATCATTTCGAGCACTTGTAAGACTAGTAATTATTGGATTATTAAACAAAATGATATCCGGCTTTACACGTTCAAAATATTTAATATTACTGTGAAGCACATTTCTGACTTCATCATTAACGGAAGAAAATCTTGGAAAGCTTACTTCCAAGTAATCTTGTCTCATTTCACAGTAACTTGGGAAATAACACAATTTTTTCTTGTTTAATTATAAATCAAGCAACGTGAGTTTACACCAGAATCCATTAGTACCCATAAACGCATGACAGCAATTTTACCAATTCTATTGCAGATTTTTCACCAGTAAACAGTCGCTTTTTTGCGCTTTCTTTCATTTCAAGCATACGAGGTATGGACCAATTTAAACCCTTTTTGTTACGGAGTAAAGTCAAGCACCGGCACGCCAGTCGGGAACGACAGGGAAGAGAAGGCTGTGAGAAGAAGTCAGCCAATCGCACGCTGACCGACCTTCCTTCAAGGACGACAACGCGACAGCTGTGGCCCCTATGGGAAGAGGACATAAGGGCCGCGCCCGAATTGTGCGGCCCACTTGAATAGCAGCGTCAGTGATAGCCACTTTGATAGCAGCTTAAACTTTAGCGACTTCGTTAGTAATCCCTATGTAGCACAGACTTGTGTCGGTGTATTTTGAAGAAGCCTGAACATTTTGTATGTCGCCCTTTGCTTGCGACACGTCTCACGAAGTTAAGTGTTGTACTCGTCTTACTGCAATAAAACTCGTTAACACTAGTTATTTGTTTGTTCGTCTAGTGAACCGAGTATGCATCCTCCCTAGACACAGCTCCTTTCTTTAGGATTTGATGTTTCATACATTTCTTATCCACCTTTTTTTCTATCTTACCGACAAAAGAGCCTCGATCGTCACGAGAGTTAATTCTATGGGTGGCTTCGTGGAGGGAAGAGATGTATCAACCAAGGTTAGTAGATTTGTGTTGTGACCCAAGGATGTTTTACATACTGAACGGTATTCTTTCATTTCGGGATTTTTAAGAACCGCAGTACAAAAATGGCCACAGAATAACCAGAATCAAAACCACGATGATAGACGCAATAGTAAATGACAACGTTAATCAAAGAGCAATATTAAGGAGAGTTAATTTGAACAAAACACCTAGAGCAAACGTGACTAGCGGGAGTGTGATGCTCTTTGAAGTTTAAGAGACAGCTAATAAAGAAATGAACAGTAGTTTCCCGGAAGGCTATGGCGGCAATGCCAGAGTGGAGTTGGAGGGGAACCGCTCAGGGTCGGATGATGTCTCGCGAGCCACGCTTTGCCAGTGCCGAATTCAAGAGCAAAATACACTCCTGGAAATTGAAATAAGAACACCGTGAATTCATTGTCCCAGGAAGGGTAAACTTTATTGACACATTCCTGGGGTCAGATACATCACATCATCACACTGACAGAACCACAGGCACATAGACACAGGCAACAGAGCATGCACAATGTCGGCACTAGTACAGTGTATATCCACCTTTCGCAGCAATGCAGGCTGCTATTCTCCCATGGAGACGATCGTAAAGATGTAGTCCTGTGGAACGGCTTGCCATGCCATTTCCACCTGGCGCCTCAGTTGGACCAGCGCTCGTGCTGGACGTGCAGACCGCGTGAGACGACGCTACATCCAGTCCCAAACATGCTCAATGGGGGACAGATCCGGGGATCTTGCTGGCCAGGGTAGTTGACTTACACCTTCTAGAGCACGTTGGGTGGCACGGGATACATGCGGGTGTGCATTGTCCTGTTGGAACAGCAAGTTCCCTTGCCGGTCTAGGAATGGTAGAACGATGGGTTCGATGACGGTTTGGATGTACCGTGCGCTATTCAGTGTCCCCTCGACGATCACCAGTGGTGTACGGCCAGTGTAGGAGATCGCTCCCCACACCATGATGCCGTATGTTGGCCCTGTGTGCCTCGGTCGTATGCAGTCCTGATTGTGGCGCTCACCTGCACGGCGCCAAACACGCATACGACCATCATTGGCACCAAGGCAGAAGCGACTCTCATCGCTGAAGACGACACGTCTCCATTCGTCCCTCCATTCACGCCTGTCGCGACACCACTGGAGGCGGGCTGCACGATGTTGGGGCGTGAGCGGAAGACGGCCTAACGGTGTGCGGGACCGTAGCCCAGCTTCATGGAGACGGTTGCGAATGGTCCTCGCCGTTATCCCAGGAGCAACAGTGTCCCTAATTTGCTGGGAAGTGGCGGTGCGGTCCCCTACGGCACTGCGTGGGATCCTACGGTCTTGGCGTGCATCCGTGCGTCGCTGCGGTCCGGTCCCAGGTCGACGGGCACGTGCACCTTCCGCCGACCACTGGCGACATCATCGATGTACTGTGGAGACCTCACGCCCCACGTGTTGAGCAATTCGGCGGTACGTCCACCCGGCCTCCCGCATGCCCACTATACGCCCTCGCTCAAAGTCCGTCAACTGCACATACGGTTCACGTCCACGCTGTCGCGGCATGCTACCAGTGTTAAAGACTGCGATGGAGCTCCGTATGCCACGGCAAACTGGCTGACACTGACGGCGGCGGTGCACAAATGCTGCGCAGCTAGCGCCATTCGACGGCCAACACCGCGGTTCCTGGTGTGTCCGCTGTGCCGTGCGTGTGATCATTGCTTGTACAGCCCTCTCGCAGTGTCCGGAGCAAGTATGGTGGGTCTGACACACCGGTGTCAATGTGTTCTTTTTTCCATTTCCAGGAGTGTAAACCAAGAGCACTGCAACACAACGCCGTTGTTATGTCAACATTTAATCGTTGGTTATGAGCAGTGAAGAGTATCTCTGACACACATATTCTTTGACGCCACAGATGGTCTTCGCAGTGGCCACCGCCGCCCCCGGCCTCCTGGGTTCGCCTGCTGTCACAGCGGCAGCCGCCGCCCCCGTGGGCTACGCCGCCCCCGCTGTTGTCAAGGCCGCCTTCGCCACCCCTACTGTAGCCTATGCCAGCCTGCTGCAGCTTACCTCTCCCCGCCTCTGTAGCCTACATCGCCTCTCCTGCTGTCATCCAGAACTGCTAGTTACAGATGCGTCACCTCAGACGTCGCCTATTTAATTATACACCGTTTCACCAATGTTTGCACACCAGTCCCGTAAATAAAGTAACTTTTCTCTATAAAATATTTTGTCATCTTTATTTATTTTAGTACCTAAATCGTCCCCTTTTGTATCCACATGTATACCTGTACGTATAAACTTCCAAAATACTTTCTTCTACTAAATAACAGACATTACATGTAACCTCCATACACCATTGTATATGGAGATAGTAATTAAACTAAAGAGAATTAAGGAATAATATTAATGACTCGTGCTTTAAATTGTTTTAGCTTGAAACTGTTTAATAGGTACTACTTTGTGTTGACGAGCAGTACTTTAAACTTCTAATGTGTTGAAACCAGGGCAGAGAATGTGTAAGAAATATCGTGCCTGATGAGTGTAACTAAATTAGGAAATCATGTAATGTGCGCCTTTTGGTGGTTTACGCGGACATTAATGTAACACTAAATAAAAGTTGCTCTTATTAAGTATCGATGTTACAGCAGTACAAAGAAATCATGAGCACCAGAAAGTAGACGAAGAGAAACTCAGGCTACACGTCTTCCAAACACAAATTAGAACACTGAACCATTACCTTTATACTCTAGAAAAGGAAACGATAACTGGCACAAAGAACGAGAAAACTTTGAAGTTTATATGTGGGGTCATTATTTCGACTGACGATACATGGAATTCCCCACATGGGTGGGCAATATATCGAGCATACAAGTTTTAAATAGTCTTCGAGTTGCTGCCCAACTCTCTAACGACCTGAAATCGGCGCAACGTCTGTCTACACCGAGGACGATGCTTTCTGCTCTGAAGCGATAATCCACATGATCGTCAGATTTTCGACAGGTTGAATACACTTTACATTTTTACATACTGTTGTTAAGTAAACATTACATTTCCAGATTCCTTTTAGAACACTGTGACATCATAGATGAGATTAAGTAAACAACTCTAAAACCCCTCCCGAACAGCCAATGAAGGCCCAACGGTATCTACCGGCCGCCGTGTCATCCTCAGCCCATAGGCGTCACTGGATGCGGATATGGAAGGGCATGTGGTCAGCACACCACTCTCCCGACCGTATGTCAGTTTCCGAGACCGGAGCCGCTACTTCTCAATCAAGTAGCTCCTCAGTTTGCCTCACAAAGGCTGAGTGCACCCCGCTTACCAACAGCACTCGGCTCACCGGATGGTCACCCATCCAAGTGCTAGCCCAGCCAGACTGCGCTTAACTTCGGTGATCTGACGGGAACCGGTGTTACATCTGCGGCAAAGCCATTGGCCAGATGAAATAAAGTAATTCATTTTATTCTTAGAACGTCTTTTGTTCTACTTAACCTCAAATATGTCCCAGATAATAAAGATAAAAATCACACTTTTCGCGTTTCTAACGTATTTCGCAAATAGTTAAGAATACTGTGACATCATAGCTGTGGAAATTAATTAATCTTTTGTGCAGTAAACAAAACGCGGTTCATAAATGGAGCTTTGAAAGCTTTTACCCACTATTGGTAACAGCTGGAACAACTCATGGTAGTCAGGCCAAACTTGTTTCACTTTTTAACAGTAGGACCACCTACTACAGTACTGATCGTAAGAAAGTTGATTGTGAAAAAGGAGTTGATTATATTATGCTTTTTCAGGGTTTAGAGAAGAGTATTTGAAATAAAACTCACCTTCAGCAACTACATATTTTTAATTGATTATTAATATTTTATAAGCAATAAACCTGGCTGATCCTTTCTCTGCTTTTACTGTACGAAGTAAATACATACACTGTCGATTCAGGACTTGAACTCTGAATATATTTATATGTTCAAAAGACACAACATCGAGTCATTAGAGATAAAAGCAGAAATGTGTAGGAAGACTTTCTTATTGTTCCTAGTTCACTACTGTAATCCGTTGTCGAATTTATCTGTATCTGTTAAAATTTCTTTTGTTATGTCGACATAATAGTCTATGGACGAGCGCTGCTGTTGGAAGTGAGATATGTTTTATTTACGCTCAAATGTCGGCAGAATAAAACCAAATGGCCCAGATGAATAATTAGGGGAGATGAGGTTTCCACAATACTCCTGACTGTTGGTCATTGTGAAAGACTGAAAGAAAAAGTTTTTCTGAATTGATGTTCTTTCAGGTATAATGAGTGAAATGAGAAACTGAAACGCCACACTGTCCCAAAGGAACCTGCAGGGCCATACGTTGTTTGTAATCGCAGCAGAATTAAGGACCATAGCACTTATGTGAAGGGTTTTATGAGGCTGGTGGTACCTGGTGGGAAATGGATGAGTTGAAGTTAGATATACAACGAAATAGTGACTCTGCTTGCAGGATGGATAGAATTTCTGGTCAGATGAGTACAGGGTTTTAAATAGAATAAAAAATGGGGGTATCGCAGGAATAGGCCTAATACTAAATAAGGGAATAAGAACGCAAGTAAGCTACAATCAACAACATAGTGAACGCATTATCACAAGGCCGAACACCTTCTAAGTTTGTGAGCCACATACCTCCACAGATGATTCAATGTATGTATTATGAGATAAAAAGAAATAATGCAGGTATAGGGAAAACGAAAATTTAATTGTAATGGAGAATTGGAATACAACAGTAGGACATGGAAGAGAAGGAGAAGTAGTAGTAGAATGAGCTAAGGACAGCGAGCAAAAGAGGAAATCACCTGGTAGATTTTGGCATACTGTGTAATTTATTCATTGCTAGCACCTTGTTTAAGAAACATGAAAGATGGGTGTATACGTAGAAGAGACCTGGACTGGTAAGACAGAGATTTAGGAAGTAGATCCTACATTGTAAGATATTCCAAGGAGCAGATGTGAAATGTGACTGTAATTTATAGGCTGTAAACTGTAGATAAAAACTGATGAAATACCAGAAGGGTAAGAAATATATGTTTTGGGACTTGGATGAGTTGACAGAACAATAGGTTATTCAGAGTTTCAAAGGGAGCATTAGGAAACGATTAACCGAAATTGGGGAAGCAAGTATAGTGGAAACCGAATGGGTAGCTTTGAAAGGTGAAACAGTGAAGGTACCAGAGAACCAAATAGGTAAAAAGACAGCGCCTCGCAGATATCCTTGGATATCACACGAGGCACTGAATTAAATTGATAAAGGATATTCGCAAAAAGTGCAAAATGGGAAAGCAGAAAACGCTAAAGGGCAAATACAATTCGGCTGAGGCGTGTGTAACTACAGGAAAGATGGTTACCACCGGTAGCAAAATTAAAGAGATTTTTGGAAAATAAGAGTACAAGCAGTATGAATATCAAGAGTTCAGATGGAATGCCGGTACTAAACAAAGAAGGGAAAGCTGAAAGGTTGAAAAAGTGTGTAGAGGGGCTATACAAGCGAAAGTATCTTGATTGTAATATCACAGAAAAAGAGAGGAACTAGACGCAGATGATATGGGAGGTATGATTGGGAAGAATTTGACAGAGTTCTGAAAGACCTAACACGAAACAAAGCCCCTGGAGTATACGACGTTCCCTCATACGTACTAATAAACTCGTCCACCTGTGCATGATGTATGAGACACGCGAAGTACCTCCAGATTTCCGGAAGAATGTATTAACTCTAATTACAAAAAAGCAAATGCAGACTGGTAAGCACATTACGGAACCATCAGTTTCAGAAGTCATGGTTGCAAAATATTGACATGAATTACTTACATACGAGTGGTGGAGGCCGACCTCAGGTATGATGAGTGTGAGTTCCGGAGAAGTGTAGGAGCACCGGAATAGCGATGGCAATGATGACCCAACAGCTTATCTCAGAAAACGGGCTAAGGAATGGTAAGTCTGCGTCTGTAGCACTTGTAGACTTAGACAAAGCTCTTGACAATGATGACTGGAATCTACTCTTCGGTTCAAAAATGGTTCAAATGGCTCTGAGCACTATGGGACTTAACAGCTGAGGTCATCAGTCCCCTAGAACTTAGAGCTACTTAAACCTAACTAACCTCAGGACACCACACACATCCATCTCCGAGGCAGGATGGGAACCTGCGATCGTAGCGGTCGCGCGGCTCCAGACTGAAGCGCCTAGAACCGCTCGGCCACTTCGGCCGGCCTACTCTTCGGAATTCTGAATGTAGCAGCTGTATTATACAGGGAACGAAGCTTATATACAAGTTGTATAGAAACCAGACGTCAGTAATAGGAGTCCAACAGCATGATAGGGAACCAGTGGTTGAGGTGTGTGTAAGGCACGGTTGTAACGAATTCCTGGAGTTACTCAATCTGTACACTGAGCAAGCAGTAACGTAATGTAAAGAATAATTTGGACACTGCATTAAAGTTCAGAGATAAGGAAAACAAATGTTTGAGGTTTGCCAGCGATATTTTAATTTTGTTAGAGACAGCGGAGGACTAGGAAGAGCAGCTGAATTTTTTGAAAGGAGGCTTAAGATGAACATCAACTGTTGCAAAGGAGAGGCAATGGAATGTGGTCAAACAGATCAGGCGATTCTGACGCAATGGGGTAAGAAAATGAAACATTAAAAGTAGTAGGTCCTTTTTGCCCTTTGGCCAGCGAAACAACTGATGACGGCCGAAGCAAAGAATATATAAAAACGTAGATGTCAATGTGCAAGAAAAGCAAAACTGGTCAATACCGAATATATATTCAAGTGTTAGGAAATTGTTTCGGGAAGTATTACTCTTGTGTAGAAGCGAAACCAGGATGATAATAAGTTCAAACAAAATGAGAACGGATACTTCTGAAATGTGCTACTACAGAAGAAAATCGAAGATCACGTAACCAGTGAGAAGGTACTGAACTACATTCGGAAGAAAATAAATTTATGGCACAACTTGTCTAAAAGAAACGGCCAATTAATTGAGCACATTCTGAGACGTTAAGGAATTGTCATATTGGTGCTGATGGGAGTGTGGGGCTGGGAGAGGGAGGTAAAAACAAAAAAACATAGAGGTATACTAGGCGATAAATGAAGTAAGTAGTTTCAACTGGATGTAGGTTTTTTTTAGTTACTAGGAGATGAAAAGGCTTGCACGGGATAGAGTAGCATGGGGAGCGGCACTAAACCAGTCTTCTGACTGAAGATCAAAACAACAACTTAACCTTGGACCTAAAAAGAATTCGAAACACTATTTACATACATTGCTCCTCATTCAATATGTAAGTATCGTCTGTGGCATTTAACCCATGTGTACAGTGAAATTTGAACTTATTCTCATTTGGATTTCGTTGATAGATTTGATTTGTAGATTACAAATAATTTCTTATGCTGGTTTTGTACAGTACAGAGAACAGTTGTATTAAAGCCAGTGAATGCACAAAACAGTTCTATATTTTCAGATCTTTAAAGCTCGTCAGCACTTGAGTGTTTGCTCCAACTGCACGGGCATGAAGTGTCAATACATTGTGAATGCTCGTAAGCTGCTACGTATGTTTGTGTAGCAGTGGCAGTATAATGTGTGGTTCTTATTTACTTGTCATCAAGGTACGTGTGAGGAGTGTGTCAACTTCGTGGAGAATATTGACGGATTTTTGGCAAACCATTAACATGTTATGATTCGCCATTTTTCTTTATCAGAGGTGATCACAGAAAAGAAAGAAACTTAATACACCTTCTTGTGCATGATGAAGTGTGTTAGTGTTGCAAAAACAGTATTGACATTGTTCTGCCGGTGGTTCAAGGTCATGGAGAACCAGTAGGTGTCCTATATGTTATGTGCGTGCTGTATACGTGGGGCATGATATCACCTGCCTCAGGTACTACGTAGGGAAGAATGTTTTAAAAGTAACATATGATGTAAATATCATATTAAAATAATAGCTTATGCTGGAGCCCTAATACATCCTCATGCTTTGGAGCAGTAATCCAATTCGGTGCTAGAGGATCTGCTCTATTATTTATGTCACCTGATTCAAAGGAACCATTTTAGAGTTACATTTTCCATGCAGGCTGTAGGTAGAAACAAAATAATTACACACGTTTACTATAAAAATTTTCAGAACAGCTTTATTGCTATTTGTTTCATTAGAAGCACATGTCTCTCGGTCCTATGGATAAAACAAACACTACGAGTAATTGAAAAAGAACCTGCACGTACCATGCAGCTACTAGGTAATATGACACAAACTCTGACTTTGCAAGATGATGTTTCCAGCAATGATAGCTTCTGTACATTGCACTGTTACAAGGAGAGACGACCTTCCAAACATCATTGCGTAGTACTTCACTTATGGAATTGTACAAGTATCACGAGATAGGTGACTGCCGCACTAACCGTGGCTGTGAAGACATGAAGGTCGATGTCACAAAAACCCATAGCGGAAACTCGTAGTCTGTCCACTGGAAGTCGCAGAACATCGACTGCTGGTCCGGGACGCAGGAGCGGCTGCAGCCTCGACAGCAGCAGAGCAGCCCTGTCGGCGCGGTCAGCCGCCGAGGAACACACCCAACAGACCACCAGCTGGCGTAACAGGACGTTAGTAAGTGCAGATAACTTCACGAGTATTTCCGCTCTCTTGTCTGTTCCTTGAGCTAGGATTATAAGCCAATAGGCACAGCAAGTCATCTCGACGAAATCTCCCAGGATGGCCAGCAGCAGTGCTGGTCCGAAGTGGAGACCGCAGAGGCGAGCGCAGCGGTGAAGAGCCAACCTGGCACGCTGCAGCCGCCGCACCTCCGCCCCCACCGCCCCCGCCGCCCCCGGCTGTCCTGCGCGCGTCGCCAGCTCCTCCAGTTCTTCCTCGCTGCCCGCCGGCGGCCGGGTACTCCTCAGCAGCTGCCCACAGACGATGCCCATCCTGTGTCGGAGTACCAGCACAACAGCGAAGAACTGAACTCGCCAGATCGTGATAAATCCTTGAAGGCACAGGGAGATAGTACCTATTGGCCTACGTCTGAACACATAGGTTGCTAGTACGCTAACTCGTGTGACAACCAAAACAAGCACTGTAATGGAAAGTAAAATTGCACTTTGGCGAGTTTTGCGATATATTTCCGTTCTGTAAGTGTGATCTCGCATGGCGAGCAGCGCATCTACCTGTTGAACCAGGTCCGTGATTCTGCTAACGTTACCTTGTCCAGTAGACAGAGATCTATATAAAATTGTAGCTGGTTCCAACATTGACAGTAAAACAGATAACACAATTACAAAATGCACTGTCACAGGGGAATGCACATCTATTATGATTATATGCATTACTAAATAACTGCAGTAAAAACCAAAGGCAATGACAGAGACAAGCCACATCAAACATATGAAGTAGCCTGTGAGTCTCTTTAATGACACTCTAAAGGCACAAGTTGCAGAATTTTTGTTGTCACTGATGATGGGAACCAAACCAAACATTTGAAATGTAAGGTACAATGGTCTCACTGCGCTTTCGAAGCTATGAGCACTCGATTGAGAAACAGATCTGTATGGACTGATCATAATTGAAAGAGCTCTCCTCGTGTAACCGAGTAGCTCTCACGACTGAGTTACGACCTAGTTGTCAGACAGAGCACAAAATGAGAATTCCAATTTTGTTGATGGCATAACGATCGAAACGTAATTTCACGAATACCAGTAATGAATCATTAGCGCTAATGAGTCGTTAACTTGAGAGGGTAGGCCCAGTAATATTACATCCTGTGTCAATCGCGGGCTAGTAGTTTGTAGACTTATATTACAACCAGTAATAATTTAAGGACAGGTGTTAAGGTAATACAAATATTTCATATACCATCTCGGAAATAGATTAAAGAGAACATTATAAATTTCTAATCTCATGAATTAATGTAGCACTTTGGATATGGTTTGAACTGACAGCTAGACTGATTCACGAGAAAGAGATATTTATGCATTCTATTATCGTTATGCCCGATAAGTTGTCGGGGCTATAGATACTTGGCGCTATCTGCACAAAGCCAGTGCAGATCACTCATGCTGTATAGTTGGAGACAAGAAGCCATTCCAGAGCTCTGCGACCACGATGCTCTTACACGCAAAGTTTCTGTGCCTAGATCACATTTTACTTATTCGAATTGAAATTTATACATTTTTCTAGATAGCAGCTGGTATTTCCCCCTCAGATATTTTGCACACCAGATGGAATATTTTCTGTCTGTCCTGGTTCTCCAACGGTCCTTCATAATTCCGATGGAACGTCGTCTGCTGCCGGGGCTTGTTTCGACTCAGATTTTTCAGTTTTCACACAAACTCTTCTCGCAGTGTCGTTTGTCTCAACTCGTCTTCACTTACTTACATTTCTTTTTCTAAAATCTTGTCTTCAAGCCTTGTATGGTCCCTTTAAATATTCCTTCCACCTTTGAGCTAGCCTGCATAACGCAGTTTATCAATATTTGTCAGAGAATAGCCCATATATCCTTGAAAGACACAGAAAAATACTATGAAAAGCTGCGAAATAAATGCAGTGTCAATCATAATAAAACGACTCTTTACTGCTGCGGTTCTCAATCTGCAGCTCTCCACTCTAGTTTAACCTGTGCAGCTCTTCTCATTACTGAAGCACTCCTGTAACCGCATTAAGTTTAAGCCACTTACTGTGTCATACCTTGGTCCACCTCTTCAACTCTTAATTTCCACTTCCAAACTTTACCTTGGTCCACCTCTTCAACTCTTAATTTCCACTTCCAAACTTTACCGAACTGACTACTTCTTCATACCTCGAGACATGTTCTATGAACCAGTCCCTTCCTCTAGTCACGCTGTGCCACACATTTCTTTTCTGCCCATTTCGATTCAATCCCTCGTCATTTGTTTTCTGATCTATCCATCTAATCTTCAGTATTCTTCTTATTACCACTTTTCAAAAGCTTCTATTAGCTTGTTGTAGGAGCAGCTTACTCTCCACGTTTTATTTCTGTACAAGTCCAACCTCCAAACAAATGCTTTGAAAAAAGATATTCTCTTACATAAATTTACATCAGCTATTAACAAATTGTTTTTTAGACGCACTTTCCCTGCTGTTGTCTGGCTGTCTATTTACCCTTACTAATTTGGCCATCATCAGTTACTCTGCTGCCCAAGTAGCAAAATTCATATACTATTTTTTAACAGCTGATTTTCTAAAATAAGTTGCTCATCATCGCCTGAGTACATTCAATTTTATTCCATTCCCCTTGTTTTACTTTTGATTGTGTTCATATCATCACCTCTTTTCAAGACACTATCCATTCCCTTCGACTGCACTTCCACGTCCTGTGTTTACTCTGCAAAAATTGCAACGTCACTGCCAAAAATCAAATCCAAAAATCTTCCCCGTCAACTTCAGTTTCTTTTTCAACTTTCTCCTCAGTTTTCTTTACTGCTTGGTCATTCTACGTATTGATTGACAACAGGTATAGGATTTAACTCTGCCTCACTCCCTTCTCATCCATTGCCTCCCTTTCATGTCCTTCGGTTCTTGCATGTGCAGCTTAAATGACCTTCCGTTTCCTGTATTACATCCCTGCTACCTTCAAAATTTCGGGAATAGCAGTCCAGACCACCCTGTTAAAAGATTTGAAAGGTAAGCTTCTATGTGTCTTGAAACACTGCGCGATCGATAGCTCGCGCTACGTCTCCTAGAAGAGAATCCTCAGTGCGAAAGGAGCGAGGCACGTTTGTTGCGATTGACGTTGAGGCGCTTTCCTGGTAAAGGCAGTTAGTGGAGCAGTACGGACATCTCAGGCCTGCGGGGCAACAGGCAAGCTTTTTGTTCTAGCGCCCGTGTGACTTCCAAGTTGGTCTTGCTGAGCATCTTCCCGTCATCAGGGACGTGCACCAGAAACGGGAGTGGACGCAGTACTGCATTCGATGACCAGGTTTGCAGACGAGCGTTGGGTCGTCGTCATCAACTCATCTCCCTGCGGCTCCATGATCTTCCACTATGTGTCACCCCACAGCGGTTTTGCATGCCCGGCGAGCTATTCTTAGTTGGCTACTTCAATTCCGAGACCACGCGGCGTTCATAAAGACTGATGTGTTTGGTTCTGCTGCTTCTATATCGGAGTCGGTTCACCCTCCTGTCGCTGTTGCTCCCTATTCCTGTGTCCGACCAGGCGATTTGGGGAGCGTGTCGTTCTTATCAAAACATAAGAATTTCCATTTGGTTATTATCACAGAGCTATAACTTGAGTGTGTGTTTTAAAGTATTGAGGTTTTGTAAATTTCTTTTATCTTCAATGTCATTAATCGTGACATTCACAAAATTTTTCTTGCATATTACTTTCTGTACTAAATCGCCAAGTCGCCTTTGTTAGCTTTTTGGAATTCAAAAGGTTACGTGCCTCACCGCGGCAAATCTTGTTGCTTGTATTTTTATGGACTATATTTGCAAACCAAGCCTGTGTTTACGTATGTGAGATTCATCAGACAACTGTTGGCATCTTCCTTCCACCTACGTTTCCCGTCCCGTTGTACGGGTAAGTATTTACTGTTTCCGCCTCGTGGCATGACTTGTAGATGAATCTCAGTTGGCGGCTGAACTTCTTTCCTATCAGGTGTAAGTGAGGGTGGTTGCCTTGGCTAGTAACCCAATTTTCTCTTAGTACATTTTCAGAAATGATACTTTATGTCTACACTGCCAGCATCTAATCTGATGACCTAAGTTTTACTTATTTTACTTAAACATTACTTCTCTCTTCATCAGGCTGTCATTCTATGTTTGTGCCTTGGGGCATGTTCCGACTAGTTGCTTAGAAAAGGAGTGTGGTTGGCGGCTTATCGGGTTGGCCGTAAGTAATTTCGGGTCCGGAGCACATTGCCCCACACGTGATGGTTTCATATCAAGCGGCTTTGATTGCTTTGTTTCCTTTTAATGAACTCCTTTTAGGTAAACCTGAATTATCTGTTGTATTTTAGGTAACAGCAACAAAGGCAAAGCAAGGATAATGGAACGTAGTCGAATTAGATCAATTGATCCTAAAGATTAGGAAACGAGACACTTGAAGCAGTAGATGAGTTTTGCTGTTCGGGCAGCAAAATAACTGATGATGGCCTAAGTAGAGAGGATATAAAATATAGATTGGCAAAGGCAAGTAAATTATTTCTGTAGAAGATAATTTTTTTTACATCGAATATAGATGTAAGTGTCAGGAATTCTTTCCTTAAAGCATTGGTCTGGAATGTAGACATGTATGGAAGTGAACCGTGGACAAATAATAGATTAAACAAAAAGAGAATAGAAGCTTTCGCAATGTGGTGGAGTAGAAGAATTCTGGAGATTAGATGGGTTTATCACGTAACTAATGAGGAGGTAGTGAATAGCATTGGGGAGACAAGCAATTTATGGCACAATGTGACCAGAAAAATGGTTTGGTTGATAGGACACATTCTGACGCATCAAGGGGTCACCAATATAGTATCGGAGGGAAGTGAGGGTGGCAAAACCCGTAGAGGGAGACCAAGAGATGCATACAGTAAACAGAGGCTCGCACAAGATACAGTAGCATGGAGAGCTGCATCAGACCAGTCTTCAGACTGAAGGCCATAACAACAACATATAAGACAAACATATCCTAAAGATCGTTGTGGCCTAGCTATTTGAGAACTTTATTCTTAGAAAATTTGAAGAGGTTGTTATACAGCTTCAGTTGGTGAACTATTATCTTGATGAAGAAGTTGAAAAAATCATCCCAGCAGTTGCAAACCCAAGGCTTATTTAGCCCTTGACATAGGTTCGACATTTCTAAAATTATATTATTCAAAAGGAGTGGGTCTTGTGAAACCTTCCCGTCTCCTCTATATCTCTCTTTATTTTTTTTGGTTACGCATCTTTCCATTCTACAGTAACCTATGAAACATTTCCTTAGGATTTCTATCTGTCGCTTAAGAGTAACAAATGAAATCTTTCCTTTCAAATTTATCCTCTTTCTGAATCTTTGCATACAAATTTAATTGCTGCTTATTAGAAGTGATTTTCTGATTATTTCGACGAAACATATAATGTGGCGCCGTAATGGCCCTCAGTCATTATCTGCAATAACCGAAAACTGTTCCTTACCTTTTTTAATGTTGCTGGATCGCCATCTGACTGCTACATCGTACTGCGACATGAATATACTTACTCTGTTTTACTATAATCTATTAGCTGCTGGTGCACTATCATAATAAGTGGCTGTATTTATTACCAAAGCTGACGTTATTCTTTAATAGCAAAGCTGGCCTTATTCTTTAATTAATTTGACTGAAGTTACGTAATTCACAGTTACACTTTTTCGTGACAACAACAACATTTTTGCAAAGTTTTACGTTGATGGTTTTTTGGATGGATTATAATCAGTAATGCAACATCGCTGGCAAAAATTAATTATATCCTGAAAACGTTTCTTCAAATATTTACTGCTGGTAATGAAATGATTTTACAAACGTTTAAATGGGACTTACTTTTTACAATAATCTTACAACTAGCATTGTGCAAACATATCTCCAGTACTCTTGAGTTTCGCAAAGAAAGTAATTCAATAATATTAGTTCCTCTTATGATAATAGTTAGCTGATGTCTCTGTACATCCGTTTATAATCTCTTGTAAATCCTAGCTGGTGGCTGGCAGGCACACTGTTCCTCTCAACTTCTCGCTTCAGGCCTGCTACCAACTCGCTTCACATCTCTCTTACTACTGACTTCCTACGAACGCTAAAGTGCGGTCTCTCCTGCCAACAATACTTTGGTGCAGACATTCCCTCCTACCACAGTTATTTCCAACATGACAAATATTAATTATTCCAATTAATCCTATTAATAAAATATAAACATCTTTCATAAATTGTGGTTTGACAATAGACAATAGAAATATACACATCTTTTATAACCCTCCGCTGGGTTTCCTTAAAATGTTCCTACGTCGTGAGTCATTTGGACTTGACGTAAGGAGAAAATTTGATTTTAGAAACATGTGTAGTAATAAGTAAGTTAATGATAGAATGTTTCTTTCAACAAAGCACATATATATACTGTCATAAGAATTTGTTTTCCTAAGTCTAACAAAGAGAATATTCAAAAGAGTATACATCAAAATATACAAATAATATGAGTCAGTACTTTGGAAGTGTACATCAGGTAGTAAAAGTTATTTATATCTCTAATAGTAATAGATGGAAAAAGTTAGAACATAGTGTATGTTTCATTATAAATTGGCATCTATTAGTACCATATTCAAGGAAGGGAAAAAAAATGATTGGATAGCATGGTCAAAGCACTGACAACTGTCTGTGAATGCACTCAAAAGTCCATTTCTTTCCCTCACATAGCACAACACCTGGTTTCGCCATGTGTTTTCGTCTTCTCTTTGATCCATAGTTTTAGTGTAACCAAACACTAAGTTTACCGTCGAATTGCCTGTGTTGCCGCAGCTACATCAGGTACAAGTTCCAACTAAAATTGTCCATTAGTAGTGATGGCGTACATCTTGGTATGCAAGCACCTATTGACGTACATCATGACTGTGGTGTGCATCTTGGTATGCCGACACCACAAAGAAAACATTGTACATTGAAGTAACGTGGTTAACTATTCACTTTGTTTGTGCTCCATAACCATGGGGATGCACAGGAATTAAGGAACAGGTATAATCATTTTGTCAAAAGGTTCACGGATATGGTGATACCATTATTACCAAATTTTACATCATCTCTTTCTTCTGTCCTCATAAAAATTATTTATTTTACGTGTGACTGTAGAAAAAGTTTATAATTTTTAACAATTACAAAAAAAACATTTTCCATCTGTAGTGAATTCAGCCTACAGTACATATGACATTACGTGACAATGAATAACATAAACCAATTTTTCTGTAAGTGGAATTTAGTAGTACATTTAGACAACATTTTAAATAAAATAGACAAGTTCCTTTATACAAACTATGTCACTTTCTGTGACTTTATCAGATAATTTTCCTCTAAATAAATCATAACCTGGTGCTCTTATAAATAATTACATAAAGGCACTGTTATATTACTTCACAGGTTGTGAACCCACAGTTTTTGAAATATGAAAGTACATTTTGACAAACTATGTCACTTTCTGTGACTTCAGTATATTCGGTAATGTGGTCGTCGTTACGAGTCATATTGTCAGTCAACTATATATTATATTTGAGTTGTGTAGCACACATCGTCATTGTTATTTAAGAGAAAACATTTGTATTTTACGGAGAGTGTGAGTAGGTATGCTGACATTTGGTGTGACATGTTTTTCCTATATATGTATCTGATGTAAAATATATCATGTTTAATGCAGAAAAAGTTTTTCGAATAGCAAAGTACATGTAATAAGCAATTTAATGTGGTTTCTCCATCCGTAGTGCTGCACTGCGCTGTGTCACCTGTTATCAAAATAAACCATTACTAAATTATATTCCTTACATACTAACATTTTCATTCTCCTCTCTCCTTTGTACCTCGTGTCATGTCTCTGAATAGCCTATAATAAAATATTCATTGTTAATAATCATCAGCGCACTGCATGACATCATTATCTCTCTGTATTACCCAATGTTCATGGTTAATAATCGTCAGCGCACGGCATGATTTCAACATCTCTCTGCATATGGAAAATCGCGTTATCTCTCGGCATGACGTGTAAAGCATTTATCCACATTTCTCCATATTAAATACTTATAATTAAAATTACGTTATTTTGGTGAACTATGACAACAATGCTGCATGCACTGGTTAAAGAATATATCTAATAGCTACTACTGTATGAAAATAATTTGTACGTATTATACATTCACATTTAAAGTAGTCCTGTTAACTGCTTCACTTACCTTACATAATGTGAAATAAATGTCCTGCGAGAACGCTTCTAAGACTGCTATTAATGTTCATTGTATTTATCTGCGGTCGAATCGAGGTAACCTGTAGTGCACGTAAATAACCAATTATTAGCTCACTGCGTTCAAGCTTGCTGGAATGTGTCAAAAAGCTCATTCTTATACTCTGTCTATATGTATCCCTGTAAGAAGGTTTTTCTATTTTAAGAATTTCTTTATGTTTGACATATGATGGTTTCCTCTCGATTTTTTTGTTCTGAGTGTCTCAATGTGTACTACATTAGCGTGCGGAATGTTTCGAATTATGTACGGTCCTGCATATAGAAGTTCAAATTTTTTGCATCGGTTCGTCCCTTTATGTGACAGATAATGGGTACTGACTAGTACGTTATCGCCAATCTCGTACTTGCGTAATTTACTTACCTGCTTCTGCTGTCTCTTCCGACGATCTGCAGCTCGTTTAATGTTCGCTAATGTCATGTCTATCATCTCACAATGACGAAGTCTACGCTTCTTTGGAAAAGTAATCATTTCAGTAAGATTATTCGGTGGTTCTTTATTCGTCAGTTCTACAGTTGGTGAGAGCATCGTTGACTAATTAGGTATTGCATTTATTACTTCCTGAAACTGTGAAATGTATTCGTCCCATGTTGTATGCTTTCTGTGCAATAAATTCTACATAGTTTTCCGATCTCTTTCATTATTCTTTCTGACGGGTTAGAAGAACTGTGATATCTTGATATGTAAATTTGTGTTATGTTCTTACTCTCTAACATTTGTTTCCATATGTCTGACCTAAACTGCGGTCCGTTATCTGAAATAACCTTCTGTACATGTCCGACTATTGATAGAAAATCTCTTACAAATGCTCTTGGTACTGAACTAGGTGTTGCTTTCCTTAGTGGAGAAAATGTTACAAATTTGGATGTCAGTTCTACGGCTACTAGAATATAACTATAACCTTTACTTGTTCTGGGGATTTGACTGAAAAGATCTACTGCTGCCATCTGTCTTAACTTAACCGATACGATGGGATACAGTGGTGGAATATGGGATACTGTTGATGATTTAACTTTCTGACATATCTTGCAGCATGCTATAACTTTGCGAATGTGTTTTTCCATATTGTTGAAGTGACACTTTTGTCAAAGAATTAGAAAGCATTTCCTAGTTCCGTAATGTGCATAGCTTAGGTGCCTATACCATTTCAATTTGTTTCTGATCCCTTCTGGAATGCATAAAAGCCAATTGTTGCTGTCTGGATATGAGCGAATAAACAGAATGTTTTGGTGTATAGTGTAATTGTGTCTGATTTTTTCTTTGCTCTTGTCTCGCCAAAGCGTTACAATCTCTTTTAGTGTTTCATCTTTCTGCCGTTCTCTCTCTATGTCCTGTAATGCTGATGATATAAAGTTTTCTAAAGCTACTTGTTTAATGTACATAATACTATGGTTGTTGTGGCAGAAGGTATTTTCTTTCTCTAGTCATTTATGGTGAATAGATCTCCATAGTGCGTCGGCAACAATATTCTACGTGCCTGGAATGTGTGCAAGAGTAAAGTCGAACTCTTGTAAACATAATTACCAACGGCTTCATCTATCATGCGTGAGTTTTGCTGATAATAAAAACTGGATTGCTCGGTGATCGCTATATACCGTGGTATGTCTTCCATATAGATAATGGCGGAATCTCTTAAATGCCCATATTACGCATAGCATCTCTAATTCTGTTACAGAATAATTGCGCTCTGCTGGAGAAAGTATCCTGCTTGCAAACGCAATATGTTTAACGATTGCCTTATCGTCCTCCTCTACTTCCTGGAAAATAAGTACTCCTAGTGCTGTAGTTGAAGTATCTGTTACAATGGAAAAGTTTTGTGTTGGGTCAGGATGCGATAACAAAGGTGCCCTTAGTAACGATTCTTTCAAATTCTCGAATTCAGCTTCAGCGTCTTCATTCCATGACCAAATTGAGTTTTTACTTGTGAGCTGGTATAGCAAGGGTGTGTCTAAAGCTTTATAATGAATGAATTTTCTAAAATAATTAATAAGGCCTAAAGATCCCAGAAGTTCCTTATTTGTTGATACGTCGATATCTTTCAATGCTTGCAATTTGTCGGAGTCTCTTGCAATACCTGTTTGTGAACTGATATGACCTAGAAATTTTATTCAGGCTCTTCCAAATTCAGATTTACGCAGGTTTATAGTCACACAGCTCTGCTCGAATGTATTCAGTAATTGTTGAAGGTTGTGTTTGTGCTTTTCCCAGTTTTCTGCTGCGATTAGAATGTCATGTACATATATAATAATTTTGTTTTTAAGATCCTGTGGGAGAATTGTATTCATGCCTCGTATAAAGCCTGCAGACGAAATAGTTAGTCCAACCGGAAGTTTACAGAATTGGTAACATTCACCAAAGTAAAGGAATGCCGTATACTTTCGGCAATTTGGATGCAACTGGATTTGCCAAAATCCTGATTTGAGATCGAGGATGGTATATATGGAGGTGCCATGAAACTTTTACAGTAACTCTTCTAACGTCTGTGGTCAGTCAGTTTGAGTAATGATTATTTTATTAACCTGACGTGAAATAAAACTAAACGGAGCGATCCATCCTTCTTTTCAACGATGTGTAATGGATTTATATATTGGCTTGCTGCTGGTACAATTATACCCTGATCAATCATTGCTCGTAACTCTTTCTTAAGTGCTTCTGTGTATATATGCGGGATTGGATAGTGTTTTGCTTTGAAAGTGTCGTGTGGTTTCACCAGAAATTAGCACATAAATCCTGTCGTCGTTCCTGGAACATTGTTAAAAACTGTTTTATGTGGCACAAGAATATTTTCTAATTCTCTGCGTTTTGTGTCGTCTTTTGCTATGCTGTCTCCAACCTTGCGTGTAATTGTCTCTAATACATTATACTCCTGTTCCTCTTCCATGTCGTTATTATGTGTATTCGTGTATAGTGTGAGATAACAATCATTATCTTTAGAATCTGCAGTAATCTCGAACCTGTGCTTATTTTGTTCTTCTGAGGATACTGTGTTTGAAATCTCAATACCACTTCACTGTCTTCCTTCTGTAATGTTAGGTATGACGTTTTAAAGTCAATGTTCGCGTCGTACTGTATGGGAAAATTCATTACTAATATTATATCAGTTGTTAAATGTGGAACTATCCAACAATGGCTGTGGAAAGTTTGCCCTGCAAAAACAAACGTTAATTGTGTCTGTCTTTTGACTTCAATGCTTTTTGCTGGAAATGCTCCCTTAACTTTAGTTTTATGAAATGGGAATACTGGGTAATCATTATTTTTATTGCATCTGTTAAATGTGTCTTCGCTAATTACGCACGTTGGTCAGCCTGAATCAATTGTTGCTAAAATATTTTGTGACTTTAAATTGATCTGGATTATTGCGTGGCATATAGTTTTCTGCATGATTGGTTTTTCGTGTAACAATGTGTCTCACACATCATCGAATGTAATGGCATTCTCTATCGTTATGTTTTCTTTGTCCTTATCCATAGTGTCGTCACTGAGATTCATCACAGGCTATCTCTAGTCATAAATATTCTGACATTTCATTTTCTGTTGGGGAGTGTTGTGTGTTTTCTATGAGCTGTATGTTCTACCATTTTGTTTATTAGCGGTAAGAGGCGGATGAAATTTTGTGTCTGGTACATTCATACGATGAATTGGTTGTTGTGCACTGTTTGAATTTCTATGAAAATTATCGCTGTAGAATGTCCTTTGCGGTCGGTGTTCGTTTTCTCTCCTCCTGTCGTTATAACTGTGGTTTTATGGCAAGGGACGCGTGTTTCTCTGAAAAGGCTGTCTTTGTTCGTTTTGTGTATTTTGCGGCTGACCCATGTAATTGCTGGCACCCGTCGCATTTTCTTGGCGATGAGTCATGTGAAAGTTTGACCGGTTCAGCATTTCCTGTCGTATATGTGTCGTGTTATTTGGATGGCCTTGTTGCTGTCTTGAATTGTAATGTACATTGTTATTATACTGCTGTTCATTAAATCCCTGTGTGTATTCTCGATTAAAAATTTTCATTTTCGCAGCAAAAGCGTTTATTACGATTGTTGTTGCCAAACGGTGTTTGCTCAAAATTAGCATAATTTCTCTGGTTTGTGTTATCTCGTGAAATTGTTCCTCAATAACTTTAACAGATGTGGCACATCGAAAAAATGCCCGTGCATCTCTGGTATCATCAGCTGGATTTACGAAATATATTTTACCTACATCAACATACAATTCCTTCCGAACTTTTATATATTTCCAGTTATATCATACACTACAAATACAATGTTTATTCCCGGTTCCTTAACTCCATTAACGATACTCTGATGCGAAACATTATTAATAATTATGTTGAAGTCATAATAAACTGGTTGCTTCTACAGCTTACATAATCCACGGATCTGCAAACGGGTACATTGGAATGCGGACCAACTACTACTAACAAGGGAACCTCCCGATCGCACCCCCCTCAGATTTAGTTATAAGTTGGCACAGTGGATAGGCCTTGAAAAACTTAACACAGATCAATCGAGAAAACAGGAAGAAGTTGTGTGGAACTATGAAAAAATAAGCAAAATATACAAACTGAGTAGTCAAGGATAGTGTGAGCTCAGGAGCGCCTTGGTCCCTGGTTCAAGTCTTCCCTCGAGTGAAAAGTTTACTTTCTTTATTTTCGCACAGTTATCATCTGTCCGTTCGTTCATTGACGTCTCTGTTCACTGTAATAAGTTTAGTGTCTGTGTTTTGCGACCGCACCGCAAAACCGTGTGATTAGTAGACGAAAGGACGTACCTCTCCAATGGGAACCAAACACATTTGATCGCAAGGTCATAGGTCAACCGACTCCTCCACAGGAAAACACGTCTGATATATTCTATACGATTCTGGTGACGGCTTGTGCGTCACATGACAGGAATATGTTGTCGACCCACCTAACTTGTACTGTAGTCGACTGACGTCGTGTGTTTCGATGTTTGTTTAGGTGTAGTGTCCCCATACTACGGCGCAGTTACCTCGCATCGGACGGACAGCTAATAATTGTCTTACAATAAAAAATTAAACTTTTCACTCGAGGGAAGACTTGAACCAAGGACCTATCGTTCCGCAGCTGCACACGCTAACCTCGGGACCATGGCGCTCTTGAGCTCACATGGCCCCTTGATGTGGCGTATCTTGCGCGTGGACTACTCCGTTTGTATATTTTACTAATTTTTTCATAGTTCCACACAACTTCTTCCTGTTTTCTCGATTGATCTGTGTTCAGTTTTCCAAGGTCTATACACTGTGCCAACTTATAACTAAATCTGAGGGGGGTGCGATGGGGAGGTGCCCTTGTAAGTTCTCAGACGAATCACAACATATGCGGACATCAACATTCATTTCAACAAATTTCTAAGCTTCCAGTCTTCCTTGGGTAGTGAAAGTGTTTGACTTAGCCTTCGATAAACATAAGATATCTTCGAGAGCACCCAGTCTCCATTTAAATTCTTTCGTCCATTTCTGAAGTGTTGGCCTGCTGAGCACAGACCTTTTCGCTTTCGCAAATAACGATATGCTTTTTGCAATTGAGTTCTTGAAGTCAGCGCATGGGGAATGTCTCCTGGAATCCACTTTCCCCCTTTGCTTTCGTTCAACAGGCGTCGCATTTGCGGCGATGTAAAACATCAGGACATCACAGTGCTCACACTTCTATGTAACTTTCTTTTTCTTTCGCGTCAGATGCTCTCTGTCTTCGCTTTAACGAAAGAACACGGCTTTTTGTTGTTGCTTTCTGTGCGTTTAGTTTTATTAAAAGTTCAGTCCGGCTTTCATTTCATTAATTTCTAAATCCTTACTCACTATTTCACTGAGCTCATGTAGATAATCATTAGCTGTGGTCAAATCCATTTTTTTTATGACACTATTTCTGAAGCCGTGAAAGCTCGTTTTTGCAAACATCTCGCCTCGCACTGTTGTGCACGACTTCTATATCTCTAAGGAATAAATTTCCTTTTATTACTACACCAATTTCTCATTATTAATCAATAAATATAAGACAAAAGCAATAAATAACAGTGATGTAAATTGCCACAATAGCTTTTTTCGACAAAATTTAAAGATAAAATTTTAGAGTATTCAACAGGTTGTGAACTCAGCACCTTCAGCGTGTCAGGAACACATCAGATCTACTAAACTACGCAGCCACTGCTGCATATATTCTTATTGTTAAGGTATTAGAGCAGGACACGAAATGTGCAGATATAAGAGCTCACTCGCAAGTTATACTATATCCATACATTAAATAGTTACCGCAACTTTAGAATACGAAATAAATATCGGCTAATTCTACGAGAAATGGAGCTACAGTATCCAGGAACAAAAGCAAATAAACCTGATTACCATTATTTATTTGTCTGTTACACAGTACTGCAGGTCCTTCACTACTGTAGAGGAATCCAGTACCATATGAAAAAAAAGCATTAAATGTAGATGACTTAATTTATTTTCAGGCAATTTTAGAGTTATAATATTTTGAGTATTATTTACGTACGGACTTCTTATCTTTCCGCTTGCATCCTTGCTTTCTGCAATTTTTTCCCGTTATAGTTTCGAATGATTACGCTGGTGATTGCTGTGAGCAGCAGCTTCTTTCTTGAAAGTAATCCTAAAAGTTTGTATCTCAAATCTCGTTCACAATCGTCAGACCGAAAATGAACCGAACAGACACATAGAGTTTTCATATTAACTTTGAATGCATGTCTGCATCAAACTATTCACTCACATTGCAGGTGCTATCTTTGGTAAAACCATGATAAATAACGCTTGTCGTATTTTGAGCAATATTAATGCATTCTGCCGAGGCGTATTCAAGTGACCATTGCTCATAATCGACAAAAAAGTAGTAATTTTCTTTGGATGCAAACCAAAACTTCGTGTTCTGTCAAATGCGTAGCTACAAGATTTCTCAAAGTGAATCATGACGCGCTATTTTTCCTCGCCAGGAGCCGGAATGGCCTACCTTCTCTTTCTATATACCTTCTAAGCACATAACATTCTCAACAACCAAAACACAATATTCGCTGTTGGCTAACAAGCACACTAAAGTCTAAATTACAAATTAGAGACATAGCAAAAAGTATGAACAAATATCGTAATCGACATATATTGGAGCTGGTAATTCATTGTCTCAGGGATATCTGTAAAATAAGTATTACAGATCTTGAAAACTGTAACGTAGTTGGTGAGGAAATGAAAGAGCCAGCAAACAGACACCTTTCATCACCTCTACCTTAATGGGTTGAGAAGACTTGGAACATGTTTTGGAGTAGACCATCATAGGATATTCCAACTTTCATCATGATATCCTACTATATTGCTAAACAAGAAAATATTTTTAAGGTAAGTGAGTAAAAATTAACTCAAGCAACGACTGAATATTCTGGGGAGAAAATAGTAACGCCTTATAGATTACTGTACGCAATTATTTTTCATTATCCTCAGCTAGCTTGGCTTGAAGAGCATACAATTATCACAAAATCAATAAGCAAACTGTGTTACTATTTAAAATTAATTCCTAGGTGAATAATATTAACTATATCCTTATCAGCACATACAACTATAGAGAATCTAAATGATGCTGAATACGCTACCGTATGTTTAAAATGGTTACTAAAAGATTAAGTTTGTGCAGTGTAATAACATATTCATTAAATTCCAGAAAAGTAGGAAATAGTAGAAAATAGTGCCACACTCCGCAAAAATAAGTGTGTATAAGCAATAATTAAGCAAATCTGAAAATCATTACTAAATTGATCCATATAAAGTTTTAATTCCTGATAGACAACTGAGATAGATGTGTTTGATGTTTTAACACTAAATAATTTACAGTTTACATGATATTTAAGGACACTAAACATTACGACACAAAAATTGCAAATTGCTTGTCATTTTGAGAGAGAGAGAAACTTCGTTTTAGTCCATTAGCCTAGGCTTCCTTAGTTAACTGGCACACTGGAAAGACAAAGGTAACTCTGTTCTGAGGGCACTGATACAAACATTATTTGCGGTTCAAGGGGACCTGTTCATTTAAACGTTTATTAGGCTACTGTTTCAGTGAATTAAGTGCAGATTACAAGCAGGAATAGGCAATTAATTTACATCCTGATTCAGTCATGCAGATTGACACCCATCCACTCACTTAATGTAGCAGCTTAATGTTAGCTACATCCAGACTACATAAAAGGTCCTTATGATCTAGCTACACATCACACTTTCAAGTGTTGAATATGTACCATGAGGAACATGTTTTCCATGTATGGATATTCAATTCTGTATGTTAGAGGTACTCTATAATCTCTGCAAAAGACTAATTCTGCTTACTTTCAGGTCACTCCACCTGTGGCCCCAAGGGATCATACATGAGCCTACATATTTCCTAGCCTGTAATTTTTGTTCCCACATACCATCTCTCCCCGTCTCTCATCTCTCTCTGTTTCCGACTGATATGAAAGCAGAAACAATAAGTATGATTCTCCATGCCTTATATTTACATTTCATCACTGTTATGATTAACACAAACTTAATCGCTTTGTAAAAGACAGCTAATATGCTCCAAGTTAACTATCATATAGTTATCAGGGAAATCTGCTGAGGGTTAACTAGCTCATGTCAGATATTCCAGATAGCATAAAATTCTCACAGAGAGTTCGCAATAACAATAAATATTTACATTAGGATTTTAATATGAAAGGGTAAGTGGCACTTAATGTGCATTACTAAATTAAATAGATCATTCATAAGTCCAGTAACTATACATCAATACTTAGTATAGATCAGTACATTGTTTACATAGGAATTTCATTTTTTTTCACTAACTGCTTTTGTAATCAGGTACAACAGCACTGCCTTCCACTTCAAACCAGCAGCAACCATACCCTTGAGATCAATAATACTATATTGGCCAATAAAAATTTGTATGCTAAATCCTTTTATTGAGAACAGTCTTAAATTGGAGGTTTCTTCATATATATATATATATATATATATATATATATATATATATATATATATATATATATATATGTGTGTGTGTGTGTGTGTGTGTGTGTGTGTGTGTATGTGTTTTCATTTCCAAAACCTATCAGTTAATACAAACTGCAGTGCTCAGTAACATAAACAATGAAAATGGAAACAGCAAAAGACATCTCCTGCACATCTCCTGTAAATAATGCACAATGAATTAGCATGAAACTTTCTTCTCATGTATGAGCAGTTCCTAGAATGAAATTGCATACATCATGGTTACTAAACAAAATTCTTCATATCAACTACATTTAAACACTTTTCGTTATTCCTTGCTACAGCCTCCGATGCACCTCGTCCTAATCAAGATTTATTGCTTCATTCAAAATTGATTCATTCAAAAACCAAATACCCAATACAGTACATAACATGGGCCACAATATAAAAAAAAAATTAAAGGAGACAAAATACATATGGCAATAATAACTACCCTAACATTGTTACGTTTCATTGAGTGATATGAGTACCTTGCACTAGCTCTCATTATACATCGCTTTATAGGCTCCATGATCACTCTCTGTGTGATACACCATTTTAGTATTCTATAATAACTACGTAAATATTCAGGACACTTAATTTTTAGTTAAGTTGCAGTATTCCTACTACACATCCTAAAACAATTACCCCTACAGTAGTTCCACATTAGAAACATGATTGACTGCTTTCGGCGTCCTGCTCCCCAATATTTCGACTACTAATGCATATGAGTGTGGAACAAGTCCCACCCTGAATAGATTGGAATAATTTATAAAAACATACGTGTCAGTACACGTCGCTTGTGGGACAGATTGTGAAATCTATCAGACCTTACCCGATTTTTTTGATACTTTATACCTATCATTTCTTTGACATCTCTCAGCAGCCTTCCATGTTGTGCCATAATTTAGTGAAAGTAAGAGATGGTGCATTTTCTCTTATCTTACTTGAGGGAAACTTTTTATGCAACACTAAAATAACAGGAAAAGATGCCGAATCATTCAGCAACTAATCGATTAAATCCTGAAGCAGGGGTAAATATGAATCTCGAGCTCTATGATACCATTCGTAAAGCAGCAGCCTACACACTTCCCCAAGCTCCATTATGACATTCTCCAAGTGATACCTGGTGGTAAGAAGAAATGTAAACCGTTTGCATTCTTCTACTGTGCAAATCAGTCTTACAAACTATCAATATGAACTGCAAACGATTTCAGCAATCACATTCTCAACATTGCGTAGGAAACGACGTACAAATGCTTGTGTAACACACTGTCTGGTAGCTCTACTCACTGGTGTTGGTAAAGCAAATTTAGACATCAGCTCTACAGCAACAAAAAATTAGGAATAATCTTGAACAGTTATTGTAATAGCTCCAAACATGTCAACTGAAGTGGGCTCTTCCAATCTTGACAGAATAATTTGAAATAAAAGTGTATGGTGTGACACTATTGGCTAATTTGCCACTTGACTGAGATTATGTGAAATGAAATCTGGGCAGACGCCCCTCTCCATATTAAGAAAGTAGTGTTTTCCATTATGTTCGTGAAACTTCTCCTTTACATCACTGTCCCTGTAGCTCAAACGCCGGCCGGGGTGGCCGAGCGGTTCCAAGCGCTACAGTCTGGAACCCCACGACCGCTACGGTCGCAGGTTCGAATCCTGCCTCGGGCATGGGTATGTGTGATGTCCTTAGGTTAGTTAGGTTTAAGTAGTTATAAGTTCTAGGGGACTGATGACCTCAGAAGTTAAGTCCCATAGTGCTCAGAGCCATTTGAACCATTTTTTGTAGCTCAAACATATAAACAACATTAATTCACTGAATAATTTGCCAGGAATAAACAACTCCACACCAAATTATCTCCACTTCACTTCCTAAACAAATATCATGTTTCGTCAAATAAAACTGCCTAATTGTAACTTTATGTTTTTCTTTCTACTTCTTCTTAAACTCTTCCCATGTTGGTCCCTTATCTAGTTTGGCGACGTACCACATTGCGCGCATTTACGCCGAATGATCGAAACACGGTCCTGTTGCACTAACACAGGTCATTCTGTTTCTAAAGGTTTTGCAGAAGGTGGTGGATATGTTTTTCTCTGACTTACGCTCAGTTATCACTTAATTTCGAACGATCACGTGTGGAAAGCTATAGAAGTGGGATAGTTGCAAGATGCGTAGGGTGTGACTGAAACCACATTGGAATTTTACTGTAGCAACTACCTTCGGGAAAGGTGACTCGTTTCAAGATACGGGAGTGCCAGAAAAATGATTGGATAGTATTTGTAATCAAATGGTTCAAATGGCTCTGAGCAATATGGGACTTAACATCAGAGGTCATCAGTCCCCTAGACCTAAAACTACTTAAACCTAACTAACCTAAGGATATCGCACACATCCATGCCTGAGATAGGACTCGAACCTGCGACCATAGCAGCAACATGGTTCCCGACTAAAGGATTGTAATCATTAAAGGAATTGTCAATAGGATCCAACGTAGGTATGTGCTTGAATGGAAAGACCTCATTCGAAATCATGGACATCATCTCTAGCGGATAGCGTAACACTCGAGATCTGAGAAATTAGTGCACATTTTCTTTTGACCTTAACCAGCACATCATCTACTGTTGCCGTTTGTGTTCCTTCTCAATCAGTCATCGCCTATAACTCAGTGAATATATAGCAGAACTTCTGTTATGATATCGAGACAGAATGCGCTACAAATACTATAGAATTACCTAGCAGCGGTGGTGTGAGGGAGTCGCAGATGCTGCTTACATACCACATTCTTTAGCCAAATCACTTTAAAAATGAAGTAATTTTATCATGAGGTTGCATTGTGGGCTACGTGTTGGGCTGATAATACACATGCCTACGATCACCATCACGGCATTTGTCAGGAAAAATCCACCTCATTCAGAGGTAATGTCGTTCCTCAATTTCTAAAGCGGGTATAACTTTCAGCATAGATACTTGTGTGCAGCTGTAGAACCAAGACCGCTTGTGACAGTAACATACAGTAGTTGTTGCGATCGGTTTTTTTTCCATCTGTCCGATTACGTCCCTCTTCCTAAGACACAGTGGTAGCAGTCGCAAGAAAAAACTAAGAGACAAGCCCACCAGTCGTTGATTTTCGGTCAGCATTATTCTGCATCGTGTAGAATCATTTATCGGTCAAGTGTTTTACTTAGTAGTAGTGGGGGGTACGTGATATGTTCACATTTCAGCATGAGGCTTATTAAGAATGTGCTTGTATTTGGACATGTGTAAAGAAAATGACTATATCCATTAATAAGGATGGTACAGATTATTCCATTTCCAGTACCACAGCCATCAACAGAGTGTACTATTACTTTGCTGCTTGTCGAATGTCGTTCAGCTGAGACTGCGATTGTAACAATTCGTTGCAAGTACAGGGATAAAATATATATGTGACCGATTTCTTAGGATAAACATTCTACTTATATGTTCTCGGCCTGCAGCGCTGGTGACATGTGCTGGGGTGATTCACGTTTCCCGTTAACGTAGAGGCTGTCAGATTGGAGATGCCTGTTGGAGAGTAGTAATGTATATGAATCAACCGTATTATCCTCTAGACGACCAAATAGCGAGCTAATACTTAGTGTGCATTGGATAGCTTTCTTAATAGCTTGGAAATTTGAGATTGAATATGTAGGTGCATTTGCACTGGTTTGTTATTCCCACCCCTGTAATTTGTTTGGTTGACTGCCTCTGCACATTTCGTGCCTCTATTTAGTTAAGTGAAGATGGATTGTGGTGTGTGCATCTAGCATGTGGAAGGCCTGTTTCCCAGTTCTTTAGACATAAGGAACACTTTAGTTGCCCTTTTAAATTATAGGGACGATTTGGAATCGACTACATCACCGACATCGGTATTCGAGAGTGATAATATCAGGTTCCTCTATTTGTTTCTTGCTGCTGAGTAAAGGTCATCGCAGACGGGATAAGTTCCTAGTTACTCAATGGTCTAGAGCACACTCTACTTAGCTAAAGTTTCGGGTATGTAGAGATATAATTCCCAGTCCACATCTTCGGAATTATGTTGCGTGAGAGATCAGTAGGATACTGCTGTGTGCAAACCATGCGAAAATATATTTGTTCTTGTAATCCCCAGAGTCTGGAGATGGGTGTAGAAAAAAGCAAGCAGGGAAGCATGTCTGGACCAGAAACAGTACATCGCTTATGACTAGGGGGAAACGGGTCAGTCTTTGCACAACAGTTCTGAGAGTGACTTCGATCCACTGACGGCATTCTGATGTAAAAGGGATGACTTTGTAAGGTGGAGGATATGAAGTGCATGTTTACTACATCGACACGGTACACGCTGATTTATTGCAGGGTTGGAGGTCGGTTTCACGCTCTACTATTCAATCTCTTATCCTCAGTGGGAGAGCAGTGTAATTCAGTAAGAGTATTTCCGTATTTGAAGATATGTATGGCGCTTTGCGAGGTTTAGTTGTCGGTGCAATAAGGCGATCAGTGTAAAATACCTTTTTGGCTGCTGAAAGTCACGTTTGTAGAAAGAAAGAAAAGGTAGTTGGTGCTTCCCTAGGACTGAGAATAACTGTGACTTATAGCCAGTGTGAGTGTAGGCATACCATAATTATTTTTTTTTTGGTGCTGTACAGATATAAAAGATAACTGTACTGTTTGTGTAAAATGTGTATATATTGCAATGTAAAGTTACTGTGGTTTGTGTTGTGGCATAACAAGAGAAGATGACTGTGTGTGCTATTGTAAGGGATGTATAGATTCAGCACATTGATAACTGCAAGGGTATGAGAGAGATTTTTATGTGGAAAATTAGGTGCACTATAGATACTGAGATTCATTATACAGGCACAACCACCACGGGGAGACATTACCTGTACGTCGATCAGTGTCAGACTGTAGCAGCAATCATAATATTTAATTGCAGTTAGACTGGTAAATATGTTCCTGGCTTCCAATGTTCTTGTGAGTCTATTATGTATTTAATTATCTGTAGACAAATTTGTGGGTTTAACTGTCAACACAATTTAGCTATCTGTGCAAAATAATTTTACCACTGAAAGTGTCATCTGCAGAAAGAAGAAAAGGTGGATGGTGCCTTGATACAGGGGACATCAATAATTCGGCGGGTAAATTGGATAACAGCCAATCATAATGCTCGAATCACTCTCAAGACATCCTTTGTGCTGGTATATAGGAATCTGTACATAGCAATGAGGACGTTTGCATATGCTCAGAGCAGGAAGAATATCACGTTAGGACCTCTGGGAAGTGTGCATTCGATAGTATTCTGAGCTATTTCCGTAAACAGGTTCTGTTAGGTAAAGAATTTCGTGCATACAAGCTGAGACATCATGAAAACTACAAAAGCACACATTAAGTATTTCTGGGACACTATGCAATTTACTAGGCTTCGACTTCTTTATTATTTTAGATAGCCATGTGGCTTCTGTATAACATTGAGAACGTTGCTAAATGCACTTGTGATGGTATGTAGCTAACACAGTGATGCATCAGCCACACCTCATGAATTGTCCATTACAATCACTAGCGAGATAGCAGCTTGTGCTATTCTGGAACAGATTTCTGCAGTGTCACTCAGCAATAAGCTCTTTGCCAGATCTCAGGTAGGACGGTTCACACCAGCAGCGGTGAATAAGCACATGCGGCCCACCTTGGAACATCTGCACTTTGTATGTAGGTCTTCGCTCCAGTCCAGTCGCGTCATCAGCAGTGCTTAATTTAGAGAGGAAATTCTCAGGTGTATGAAAGGGATGCCGCCACCTCACTCATGTGGGATGCAAATGCGCGCCTGTGTGTTTTGACTGCTCAAGTTGTGTCACCTCACAGGGCTGTCGGTGCAACTGGGTGCGTGTGAGGTCCAATGGACATGGGGCAGTAGGCAGTGTCTGTGCATGACTGTTGCATTATTTTGCAAGTGGGTCTTTAGGCAGTGCTATGCACTATTTGGATAGTTTACAATAATGAGTGTGTCTACACATCACTGTGCTGCATTATTTAGGAGCAGCTTGCTGGCCTGTACTAAAATTATTTCGGTAAGTTAGGAAGTGTTTGCATGTCTGCAGAGCATTATAAAGGAGCAGTTTACAGGGCCGCAAACTGTTTATTGTGAAACCAGAGTGTATTTTGTATCAGTGTGATAAATATACTCAATTCCTAAATAAAGTGATCCAAAGTAAATAAAGAGCACTCTTTCCTTCCTCTCTCCAGCAGCCCAGCACAGGCTGAGTCATTTTTGTGCAATTTTCCCCCTCTGGCCAATCATCATGGATTACATCATAGGAAGGATAACAGCACCCACTCGTGGCAGTGCTGTGTTCTAGGTGAGTAGGACTCTAGATCTTGTGGTGGAGTCTCTGCCTACAAAATAAAGATTCATGTCCAGCACATGCAGAGTCCTTTCCCTGCCATTTTCCCCCACCCCAGACCGCCATCTTGGGTTACATCACGGAAAAGATAACAGCACCCTCTGGTGGCAGTACTGTGTACTAGGTCAGTTGGAGGTGAACATACTGAATGGCTGTACTGCATCAAGTTGTTAAAATAAAGACTGCTGCATGCAAAATAATAAAGACTTATGTCCAGCACTGGACAAGTCCTTTTCCCACGAATCCATAGGAAGAGGTGGCAGTTGGATGACTTAGGTTAGTGGAGGTATCCCAAGTGCCATATCTTCTTGCGATTATCTTAGGTTAGTATAGCTGTGATGCATTATCGTGTGGGAATTTTAACTTCCCCAACTTTTCTGATGGAGGGGACGGAAAGTGGGTTGTTGGGTTAGTTGAGTTAGCCCAGTTGAGCTATCTTCCGGCCAAAATTCAAACTTCCCACCAAAAGCCACCATCTTGGATGATGTCATGGCCACAATCTTAAATGACGTCATGTGCTGTTGGCAAGTCCACATGCCGCCATCTTCGATAATGTAATCGCCACCATCTTACATACATCTGGCGACAAGGCAGAGTGGCTCAGAGTCACCCTTGTTCCAATACTACTTACCTGATATTTCTCCCAACCAAAATTAGCTAACTGCTCAACTAGAAACTGCGCATTATACCCACTTAAGTTATGGACAGAAATGGGTATGTGTCGTGGTAACTGATACCAAATTGTATGCATCGTCAGCTCCACCACAAAACTTCCCTGTAAGACGACAATGATCTCTACACGTAGTTTGAGCTTTTATATCTAACGGCAGCCCACACCAACACATATGACAGTTAACTTTATCACTGTATAATTGTTTATCCTCCTCCAATTTGGTCATTGGGATTTTGGTGCTGTAAAGCCTATCAACATCCTATGAGTGCTTCTCAAACACAGTGAGCAACCAAACTACTGGATTATCCCCGACATAAGATTCATAGCAGTTAAGACTTGGATCATATTAACATAAAATTTAGTACACTACCGCATACGGTATGTGTTTTTGCGTGAAGAGGATATGTGAGGCTAGGGGGTTCCCTTTAAAGCAGCTAAAAGGGGCAAGGAAACATTCGAAGTCTGCATGTGCAACAAATGGACAATGTTCCTGGTGGTGAGCATTCTTTAATTTAATGAATTTGTTTTCTTCTGTAGGCATAACAACACAAATCGGTTTCCTTGGATTCACTGTCCATCAGTTGCCTTTTTAGTAGTTTTCTAATGTTCCTTATTCCAGTCTTTGAACTCAATATCAATTCTTCATATATTGACCGGTTTCAGTCCCCAATAACCGTCCTCAGATCTACAATATACAAATATATACACCTAGTGAGCAGTGAGTCTTTCAACATAATACAGCAATATGTATCACAATATACAACCAGGGAAATTTACAAATAAAATATGGTAAAACATACCTTTTTTACACCATGTCCTAAAGTGATAAGGCCATAATCGCATCGTCAAAACATATAAATATAATCAGCACAGCATCGTCAGATAAAACTTAAATATGATGTAGAATAGGCCACATCGTCCACACAGTTATTATTCCAACTGCCTACTGAAGTACAGTAGCTACCAGATATCTGTTTTCCTACATCCTCCATACATGTCTCTACTGCGGGCTTAGATGTAGTCATTATTAACGCAAAAAACAAAATCTGATGGAATCACATTAGGTAAAATACATGCAGCAGACTTTTAAATATTGATAACTACCATAGAAACAAATTGTGGTACATATAAAGACGAATACAGTTACCCACATAAAATTATTAAAAGGAAGTATGTGAAGAGAATAGATCCTACCCTATTATCGTGAATTTACTGTCAACAATTAATATACATAATAGATTGCCTGTAGCAACCTATAAATTGTCTATGAAAGATAAAAAGTCTATATGACAGCTGAGAAAAGACAGATCAATTATCAGCGCCCTCTGTTGGGTCGGCCGACAGGATGTTATGTAGGCGCGCACTGATCGTAAGAACTTAACCACTAGAGGGCTTTACATACATCGTGATATTTCTCCAGAGAAAACGTTTAAACAACATATTAACAGTCAATAAATAGGATTGTATAGTTTGGCTATACATTCCTTGAATAGGTAGGACATAATCAGTTACGAGATCTGAGTGATTAATCTACGGAAGTAAGGCAAATGCTTAGTGTTCTCGATATAAATCATCAAGTAAGGGTAGGTATAAAAAGGTGGGAGATTATTTGGTTATCCATCCATCTCCGGCGGTACTCCGCAAGGATACCGCCCTTCGAATGTGCCAATCCAGCACTAATCGAAGTGTTAGGTTTTCCAGGAGCCAGCCAGCCAGCCGAGCAGCAGCGGTCCCGGCCAGCAGCAGCGATCCAGCCGACAGCAGCCAGCCAGCCCTCCAGCAGCAGCGATCCAGCCAGCCAGCCAGCACTCCAGCAGCAGCAGCTGCGGCCCCGGCCCCGTCCGTAGCAGCAGCAGCAGCGGCGACAGCAGCTGCGGCATTCCTGCCACCTGTCGTCGCCGTCGCCGTCAGCGCTAGCAGCGTGGGACTCTGGTCTTCGTCCGTCTTCGTCTTCATCCGTTTTCGTCTTCATCTGTCTTCGTCAGTCCCCAGTTTTTGTCGTTTCTTTTTCGTCCTGTGCGTTTTTGTTTATCCCTGTCGTCATGTCAGCCCCCACCACCACTACCACCACAGCCATTGTTTATACTTCCCCCTCCGCCACCACCACCACCATTACATGGTGTGCCCAGTCACACTCCCCCCTTTCCATCCCTCCTCTTCTCACTCTCCCTTAGCCCCCTCTCCAGCTTCTTCCCCCCGCTCCTCTCCCTCTGATCCTTTCCCCCCACTCCCCCAGCCTGTCACTGCAGCTCCAGCTAGGGTGGGGGCCCGTCAGGCCACTGCCCATGTCCAACTCTCCCCATCGCCTTCGCCATCACCGCCACCACCATCACCGTCGCTGTCGCTGTCGCCTTCACTGTCACCATCTCCGGCGCCGACTGCTGCGTCCACGCCGGGACCTGCCCCTTCCCGCCACCTCCCTCTAGCTTCCGTCCCTCATGTCACCACCCACCCTTCTGCCGCCGTTAAACACCCTATAGGCACAACCACCTCCTCCGCTCCCAAAAAGGCCCCGCCCCATCCTCCTTCCCCCTCAGGATACCAGGGATGTCCCCCACCTTGCCCTGCTCCCTCCGCCTCCTCCTCCTCCTCCTCCTCCCCCCCTCTTTATACAAGTACCTCCTCTCCCGTCCCAATCCTTCCCTTCTTGAGGCCCGGAATATCTCCCTCCCCCTCTGCCAGCACTTCCCTGGTGCCCCCATCTCTCTCCTCACTCCCAGATGGGACTCCATTCTCATCTCCTCCCCCAGCCCCACCCTCCATACTGACATCTTCTCCCGCCCCCCATCAACCGTTTTGGCCCCAACGCCTCCCTCACCCCTGCTCCTTCTCCATCTCCTCCTATCTGCCAACCCCAACCCTCGCATTGCCCGCCGACCCTCACTGCCTTGATCACTCGGCTCAGTCTGTTGATCACAGAGGAGGAGTTCAAGGTGCATCCCACGCTGGAGGAGCGGGTGGTCCGCCGCATCTTCAACTCAGCCATCCCCACCCGCCTTATGGGGGTTTTCTCCAAGGACGCCCCCTCCACTGACTGTGTCCTGAAGGAGGGTGCCCTCCTCTTCAACCAGCGCTATAAGGTCGACCCCTACCGTTCCCCTCCTCAATCCCTGTGCTGCCACAGGTGTCTGCGCTATAACGCACACCCAACAGCTGAGTACCATGAGGCCTCCACCTGCCCGCATTGTAGGCAAGTGCTCTTCCTCCGGCAGTGCCCTAACCTTCAATCCCCTCCCTCCTGCAATACCTGCAATCTCTCCCATCCCACCTACTCCCAAAAGTGTAAAGCCCGACCCCCACCGACCACTCCTGAACTCACCATGCCTGTCCATCCTCTGGACGCCCCCACCCCTCCTGGCAATTCCCATCGTCCCCCCCCCCCCACCGCTGAGGACATCATCAGGTTCCTCACCATTGTCCTGCAAAACGTCCACCCTTTCCAGCGCCCTCACAGCTCCAACAGATCTCCCTCGCTGCCCGTTCCATTTTCCACTTAAAAATGTATGCCACCTACTCCAACAACCAGGCCCATTTCACCTTCTCCCGTCTTGGCACCCTTCTCTAATTTGACTGTCATGGCACGACAGCACCATATCCTTTTCAACAACATCCGCTCCCTTCCCGCCAATAAGAACCTCTTCCTGCACACCCTTGCCACCGACCACGTGGATGCCTTCCTCCTCAATGAAAATTTCCTCCAACCACACCACATCGTCCACATATCGCCCTACCTCCTTCACCGCTTCAATAATCCCCTCCCGATTGCACGTGGCGGAGTTGCCATTGGTCACCACTGCCAGATCCCAGTTCGGCTCCAACCTCTCCTTCCCGACCTCACCAAACACCTGATCCTTAGTCTCTTCTTCCCCGGCCTTACCGTCACCTGCGCCACCATCTATGTCCGCCCTAACGTCCCTAATCCCTTCGACTTCCTCTCGTCCATTGACCGTACCATCTCCTCCTATGTAATCACCGCCGATCTCAACATCCATAGTCGTTCCGCCGCCCAGTTATGGCGGTGGCATCGGTTCCTCTCCTCCCTTCAAGGCGACCTCATCCCCATCCCCCAGCACACCCATCCCGAATCCAACTCCCAATGTTCTCCTTTCCTCCCCTAACCTCCTTGGCCGCATAACAGTGGATGTCCTGGAGCCTGTTGGTAGCGACCATCTCCCTGTCCTCCTCACTGCTTCAGATGGTCGTCGCCCCCGTCCTGACCCTCGTAATGACCCTCCCCCAAAGTACGTCCATGACTATTCCCATGCCAACTGGAATGCCTACCGGAATACCCTCTCCACCCAGGTCGATAGCCACCCCTTCCCCTACCACCACCCTGACGATGTAACCCATGCCGCCTCCTTTCTCCAGCAGACCTTGTCTGAGGCCGTGGAGGCCCACATCCCTACTGTCACCATCCACCCCCACCATCCTACCTTACCCCCATAGGCCGTCCTCCTCCTCCGTGAATCCTGCCGTCTCTGCCGAGCCTTCCTCCACACGCGTGACCCGGACACACTCCGACGCCACTGGCAACTCCAGCAACACATTCGAAATTTGCTCGCAGCTAAGAAATGGCGGGACTGGCGACAGACATGCACCCATTTAAATGCTACCCTACCTATAAACTCGTCCAAGTTCTGGTCAGCCTTCCATCGCCTTACCGGAACTAAACCCTCCCCCTACTATCCTCTTCTCCATGATGATCACCGCTTCCCTGACACCCTTAGTAAGGCCAGTCACTTTGCCTCTTACCTCTCCGGTGTCTTTTCCATCGCTGATGATCCCCAGTTCGATTACTCCCTCTTCCCGGGTGTCCTCGATCGAACTGACACCTCTGTCCCTGCCCTCGCACCTGCTTTCCAGTACTTGGACAACATTGCACACACGGAACTCAATGCCGCTATCACTACACAGGATCTCATTGCTACACTCTGCACGAAACACAACACCGCTCCTGGTCACGATCGTGTCACCTACCGTCACCTTCGTGAAGCTCCTGTCTCTTTCCTCTCCACCCTGGCCAGGCTCTCAATGTAGTCCTGTCCACCGGTTACTACCCCGACCTGTGAAAAACCTCCCGTATCCTGAAGTTCCTTAAACCTGGTAAACCGCCGTCTGCCATCTCCTCCTACCGTCCCATCAGCCTTACCTTGGTCTTCAGCAAGGTCCTTGAATCTATCCTCACCCGACACATCCAACAGCATCTCCGCCAACACCGCCTCCTTCCCGTTTCCCAGTGTGGCTTTCGGACGTCCTTCTCTTCCGACGACCTTCTCCTTCACCTCACTCATCTCCTTTCCGAACAGCTTAATTCCCGTTGCTCCACTATCTTCCTCTCCTTGGACCTCGAACGTGCTTATGACCACGTATGGCATTCCGGTCTTCTCTTCAAGCTCCAAATCTTCGCCTTCCCATAAACTATGTCCGTCTGATCAGCTCCTTTCTCTCCCACCGTCTTTCCTACGTCACCATCCATAACACGGATTCCTACACCTTTTTTCCCTCCACCGGTGTGACCCAAGGCTCCGTCCTCTCTCCGCTTCTGTACCTTTTATATATGGCGGACATGCCGCTGCCGACACCCCCCATCCACCTTCTCCAGTTTCCCGATGACACCGCCTTCCTTGCCCCCACCCTGCAGTGCTCCCAACGCCTTCTCCAATCCCATCTTGACTGGTTCACTGCTTGGTGCAACCAATGATTGCTCAAGGTCAATCCCTCCAAAACCCAGGCGATCATTGTAGGCAAAACCACCCCTTCCTTCCGCCTCCTTGATTTCTATCTCACAATCTATGGACGTCCTATCGCCCTCACCCCCACCCTTAAGTACCTTGGCGTCACCCTCGATCGTCAACTCTCCTGCACACCCCATCTCCGGACAATGCAAGCCAAGGCACGCTCCCGACTCCGTCTCCTCAAGCTCCTTTCTGGCCGTACGTGGGGTCTGGACCCCTCCACCATACTCCACACCTATAAATCCCTCATCCTTCCTATCCTTTGTTACGCCCATCTGGCCTGGATCTCCGCCCCCACCCTACCTTTTATAAATCCCTTCAAATCCTTGAACGCCATGCTCTCTGCCTCGCCTATCGCATCCATCTCCCCTCCCCCATGCGGATCCTGTATGATCTCATTCCGTTCCCCCACGTCCTCCTTTTCCTTGAAAGGATACGGATCCTGTATACCTCCCACAAACTCGATCCTCCTCACCCACTTTTCTCGCCAATCCTCTCCCACCCCCACCCACTGTCGAGCCTGTATTCCCATGTCCCACCCAGTCTCCATCTCTCCACCCTCTTTACCCTCTCCCAAGGTGGCTTCCGCCAGCTCCCTCTCCCTGATGAAGCCCTCCTCCCCTCCATCTACCTCTCCTACCAACTTAGATCCTCCCTCCCTCTTCCTGTTTTTGCTCCTTTGGGCACCCTCCCACCCTTCTCTCCCTCCCTCCTCCATTTCTCCCCACTCCTCCCCTGCGCTTCCCCTACCCTGTCCCTCTCCTCCTCCCCCCATCTCCTCAGCCATTGGCATCTTTGTTCTCCCCTCTCTCCCACCTCACCTCACCCTTCCTCCCCTCTTGGCAGGTCCCCGGACTCGCACACGCTAAGTGGACATTCGCGCGTTGGAGATCATCGCCATCAGTGTCTCGTGTGTGCCGTCGTGTTTAGTGTTCAGTGTTCATCGCTACACTCCATCTTTCACCTGTGCCATCGCCACCTTCAGTGTTAGTGTGTCGTGACAACAGTTTGTAGTGTGGATTATCGTCGAGTGTGAATTGCTCCGTGTTTGTCGTTAAGTGTCTACTGTTTTATTACCCACTGTTATGTAACTTATGTATATTCTTTCTGTTGTTTTATCATTGTCTCTTCTATGGCTGAAGAGCAGCGTAGAATGCTGCTGACAGTCTGCCTGTTGTACAGGTTTTAATATAACAATAAAGAAGAAAAAAAATATTTGGTTATCACCACCCTTGAACGTCACCTCTTCTGGATCCCCCATCTCTAGACTATCCAAGTCAAGACACGCTCCTGATTCCATCTCCTCAAGCTCGTTTCTGGCTGCACATGGGGTCTGGACCCTCCACCATCCTCCATACCTATAAAACCCTCATCCGCCCTATCCTCTGCTACGCTCATCCTGCCTGGATCTCCGCCCCTCCTACCTTTTACAACTCCCTTTAAATCCTAGAACGCCATGCCCTCCACCTCGCCTATCACATCCGCCTCCCCTCCCCCACGTGGATCCTGTATGACCTCATTCCGTTCCCACACCTCCTCCATTTCCTTGATCCTCTACACCTCCTGTAAACTTGATTCCCCTCACCTGCTTGTCGCTCCAATCCTCTCCCAACCACGTCCACAGCCACGCCTGCATTCCCAAGTCCCATCTGCTCTCCATGTCTCCAGTCTCTATACCCTCGCCCAAGGTGGCTTCCACCGACTCCCCCCCTCTGGTGATGCCATCATCCCCTCCATCTACCCCTCGTACCAACTTTGATCCTCCCCTTCCACCCCCTGTGTCTTTTCCCAAGGGCACCCTCCCTCCCATCTTTCCCTCCTCCCTCCCTCCTCTCCTCTGGACTTCCCCTACCCCATACCTTCATTCCTCCCCCCTCCCATCTCCTCTGCCACTGGCATCTACACCCTCCCCTCTACCCACCTTTTCCGCTTTGGCAGGTCCTGGGACTGGTACACGTACAGTGAACATTGGCGTGCTGGAGATCATCACCATCGGTTTTTTTGTGTACCATCGTGTTAGTGCCTTTGTCTTTCACCGCCCCCACTCCATCGTTTACGTGTGTCATTTCAGTCGCCTATGTTCGTGTACCAGTGCTGAAAGTTTCCTATTTTAATACGCCGGTGAACAGCTCCATGTTTTTTCTTAGTCTGTGTACTGATTTTTGTCCATCATTTTGTTTTGTTTTTCTATGTCTTCCTATGTTCTGCTTGTATTATCTGTGGCTGATGAGCGGCGTAGTATTGCCGCTGCCAGCCTACCTAGTATAAGGTGTTAAAATGACAATAAAGAAAAAAATTGGTTATCCTAGTACGTTATCGAACAAAGCAAAGTAGGCTTTGGGCACAAAATCTCTTTGTCCATTGAGTACCCTAGTGGGCTCATGATTTTTGGCTTCGAAAACCTCCAACTCCTCCAACAAGTCGAGAGCGCGACCCTTCTCTGCCGTGTGTAGAACGCGTACAACTCTCAATATTGCCTACGGTGTGGCCGGTTTCTGCCAAATGCATTCCCAATACAGTTTTTTTATGTGCCTGCAAATCCTCCCTCAATCTAATTTTAATTTGACCGATATAAAATTTGCCACATACACTACAAACGATCTTGTAAATCCCAGAATCGTGAAATTTATCAGAATCTTTGCTCAAATTATGTTTTACACGGAGTTTCAGTGTGTTGTTAACTTAAAAACCACATCTAACCTTAGATTTACTCAAACACTTTTCTACTTTTTGGGACATTTTTCCGTAAAAGTTTCATTCGAATAGTTTTCAGGTTTTCGTTATTCTTTCTTTTTTCTAATGATTGTGGGCCTGCCTTCTATTTACTTTCTGGGTTTTTATCTTATTGTATGAGCGCATAACATCTTCAGCAGAGAAACCGTGGGCTACTGCAATTTGCCTTAATATACTAAGTTCTCGGCGTATTTCATTGTCGGCCAATGGTAATGTAAAAAGTCTGTGGAGCATAGAGGTGGAAAAGGCTCTTTTATATCGAGGAGGATGGCATGAACTGGCTCCGATAATAGTATCTGTGCATGTAGGCTTTCTGAAAATCGAAAATTTTTGTCTGTTATCAATCTTCTTAATGGTAAAGTCTGAATAGTTAATAGCGCCCGCTTCTTCTATTTCTGTAGTAAACGCTATTTTTTGGTGCATGTTGCCTATGTATTTATACTTAGCCTTATTTGATGATTTATGTTCAGAACAGTAGGGCTTTGCCTTACTGCTATACATTAGTAGCTCTAATCCTGTAACTGATTATGTCCTACCTATTCAAGGAATGTATAGCCAAACTATACAATCCTATTTATTGACTGTTAATATGTTGTTTAAACGTTTTCTGTGGGAGACATATCACGATGTATGTAAAGCCCTCTAGTGGTTAAGTTCTTACGATCAGTGCGCGCTGGGCGCTGATGACCACGCTGTTTAGCGCCCGTAACCCTCAAACACACACACATCAGTGCGCGCCTACATAACATCCTGTCGGCCGACCCAACAGAGGGCGCTGATAATTGCTCTGTCTTTTGTCAGCTGTCATATAGACGTTTTATCTTTCATAGACAACTTATAGGTAGCTACAGGCAATCTATTATGTATATTAATTGTTGACAGTAAATTCACGATAAAAGGGTAGGACCTATTCTCTTCATATATTTATTTTAATAATTTTATATGGGTAACGGTATTTGTCTTTATATGTATCACAATTGGTTTCTATGATAGTTATCAATATTTAAAAGTCTGCTGCATGTATTTTACCTAATGTGATTCCATCAGATTTAGTTTTTTGCGTAAATGATGACTCCATCTAAGCCCACAGTAGCGACATCTAGGGAGGATGTAGGCAAACATATTTCTGGTAGCTACTGTACTTCAGTAGGCAGTTGGAATAATAACTGCGTGGACGATGTGGCCTATTCTACACCATATTTTAGTTCTATCTGACGATGCTTTGCTGATTATATTTATATGTTTTGACGATGCGATTATGGCCTTATCGCTTTAGGACATGGTGTAAAAAAAGGTATGTTTTACCGTATTTTATTTGTAAATTTCCCTGGTCGTATGGAGTATATTGTGATACGTATTGCTGTATTACGTTGAAAGACACACTGCTTACTAGGTGTATATATTTGTATATTGTAGATTTGAGGATGGTCATTACGGACTGAAACCTGTCATCGTCTAAAGAATTGATATTGTGATGAAATACTGGAATAAAAATTGACAGTATTGGGTCACTGTTCATATTCGTGACTATGTCGCAGTTGGTGAAATTACTTTTCTTCTGAAAATTTATTTAGCCACCTGAAGCAAATGTGTTTCTTACCTTTATGGTTCGACAATTGGCTGTAAAGGAGGCGGGAAATGTCTTTGATCCATACGTAATGCTGATTATCACCTTCAGAGAAGAGCAGCGTGTTATATCAAGATCACGCTCAGATGCATATTTCAAAATATGGAGTGGGTCAACTATCATATTCTTGATGTGCTCATCTGGCTTGCTTTTCTGCTTACTCTTCACGACATAAGCGTGAACCGATATTACGGGATTTTGTGCCTCAAATTTTGATATGTCCTGAATCTTTACAGGGATCTCGACACCGTCAAAGCTATAATATCGACGAATATTAAGTCCTATCCCATATCGAGATGTGCGCTCTGGATTTTGTTTGATTTTTATTTCAGAAGAGAAGATTGACCATCCAAAAAAAGCGTTATCTTTTTCTTTTTGAACGTTAATGGAAGCTCACTTCTTCTTAATATCCTCAGGGAGTTCGATTTAACTAGACAGCCCATTTAACGGATCACAGACGTGATTATAGGTGTCAAGGTGGGGTAATTGGCTGAGTGCTTTAGCTGACTCTCTTACGTTCATCTCAGAAAGCCGCGCCAGTATAGCATCCAAAGCCGGCCGCTATGGTCGAGCGGTTCTAGGCGCGTCAGTCCAGAACCATGCTGCTTCTACGGTCTCAGGTTCGAATCTTGCCTCAGGTATGGATGTGTGTGATGTCTGTAGCATAGTTAGGTTTAAGAAGTTCTAAGCCTTGGGGACTGATGACCTCAGATGTTAAGTCCCATAGTGCTTAGAGCCATTTGAACGAGAGCACCAAAGATGGATTCAGAATACTACTCAGCGACTGATGTACTCCGAGATATAAGCCCATTATCACCCCGATATAATGTAAAGTTTCCTCCTCGGCGGCACCCTGCTGTTTGGGAGGATGGGTCAACTCGCAGCAGAGCACAGCATTACATTTAATCGCAGTTTATCTCGGATCTTCTAGGGCTTTCAGGAGCACTGCCTCCAACACTGGGAGGCACGCTTATTGAAACCTGACTGGGTCACGATACCCCCCCCCCCCCCCCCCAGCCGGATTTTCTATTCTACTAAATGAGGTGCGCCCCTCAAAGGCCCTATGAACCGCAGAGTATTGTAGAGGGGCCATGACACCGCTAATCTGATGACCTTCACTATCAGAACGGGACAGATCAATACCGCTAGCCACAGATTCATTATAATTACTACTACAGCTACGTTGTAAACGTCTCCTTAGAAAAATTATCGAATTACTGTGCTGATAAACCTCTTACATTATTTCATTTTCAAACAGCTGAGCGAAACTGAACGTACCCAGACATTTCGCTCTTTACCTATTCTGATCAACACTAAACTGACACACAATATTTTTTAGCGCAACGCAACCTGACTTTCAGTAATCCCTACAAAAGGATGGCCCTGACAAATATTAACCTATACCTTACCTCACAAAAATCTTCGTTACTCGAACTACTGCAATACAGCGAGGGCCACAACTGCCAGCTAAATAAAAGATTCAAACTACTGAAGGCACTAACTACTGATAGGCATAGTTAGCAAATGAAAGATTTTGATAGAGAACAAACAATGTATTTCCCTTAATAGTGTTCAAAAGTCATAATATATATAGCAGTTCATGACATCCATTCTTACAAATGTACTGTTTCTGATGAACACACGTCCAGATCATCCGCTCTCAAAAAATCCGCCATCTCACATCCCCACACCTACCACTGCTGGCGGCTCACCTCCAACTGCGCAACGCTACAATAGACAACAACAACGCGCTACTCGATATTTATCACGCCATATCTCCTAAATTGTACAACACAACTTTGTAGTTGCCATCAGTAGCATATGTTGATAACGTCTGCAAAAGTTCTCGCCAATAGAGTTGGGAATAGTGAAGAAATAAATTAAAAAGGAAAGTCTGACGTGGAACTTTTACGGAGGAAACGTCCTAAATGTAGTAAGTGACGAACTTTTTCCCGTTACATTTTTTGTGGGGATGACAGCTAGAAAAAGTTTCGGAAAGGTTTGAAATGATTTTTACAGTTTTTTGGAAGTCGATGGGTGCTATTGTTTCTCCTAGTCCAGAGCAGTTTCGTGCGATTCGTTGGCGCGACGCTGTTTCCTGCGCACTGCTAGGAGCTTTCTGCTTAGCACGGGGCAGCGAAATGGAAATGCCGTGTGGCTAGGGCCTCCCGTCGTGTAGACCGTTCGCCTGGTGCAAGTCTTTCGAGTTGACGCCACTTCGGAGACTTACGTGTCGATGGGGATGAAATGATGATGAAAGACACACAACACCCAGTCATCACGAGACAGAGAAAATCCCTGGCCCCGCCGTGAATCGAACCCGGGACCCCATACGCGGGAAGCGAGAACGCTACCGCAAGACCACGAGCTGCGGACGGGGCAGTGAAGAGCGACAGTAGCAGTGGAGACAGTGAATGCAGTGAATGCAGCGCTGTGCTCGAGCTAAAACTCTTAATTTTGGCACTCTAAAAATACATGGAAGTTAGGGGAGAGGAGGACTGCATGTCATTCGAAAGATTACTCAGGGAGCTTTACATATATTATATATTAGTATGCTCCCAATGAGCTTACAGGTCGACTTCACCTGCTGATGACATCAGCTGCAGCTCATAATACTGCTCATTCGAATGAGGTTGTATCAATAGTCAATAGCTTAGAGAGAGTGAGAAAGATGTAATCAAATAAATATGGAGTCAATAGTTCAAGGACTGCATAAACTGGCACGAAAAACATACTCTTATAAGCATGTTATGATTAAAGACTTTGATGTCTTATGACAGGATGATATTGTAGATAATATTCACATGAGAATAATAGATTCAAATATATTTTAAAGGTCATTGATAAATATTCTACATTTGCCTAGGTATTATATGTTAAAACAAAAATGGGGAGAGATGTCACAGAGGTCTCAGACCATCAAGTACGAACTGATACCCGGACAACCTACAAACCAATCACAGTGGCGAGTTTTACAACGGATATTTCAAGACCATGATGTAGCAGTATGGAATACATCACCACTGAAAATTCACCCACCTGAAGACGAGTATCATGAAACATCCGAGCAGAACAATAAATGGTCAACTCTGGATGCGTATTAATCTGCGCAGTTCGTACAAATAGATGACTATCCTCCAGAATTAACTGCACAATATAATCGAACCAAACGTAGCACAATAAAAATCAGGCCAGTCGATGTTCATGATAACAGACTCATGAATGCGGTATACTATCGCATTAAAATGTAGGAGTCATATAAACATAAATTTAATTTGGCTTATTTGATGTATATCTCAAAACACAAGACAGCATTTGAGAAGTCATACCTCCCTAACTGAAAGATTGAGATATTCACAGTTTCCAGAGCGCAGAGAACAAATCCTAGAACTTACATATTAAAGGATGGCAGTTCCACTGAAATATCAGGAAGTGCAGAAGAGCTGAGAATCATATGTGTTTCCCGTAAAACACATCATAAGACATCTAGGGCATAGTGAACTAGTTAAATGGCTTTATTTTCCTGCAGCACAAAACAGTTATATTAATGCTGACGAATTTCTATAGAATGGGGTGTAGAGAGCACAGCCACCACAATAGCATAACATGCGCGATAGGAGACACGTTACATAAGGTGCTGGTATTCTCGGCAAACTTCCAGTTCAGCTCCGTGTTGCATTTCAAGATTCCATGGTATGTTTATGCGGAATATGTTACTCAAGACTATTTGGAAATCCAGAGAATGTGGAATTATGAATTTAGCTGTCGCTGTGGGACCAGGAACCTCCTCAGTGGCGTATGTTAAGGAAAACACCAATAATATCTACTATTTCGGCTATTTAGGAGACCTGCAGCCACCTGAAGAGTTACAGCGATACTTCATCGACAGAGGACGTGTGTCCCACAAGTTTCGTCGCTACCAAGACTTTAATGGTCACCTGTGTGGGCATCTGGTCATCATGTTCCTCGTAACGTTCACAAAGAAGCATATATAATGAGGTGCGTTAAGCGTCCACTCGTCTGCTGAAGTTCAGTTGGAATGTCGTATACTCTGACTTAACGAGAACGATCGTCAGAATTAAGAGCGAGTTACTTCACACGGACTGATCAAAGCGATGGAGACTGGAGTATTGCGCTGACTGCACTGCAGACATTCAACGTAATTCCGAATATAACACAGGCTAACAAACGTCATCCGAAATTAATGGTGGAAACAAATTTTGGAATCAGAACCTAGAGATACGGTTTAGACAATTTAAACGACGTTTTAAAACGGACTGAAAAAGAGATTGCGCTAAATGCAAGCATCAGTACACTTACATTAGAAATGAGGACACTGAAAGCAGCCACTGACTTTAAACGGAAAGATTCAGTAGGACGGCTACTAGGTTTCACAAAAGAACAGGTTTTCAAGAAGGATTCTAATAAATTTTCCAGATCCGGCCAGTCAGTGGATATACTTCCTGTGTCGAGTGTAACATTTCAACAATCTCAATGTTCGATTGTTTCACACAAATTAAGGTTTCTTCCCATTGGTTGGAAGAGAACCGAAGATCGTTGAGAGTCCCACGAACACTTATTAGTGTGGGAAGCATAGAAGGTGTTGCAATTTGCGAACAACATAAAAATTCGATTAAAAGAAAACAAAAAAGTCTGAAGACCATACGGTCTGTACGAGCGAAGCAATGGACAGTAAGCTAGTAATAAACAAAATCGGGTGGTTGATTTTACGACAAGGCATCATTCTCCTTAAGCAACAACGTAAATGTTGCATTACTTGAAATAAATCTACATCTACATACGAGGTCTGTCTAAAAGGTATCCGACCTTTGATTTTCCCACGCAAAATACAGACGATAGCGCGGCACCACTGTACACAGTAAAGGAAGAGACCTTTATACGCATGCGTGAATTTTGTTTCCGCCTTCCAGCACGTCAGTCGCTGCCTGTCGATCGCTGAGGGAGGTGCTACACAACGTGTTCGTCGGGTTACCGATTCTGTCAAGATGACTGAACGTGTTGAGCAAAGATACTGCATCAAATTTTGTCAAAAGCTTGGTGATTCTCAAAGCAAAACAAGTCGTGAGATTCAGCAGGTGTTTGGAGAAGGTGTGACGGGTGTAGCACAAATTAAGGAAGGAGTCGTTCAACAGATTCAAAAATGGCCGCACACCAGCGGAGAGTGACCAGCCGTCTGGCAGGCCCCAAATTGCACGGAGTGCAGCTGTTGTTGAGCGGGTGCAAAATTTGGTAATGGCAGATCGTCGTTTGAGCGTGCAGGAGATTGCCCAAGAGGTTGGAGTGAGTAAATATTATGCACATGCAATTTTGCGTGATGATTTGAACATGCACCGAGTGGCTGCGAAATTCGTGCCCAATTTGTTGTTGCCGGAACAAAAAGACCTCCGTTTTGATGTTGCACAGGACCTTCTGGACACCACGAATACTGATCCTGGATTTGTGAACACCGTGATAACTGGAGATGAGTCATGGGTGTATGGGTACGACTCAGAAACAAAAAGACAGTCGTCGCAATGGAAGCATCCCGAGTCTCCAAGGCCGAAGAAAGTGCGGCAGGTTACGAAGCAAAATCAGGGTGATGCTGACTGTCTTCTTTCATGCTCGTGGAGTTGTGCATCACGAATAAACAGTGGAAGGACAAACAGTGGCAAAGAAGTACTAACAAGATATTCTCTGGCGACTCCGTGAAGCAGTTGGGCCCAAAAGACAACAAAAGACAAACTGGCAACTGCATCACGACAACGCCCTATGATGTATCATGCAGCGTAACTTGCTGTGACAGTGCGAGAGAGAGACCAAGATATTGTTTATTACTCTGTGGCGGTCAGCGCTCACATAATTATTCTTAGGATATAGTTTTTTTTGTTTTGTTCTTGTTAAGAGTAATTTGAGGAGAGGAGAGCCATTCTTGTGATGTAAAAATCGACGCCATTGCGAGTTTGTGATTCATATTGTAAAATATAAGTGCATATGGAAGGAAATCAGTTAATAGAACAATAAAAATATTGTTCATTTCAAGAAGGCACGTCTTATTATACACCCAGCGATATACTGCTATTGTGATCTACTAATATCCCACAGCTGAGAACAGTTCCGACGGGAGCGTTCAGTTCTAGTGAAATAGTTCGATGTTTTCTCGGAAAAGAAGTCACTTCATGGATCATTCAAATCCACAATAGTAACTGGACATTTCTCAGAACTGAAAGCAATCTGATTGCTATGCAACAGAGCCCCGAAGAATATTTCTCCGTACTTTGGTTACCACTTTCAGCTCAACACGGTATCTGCAGCATCTGGAGCAGATTTCTACAACAGCGGAAGAGTGTAATCGCTATCAGTTTCACACACCGCCCTGTGTACGCTGTATGTATTTACCCACAACAGTGAACAAACAGTTACTCACACACATAGAAGTCAATACTAGGTGGTGTGCAGAACCATTTCAGTATAAAGGCCCTGTAGAGCTAAATAGTAATTAGCCTAGTAACAATAGGAGTCTTTATAAATGTCTACCGTTAGACAGGACACGATCCTGATACAACAGTCATAGTGAACATGAAATATAACCATGTTAGTAATTTAGTAATTAATGTTTCATTGTGTGTATATATGTCTAGTTTTATAGAGTAACTACATTATGGTCCTTTGTATGTTTCATGCTAACTGAACGTGCGGGAGTATCTTGTGAAGAGAACGAGTACGCCGTCCCAGCAGCCGAGCAGAAACTTCTAAAAGGCCAGAACATTTGAATTACTAGCTTTCTTGAGCATTTATGCATTTAGTTACCTTTCAGCTATTAATTTTCTAAGTATAAATAGTGTTGCTATATTACTTTTACTAGAATTCCTGTATTTCAGTAGATATAGTAAGACAATATTTTATGTGTTATCTATGTACTGTGTTTGTGTCACATTGTAAAGTGTACATTGACAGCATTAGGACATTAACGTTTTTTTTTGCGTGTGTAAAAGTTCAATAGTCACTTTTGTAGGACTTATTTAGAGGAGAAACTGTCAATTGCTCATTTACATGGTGGTAACTAGATCTATGTTCAAAGGCAATAAGCAAGCACGCATCACAATGCCACAAAATGAATTAAATAGTGTGAATGCATCGTCAACTAGTGCCACAGAATTTAATACCGCCGTAGTTAGAGATATGTCGATTACGGCTGAGCAACCAGCAATAATTAATGCGCTCACGCCGTCGACACAAACGGTTGCTAGTTCCGACATTCATATGTCGAAAGAAGTCCAGAGAAATATGCAGCAACCAACAAACAACATGAATTTTATCTCTGACACAGACGCGTGCGAAAACGAAATGACTGTACCGAAAATTGTGTCGGTACAATCCTCATTAAGCCCAGTGCAATCGCCAATTGCTGAGAATACCGATTTGTTATCCCAGCTGATGTCAAGTTTGACTGTCATAACACAAGGGATTAAGGCATTGGAAACATCGCAATCTAATTTTGCGAACGACGTGAATCGTAGATTCCAAGTATTGGAGAGTGCGCAATTTAATTTGGCTCAGGAGCAATCTAATAAACTAAAAGAAATAAATGATAAGATTACTGAAAAATTCCAGAGTTTGGAAACAAAGCAGAGTCACTTGATTACCAGTCAGGCACAACTCATAGTTACACAAGAACAACAGTATCAGGAATTAACAAACAAATACAAAGACATCTTATGTCGTCAAGATACACTAAATCATCAAGTGCAGGAAGTTATTCATGTACAGAACACTATTGCGCAAGACGTGAATACAATTAAGCACGATAACGAGCAAGCTGTCATTGAGCTTACTCGGAGGATAGACACTCTCAGTCTCGAAGGCGAGAAACACATAGAGAAACTTTTCAATGAACATAAGATCGCATTCTCTAAGGACATTGAAGATTGGGCGAAAGAGCAAACCGAGACAGTGCGAAATTATGTTGACAAAACCTTGAAAGAAACGGTTTCTAACGTGCAAGTTAACAACGAAGCTGCACAAGAACAACTTAAGGTAGAAGTTAAAGAGATTAAGGAGAATATAGGAGATGAATTTCCTGCTTGGAAAGCAAAGATAGAAAATACATTAAAAGCATGCCAGCAAGGTCTAGTTAATACAAGAGGGGCACCTACCAACATTTCTCAGAACTGAAAGCAATCTGATTACTATGCAACAGAGCCCCGAAGAATATTTCTCCGTACTTTGGTTACCACTTTCAGCTCAACACGGTATCTGCAGCATCTGGAGCAGATTTCTACAACAGCGGAAGAGTGTAATCGCTATCAGTTTCACACACCGCCCTGTGTACGCTGTATGTATTTACCCACAACAGTGAACAAACAGTTACTCACACACATAGAAGTCAATACTAGGTGGTGTGCAGAACCATTTCAGTATAAAGGCCCTGTAGAGCTAAATAGTAATTAGCCTAGTAACAATAGGAGTCTTTATAGCCCCCGCACAGTCATCCGACTTGATCCCAAATTTCCTGGCCAAACGTGGAATTACAGCCGTTCGCCAAACTCCCACCTCGCCAGACATGGCTCTTTGCGATTTCTGGTTGTTTCCAAAATTAAAGACGCAACTGAAAGGACCCCATTTTGGGAGTAGAGAAGAGACAATGCGGAACACGAGGATGGAGCTGAACGCCATTCCAAAAGAAGACATCCAGAGGTGTTTCCAACAGTGGAAGGATCGGTGGTCTAAGGGTGTGCAAGCACAATGGGCCTACTTTGAAGGGGATTAGGGTCCCAACCCTGTCAGGTATTCGAAATCTTTTTCTGGCCAAAGGTGGGATACTTTTTAGGCAGGCCTCTTACAGTACATAATCCACACCAAACAGTACACTTTATGGTCGAGATTACTTAGATTTTCTTTCTTATAACATTTTTCTTATAACGTTTCCATATTGGGTGGGGGAACATGACTCTACATGCTTCAGCACTCCCCAGTCCCTCTCACCTCATTCTTAAGATCCGTATGCAGTATGACGATGGCGACGGCAGAAAGGTCATGCCGTCTCTGTAGGAGGCTGGTTTTTTTAACTTGCTCTGGAGCGTCACCTTTTTTCCGATGGTTAGCAAATAAGTTTCTCGACAATCTATTACATTTTCGTGTGGACTCTAGCGACCAATTTGCATCTGAACAGTACGCCTCGAAATCGTTCGATGTCTAACGTCATGCCTACAAACACTGTGATAACGTGTTAGTCGCACTAGAAAGACGCGTTACAGAGTGAAGCTTCCCTGAACTCTTCAAATAAATCCAAGTCTTCCATTCGCCTTCCCTAATATTGATTTTATTAGACCAGTTTCACACCGCTTCTTACTACTGCCCCTCTGTTCTTACGCTTTGTTGCCAGTTAAGTTCTTGAAACGGGATATTGGGTTTTCCCCCTTGTTACTGGCATTATTTTCTGTTTAGCCACATTTAACGACAGCTGCCATTTATCACCCCAAGTGAAATTTTACTCCAGCTGTTACTAAATTTCCTTACTCTGAAGATAACAGATCAGAGGGTATCAGAAAATGTAACTGTACTATCCAAAGCAGCATGTTCTCGAAGATCGACTAGGTAGAACTGACCATGTTCAATTACTCGAATGGAGAATACCCCAATCCATGTCCCCTAATTTCTCGCGCCCGGAAATTTAAAGACTACTGAAACCAGAAATACTCTACCTTTTTCTTAGTTTATCCGAACACTACTCTTACACATGCAAGTAATTAACCAAAACCTTTAACGTTATGGGTGATCACTCACTTACCAAATAAAACAGTTACCAGCTACTGTCTGCTAATGTAATAGCAGATAATGTTCAGCACGCAAACTTCATCTGCACAGCACTACAATTTGTATGGAATTAAATGCAGAACAATAAAACATACAAATGCAGATGAACACCTATAACGTACAAAAATAAACATAGAAAATCAAAAAATTTTCTAACTTTTGCTTCATTAGTATTAATAGAAACTGTTTGCAATAATTACTGAGCCGTAAATGAATGAGGTTGCAAAAGTATTAAGATTACAGAAAGAAGTAATTCAGTCAACGAACTCAAGTTTAACCATTGTTCTGAACGTCACTGAAAATAAATGAGAATAGCTTTACAATATGACACATCACAGTTACGTAAAATGAATGATCAATAAAAGTTACTGTTGTGCCTATATAATGGGTTTTTACAGCAGTGATTAGAAAAATGTAGTTCGTACTTTCTCCTCCCCGTTGTCCCTTTACAATACTTAGCTGATGTAGCCAGCGAGTCGTGCGTGTCCGTGTCTTTAGTCCATGATCCGTGAGAGTGTAGTCCAACAACAGGTATCCTCTTGTTGAACTCCTTCATTGTGGGCAATTGTTGCGGATTTAACAGGAAAGATCGACGTCTGCAAAATTAGTTTCAGCTTACATACTTGCGTGCAAGGACGAACATAGGAAACTTGACGTAATCTGAGGTTATAATGTATACTGTACAACATCGTCAGTTTTTAGGGTGATGGTTTACTAATAAATTGCGGCGCATGACTTTTCACAGTATATCCGCCCGCACTATGAAAGTAAATCAAGCTAATCGTACCGTAAGACATTTTTTCGCGATTTGTACCGAACACTCGTTCTGTGCACTATTGTCCCCGCAATCCCTTCCGTCACGCAGCACACCCCACGTTCACAGTTAGTTCTTGGTATCGATAAACGACAACAAAGTGCGTTATCATATTTTCTATTAGATTTAACTGTCCCTGCTTCGTGCTGTCTACAATCGAAAACGGTTTCATTACGGCGTGCACGCAACTTACCGGTATGCACATCAAAGTTTTATGCTTAATGAATGAAAACGCAGTTCTGGTTAATGAGCAACACGACATGTAAAGTCACTAGTTCTTTAATCGTGATACACATAGAAATGATAAATACAACGGTGTTGAAACACTGATGATTTTTACTGGCCACTATCACATTGCATAGTACTAAATGCACGGCCAAACAGTCACCTCCATTCTGTACTTCTCGCTCTAGTCTTTGTTGATGTTCCTCTGTCGACATATCGGTATAGTTCCACACCATTCATACATATCGCTTCATATAACATTTTCAATGATTCTGATTACGTTGATTTACAGTTTTATGCCAAAACACAGTTTCATGTTACTCTACTCATAGAAACTGAATTAAATAGTCGTGCTAATTAATGAGGGAGCATGCAACATCAGAACAAATGAAAATAGCAATCAAATTCATCACAAGTATATGACAAACATAATTGAAGCAAAAAATTAACTTATGATAGCTTTTTCTGAAATAACGTTTTCAATGTATAATGAAATTAAAACAAAAAATATATAAAAGAAAATGTTGGGAAAAAATGAAAACAAAACTGAAGCGTTCTAAGGGTATCTTCACATTACGATAGTGTAATGGAGTATTATTTTGTAGACAATATAGAAAAGTTAAAAAATTTTAGTTTATCAGACTGAATCTGATAAATAATTAGGTATACTGTGAACTTTATCGGCCATATTAGAATTTCTTTCCGCACACACGACGCTATTTTCGTTTCCGCAGCACATTCGCCGTTCATTATAGCGTACTTTGTTCTTTTAATGAAATACACAATATTTGCGCATATACTACGTATGATCGACGATTCGACGAAATAGGAGAGAAATCAATGTAGGTTAAAAGTACTTGTTCAGCCGCGTCTACCATTGCAGCAAGACGTCATTCGTATCATAGATCACTCGTAATGCACCGTTCCGGCACAGGAACCAGTCGGCTCATTTCTTGGAAAGAAACGCTGGGCGAAGCGAAGATCACGCCTCGTGCGTTCGACCTTCTCCGCGACATTTCGGGGAACGGGAGTCACGTGACACTACAGCTGCTGCCGCCTCTCGTAGCTTGGAAGTTTGTAACAGTCACTCGCAAAGCGTGACACAGGCAGGAGGTAGCGCAGTAGGAAGTGCACATCAAGTATATATGCAGCAGGTAAGTACGCTGAACCTGCACGTTTCGTATCGCAAACTTATATGTGAAACTGTCAGTGAAATAGCGAAGTAGTTATTCTTGGAGCAGGATACGCAGCTGGAAGAGGCGAGTCGCGAAATTGCTTGTTACATCGTCAGTCAGATATGTACCTAACGTTGACTGCTCGTCCCATGTTGCCTGGCAGCTCGCTTCATGCTTTGAGATTCGACTTCAGGTGTTCCCTTTTTATGTCATAAGTGTTCACTAACATAGCATAAATTCCACCGTAAGATTTGGATCCTGGCGTACTTCAAAGTTTCAACGAACTACTGCAGACGTCGGTGCGTGGATGAATTAAGCCTTTAATCGGATTGAACTGGCGATTTTGCGCCGCTACAGAGGCGACAACTTCTCCGATTCAGAAAATCTGCTACTTTCTTATGTGAATGTAGGCTTCCCTGGCAAACTACACTGGCGATTTCTTTTCGGGAAATCAGCCGCTTAATGTGTCCTTGTCGCCAGAAGACAGAAAAGAAATTCGTAGAAACGTCGCTCCAAAACGATCATATTACGCTGCTGCTTTCACGAGGAGAAATTCATCAGTGTCAGTCTGCTAGATTGTCTCACGCAGTTTCTTCGGCCGGCTCATAAACCACCTTTTCAAACCATAAGACGTGTAAAGCGTCGTCTAGACTAAATGTGCACGAAGGTACAAACACAGAACATCGTATATCCGTTGGCATATTTATCTGTTGGGCGTGTATTCCTCCTTGCTGTAGGGACTGACTGCGCTTTTTTCACACAGAAAATCTATTAACTCTTCGAGGTTATGCTGACATCTGTTTAAAGAGGGGCCAAGTGCAGACGAATTTTTTAGTTTTCATTATTTGTTTTTAACCTGATAGGGAGTTTTCTCGTTCTCTTAGTCATAGCAAGAGGCAAGAAAATGTAGGATACTGTTCAGTGACGTCATTTAGGCCTACGTGGAGTCATTTCGGCTTGCTACGAAGTGACGGAATATAAATTAAAGAAAATTAGGGGTTACCTCATAATTCTCTTCTCCAATAAAAGCTGATCAATGTTTATAAAATCAGCTAGGTCTAAAAGTGCTCCTTTGTAGTACCTCTTGATTGAATAAAATTCCCTTGCAAAGGTAAGCCTTAATGATACCTAAAATGGCTAACGTCAGTGCTTACTGATAGCCAGTTAGATTTGTGATATTACAGAGGACCAGTGCAGTGATTGCTACATCGCCTGTGCAATCAGTGTAAATCACTTACGGTCTATAATGACTGGTTCAGTCTTGTCTTTTACATTGTAAAAGGCAGACTTTTGGTTTTTTCGTTGCATACGTTTAATTATCAGAATGTTTACAAAGCATCGGGGTACACTGTTGGAAAAAAAAATTAGTACACCCTTCGAGGTTTCCAGTTCACTTAAGATTTATTGTTGCAATAGTGCTTATGGATTAAATGAAATGATTACATTACAGATCAGAAGCACAAAAGGTTCCAGAGTACTGGATTAGGACCAATGCTGAAATGTGTTTACCGGCGGAGGTTCGAGTCCTCCCTTGAGCATGGGTGTGTCTGTTTGTCCATAGGATAATTTAGGTTAAGTAGCGTGTAAGCTTAGGGACTGATGACCTTAGCAGTTAAGTCCCATAAGATTTCACACACATTTCAACATTTTTTGTTTGTTTGAAACATGTTGGTACGTGGTGTAGCCTCCACAAGCGGCAATGCATGCGCTGACTCTGACATCTAGTTGATCGTACAGATGAAAATAGTGTATTCAGATACGTTGTGCCATGCCGGATCGACATGTTCACGTATTTCTGTAAGAGTTGTTGGTTGGTGAATCGCATGTGTTACTTCTCGTCCCATCATACCCCACACGTGCTCGATTGAAGACACATCCTGAGATCATGGTGGCCAGGGAAGTTGCTGCACGTCTGACAGAGCACATTGAGTTTCACAGGGAGTGTATGGACGAGCATTATCCTGTTGGAACAACACACAACGCTCTCCGTTGGTGGACGATATCGAATCCATTATCAGTACATCTGCTATCCCCCAGGTGGCATATGCCATCATTGGAACACAATGGACGTTGTCTTCCCTGGTGTTCCAACTATTTTTTTTTTTGCCGTGTATGTTAAATGAAATTGTAGGTAATCGTAGAGGTACGGTCTGTTTGTTACTTTCTGCATGTTTGGATGATGCTGATTCCGCAAATGTCGTTCAATAAATGAAAACCCACGCCAATTACTTACGCTGTGCCTGGCTGTCTCGTTCATTGCAACCGTTTCACACATTTATTTATTCTAAGTATTACCTGATCATTTTATTCGAAAAAGGTAGCACTGTGCTTCTGAAATACGTCAGAATAAATTATTAAGCTAAGGCATGTTAAGTTTAAATTTCTTGGAATCTACAGTTTTTTAATTATGTTACGATCATTTTTCTTTGACATAACTGGGCGCGAAAGTGTTTAAATCAGTTTAATGTTTCTATCATGTGAAGTTGCTTTTATACTGCGTAAAGTAAGGTGTTGATTCCTTCTGTACTCGCACTGTACGTTGTCTCGTCTCCTATTATAAAATATATGAAAATATTTTTATATCATATTATATTTAAAAACTCGGCAGTTTCTTATACACATGAATAATGACCAGTTATAAAGGCCGAAACCGGTGGTGTGTGGACTTAATACAGCAGTAATTAAACAATTTGAGCGGATTTTCATTAATTAATGATGTGTGATTCTTTGGTGCGTATCCATTCACGATGATTCGTATTCAGTTTTAGTGTTGAACTGGATTCTATGTCGAATTAATATAATACCTGTTTCCACATTTTCTGAAAGAACCTCTCTATGATGCACAATGCTTAACTTGTACCGTCTGCCACTGGAAGTTGACTATCGCTGTAACATTGTCCCGCTGACTGAAAGAACCCGTGACGAAACTGGTCGCTCTCCGTTGTATCTTTATTTCCTCCATCGGCTCTTCTTGGTAAGGATCCCAGATAGATGAAAAATACTCAAAAGTCGGTCGAAAAACGGCCTTGTATTGCACTTCCTTCGTGGATGCGCTACATTTCCTTAAGGTTCTTCCTATGAATGTGTCTGGCATCTGCTTTTCCTACAATTTTCTTTATAGTCATTCCACTTGTGGTCGCCCAGGGCAATTACTCCTAGATATTATGCGGTAGATACTGTTTCCAGCAGTTTGTCATCAATAGTGTAGTTCTGCAGTAGTAGATTACTTTTTCTATATGTGCGCAGTGTCTTACATACATTTATGTTCAGAGGCAACTGCCGGAGCCTGCACCATTCATCGGTCCTCTCCAGGCCATTCCGCAAATCGATGCTGTCTTATGGCATTGCTACTTTCTTCGAGACAACTGCATCATCTGCCACCAGTCTTAAAATTTGCGACGCTTTCTAAAAGATTATTTTTAGAAATTATAAATAATAATGGACCGATGATGCAAAGAAGTCTTGCATCCAGTAGCAGATCTAGTCCGATACTCGGTAAGCTCGTATTTTTTATTAAACGGCAGTGCCGGACGGTGTTGTATGCCTTCACGGAGCAAAGGAACATGGCACCAACCTGACCGCCATTGTCTACAGTGCTATGGATCTCGTGGAGGAATAGAGCGAACAGTTTAGTAACATCTGATTGCTGAATCCACGTTGATTTTTATAGAGTATATTTTCGTTCTCGAGAACGTTATAATTCTTGAGCGTAAAACATGGTCCAAAAATCAAGATTCACATCAACGGTACAGGCTTTCAGTTATTTTTTTACATGTGCCTTCTTGCAAAAAGCGGAATACTGGGACACAAATCAGTGCACGTAGTAGTCATGAGCTTCCAGAAGGTATGTTGCAAAAATTTTCTTCTGTCCTGCCGAAGTTTTTATCCCAAAAATTTCAACGTAAGTCAACTGAAGTTCGCTATTGCTGTATCTGAAGTGAGGCTTCAATGCCTCTCACATGAGTCCGTACCTTTTTACGGTTGCCTGAATGAATTGTGAACTTTGGAGAGGAGCTTATGCGATTGTAAAGTTCCCTGACACTTCTAAATTATGAAGTATGAGTTGGATCAACACTATTCGTCTGGATCAGGCGTGGCCAAGATTTGCGATCCCAGAGCAGGCTCAAGTCGGGTTAGCGCTCCGGTTTCCCCCTCCACTGCGCTATTCCGAGTAAGTGTGTAAGAGGGCTACATGCTGAAAGCTGCATACGCAGGAAACTTAGGATGACATGTTCGCAATACAGTTCAGCATCTCCTAAAAGGCGAATATTGCAGCACACAAGCAGGATTTTACCACGTTTACTTTCAAATATTTATTTTACTTCCAAAGCAATAACTTATCACTTGATTAAAGAAGCACATAAGGCAGTGCTATTACCCTGAGCAGAACTACGAAAGCTCTACAGATAGGCATTTTACATTAAGTTGTAGTGTTTATAAATTTATACACAGTTTAGTGCTGTAATATGTGATGTCTACAACTAAGATTCGTGATAAAGTCAAAGACATGGAGCTTTTACACAGGTTAAAATCTCTTAAACCTGAATGTTGGTGGGTCATTCTTGATTTTTTAACACAAAAAATAGTTCGCACACATGTATTGTACAACACACTGAAATAACTTTAGTGACATGTCTGTGCTGTTGAGGTTATTGCTCTTGGTGTGAAATTTTAGAAAAGTCTTGTAAGTACCTGGATCAGCTTAAATTGGAAGTAATGAGGTCACTAGCAGTCAAAAGTGAGACGATCTAAAAAATAAATTGAAATCCGTCTTGAACCGTGCTGTCTCTTCGAATCTCTTTCAGAAATTATAATGACTGCACATAGTCAGTCTTTTTTGAACCAGAAATTATAATGAGATGTTTGTTACTTAAACGTTGTCGGCTATGTCTGGTCCACAAACCACTCCCTTGACATGTGGGAAATGTTCCATGTCATGAACCTGAAGCTGATCTTTCAATAGTACTACTTTTTATTTGGTGACATCAATCTTGTCCGCCATATGTTACCAAAAGATTGTCTCGTTCCGTTAAGACACTTACTGAATTCAAAAAACACGCATGATGGTCACAAAAGATTTTGTCAACACTGTACTTAAATTTAACTCGGTTTTTTTCTTCTTAATGGCTACCTTCGGTTCATCTAACTTCCGCTGTCGTTCGTCAGATGACAAGTGCGTCATATCGTCTGCCTGGCTGTGTTGTAATCACGAGCCAGTAAGTGTTTTTGTTGTGAATTGGCAGGAGCCAATTCACGGAGTTTGGAAGAAGCCGAAAGGCACGCGTTTAAGCTCACACAGGCTGGCGTGAGGTCTGGAACAGGTCAGAGAAATAAGACTAGAAAAACAGGAGGTAACTGCTAGAATACTTAACTTTAATCCACAATTGGTGTACATCGCTCTTGACGGTACATTAATAACAATCTCAATATAAACTGGTAATGGCGCCTTGCTAGGTCGTAGCGAATGACGTAGCTGAAGACTATGCTAACTATCGTCTCGGCAAATGAGAGCGTAGTTTGTCATTATAGCATCGCTAGCAAAGTCGTCTGTACAACTGGGGCGAGTGCTAGGACGTCTCTCTAGACCTGCCGTGTGGCGGCGCTCGGTCTGCAATCACTGACAGTGGCGACACGCGGGTCCGACGTATACTAGCGGACCGCGGCCGATTTAAAGGCTACCACCTAGCAAGTGTGATGTCTGGCGGTGACACCACAGTTTTCATGGCCATAGTAAGGTGATGGCATATTAAGCACTGTGCACGGACTTTAAACGATGTGGAAAGTATTCCATTCGGCGCTGAACAGTGTTCCTTCTCCACTTTTTATTTTTTTCAGTTCCAATAGTAATTACAGTGTAGAACGTAATTAATGTAACGCGAGCAGTGTTGTCGGCAAACTGCTTGGCATCTGACAAGGCGAATGTTTGGCGTCCGGCTGCAGCCTTCACTTCCCTGTTCCTCGTCACACCTCAGCCCCGCTCGTGGCAGCGCTCAGAGCTCTAGGCAGGAGCGCAGCCGAAGCGCTCGCGCTAGCAGAACGCCGTTTGGCCGGGCTTGGTCTAGATGTGTTTCAAGCTGCTCCCTAAGGTGCGGGCGAATAACTCAGTAATAACTACGCGCCCAGGTTGAAGCCTCGTTCAGGATACACACATGTGATCTGCCAGAGAGTTCAGGTGTGGTTAGTCTTCTGATATACCGTGCAGTAAATTCTCTCACTGCAAGCCTGAAAGCTGTGAGGAAACGCAGATTGTATTTCCGCAAAGCAGCTTACCTTCTCCACAAAACATATTTTCATTACCACAAAGCTGCACACACCTTTGCTGCGAAATGTTAGAAAGCCCAACCGCAAATACAAAGTGTACAAAAGCTTACATTTAAAAGTGGTACCGCAGCACAGTGCTTACCCCAGTGAAACACTTTTCCTGCCGTGCGATACGCTGTAACCGAGGTGCAATTCTTATTACATACTCCAGTAACGACATTTCACAACGTTGGTATTTGTTTGACAGTTAAGTAAATAACATGACGATTTTCCCGGCCATGTTTATTTCTCTTTTCTAGTGCAGTGTGGTAAGGCACAGATAACACTTTGCAGTTGCTTCAAAACTTCCGTAAACTCGTGGATAGAGGGATGGAGTTTGTTGAATTGTTGTCATCTGTTGATATTCTGCGAAATGTATCATCTTCACTTCCATAGTTTCAAGTACGTAGTGTATAAAAAAGTTAACTGATTGTGACTGCGAGTAATATTATTGACCTCTACAAATGTACCCCAGAGTGTGCTTTGGAGATAAGAATCTTAAAACAAACAAATGTTTCAGAAAGTCTCGGGATTCTGACTGAGGATTGGAATACTCAGAACGAAGCCCAAGTTCCACTGTCTTTTGAGATTGTACCTGACATAACCAGTCTTCAGTATTAACGCCTGGAAACTTTCTGTGCCGCCACCTGAACTGCAACTTCAAAATCTAGAATTAGTGTTTTAGGGTTAAAAATTTTAGTCCACAGACTGAGTACCGTTCCACATGCAGTTTTTGAAAACATTAAACAAAACGCAACTTACACATACTCAAAGGTAGTGCATAAATGCAATGTATAAAGCTGATGAAGTCTTTTGGTGATACGTAAAAACTCCATCCGCCAATACAGTATGCAACTTACAATTCAGAAATAGCAGATTTTGTTCACCAATGAAAATACATTATTTTCCGGCTTTACAAAGCAGAACCTTTCGTATCGGTTTGATAAAATACCTGATTTAAGTGCCCTAAGGCCTGGAGTACCAGGAAGAGTGGGCATATGTTTCCTTCGCGCTCTGTAGAATGATAAATGCAAACCGTCTCCCTTCTGTATTTCATAGCTAGCTGACACAGATAATCTGCTGGTATTATTTTACTACCTTGTGAAATTAGTCCTTCGCACGCTCTGCTTTTGCAATTATTCCGCGATTAAATAACCCTACCGATTTTGTCTTCATGATCATGGGTGTATCTTAAATACACTATTTCACACATTTCCGAACTAGTCCGTAAATTTGAGATACAATTCTCCTCCGTGCCACCTACACCCGTCATTTTACGCGGATTTGTTTTTAAAATTGTCCTTAGTAATAAAATCCACTCCACGATTCGTTTATGAAGTACATCTTTAAACGCTTAAAGTGACAAGAGAAAGATAAATATTCTTAGATACGAGCGTCGAGACATTCATCCCGCTAGCCAAGTAAAGCAATAACTTCCGACTAAGTATATGGACGTACCCAGCACACCACCGAACACAACACGACACAACATATACAGGGTGTTTCAAAAATGACCGGTATATTTGAAACGGCAATAAAAACTAAACGAGCAGCGATAGAAATACACCGTTTGTTGCAATATGCTTGGGACAACATTACATTTTCAGGCGGACAAACTTTCGAAATTACAGTAGTTACAATTTTCAACAACAGATGGCGCTGCAAGTGATGTGAACGATATAGAAGACAATGCAGTCTGTGGGTGCGCCATTCTGTACGTCGTCTTTCTGCTGTAAGCGTGTGCTGTTCACAACGTGCAAGTGTGCTGTAGACAACATGGTTTATTCCTTAGAACAGAGGATTTTTCTGGTGTTGGAATTCCACCGCCTAGAACACAGTGTTGTTGCAACAAGACGAAGTTTTCAACGGAGGTTTAATGTAACCAAAGGACCGAAAAGCGACACAATAAAGGATCTGTTTGGAAAATTTCAACGGACTGGGAACGTGACGGATGAACGTGCTGGAAAGGTAGGGCGACCGTGTACGGCAACCACAGAGGGCAACGTGCAGCTAGTGCAGCAGGTGATCCAACAGCGGCCTCGGGTTTCCGTTCGCCGTGTTGCAGCTGCGGTCCAAATGACGCCAACGTCCATGTATCGTCTCATGCGCCAGAGTTTACACCTCTATCCATACTAAATTCAAACGCGGCAACCCCTCAGCGCCGCTACCATTGCTGCACGAGAGACATTCGCTAACGATATAGTGCACAGGATTGATGACGGCGATATGCATGTGGGCAGCATTTGGTTTACTGACGAAGCTTATTTTTACCTGGACAGCTTCGTCAATAAACAGAACTGGCGCATATGGGGAACCGAAAAGCCCCATGTTGCAGTCCCATCGTCCCTGCATCCTCAAAAAGTACTGGTCTGGGCCGCCATTTCTTCCAAAGGAATCATTGGCCCATTTTTCAGATCCGAAACGATTACTGCATCACGCTATCTGGACATTCTTCGTGAATTTGTGGCGGTACAAACTGCCTTAGACGACACTGCGAACACCTCGTGGTTTATGCAAGATGGTGCCCGGCCACATCGCACGGCCGACGTCTTTAATTTCCTGAATGAATATTTCGATGATCGTGTGATTGCTTTGGGCTATCCGAAACATACAGGAGGCGGCGTGGATTGGCCTCCCTATTCGCCAGACATGAACCCCTGTGACTTCTTTCTGTGGGGACACTTGAAAGACCAGGTGTACCGCCAGAATCCAGAAACAATTGAACAGCTGAAGCAGTACATCTCATCTGAATGTGAAGCCATTCCGCCAGACACGTTGTCAAAGGCTTCAGGTAATTTCATTCAGAGACTACGCCATATTATTGCTACGCATGGTGGATATGTGGAAAATATCGTACTATAGAGTTTCCCAGACCGCAGCGCCATCTGTTGTTGAAAATTGTAACTACTGTAATTTCTAAAGTTTGTCTGCCTGAAAATGTACTGTTGCCCCAAGCATATTGCAACAAACGGTGTATTTCTATCGCTGCTCGTTTAGTTTTTATTGCCGTTTCAAATATACCGGTCATTTTTGAAACACCCTGTAACTTCAACCTGACTTAGCACCATGTACAGTAACTTTCGCCTGTGTCCTTAGCCAACAATCAATCTTCCATCTTGCCGCTGAGTCTACCGTCATACGGAGTGAGGTAGAATAAACGCTGAGTTGCATAGCTTATGTGGTAGGTAATTAGGAATTTCATTTAGCGATATTGATCTTCTGCGATAGTGAAATTTTTTTGTGAACATGAAAATTAATTTTACCGGAATTTAAGTTTTTGCGCATTTGTAACCAAACTTGAGGAAAAACAGGATGGTTATAATCAAACTTTTGAAATTTTAGAAGTACCCCCCCCCCCCCCCCATCAGAAAAGAGTTATCGTAGTGCAATGAAAGTTTGTAAAAACGTGTGTAAGCACGTGCGGAAAAAAATAATGAACCATTGAAAGAAACACATTTTAATTTCCACGTGAGAGGATAACATTTTTTAATTGCGTTCCATACGTTTAAGACAACAAACGTTGCTCACCGTTACGACTATCTGCATTCACTGCAGCCTCTAACCGTGTTAGAGGTAACGTTTCAAGGAATTTCGCCGCACCTTTCGAACGGTGGCCTATGGAAAAATGGTTCAAATGGCTCTGAGCACTATGCGACTTAACTTCTGAGGTCATCAGTCGCCTAGAACTTAGAACTAATTAAACCTAACTAACCTAAGGACGTCACACACATCCATGCCGGAGGCAGGATTCGAACCTGCGACCGTAGCGGTCGCGCGGTTCCAGACTGTAGCGACTAGAATCGCTCGGCCACTCTGGCCGGCGCGTGGCCTATGGAACATTCAGCTATCGTGGGCTGACTTATAAGATCGTGGCGCCCTCCATCGGTAATGCTGGAATTCAATATGGTGTTGGCCCACCCTTATTCTTGATGACAGCTTCCACTCTCGCAGGCATACGTTCAATTAGCTGCTGAAAGTTTTCTTGGGGAATGGCAGCCCATTCTTCACGGAGTGCTGCACTGAGGAGAGATATCGATGTTGGTCGGTGAGGCCTGGTACGAAGTCGGCTTCCCAAAACACCCCAGAGGTGTTCTATAGGATTCAAGTCATGACTCTGTGCAGGCCAGTCCATTAGAGAGATGTTATTGTCGTGTAGCCACTCCGCCGAAGGCTGAGCATTAAGAACAGGTGATTGGTCCTGTTGAAAGATGCAATCACCATCCCCGAGTAGCTCTTCAACAGTGGGAAACAATAATTTGCTTAAAATATCAATGCAGACCTGTGTTGTGATAGTGCCACGCTAAACAACAGGGGGTACAAGCCCCCTCCATGAAAAACACGACCACACCGTAAGACCATCGACTTCGAATTCTACTGTTGGCACTACACACGCTGGCAGATGACGTTCAGCTGGCATTCGCCATACCGACTCCCCGCCATCGGATCGCCACATTGTGTACCGTGATTCGTCACTCCACACAACGTTTCTCCACTGTTCAATCGTCCAATGTTCACGCTCCTTACACCAAGCGAGGCGTCGTCTGGCATTTACCAGCATGTGTGGCTTATGAGCAGTTCTCGACAATGAGATCAAAGTTTACTCACCTCCCGCCTGTCATAGTACTTGCAATGGATCCTAATGCAGTTTGGAATTCCTGTGTGATGGTCTGGATAGATGTCAGCCTATTACAAATTACGACCCTCTTCAATTGTCGACGGTCTCTGTCATTCAGCAGACGAGGTGGGCTTTATGCTTTTGTGCTGTACGTATGCTTTCACATTTCAACTTCACTATCACTTCGGAAACAGTGGGCCTAGTGATGTTCAGGAGTGTGGAAATCTCCCGTACGGATGCATGACACAAGTGACACCCTATCACCTGACCACGTTCGATGTATGTGAGTTCCGCGTAGCGCCCCATTCTACTCTCACAATGTCTAATGGATACTGAGGTCGCTGATATGGAGTACCTGGCAGTAGGTGGCAGCACAGTGGACCTAATAGCAAAAAGTATGTATTTGGGCGTGTCCGGTCACACAGTGTAGCATGCCAAGGAAAAGAAACTGCATCTAGGTGAAGACATTGTAACTTCCCCACAAAATTGAATAAATAATAATGAATATGATTCTAATTTTAGTGTAACCTCAGAACAAAACTGGTTCCCATTTATAACCTCCCTACAGGAATTCATTCACACTTAACCTCCACACAAAATTTGTTTCCCGTTTAATGTACCCACAAAATTCTTTTCTCATTTAATGTAAGCTCGAAACAGAAAAATTCCTAAACCTCGTTATAAAAAAATAAATTCAATAACCTGGTAAATTTGGACGACAGCAGTGCTGCGTCATGGCCCTGTAAGATCATTCCGAATAAAAAAACAAATTCTTACCTCAATAAAGTCGACGAATATATCTGCTCTTACAATAAATTTTCTCGGCACAGCTCTGTGCAATGTTGGCCGATAGATTTTTCATTTATGAAAGGAAGCAACTGATTTTTCTTTTGCAACAATCGGAATGATCATGGATTGGAGAAATTAGTAAATTCTTTAAATTGAAATGAATGCTTATCAAAATTACTTTATATGACAAAGATTATTATTAGGACATTTTTAAAAAATTTACATGGGAGTTCAGATAACATTAATAGAAATGCGCAAGGCTGCTTTTTACCTTGTACAATAATACTCAGGCTCCAGCATCGCTGCACCGCGACCGACCAGCCAACACGATACACCATACCAGACCAGAGCAGACTCCAGACTAGCGCAGACTAGCAACAACTTACTGCTACAGCTACACAGTTCCTACTGCAGTCAACACTGCACTCTGGTCAGCGATTCTCTTATACCTTGCATATCGCAGGCAGCGCAAATTACATCTGCTCGGACCTCTTACATAAAATTACATCTGCTCGGACCTCTTACATAAAATTACATCTGCTCGGACCTCTTACATAAAATTACATCTGCTCGGACCTCTTACATAAAATTACATCTGCTCGGACCTCTTACATAAAATTACATCTGCTCGGACCTCTTACATAAAATTACATCTGCTCGGACCTCTTACATAAAATTACATCTGCTCGGACCTCTTACATAAAATTACATCTGCTCGGACCTCTTACATAAAATTACATCTGCTCGGACCTCTTACATAAAATTACATCTGCTCGGACCTCTTACATAAAATTACATCTGCTCGGACCTCTTACATAAAATTACATCTGCTCGGACCTCTTACATAAAATTACATCTGCTCGGACCTCTTACATAAAATTACATCTGCTCGGACCTCTTACATAAAATTACATCTGCTCGGACCTCTTAAACATGATTCCGAGGGAGAGAGGCATACTTCCATTTATCCAGTGTGCATTCCGGAATGAGAGTACCATCCAGAAAATGCCACGAAAACATTCGCCAAACCATAACCCTTCGTCGTCCAGTCTGGACTGTTCAGACCATGTAGGGCGTTTGTTTCAGTCCGATGGAGCGTAAAACGTAATTAATCTGAAAAGTTCACCAGTCGCCACTCTACGGACTTGCAGTTGTGCTATTGGCGTGCAAATTGCAGCCTTCGTCTCCTCTGAACGGTAGTAAGCTTGGTTACATTGGCCAGGCACTTTATGCTCTGGCCCATACGCAGCAACGTTCAGTGAACGGTCGGCGAGGAGATACTGTTCGTAGTCCCTTGGATCATCGGGGTAGTCAGTTGCTCAGCAGCTACACGTTTATTGCCCTGGACGCAATTCGGCAGCCGTCGTTAATCCATGTCGTCTATGGCCCGTGGTGCACTGGAGTTACATTGGCGAGACTTTTGGATAGTGCCGTTTTGTCATGCATGGTACGCTTTAACCATAGCGGCCCACAAATAGTTTACGAACTTAGCTGCCCTGAAATCCTTCCTCCCTTATCCTGAAAGCCAATGATAATGCGCTTTTGACAGTCAGATAAATTGCTCCCTTTCACGTTACGACAGTCTGCAATGATTTCTGCGTCCCCTGACAGTCCGTTATAGTGGTACCCAGTGAATCATGTGAGTGAATATTGCATATTGTACATTAATGTCAACATAGGCGGTGACCACATTGAGTGGACCGTGTGGTACCTTCTGACCTTATGTCGTGTCCTGACATAGGTGGGAGAGGGAGAAAAGGGGTTACTGGTCAGTCTGCACTCCCGAGTGGTACAGAGCAAAAGGCAGGAGGACGATTCACAGTGAAGGCATTTGATTGTTTTCTTATATCTGAGCCAACACTGGTACAGGCATTTACTAGAAATGCAGGTGGTGAGACTTGATAGAGAACTCGTTGTGGATACTCTTGGACAAAGGGTTTTTAATAGTTAATTCCAGACAGGACTAACTAATACACTGGAGGCTAGTTCTAGGGTTAGAAAAAGCATGAATAACACTGTTAAGACAGAAGCCAGTGCAGAAGTCCCAGGATGGATGCTAACCACAGTAGCAAAGACTAGCAGCAGCTTAAGGCAATAAATTAGTTGCAAAACAAAACATACTGAATGTGACTTTGTTCACGGAGGCACTCCAAGTGAGAGAGCAGACTTCCGCGGAGATGGACTGAACGCTTGGGGGCACTGTTTCTCCCACTTAAGGCCACCCAACCAATTCCAGAGGTCTCTTGCAGGCGCCTGCCAATCACGGTTTAGTTAGGTCCCCCATACTGCTCCTAAGGTGGGGCTGTTTATGCAGTTGCACTACCAAGTCCGTGTTTGATATCAAAATTGTTCAGTTGAAAGCTAAACGTAACTGCTCTGCCAAATAAGCCTTGCAGCACTGTTGTTATACGTCATTTAGCCCCCATCCCCACCCCCGGTTTCCCCGGAGTGGGGACTGTTACGCCAACAGGTTTGGCGTTTTCGCTGTCTTTCTAACCCTTGTGAGCCTACTGATGCTGCTGTTCTCAGGGCTGGTATCAAGCTCTCTTTATCGCTAGTACGTGCTACGGTGGCAACCTACCACAGCATCTAGACGACATATGAAGTTACTTGTTAATTTCTTGAAGAGTAACTAGCGCCCTGGGACTGCGTCTGGGAGCGTCTGCATTTTCGCAAGGCTCTCCCCTTACGGTCTACTTCATGTAATAATATCTCTCCTAGTTTCTCTGCCCTCAGCATCGTCTCTGCTTCCACGCCTTGGAGTGCCTGTCCTCCTTTCTCACAGCTTCAACATAACAGTACAGTAGCTGGGAATAATCAATATACTACACTTATCGGTATTGTACCAGTACACTATTTTGGAAGATTCAGTGTTTGAGAGAGACTGAAATGTAGATAGAAACTAAAGAAATGGGATACATTCTGTGCAAAAGAAGTGTTCAAACTGTTAAGGAAATATTGATACTGTGTTACCTAGGAACTGCAGTTATTCACTTATGGTGTCTGTCTGATACAGCAAGAATATCACCCCCCAGGGGGTCCACAACCCTTTTGTGGATATGTGCGTAGCGAGCACAGGACCTCTAGCTAATGTGGCCCTCCTTCCTTTCCGGGCTGCATACCTTCCTTTTCCGCATCCTTCCCTATCCCCCATCTTCGCCCCCTCTCCCCTACCCGCTGGCTCTTTCCTTCCCTTTATCCCCCTCTGGGAGTATGTTTTGTGCCTACGTCTGGAGACACGCTCGAAAGTGTAACACATTCTTCGCTTTCTCTGCTTGCATGTCTTCATCCTTCCTTTGTCCTTCTCTTTTCCTTACCTCTTCTCTTTACCCTTTTCTTCGCTGCGGCGTTTGAGACCCCTCTTCTTTCTTTTCCATTTCTTTGTTTTTCCCATTCTCTTTTTTCCTTCCTGTGCGTGTCTGAAGGCCGACCCATGCACTTTCATGCCTAGCCGGTGACGGGGTAGCGCGTAATTCCCCGCCCCAGGTAGACAGGTAGGACACGTACGTACCCCCTGGTAACGGCCAGGCCCAGGGAGGGGTCATTACCCGAGCTGATACCTTCCGAAAGTGCCGATTGGTCCCTCCGTCCGTTTCTCGGGAGGTGTGACCTGAGGTGTGAAAAATCACCTAAGGCGGGAGTGCCCTCTGAGAGGGCCCACACAAGGGAGGAGCGCGCCATCGGAGACGCCGGTAATCATGGGGGACTCTTCCGCAATGGTTTCCTCATCTTCCACTTTGTCTGCTCACAAGCGTAAGTTCACTGAGTCTCAGCCACAGACAGTTCTTCCATCGTTGCCACAGTTCCTTGTTGTTTCTCGGTCTGACGAAGGTCACGACTTCTCCACAGTCAACCTTTTCATTATTCAGAAAGGTGTTGACGCAATTGCAGGTCCTGTAAAGTCTTGTTCCAGATTACGGAATGGCACCTTGTTGTTAGAAGCAGTCAGTGCCCTCCAGGCACAAAAATTGCTGCGTACTTCACTGCTACACACCTTCCCTGTCCGGGTGGAGGCGCACCACACTTTAAATTCCTCACGTGGAGTCGTTTATACACGCTCCCTCGACGGATTGTCTGACGAGCAAATTCAAAACTACCTCTCTGACCGGGGCATAACGGCTGTTCATAGTCATGAAAAGCGTTGACACGAACATTGTTCCAACCCGTACTGCCTTCTTGACATTTAACAGAGTTCAACTCCATCGAAAATAAAAACGGACTATGAGATAATTTCCGTTCGCCCCTACATCCCAAACCCTACGCGTTGCTATCGGTGCCAGTGGTTCAATCATACCAGCCAGTCCTGTTCCAACCCGGCCAAATGTGTTACGTGTGGCAAGGATGCCCATGAGGGTGCTTGTCCACCTCCATCCCCTCGTTGCATCAACTGTATGGGTGACCACGCAGCTTCCTCTCGAGATTGCCCCATTTTTAAAGACGAAAAGCTCATTCTGGAAATCAGAGGGAAGGAAAAGATGTCGACCTTTGCTGCTCGAAAATTATTCGCCAGTCGAAAGCCCAGTGTACCTCAGACAGGAAGATACAACACTGTCCTTGTCTCTCCTCAGCCAACAAAGGAGGCGGCCACGCAGACTTGTGATCTCACCTTTAGTGACACGGTCGTCAGATCGGCCAGCGCAAAGATCGCCCGTTCAACCTCGCTACTTTCGCCTTCTCACTCTATGGCTCACCCTTCATCAGGTGGTGCTAAATCTCCATCCGAAAAGTCTGACAACCGGACTTCCAAAAAAGAGCATTCTCGTGAAGATTTTTTACGTACCCCAACTTCACAACCATCGGTTCCTCCTTCATCTAAACATCATGTTTCCAAGAGGGCTAATAAGAAACCCAGTTCCTCTCCTTCTCCGCCACGGCGTGTCTCATCTACAGCACCAGCTATCGGTAACCGCCCTCGGCCGTCTTCTGTGTCGCCGAGGCGCACTGCTGGCGGCCAATCAACCGGCCAATCGCTGGTGGCAGGAGCTGCTCCTGAACAACCTATGGATCAGGATCTTCTGCCTTCGACTGAGTGCCGTTCCACGCTGTCGGTAGCAAGCTCTGAGCAGTCGTTGAGTTGACGGCAACCTTGGTCACATTCTTTCATTTTCTGTCCGCGCTATGTCCATTATCCATTGGAATATCCGTGGCATTCGATCCAATCGGGATAAATTGACGATCCTCTTACGATCCTACTCGCCGGTCATCTTCTGTCTTCAGGAAACAAAGTTGCGTCCCCACAACTGCTTTGTTTTCCCCCATTTTCAGTCAGTCCGATTTTATCTCCCCTCTGTTGAAGGCACTCCAGCACATGGAGGACTCATGATTCTTCTCCATGATACTCTCCATTATCACCCAATCCCCTTAAACACTTCCTTCCAAACAGTCGCTGTCCGACTTTCCCTCTCTGGATACACCTTCTCTCTTTGTACTGTATACATTCCATCGTCCACACCAATGGCACAAGCTGATCTCCTTCATCTTCTTGGTCAGCTTCCACCCCCCTATTTGCTGGTTGGGGACTTCAATGCCCACCACCCGCTTTGGGGATCTCCACATCCTTGTCCGCATGGCTCACTGTTGCTAGACGTCTTCCACCAAGCGGATCTTGTTTGCCTCAACACTGGGGACCCTACATTTTTGTCTGCCTGCACGACAAATTTCTCTCATTTGGACCTTTCGGTCGGTACTGTTCCGCTAGCTCGGCGCTTCGAATGGTTCGCCCTTGCTGATACACACTCGAGTGACCACTTTCCATGTGTCCTTAGATTGCAGCCACAACTGCCATATATGCGTCAGAGACGCTGGAAGTTTGCCCAAGCCGATTGGACACTTTTTTCGTCTCTAGCGGCATTCGATGACCGTCACTTTCCTAGCGTCGACGATGAGGTCACTCATATTACAGACGTTATTCTTACAGCTGCGGACCGTTCAATACCTCGCACCTCCGAATTGCCCCGGCGCCCTCCAGTTCCTTGGTGGAACGAGGCATGCCGTGACGCAATACCTGAGCGGCGACGTGCTCTTCGCGTTTTCAGACACCGTCCTACATTGGCCAACTGTATCCGCTATAAGCAGTTTCATGCACGGTGCCGTCGCTTCATCCGCGAAAGCAAGAAGGCAAACTGGGACTTTACTAGCTCATTTAACACCTTCACTCCCTTCTCGGAAGTCTGGAGTCGGATTCGGCGGTTATCTGGAGCGCCTAGTTTCTCCCGGGTCTCTGGGCGCACTGTCGCAATTTCTAACTCATTGGGTCAACACTTTGCTGAGATTTAGAGCTCTTCAAATTACCCGCCAGCGTTTATCCCGAAGAAACGTGCAGCGGAAGTGCGACCTCTTGCTTTCTCCTCTCAAAATCGCGAAAGCTACAATACTGTTTTCTCCATGCGGGAACTCCAACATGCACTCTCTTCTTCTCGCTCCTCCGCCCCAGGACCGGATGGTACCCACATCCTAATGTTGATGCATTTATCATACCATAGTCTGCGTTACCTCCTTCGCCTTTATAATCGAATTTGGACTGACAGTACTTTTCCCAGACGAAGACGGGAAGCTATCGTCGTTCCTGTTCCGAAACCTGGAAAGGACAAACATCTCCCCTCTAGCTATCGCACCATTTCTCTCACGAGTAGTGTATGTAAGGTTTTGGAGCGTATGGTCAATTGCCGTTTAGCTTGGTGGCTGGAGTCCCGCAGTCTTTTAACACCTGCCCAATGCGGTTTCCGAAAGCATCGTTCTGCAGTTGACCATCTTGTTGCTCTCTCCACTTATATCATGAACAATTTTCTCCGGAAACGCCAAACAGTAGCAATATTTTTTGATCTGGAGAGAGCATACGATACCTGTTGGAGGACAGGCATCCTCCGCACACTGTTCTTTTGGGGCTTTCGCGGTCGGTTGCCCCTTTTTCTTCGCGAATTTGTGGCAGAGCGCACATTTAAAGTGCGGGTGAACACTACTCTCTCCCGTACTTTCTCCCAAGAAAACGGGGTACCCCAGGGCTCCGTGCTAAGTGTTGTACTGTTTGCCATTGCCATAAATCCAATTATGGATTGTCTCCTTCCTGATGTCTCGGGCTCCCTCTTTGTGGCCGATTTTGCGATCTACTACAGCTCTCAACGGACCAGCCTTCTTGAACGACGTCTTCAAGGCTGTCTCGATCGCCTCCACTCTTGGAGCATCGAAACAGGCTTCCGCTTTTCTCCCAGTAAGACCGTTTGTGTTAATTTTTGGCGTCGTACGGAGTTTCTTCCACCATCCTTACATTTAGGACCTGTCAACCTTCCGTTTTCAGACGTCTCTAAATTCTTGGGTCTTATGTTTGACAGAAAACTGTGCTTGTCCTCCCACGTTTCCTATCTTTCGACTCGCTGTCTGCGATCCCTCAACACCCTCCGTGTCCTGAATGGTACCTCCTATGGAGCGGACCGAGTGGTCCTTCTCCACCTCTATCGCGCCTTAGTGCGCTCGAAATTGGACTGTGGAAGCATAGTTTACTCTTCTGCTCGGCCGTCTATTCTTCGGCGTCTCGACTCTATCCACCACCGTGGATTACGTTTAGTGTCTGGAGCTTTTTACACCAGCCCAGTGGAAAGCCTTTATGCTGAGACTGCTGAACCTCCGCTGTCCAATCGGCGAGCTGTCCTTCTAAGTTGTTATGATAGCCATTTGTCTTCCATGCCTGCTAATCCGGCCCATGACATTTTTTTCGACGCCTTGTAATCTCCCCACGGAAATTTACCCTCTACCACGCAATAATTAATAATAGTTAATCAAATCATCCACATTTATTCACTTTTAGAAAGTATCTGATCGGATTTCTAGTAATATATGCGCCGACAGCCCGTCGACGCCAAGGTATTTTTCTAGTAAGATTATTCTTTGGAATAACAGAGAGACATAGATGTATTCTCCATGGTTATTATAGAGAGAGAGAGAGAGAGAGAGAGAGAGAGAGAGAGAGAGAGAGAGAGGGAGTACAGCTTCGGAAGTATCTGTCGGAAGATTGTCGGGTTGCTAAAAGAGATATTTGCTCTTCTTCTCGCTAAAACGAGCTAGTAAAGTTTGTGCCACTAGCGTGTTATTGGTGGATAGAGAAAAACGGTAAACGAAAATTACGTAAGACTTGGAATCAACAGAAAACGGAACATGTAATGGAGATGGACTGAATATACTATTTTCCTCAGAAATAAGGTTTGTGACCCTTTTATTCTAGAGTGAATGACGAATGAGTTCTCTGTCTGAATCATTGATGATTGTATTGGCCCTGTAATTAGTGGGGAAGTTTCAGCTGTGACGAAGAGAGCCTGCAGTCTCCGAGTTTTGATAAAATCGTCCAAAAAGGCTTCGTCCACATCTGAAATTCTAAATCTGTCGTAAAATGAACGAATTGTTCAAACGATCGATTTTTCCCAACTGAATGCAGCGCTTAACAATAATAACAAATGTAAAGATCTTTTCCAGCAAACCAGCCGCTGAATATTAAGACGAAGGGCTCCACCAGAGATTCTATTGGGCTGATTCCACGTAAATAAAATAATAGGTTTAAAACTGTACACAGATAAAGGACACACAGAGAGAGAGAGAGAGAGAGAGAGAGAGAGAGAGAGAGGGAGAGCGAATGAAACTCGAGAAAATACTCAGAATCCTCAATTAGCATAATTGTTTGCCTGTCTTATCACGGATAAGCCCAAAAGATAAAACAGGAGGCCCTAACTGTATTGTACCGATTTATGTGAGAGTGAAGGGCTAATAAAGGCGACAGATACACCTCTGTACAGACAAAACATTACACCAAGTTAGCGGCAAGCTGCATTCACATACTTTCATCAATTACAGTAGAATTCATTATAATGGCCAATCCGTGACAGGACACGTTTTTGGACGTTGTTAAAATAATTTTGTTCTCTGTTTCATGTGAACTACGACGAGCCAACTTAACTGACGCTTGGAAAGGAGAAGAAATACTCGCAGTCACATTCAGGAGATCTACAAATAAGAACATACACAAGACGCGGGGCGCAGACGAAAGGCCAGATTTATAATTTAATTATGGAAGCTTACTAGAATAGATGAAGTATACGCTTTTCTGTTAAGTACTATTGAATATTTGAAAAATATGGAAGCTTACTAGAATAGATGAAGTATACGCTTTTCTGTTAAGTACTATTGAATATTTGAAAGTTGACCAATTGTGTTCATGCTAGATGTAGTTAGACCTGCCCCAGTTGCTTTTATCTGTATAAGTACAGTAAGAAAGTAGCCACAGAAGTAATCTTGTGTGAAGGGTGATATATAAATATAGTGACAGTAGAATATTTATATGGTTTTAACTAGGGCAATGTTTAAGATGAGTCGAGCAGAGCAGCACGCAACAGCCTTCAGCTGTTAGCACTGATAATAATGATGTAGTAAGAAGTGTGGTAGAACCGATCGCTACAGATAGCGCAATAGAACGCCCGGTAGACACGGCGGGAGATGTAACAGCAAGTACGCAACATGGATTAGATCCATTGGTAATTATCATGAGACAGATGCAGATGATAACCGAGAGCATGAATAATTTGAAAATCGACATTAACGCGAAATTAGCCTGTCACTGAAGGGCAAAATGATTTGAATACGAAATTAGCCTCAGTTACTGAAGGGCAGGAAAATTTGAAAATCGACATCAATACGAAATTAGCCTCAGTTACTGAAGGGCAGGAAAATTTGAAAGCTGAGATTAAGCAGCAGATACAAGATAGTTTTTCCGAATTAGAGCAGCGGATAGAGACGAAGACAAGGGAACTTAAAGATCGGGCCGAAGAGACGGAACGAAAATTAACTGCACAAATAGAATTGGTGAAAGCTCAATGTGAGGAATCTACTCATCGCGTACGTGTAGAAATGAAGGAGTATGTGGCTATTAAGATAGATACCGTACGGGAACAGGTGGAAATGGTTCCGCAATTAGTACAAAAGCAAGATGCCATGTCATGTGCAATTGCGCAACTTCCTGAATTGGCACGTACGCAGACTAACCTAAAGGAAAGTGTTGAACATCTGACAGAGCGTCAAGATGTTATAGACCACCAAATTAATGTATTAACGGGTAAATTATCCGAAATCACATTAGAAAACAAAAGGCTAATGTGTGAAAACGTTGAGCAAAATGTTAAAGCAGCATTCCAGAGTCTGTGGCAAACATGAAGAGAATTTGTTTGCGAAAGGACTTGAGGAAGTGCGACAGCAGTTAGGTGCTGATTTCGAGCATTGGAAACAAACGATAGAAGAGTCGCTACGCGTTTCACAACAAGGCTCAGAACAAATGAATACAGGCCAGCAGCAGAAGTTGGCAGCGACTATAGAGCCAGTTACTGCACATTCGCACACGATACCGACTTGTGTAAGTAACTCAAATATTAAATTGCCACGAGCTAGTTGTTCGCGTGAAGTTTTATCTGAAGGAGATTACGAAAGCATTTGCCATGCCGAAGAAAAAATGATAAAGCATCGGCAATTCCAGATTTTTAACACTGACAAAAGGGGGGTCCATCCGATTGTTTTTATTCGAAGTTTCAGAGGAGTGCTACCCAGAAATTGGTCGGAGTGGCAGAAGATCAGTTTTGTGACAGGATATATACAAGGTTCGGGGGCGATCTGGGCCTCGGACATGACTTCTGTTTGCTCGACATATGACGATTTTGAGAAAGCGTTTTTAGCAAAGTTCTGGTCAGAAGGGGTACAGGAACGCCTAAGGCAGGAGGTGCTCTATCCGGAGCCTTTCTCCTTTTCAAAAGGAAGCCTTAGGAAGTATTTTGAAAAATATATAAATAAAACTAGATACTGGGACAGACCTAAGCCCTTGCCAGACATAATAAACATACTTAAGGCAAGACTACCAACTAGCATCCGGAATCAATTAATCTACGGCAACGATAAAGACTTGGAGTCGTTCCTCACGACGTTAGACCATATAGATATTATCGAAGAGAACAACCAGAAAGCCCGTAATAACAGATTCCAATATAGGGAGATAGAACCTCCTCCAAATGGTAGGAAAGGGAATGCACAGAGATCGCTAAATAGTGGAGAAACCCCTCAAAATCTCAATAGTAATACTGGCAATAGTCTTGCGAGGGGCTATCCAAGGAACAACAGGAATGGGAAAAGATACAATCCCGTGTGGGGGAACGAAAGGAATTTCAGACCTCAAGCCTGGAACAATAACAGTAATAGAAAGTGGAATCAACCGGGGGGAATAAACTCAAATAACCAACATCAGTGGGGACGGACATCTGCGAATCAACCGGTAATTACTGAAGTGACGGAAGATGTCAACCACCAGGCGAATCAAAATCCATCAAACTTGTAAGGACCCACTCGTGCCCCGGAGGAGCGGTCAACAATTGGTTGAGGGGCAACAGGATATGTGTACCCATGCTAACGTATAATGATGGACGATTACTGGCAGATGAATTGACCGAGGACTTAGAACCCCAAGATGAGGATAAGGAAAAGGTGGCAGTAGCCGAAGTGCAAGTCATTTTGGAGACTGTACCTATAGTGGCGGTTTTAGACACAGCTGCAACCACAAATGTTATTTCGGAGGCTCTATTCAACAAGATCAGAAATATAAGACGAGTACCAGTTTTTCCAGTTCAAAATTGCAGAATAATAGGCGCCGTTGGGGCTAGATCGGCTAATGTAAAAGTGCAGTCACTACTTAGTGTAGAAGTCGGAAATGTAGCAATATTAAGCACATTCCTTGTTGTGAAAAATTTGGTGGTAGACTGCATTATCGGAGTCGACAGCCTACGTCAATACGGATGCAGAATAGATTTTAAAACAGGAAAAATTTGGTTAACTGTAAATAAACAAGAAATTGAGTTGGACTTGTTGAAAAAAGAAAGCCTTACCAGAAAATATAATAGTGGGATCAGTGTGCAAGTAATCAGGACGGCACAAAATTCTAAACAGCACGTAAATAATGAGTTCCAAGTCAAAGGAGATTTCGGTCAATTAGTGTATGAGAAGTTAAATGAATCTGACTGCATTATTGAAGATCAGAAGAAGCAGCTCAAAGAATTATTATTAGCGTATGAAAACGTGTTTGATGAAAGGCCAGGAGTTATTAAGGGATACATATGCCATCTCTACGTTAAGCCGCACGAAACGTATTGTAGAACTTTTTATCCTGTTCCCTGGAGGTTAAAGGCTCAAGTTCAAAAGGAAATAGATCGCATGTTGAAATGGGGTTTGATCGAACCCTCTACAAGCCCATACTGCTCCCCATTGTTGGTCGTGCCAAAAGCAAATGGGACTGTGAGACTGGTACTCGACGCCAGAGAAATAAATAAAATCATAATTCCAGTGAGAACACATCCGGAAAACATAGACGAACTTATACAACGGTTCCAGGATGTCCAATATTTAACGAGCATTGATTTGCGGAGGAATGGTGTTGCGAGTGACAGGGATGAACGCTCGTAGAAAACAATAAACTGTGTATGTAGTGTTAGAAAACTTTAAATTGAAATAGTTAAACAGTGACATAGATTATAGAAATAGTGACTAACTATTACTATCAAGTGTTGTAAAGAAGATAGTGGAGATAGGCTTCACCTGTGGTTGGGGTGAACATGGAACTTTAGCATTGCTAATGTCATCAAGATTTATAAAGGATCTAACAGACCTTCAAAAAGAATGAAATGTTTCCCGCAAATGACGCTGAATAATCAAAAGAGATTCCGAGTGAATGTCCATATATAATCTCAAGTACACGCTTAGATGTGTAAACGTGTGAAGAGATGTGTTGAGGTAGTGAATAATGAGTAACGGTTAACGCCGCAAAGATAATTTCCCGCGCAAAACAGTTGACGTCGGCGCGAGAGACGATATAGACGACACAGATATGCTTTGTAAGAGACTCGCACCAAACGCGAGAGTAAACTGATTCATGTTGAACTGTAAAAAGAAAAGGTGTTATAATTAGAAGTTAAGAGTTTTTAATTTATTAATGAACGATTAAAGAAAGTAATATACATAGAAGTAGTAGTTATTTAATGGTTCGTGTTCGTTTGGGAATTTTGTTTGAAAGATCCATTTCCATATATGTGCATGTATGAACGCCGTATGAATCAGGGAATAAATGAAAGAAGTGAATCCGCATTCCTCAATGCTAATAACTTTTACATCACAGCAATCAAGCGGAGAAATAGACGTATTTAGAATAAAAAGTTTTGAGTATAGATAAATTATATGACTTTTCAAGAAAATGATGGATTATGTCTTTGTATAAAAAGAACTACACTTTCCATTATTCGATGATTTGAATCCAAAATCTATTGTAAGTTGCATGAATCCTTTAAATTACGAAGAACAAATCAGTGATAGAAAATATGTCAGAACTTTTGGACTTATAAGCACAAGTGGGGATGCAAAGTCAAAAAGAGTATTCAAACGAGAGTAAATATGATGATGCTTTTGGGCAACATCATTCGTTAATGGCTAAATTCTTTGAAGTATGTCGTAACAAAAAGGATGCATGAAGCCATAAGGATTTTGCTTTCAAAAAGGAGAATCTTGGACGGTGCAACCTAACCAGTTCTCTTACAGGAAGAGTTTCCCTTTGGTCATTGCTAATTCTTTTGGAATGAATGTTGCATGTGAACTCGAGTATCCCTGTCCCTTCTAAGCTATCCATTGTGGGCCGCGTAGAAGACCAACTACAAAGGGGGCCGCGTAGAAGACCGACTACAAATGTGGACGTCGGGGACATGCAAGACCCGGGGGAGTTTTAGCACCGCAAGATATTGTCCTAGGAAGAAGATTGTAAAACGAAAATTCACGCTATTTATTGTAAAATGTTTTTTTTTTTTTGCTAGAGGCACAAACCACTCGTCTCCAATTCGTGACATAAATTGACCCCTGTCTTCCCTTTAGAGATCTATTTCAAAATTATTTTTTTTCCTTCTATAGGCTTTCCTATCTTCTCTGTACCGTAGGCTGGGGGTCTAGGCTTAAGAGGTTTTCCAAGGTTTCCCTGCTTAAGAAAGTTCCCGAATGGGTAGACCCTAATAACAGTCGCATGAAAGATCATCTTCCTTGGTTGTGCACAGCAAACATAACACCTGGATGCACGTAAAAGCAATACAGCCGCGGTACCTGTTTCTTCATTTTTTCTGTTTTCAACATTTCTTTTCTTCGTCTGTCTTAAATATAATATTCTCCTTTTCAGTCGGAGGACAGACAATCATCACTTCCGGGTTATCCACACTAATAGATAGCTCGCGAAGTGTGTTCGGTAAATCAAAATTGAGTTCATAAAATTCGCTCGCTGCGAGGGGCATTGTAATCTCCCCACGGAAATTTACCCTCTACCACGCAATAATTAATAATAGTTAATCAAATCATCCACATTTATTCACTTTTAGAAAGTATCTGATCGGATTTCTAGTACTATATGCGCCGACAGCCCGTCGACGCCAAGGTATTTTTCTAGTAAGATTATTCTTTGGAATAACAGAGAGACATAGATGTATTCTCCATGGTTATTATAGAGAGAGAGAGAGAGAGAGAGAGAGAGAGAGGGAGTACAGCTTCGGAAGTATCTGTCGGAAGATTGTCGGGTTGCTAAAAGAGATATTTGCTCTTCTTCTCGCTAAAACGAACTAGTAAAGTTTGTGCCACTAGCGTGTTATTGGTGGATAGAGAAAAACGGTAAACGAAAATTACGTAAGACTTGGAATCAACAGAAAACGGAACATGTAATGGAGATGGACTGAATATACTATTTTCCTCAGAAATAAGGTTTGTGACCCTTTTATTCTAGGGTGAATGACGAATGAGTTCTCTGTCTGAATCATTGATGATTGTATTGGCCCTGTAATTAGTGGGGAAGTTTCAGCTGTGACGAAGAGAGCCTGCAGTCTCCGAGTTTTGATAAAATCGTCCAAAAAGGCTTCGTCCACATCTGAAATTCTAAATCTGTCGTAAAATGAACGAATTGTTCAAACGATCGATTTTTCCCAACTGAATGCAGCGCTTAACAATAATAACAAATGTAAAGATCTTTTCCAGCAAACCAGCCGCTGAATATTAAGACGAAGGGCTCCACCAGAGATTCTATTGGGCTGATTCCACGTAAATAAAATAATAGGTTTAAAACTGTACACAGATAAAGGACACAGATAAAGGACACACACAGAGAGAGAGAGAGAGAGAGAGAGAGAGAGAGAGAGAGAGAGAGAGAGGGAGGGAGAGCGAATGAAACTCGAGAAAATACTCAGAATCCTCAATTAGCATAATTGTTTGCCTGTCTTATCACGGATAAGCCCAAAAGATAAAACAGGAGGCCCTAACTGTATTGTACCGATTTATGTGAGAGTGAAGGGCTAATAAAGGCGACAGATACACCTCTGTACAGACAAAACATTACACCAAGTTAGCGGCAAGCTGCATTCACATACTTTAATCAATTACAGTAGAATTCATTATAGCCTCCTTGGATTTAGGGTATGCAGGCCGCCCTTCCTCCCTACTACCACCGGGAGTCCGCTTCCGTCAACTGCTCCATTCTCTTTCCTTCCGCTTTCCTAAAACTTTCTTGACAACTTGGGGTACAGCACCACCTTGGCTCCGTCCCCGAACCTGCCTGCTCCGTGATCTTTGTCAGTTTCCCAAGGATGGTACCCCTTCACTTGTTTATCGTCGGGCATTTTCTGCTCTATGCATCGTTTGGTGTAGGGAGTGCCTATATTGTTGGTGACACCCCAAATCGATTTCGGCTTCCCGACCAGTGTTCGGCTTATACTGCGGAGCTTTACGCTGTTCTCCAGACTGTCCAATACATCCGTCGCCATCAGCGGATACAGTATGTTATTTGTTCAGAATCTCTCAGCTCTCTCCTCAGTCTCCAAGCCCTCTACCCTGTCCACCCTCTGGTCCACCGGATTCAGTACTGCCTACGCTTGCTCCACTTGGGGGGCGTCTCGGTGGCGTTCCTCTGGATACCAGGACACGTCGGTATCTGTGGAAATGAGGCGGCCGATACAATGGCCAAGGCTGCAGTCTCTCTTCTTCGGCATGCTATTTGCGCGATTCCCTTCGCCGATCTACGGAGTGTTTATGTCGTCGTGTTGTTCTTTTATGGCATGCACATTGGTCGACACTTCCCCATAATAAATTGCGGGACGTGAAAGCTCTTCCCTGTGCTTGGACCTCTTCCTCCCGAACGCGTCGTCGGGAGGAGGTAATTTTAACTAGACTCCGGATAGGGCACTGTCTCTTTAGCCATCGACATCTTTTCAGCGGTGATCCTCCCCCACTCTGTCCCCACTGCTCTCATCTGTGGACTGTAAGACACCTTTTACTTGAGTTCCCCTATTTTACTCCGTTAAGCGTCCGTCTACAGCTGTCGCCCGATATTTCTTCCATTTTAGCAGATGACACGCGCTCAGCCGATCGCGTTCTCGAGTTTATTAGTGCCAGTGAGATGACGTCAGTCATTTGAAGCTCTTTTTGGGGACAACCAACCCCCTTCTGTACTGGATTTTTAAGCTTTCCTTCTGCATTTAATTTCTCCAACTTTTTGAGTTTCGTTTCCATTGCTGCTGGTTTCCATTTTCGGTTTTTACCTTTTCCTAAGCCACAGACCGGGCGCTAATGACCATAGCAGTTTTGCGCCCTAAAACCAAAACAAAACAAAAAAAAAGCAAGAATATCTGGGTGTCGTAATTTACATGTAAAGCACAAATATTACGAACTGTTGCTTCAAACAGGTGTCTCTGTGCGTCATATAATTACTGAGAACGCTGTGAGAGATCAAATGGCGGATCAGTAACGCTGTGTTCCAGAATCACCCGCAATGGAATCCGTTACCAAGGTAGAGGAAACTGCAGCTGTCGACTTAGACGCCTTACTGGACGCTGGGGAGGACGCCACGGTGACTCTCGTGCCAGGAGAGACGCGGCTGATGGCGCGCAGGGCCGTCCTGGCAGCGAGGAACCCCGTCTTCAGCGCAATGTTCAGCCACGACACGCTAGAGTCCAGCAGCAATGAGCTCACCATAACAGACGTGGAGGGTCCGGTGCTGAGAGAGCTACTGGCCTACTGCCACACACTGAAGACTCCACATCTGTCCAGCATGGCTCCCCAAGTTCTGGCAGCAGCAGACAAATACGATTTGTCGGGATTGAAGACAGAGTGCGAGCAGCAGCTGGCTTCTCTGCTGACTGTGGAGTCAGCGGCGGCCACAGCTGTGCTCGCTGTCAGGCACTCGTGCCCCAGCCTCGCGAAAGCCGCCGTCGCCTTCATAAAGGCCAACTTTCAGGTGCTGGCCACTCAGGGTTGGGCTGATGCTGTGCACAACCAGCCCAAGGATGTGGTCGAAGTGTGTCGGCTACTCGGGCAGCCACCTAAAGAAATCAGGTAAGCACAAGCATAAGAACAAGATGATAATCTGTGTTTTCGAACGCTAGGGGTGTGTGTGTGTGTGTGTGTGTGTGTGTGTGTGTGTGTTTGTGTGTGTGTGTATTTGTGTATTTGTGTGTGTGTGTGTGTGTGTGTGTGTGTGTATTTGTGTGTGTGTGTGTGTGTGTGTGTGTGTATTTGTGTGTGTGTGTGTATGTGTATTTGTGTGTGTGTGTGTATGTGTATTTGTGTGTGTGTGTGTATGTGTATTTGTGTGTGTGTGTGTATGTGTATTTGTGTGTGTGTGTGTGTATGTGTATTTGTGTGTGTGTGTGTGTATTTGTGTGTGTGTGTGTATTTGTGTGTGTGTGTGTATTTGTGTGTGTGTGTGTATTTGTGTGTGTGTGTGTATTTGTGTGTGTGTGTGTATTTGTGTGTGTGTGTGTGTATTTGTGTGTGTGTGTGTATTTGTGTGTGTGTGTGTATTTGTGTGTGTGTGTGTGTATTTGTGTGTGTGTGTGTGTGTGTGTGTGTATTTGTGTGTGTGTGTGTGTTTTTTTTTTTCTAAGCCTACAATGTTTACCATTGAATTACGTAGATGTGTCTGTGCTAGGAAATGTACCTTCAGTGAAGGCTACAAAATTAATTTGGTGATAGCTCACAAAGCTTTTGTTGTCTTTTCATGACAGGTACAACAGATCTATGAAATTAAATGTTTGTTACGAGATAATGTAACAAAAATGTGGGAAGAGCCAAATGTTTTATAGCTTCAAGAATTGCTTTGATCTCTAAGCAATTAATAATTTCTTGCAGTCGCTAGTTCTTTTAAACCAAATGTGTATGTAGGTTTTGGCATTATGCCAGTTCCGAAAAAAAGACATGTTGACTGTGTTCTCAGCAGGAGACGTTCATGTTGTGAGTACACAGGTGTGCTACGTAGCAGGGAAACACACAGTAACCTCTGCAGATTGTGCTCAGGCAGGCGAGTGCTCGGGATTTTTTCTGCCTGATGTAAAGCTCACCACAACCATCTTGACGAAAAGTTGGGTCTAGTTGTTTGGTGTCACAGATGCTATTGATAATGAGATACTTCTGACTGGTATTAAGCTGGGTAACGAGAAGTCGAAAATGAAGAGTATGTCGCTCCTCACCAGCACCAGGAACATAACGGTATGCTGCAATATGAGACAATGAGAGCAGCAATGTATCTACAACTTATCATTTCTCACGATGCCCTGATGTAAATGGTGACATGTCGCAAATTCTGGCTTCCTCCCTTCAACCAGTTCCATGTCTCACAGTACACATTCAACAGCCAGGTGGACAGCTTTGAGCAAGCAGGTGAAACTCTGCGTCTGCACCCGCCAGCAGCGTTGCTTCTGCCAGCCCCAGCTTCAACAAACATGTCATGGAAAGCCAACGAATGTGGGCAGCTATGAGTTGGTGATAGCACTTTCTACTTATGATCACGATGTACTTTTCAATGTATTCAAAATTCCATACATCCTGCCTCAGTGCGTCTACCACTGTGCAGTATAGTCTTACAACTTTGCCTGTTGCATTATTTGTTTCTATTTTCTTAGTGCATGTATACTGTATGCCATCAGTTTTCATAGTTAAATTATTTTGATAACCCTGAGCGGTACAGGGGGAAATTTACATCAAGCTCCAAAGAGTCAGGTTACATACAGCAGATATCTAGTAGGCAAGGTACTGTAAGCACATGTGCTCATATGCTCTGTGTTCACCCACAACACCCTCATGACATCACAGCAACACCGAAGCTTTGAGCAGCGTCCACACAATACTTGGTCTTCTTACCACATTTCTCTGCTTCTCTGTTTGGGAGTGACCTAGTAATGGTGCTGTAGTAGGTACTCATTTCTGTAACAGTGATGCTGTTTACAGAAGCAGTTGACAAACCTCAGCGCTCCTGTCTTGCATGAAGTTTTCTATGGTGCTACTAATAACCTTCCAGTGAATGCCACTAACTTAGCCCAGACAGGTTGCTCATGTGGTATTGTAGGAATGTGACTCCGCCTGGGCCTCAACTTTTTCACCGTTTCAAAGTGAAATGAAGGACGAGAGATTGGGTTCAATGTCTGTTCCTCCCTTACGACCTCTTGAAGCGTCTCGGTTTTTTGCTCGCCATGCAATCCAAATGTCTTCTGAACTTCCTCTCTCACTATCTGACGAAGAACACTTGTGAAATCAGTTTCTTCCACCATCACAGACATCGATACGACGTTTGGAAGCCGTTCAAACTTCTTGTGTGTAATTCTTTTTTGAGGCATTGTCTCGATATACTGGCACCCTTTTATGCAGTCGTCTGCTGTCGGAACCTCCTGCAGGAGTAGGGCTTGATACATGTCCTCAGCAACACCCTTCATGAAATGTGCAACCTTATCTTCCGCCTTCAGTCCAACATCCACTATTTTACACAGCTCCAAGACGTCTTGAATGTAGGCTGCTGTAGTTTCTCCTGGTTGCTGTGCCCTGCACTTCTGTTTATCTGCAGCCTTGCACTTCTGTCGTTGTTTCTCCGAAATACCTGCGCAGTTCCGTCTGGAATACTGTCCAGCTTGTGAACTTGTCCTCGTTGTTCCTATACCATTGCTTGACAGTGCCCTCAAAGGAGAAAAATACGTTAACAAAACGCACTGTGTCATCCCATTTGTTAAATTTGGCTATACGCTCATATACCTTCAGCCACTTGTTTGGATCAGGGCCATCGTCACCAGAGAACCCGGAAAGATATCTCATGGGGTGTCACACAGTTGCTGTCCTCGTAAAGTACTCGTCTTCTCCTGTCTCCGATGGACTGCGATCTGTTGAATATGGCTCGAATTCAAGTTTCTCGCCACGTTAACGGCGGCTCTGTCGTGGCCTGATTGGAGCCACTCTGTCGTCCATAATGTGCGCTATCACACGCAAGTTCCAATACCCAGCGTCTCTACCACAATAATGTCACTTAGAAGAAGATGTAATTAGATTAATGACTAACATTATCTTCACTTAACGAAGATTTACTCAGCATTTGCAGATACAAGAGCAAGGAGCCAACTGCCTCCGGCTAGAACACAAACAGTATTTATACAGCTACAGAACATTCCAGTACAATGATCCATGACATTTGTGGATACTTGTAGAATGTATTCGAACCGAATATAGAAATTATTATTGTACAGTCCAGGTGAGTTTTGAACTCACGACCCTTCGTACAGCAGTTTAGTATCATAACCTCTACACCTCGGTGCTAATTTGCACGGAATACTCAGTGTAAGTCCTAATCGCATCCCTGACAGTTTTTGATAATTCGAAGGCATTTTCGCCAAAATTGTCTCTGGGTTCTGTTAAGGGTGGGGAAGCGTACACAGTCCACAGAAGCTCCTAGCTTGCTTTTGTGATATTTGTTTTTACCGTCTTGAAAAACTCTAAATCACTCTCTAGTCCCTCCAAGTAAGTCAGTATCAGATTATAATCGCTAGTTCTCTATCCTGAGGTGACTTCCCAGTGAACATACCTACAAGCTGACACACTTGTGCCGGCCGTGGTGGCCGAGCGGTTCTAGGCACTACAGTCTGGAACCGCGCGACCGCTACGGTCGCAGGTTCGAATCCTGCCTCGGGCATGGATGTGTGTGATGTCCTTAGGTTAGTTAGGTTTAAGTAGTTCTAAGTTCTAGGGGACTGATGACCACAGCAGTTAAGTCCCATAGTGCTCAGAACCATTTTTTTTGACACACTTGTAAATGTAACGTCTACGTTGCTTTCTCACGTCCTGTCTTTCCAGGATGATTGTGCACATATACTGTTAAATCAAAACATTATGCCCGCTGCCCACCGTTAGGTTGAATGCTGTATCGGGCAGAGGCGAATGGGCAGTCATTATAGCGAAGATTCGGGACCTAAATGCGCAATTCCACCGATACAAGCAGTTTTGACAAAGGGCTCATTGTTGGGGCACTGCGGCTGGAAGCGAGAATCTCTGAAAAGGCGCAGGAGGTCGCCTGTTCGCCTACTGCTGTCGTGATCACCTTTGTAAAGTGGTTGAAGCATGATTTTGGACGACCTCGTCTAATCAGAAAACGTAGAGGTCGGGGGAGCCCTCCTGTGCAATTCTATACAGGTAGCGATCTGTGGTAGGTCTGACGACACAGTGCTGGTGCAGGCACAAGTGTTTCGGAGCACATCGTTCAAAGGCCATCGTCGAACATGGAGCTCCACGTCACATGACCCCTACGTATTCCTGTGTTGACCAAACGACATAGTCAGTTACGATTGCAGAGGGCACAGCATCACCGAGTTTTCACCGTGGATCAATAGAAGCATGTGGCCTGTACAATGAATCGCATTTATTGTTACACCAGGTCGATGGTTGGGTCATTACACGCTGTCATCCAGACACGAAACATGCACTGCACCATAGATGCCTTGTGTTAAGAGGTACATTGAGTTGGGCTTCAACTAGACTTGTGATGGTAATAAAAGGTATCATGACGGCTGTGAACTACGTCAAAATTACGGACCACCTGCAACGCTTCATGCTTGAAGTCTCACCCTACGGCGATGACATCTTCCAGCAGGATAACCGTCAGTGTTGCAAAGTCAGAATCGTGCTGCAGTGAAATCACACAGTCTTGGCCAGAAAATGTGCCAGTCATGTATCCATTGGAACACACATCGGGAGCCACCTGTGTGCCAGTAGACAGCCGTGTCTTACTTTGCAGGAATTGCTTCACCAGGGCATAGACATCTGGTGCCACATACGAGGGTATTCCCAAAAGTAAGGTCTCCTATGTTTTATACGTACATAGACCTGTTTATTTCTAGAATGGTTTACATTAGTTTACGGATTGAATATTTAGCTATTTTTGGACATAATCGCCATTTCTGTCGATGCATTTTTGTAGACCCTGTGGCAGTTTTTGTATGCCCATGTCATACCAGCTCGCCACCGCGCTGTTCAGAAAGTTATGAATCTCTTCTTTCACCTCGTCGTCGGAGCTGAATCGCTTTCCGGTCAAATGTTCTTTTAACCTAGGGAACAGGCGACAGTCACTGGGTGCCAAGTCAGGACTATAGGGTGGGTGGGTGATTATGTTCCATATGTAGGCCCTTGCTCAACACTCCTCTTCTCCGGTTCTGAATTGCCCGTTTTAGTTTTTTCAGAGTCTCACAGTACCTGTCAGCGTTAATTGTGGTCCCAGTGGGCATAAAGTCGACCAACAATACCCGTTTCCGATCCCAAAAAAATAGTTGTCATGACTTTACCGGCAGACTGCGTGTGCTTGAACTTCCGCGGCTTTGGCGAAGAAGAATGCCGCCACGGGCGTGATTGTTGCTTGGTCTTAGGTGTAAAGTGGTGTGCCCACGTTTCGTCACTCGTCACAATTGAGTCCACAAAGTTGTCCTGTTCGGCTGCAAGGCGGTGAAGAAATGCGCGGGAAGCATCAACCCGTTGCCACATGTGGTCCTCAGTCAGCATGCGTGGCACCCATCTTGCGCACACCGGTAGTTCAATGTTTCCGTTAAAATTCTGTGAGCGGTGCTTCGGGAAACCTCAGGAACAAACATGCAGAGATGATCCAGTGTGGTCCGCCGATCTTGACGCGTGCTTTGCTCAACCTTCAACACTGTCTCCTCAGAAACTGACGGTCTCCCGCTCCTTTGTTCGTCGTGAATTTCGGACTGACCAACTGCAAACTCTCTACACCACTTACGAACATTTTTGACATCCATGCACGACTCACCGTACACTTACGTCAATTGGCGATCGATTTCAATCTGTGCAGTGCCCTTTGAGTTCAAAAACCGAATAACTGCGCGCAGTTCTCATTTGACGGTTACATCAAACGGGAGCTCTATTCTCAACGGCTGCCAAGCCAAGACTGAGCTCCTCAGTGCGACGTTTGCATGTTTACACACAGGGCGTGAAGCACTCTTCATAACAATGACCAACTGCCACACAGAGTTCTGTACTTATAAAAAAAATAGGAGACCTTACTTTTGGGATTACCCTCTTACTTCAGTGACTTTTAGAATCCATGGCAATCAGAATCTCTGTTGCACTGTGTTTGAAAAGTCGAATAACACGCTGTTAAACATGTGGTCATAATGTTTTGGCTCATCGGTGTAAAACTGCAGCTCGAGAACAGCCTCCGTAATTCATGACCCCTATCATATAGTGTTGCACTGTGGCACGACACAGATTTAGTATCTGCTTCAAGACCAGTTACAATTAGCTTAACATAATGTGTCTGAAAAATGTCCTTCAGCTTTTGAATGTGTATAAATATTTCATTGCTGAAAGTTCATGGTGAGAGTAAATCCACTGGTATCCTCATTAATATCTTGGTTGATCATGGTATGATAATCATACAACTAACGGAATTCCGTGGGATCTCCTGTTGGGAACTACTACATCTGCCATTGAGCATCTCCCCTTCGTTGTGATTTACGCTCTTTGGGCGTCTTGGAGATTCTTCCTTGGTGGAGAGTACGCTTCCAGAACACATTGAATATCTGTTGGTCCGAAGGCTCTTGTAATTCGTGTAGCAGCGTCAGGATGTGCATAGCGTTCAATTGTGGTGGATTGTGAGTGAGTATGAAAGTAACGACGCAGACATGACTTTCTATGATCAAATGCCATGCGTTGATATGTGATAAGATTTGTGTGTAAAGTTGTAAATGAGATTCCTCTTCTCCTTTCTGCATGCGTTTTGACTGAGTTCTTTACTCTTGCCTGTGCATGATGGAAGAGTCACTGTTTTAACTGAATTTTGTCCACTAATTCGGGGAAAGTGAAGGTCAGGAATTCACACATTGGTGTCACACACTCACTAGATGTCTTAAGATGTGTGTAGACTAACCAGCTTCTCTATTCCAGAGAAACTTATCACCATAGCTATCATACAAACGTTCAGGATCTACTTGCGTTTTATACTTCTACAGAGATAAAGGATTAATCACTTTGGGTGGCAGCGTCCAGCATGCGTTTTCAGTTGGGAGAAAGAGATGGCATTTCAGCAGAGCTGTCTGTCTGAATGACACCAAACAGCTGTCATTTGCTAATCACGTGCAAGGCCCTTTTAAATTTAAAGCCAGTAGTTCTCTCTTAACCGCTTAGATGGCGATTTATGCTTCCTAGATTTGAGTGCAGTATTTTCTGTATCTGCTAGTTCATTCGTGGACTGAAGTACTGAGTTAGTGTGATTCTCAGTAATCTGCCCCATGTAAGTATTTTCAATAGCATTTGTTAAGTAAGACAAATTCTATTGTTCGCAGTACTTTTTTCACCTGCTTTTTGCAGGGTAGGCACACAGCTAGACTCATTTCCCTGGAAAAGTTACTTCTTTCACTGTCTTCTTCCCACATATTATCTTAGCCGAAATACAGAACACACACACGTCCATAACCAAAGCACTTCAGACGTGTAATTGGCATACAGTAATCGTAAACAGATACTGCAGGAGACTTCTGTTGTTCAACCACTCTCTTTGTCATAACAGCAGACACTTCTGCCACGTGATGTAACGTGGCTTTTCCTCTAACGCATTTCGTAAATGAAAGGAAAAGATCATTAAAATTTTCTCGATCCATTTCTCTGTCAAAGGTTAGCTCGTAGACATGTCATGAGCGCCTAATTGGGCATGCTAGTGGGAATTTCGTAAAGGGTGACCGACGGGCTATTTTTCTATAGTGCCTCACAGCTGATCTGAGTTTTTAAATACTCATGTTCGACTAATGTTTTGCAGTCCTGTACATGGACCACATACAATGTTAAGGCTTTCTTAGTAGGATGAATGCTGTTACTTTTTACTTTCTCATTTTGTGGAGCTCCCCCTGCGGGTCCGGGGATTAGAATAGGCCCGAGGTATTCCTGCCTGTCGTAAGAGGCGACTAAAAGGAGTCCATCCCCCTCACGGGGGTGGTTAGCGCCTGCGTCCGGAGACGGACGGTTCCTCGACCTATTATTGTGGTCTTTTTGGTTTTTCACTTCTCGTTTCTTCCTTCCTTTTGTTGGTTCCTTTCTTTGCTCTTCTCCACCTCACTGTCTTCCTTACTCTTTCCCTTGACTTCTCCTTGCCTTCTCATTGCCTTCTTCTCCTTGCCTTCTCTGGTCTCCGCCTCGGCGTTTGAGACAGTCTGTCCTCTTTCTCCCTCTCTCTTCTTTTTCCTCTTCTTCCTTCCTCCCTGTGCGTGCCTGAAGGCCGACCCACGCGTTCCCACGCGTAGCCGGTGACGGGGTAACGCGTAAGTCCCCGCCCTGGGTAGACATGTAAGGCACGCGCGTACCCCCTGGTAAAGGCCAGGCCCGGGAGGGGTGATTGCCTGAGCTGACACCTTCTGACCATGCCGATTGGTCCCTCCGTCTGTTTCTCGGGAGGTGTGACCTGAGGTGTAAACATTCACCTAAGGCGGGAGTGCCCTCTGAGAGGGTCCCCACAAGGAAGGAGCGCGCCATCGGAGACGCTGGCAATCATGAGGGATTCCTCCGCAATGGATTCTACTCCATCTCTCTCGACTTTGACCCAAAAACGGAAACGTGACCAGCCAACAGTGACAAAAGTACTACCGCCTGCCCCACAGTTCCTCGTAGTTTCTCGATCGGAGGACGGAAAGGATTTTTCCTCTGTCAACCCTTTCGTTATTCAGAAGGGCGTAGATGCCATAGCCGGATCTGTCAAATCTTGTACCAGGTTGCGTAACGGTACCTTATTACTAGAAACTGAGAATGCCTTTCAGGCACAAAAACTGCTTCGGGCCACACTCCTGTACACGTTCCCTGTCCGGGTGGAGGCCCACCGAACTTTGAATTCGTCTCGTGGTGTAGTCTATACTAGCTCCCTCGACGGATTGACTGACGAGGAGCTTCAATCTTTCCTCGCTGAGCAGGGCGTGACGGCTGTCCATAGGGTCATGAAAAAGGTCAACAATGACCTTGTACCGACACGGACACTTTTCTTGACCTTCGATAGTGTTAAGCTGCCATCGCGCATCAAGGCGGGCTACGAGGTTATTTCTGTTCGCCCCTATGTCCCGACACCTACGCGCTGCTACCAGTGTCAGCGTTTCAATCACACTCGACAGTCTTGTTCCAATGCGGCTAAATGTGTCACTTGTGGCAGGGATGCCCATGAGGGTGACTGTCCACCTCCGTCTCCTCGTTGTGTGAACTGTCAGGGTGACCATGCCGCATCCTCCCGCGACTGTCCTGTCTATAAGGAAGAACGCTGTATCCAAGAAATTCGGGTCAAAGAGAAAGTGTCCACCTCGGCTGCTCGCAAGCTATTGGCTAGTAGGAAGCCCGCGCTGCTCCCAGCGGGGAAATACAGTACTGTCCTCGCCTCTGCTCGGACTACCCGGGAGGTAGCAACCCAGACATGCGATCTGACCTTCAGCACCACGGTCGTCCGTTCGGCCAGTGCTAAGATCGCGCGGTCGACGTCTCCTCTTCCTCCCATCACCCCACAGACACCAGCCCCTTCCTCAGACTCTGCTAAGACGAAGACCCCGAAGTCAGATGCACGGGCCTTCAAGAAGGAACCATCCCGTGCAGACTTCCTCCGTCCCTCGACCTCCCAGCCTTCGACCGGTACTTCCACCAAACGTCCTTCCAAAAAGGCGCATAGGAAGCACAGTTCTCCTTCTCCGCCACAGCGCATTTCTTCGCCTGCGCCACCCAGCGGTTGCCGCCCCAGGCCGTCATCCGTTTCGCCTGGCCGCATCGCTGGTAGCCGTACATCTGGCCGTTCACCGGCGGAGGAAGCTCCCCCTCCCGGCCATCCTCCCGAGATGGCCGATGACCCTATAGACCCAATGGACGATGACTGTCCGCCTACTGATAGCGGCGGCAGTGCTCGCTCGAAGCCAGGCCCTAAGCGGCCTTCGAGGTGACCCCTTCTATCATCTTCGTTTTCTTACGATGGCACTTATTCACTGGAATATTCGCAGCATTCGCTCCAACCGAGAGGACTTGAAGTTGCTGCTCCGCTTGCACCGTCCGCTCGTCGTAGCCCTCCAGGAAACGAAGCTACGCCCATGCGATCAAATTGCCTTGGCACACTACACCTCTGTGCGTTTTGACCTACCCCCTGTGGTAGGTATCCCAGCTCATGGAGGGGTTATGTTGCTGGTCCGGGATGATATTTACTACGATCCCATCACGTTGCACACCGGCCTGCAGGCAGTTGCCATCCGCATTACTCTCCCCACTTTTACGTTTTCCTTTTGTACCGTTTACACTCCATCGTCATCTGCCGTTACCAGGGCAGACGTGATGCAACTTATTGTTCAGCTACCTGCACCATTTTTGTTAACTGGAGACTTCAATGCCCACCATCCCCTTTGGGGCTCTCCAGCATCCTGCCCGAGGGGCTCCTTGTTAGCAGACCTTTTCAACCAGCTCGATCTTGTCTGCCTCAATACTGGCGCCCCTACTTTTCTTTCGGACACATCTCACACCTATTCCCATTTAGACCTCTCTATATGTACTCCCCACTTGCACGCCGGTTTGAGTGGTATGCACTTTCTGATGCATATTCGAGCGACCACTTCCCGTGTGTTATCCATCTCCTGCAGCATACCCCCTCTCCGTGCTTCTCTAATTGGACCATCTCCAAGGCAGACTGGGGGCTCTTCTCTTCCAGGGCGACCTTTCAGGATCAAACCTTCACAAGCTGCGATCGTCAGGTCGCACACCTCACGGAAGTCATTCTCGCTGCTGCTGAATATTCCATCCCTCACCCTCCTTCTCCACGTCGCGTACCGGTCCCCTGGTGGACCGCAGCATGTAGAGACGCTTTACGTGCTCGTCGACGTGCTTTGCGCACATTTAAAAGCCACCCTACAGTGGCGAATTGTATCAATTATAAACGATTACGTGCTCAGTGTCGTCGTATTATCAAAGAAAGCAAGAAAGCCAGCTGGGCTGCTTTCACAAGCACCTTCAACAGTTTTACTCCTTCTTCTGTTGTCTGGGGTAGCCTGCGCCGGCTATCTGGCACTAAGGTCCACTCACCAGTTTCTGGCTTGAAGGTCGCGAATGACGTCCTTGTGGCCCCTGAGGCTGTCTCCAATGCCTTCGGCCGCTTTTTCGCAGAGGTTTCGAGCTCCGCTCATTACCACCCTGCCTTCCTCCCCCGCAAACAGGCAGAGGAGGCTAGGCCACCTAACTTCTGCTCCTCGAATTGTGAAAGTTATAATCCCCCATTCACCATGCGGGAACTCGAAAACGCACTTGGCCGATCACGGTCCTCCGCTCCAGGGCCTGATTCTATTCATATTCAGATGCTGAAGAACCTTTCTCCTGCGGGTAAAGGTTTTCTTCTTCGTACATACAATCGCATCTGGATTGAGGGACATGTTCCCGCATGCTGGCGCGAGTCTATTGTTGTCCCGATTCCTAAGCCGGGGAAGGACAAGCACTTACCTTCCAGTTATCGACCTATCTCGCTTACCAGCTGTGTCTGTAAAGTGATGGAGCGAATGGTTAATTCTCGATTGGTTTGGCTGCTCGAGTCTCGACGCCTACTTACCAATGTACAATGTGGATTTCGTAGGCGCCGCTCTGCTGTTGACCATCTGGTTACCTTGTCGACCTTCATTATGAATAACTTCTTGCGGAAGCGCCCGACCGCGGCTGTGTTCTTTGATTTGGAGAAGGCTTACGACACCTGTTGGAGGGCGGGCATTCTCCGCACCATGCATACATGGGGCCTTCGCGGTCGCCTCCCTCTTTTTATTCGTTCCTTTTTAATGGATCGACAGTTAAGGGTACGTGTGGGTTCTGTCCTGTCCGACAGCTTTCGCCAGGAGAATGGGGTGCCACAGGGCTCAGTTTTGAGCGTCGCTCTCTTCGCCATCGCGATCAATCCAATAATGGATTGCCTGCCAGCTGATGTATCAGGCTCCCTTTTCGTGGACGATTTTACCATCTATTGCAGCGCGCAGTGTACACGTGTCCTGGAGCGCTGTCTTCAGCGTTCTCTTGACCGTCTTTACTCCTGGAGTGTCGCCAATGGCTTCCGTTTTTCTGCCGAGAAGACGGTCTGTATTAACTTCTGGCGCTACAAAGAGTTTCTCCCACCGTCCTTACGACTCGGTCCCGTTGCTCTCCCAATCGTGGAGACAACCAAATTTTTAGGCCTTACCTTTGACAGGAAACTTAGCTGGTCTCCACATGTGTCATATTTGGCCGCCCGTTGTACCCGTTCTTTAAATGTCCTCCGTGTTCTCAGTGGTATGTCGTGGGGAGCGGATCGAACCGTCCTACTTCGTCTATATCGGTCGATCGTCCGCTCCAAGCTGGATTATGGGAGCTTCGTATACTCCTCTGCACGGCCATCCATCTTACGCCGCCTCAACTCCATACAACATCGGGGTTTACGACTTGCGATCGGAGCATTTTATACCAGTCCCGTAGAGAGTCTTCATGCTGACGCTGGCGAATTGCCACTCACCTACCGGCGCGATATACTGCTTTGTCGGTATGCCTGTCGGCTACTGTCAGTGCCCGACCATCCGTCTTATCGTTCCTTTTTTGACGACTCTCTTGACCGTCAATACGGGTTGTATGTCTCTGAACTGCTACCCCCTGGAGTTCGCTTTCGTCGCCTCCTTCAACACCTTAATTTTTCACTCCCTGCAACCTTTAGAGTGGGCGAGAGCCACACGCCACCTTGGCTCCAGGCTCAGGTCCGCGTTCACCTTGACCTCCGCTCGCTCCCGAAAGAGGTTACCCCCGGTTCGGTCTACCACTCCCGTTTTTTGGAACTTCGTTCGAAGTTCATCAACATGACTTTCATTTATACAGATGGCTCTAAGACCAATGACGGGGTCGGGTGTTCCTTTATTGTCGGGGCACAAAGTTTCAAATACCGGCTCCATGGCCATTGTTCGGTCTTCACAGCTGAGCTCTTTGCCCTCTACCAGGCTGTTCTTTACATCTGCCGCCACCGACATTCTGCTTATGTCATCTGGTCAGATTCCCTGAGCGCCATCCAGAGTCTCAGTGACCGTATCCGGTTCACCCTTTCGTACACCAGATCCAACGCTCTCTTCAGCAGCTGGTGGACGTCGGTTCTCCGGTTAGCTTTATGTGGGTTCCTGGCCATGTCGGTATCCCTGGGAACGAAGCTGCAGATGCCGCGGCCAAGGCTGCGGTCCTCCAGCCTCGGACAGCTTCTTGTTGTGTCCTTCGTCCGATTTTAGCAGGGTCATTTGTCGGCGAATTGTATCGCTGTGGCATGCCGATTGGGCTGCACTTACCGACAACAAGCTTCGGGCCTTAAAACCTCTTCCCGTGGCTTGGACGTCCTCCTCACGCCCTTCTCGGCGGGAGGAGGTCGTTTTAGCCCGGTTAAGAATTGGACACTGCCGGTTCAGCCATCGCCATCTGCTGACGGCTGCGCCGGCGCCGTTCTGCCCATGTGGGCACTTGCTGACGGTTAGACACATTTTAATGTCCTGTCCAGATCTTAACACACTGCGCCTCGATCTCCACCTGCCAAATACTTTCGATGCCATTTTAGCGGATGACCCACGAGCAGCTGCTCGTGTTCTTCGTTTTATCAATTTGACAAACCTCGCTAAGGACCATTGATGATGCTGTTTTTTAATCCTATGCCTGTCATTCTGTCTTTTATCGTGTTTTCCCTTTTAGTTGTTGTTGTCAACTTGTGCCTCGCGGTGCATTCTTAGAGTAGTCAGGGCGCTAATGACCATTGAAGTTGTGCGCCCTAAAACCACAAAAAAAAAAAAAATTGTGGAGCTACAACTTTAGAGTTGGCTTCCCTGACTATCTTGGTGGTTTCCCTCTTTTTTCGTTTTAATAAATACCGTCATACGAGCTGTATGAGAAAAGTAACGAGACGGATTTTTTATCTACCAATGCTTTTATTATTGTCAAGAGTATTGTCCCCTTCAAAGTAATTCCCCCCGGTAGTTATTCACCAGCGGAGTCGTTTCCAGTCTTGCTAGCAGCGCTGCAAGGCTTCAAATGCTAGGACATTTGACATGTCGGTCACATTCATTTGAATGTTCGTCATAGTTCCGAAATGACTTCCTTTTTCAATTTCTGGGAAAGTAAAGTCAGGACGACTCAGATCCGGTGGATATGGGGCTGTGGGACAGAAACAGTGCCTTCAAGTGGCCGTGTGACATGGGGCGTTGTCATGATGCAGTATCCACTTGTCTGCAACGTCTGATCTCACTTAATTCCCCCTTTATCTGAGACTATGAAGGATTTCTTCACAAACAGTTGGCTGACAATTTGTCCTACAGGAACAAATTCTTTATGCATGATACCTCTACTGTCGGGAGAGCAAATAAGAATAGTTTTTATCTTTTATTTGCTCATTCGAGCTGATAGACACGGACGGGTATCCAACCTGGTGCCACGTGACCAAAGGAAGGACTGGGCCGGTGTTTGCTGATTCGTACATAGTTGGTGGGTAGGTAACACGGACTTTATGTAACATTTAGTCTTGACAGGACAAGCTAGCGATCTTTAACAATTTATGAGTTATTTTAAAAACACTGGTGACAACCTAGCCTGATAAAATTTTTCACACACAGCCTGAAGGACTGATACAGAAAACAAGATAAGACTGAAATACAAAAAAATCCCAAAGCAAAACGCCAGAAGGGCTCATTTTAAGAATCCAATAACGCCTGCAGGGTTGTTTTAAAAACATTGCCACTGCCGCAACGAGTACCGCCAGAACGGCAGATTTTTTTTTAAAAATGCAAGTAATAACCGATAAGGCCTGAAGGGCTGATTGTAAGAAATACCAACTACAATTAATGATGCCTGCAGGACCAATTAATAAATGCAATTAAAAACTCAATAATTAACTAGTATTTGAAAAGTTACTTTTGAAACAGGCCTGAAGGGGGATATCTTAAACACAAACTATTTGACAACAAGGTACATGAATAATTAACAAGACACTTTAAACATAAGCGGAAGGTTTAACAATGCAATCATAGTAATGAGTAAACTTCAAAATTTCCACAGATTAGCTACAATCAGCAATTAAATAACCGAAGTTTTGGTTCTCAACTGTAAATCAGTGCGAGCTGCATCACATTTCGCTCATTCATGACCTGATCGGTATGCTACAGCCGGTACGCAAACTGCCAGTTTAGCGTCAGTGTGTCCACAAGTCTACAACAGACTAAAACATCCAATTACCAGCCGGTACTGACAAATATAACAGAAATGAGAAACCTGCCAGATAAAATTGCTGAATTACGCTGGCGCCACGTTAAGAAGTTTGCGCCGCAAGGAAACATTTTGTTCCTGAAATAAAAGTTCGCGGCCCCAGCCGCCAATTAAACAAACGCACGTGAGATACCAACACGCCAGACAAATCGTACACAGGAAACACTCTTCGTGAAGTTGTTGAAGAAACAGAGCATAAGATATATGGAGGGGCAGATTGAGCCTCCTTAGAGATCACATCATTAAGTACAGGCAGGCAATTCAAACTGCGTAACGACTAACCACAACGGATGGCGACAGCGGAAGAATCTTGAGTAGATGGGACACAGTTTCGTTGTGGTCTGCAGAAGCGGATAATAATAGTAATAACTATGCTCACCTTAACTGCAGGCTGGTGATTTCAGTGCTGGTCTAGTAAAATCGCAATGGATAGCCTGTAATGAATCCCTCCTGTGCGTCTCACAAAACACCGAGACCGTCATTCCTTAATTTCTTACAGGTTTGAACTAGAACGTTGACCGTGCCAACAGCCCGTACTGAAACCCTCGGAAGCAGCGGCGTACTCGTTCTCCAGGAACGCCGGGCATGTTTACTCCCTCATACCGGCCACTACTTCCCACTAACAGCACACACCGTGTAAGCTGCATGCTATCACGTGCCAAGTCTACTGTACATCCCTCCAAATACTCTCCCCCTATGTTCCGTAATCTCTCTGACGAGGATCACTAGCCGTAAATAGGAAAGATAAACTAGCCGATCACTGATGGCGTTCAGCCATCTTGCTCACGAGCTTTTTTTCTCTCCAGCAGATGTCCCAATATTCCACTCCGCACTTAGTCTCTTTGTCTCCGGATACTACTCAGAATCCAGGATTCATCATATGTGTTCACACATCTGAACCGTTCGGGGTCCAGTCAGGAAGAGTAACGCTCACGTTTCTTAGATTGTTCTTGTCATCGGTTGTAAGATTTCTCGGCACGATTTCGGCACAAACCTTTCGCATGTGCGAAATTTCGGTCAAAATTTCATAGAGGGTGAAATTGTTTAACAGGTCATACATCATTCTTACCGTCAAATGTCGTTCTGATTTCACACTAACAATCACACGCTTTTTAAGTTGAATGTTTTCTTGGGTGAGGTTCGTCTTCAACGTGTTCTTGGCCTTTCAAAACTATGTCGCTAGCAGTGTTTCCAGTCTCGTTACTTTTTTCACACAAATTGTACCTAGCTTACCCAGTTGACTTCCTTTACTTTCCTCCACGTTCGGAGGTCGTGAGATCATGTTAGATTCCGCTGAGACATACAATTTTCGAATTCGTGTACATTCTCCACCATGCCAACATGCATACCGAGCGGGGTGGCGCAGTGGTTAGCACACTGGACTCGCATTCGGGAGGACGACGGTTCAATCCCGCGTCCGGCCATCCTGATTTAGGTTTTCCGTGATTTCCCTAAATCACTCCAGGCAAATGCCGGGATGGTTCCTCTGAAAGGGCACGGCCGACTTCCTTCCCAATCCTTCCCTAATCCGATGAGACCGATGACCACGCTGTCTGGTCTCCTTCCCCAAACCAGCCAACCAACCAACATGCATCACCTGTGCTATGGCTCGCTAGGATATATTTCCTTTGAGTAATAGCACTTCAGCTGCTGTTGCCATATCTCTGTGACAACCAGTTCCTCACTCGGGGCGTGGGAAATCTCATGGTGACCCGCGTCAGTACTCACATCATTTGACTCAGAGGCCTGTGAATTTGCTGACGCCTCAGAATCCTTGGCCTCGTCTTTAGAGACCAAGTTGGAAGTTGTTTACCAACTGGAAAACGGCACTCATCACCCTCACAGCACGATGCACTGTCGGCTGTGGCTGGCTCTGACTGCGGACCGGCGCTTCGGTTCAAATGGTTCAAATGGCTCTGAGCACTATGGGACTTAACATCTGAGTTTATCAGCCCCCTAGAACTTAGAACTACTTAAACCGAACTAACTAAAGGACACCACACACACCCATGCCCGATGCACGATTCGAACCTGCGGCCGTAGCGGTTGCGCGGTTGCAGACTGAAGCGCCTAGAACTGCTCGGCCACACTGGCCGGCGCTTCGGTTCAGAGCGGCTCTTGTCAAACTTATTACCACAGGGAGGAGATAGCACTCTGGCTATAAAGCGAGCAGTCACGCTTGCCACGGAGTAAAGCTTGTTAAATTCAAAGTTTCGCCGTATCGAATGAAACACTTTGGGACAAAGTTGTATCCCTAACTACGAAGCACTTGCACCCAGATAACTGTACAGACTTGAGTGTTAGTTGAATACCGTGGTACTGCGAAATCAACACTAAATAAGGAGCTCAACATTCAGCACATAACGGCTCACGTGGTAGCCATCTTGAATAGCACCACCGCTGGTCTGGTACACGCTCCAGCCACATACAAAGCCACACGATCTTTATGTGGGCCACACCTAGCAAAGCACCATGAGGTTCAAAACTATTTCCAGTCTCTTGGCCACTGTGAAGTCGTTCAAAATCCAAATCTTCTATCTAGCCATTCGATAGGAAGATTTACAAAGTATTTCAAATAATGGTCAGAACAGTACAATGAATTTCGAGTACATAAACTTTGGCCCTGTAATCATTTAATTTTTTCGTACAGACTAGTTCCCAGTTCAGACAGTGACACCAGAATACGGATGTGCATATAATATTTATGCAAAAAGAAACTAAGAGTTTGGTTTGTGGATATTAGATTTAACTGCGGGAACATCTCCTTCGGCAGAATATGAAAGGACTTTGTTCGTAACTGTCTTCGGTTTATTTTACTCCACACTACATGAAATCAAGTTTCTGGATCAAAATGTTGGTATTGCATATTAGGCTCAGTGCAGTGTGGTTGCCACACGCCACAGACATTGTGCTCTTCATTAGTAAGTACCTTAATGATGTGACGTACACAGGGTGAAGGGAAATTCGCACACTCGGGCTTAGCAGCGCGACTCCTCACATGGCAGCGATGAAAAAATCTCTCGCAATAATGTCGTCCGGCGAGTGCATCCAGCTGAAAAAGGACGTTATAGTGGCAATCTGGCAAAACCGTGACCACATGTAACTAGCTTTGTCAGCATATGTTCGTTGTGATGTGGAGTTGGTGCAGAGGATATAGTTTTGGGTTTGCATGCAGGAGGACGTGGGTTCGATCCTGGGTTGAGGCGCATTTTATTTGCTAATTTCATTCTGACATTTCATACAGTAACATACGCCGTTTCTTAAGTCACATGTATCCTAAATTTACAACATTTTGTAACTCTGGTTAGACAAATAAGAAACAGACAGTTGACGCAAATGACCTCTCATAGGACAGAGTAACAACATAAACAATATCAGTTTCGAGATACTAAAGATATGCCTGTTCCATGTAATGGGCTTTACCCCTCTGACAGATATTGTTCTGAACGATTCATACCAACATCGCTAATTGTGAAATGTTCTGTTTCGAATTACACTGCGTCCCTCACGGTAATACACGTAATGTTTCCACAATCCCATTGAGAGAATAATAATAATAATAATAATAATAATAATAATAATAATAATGCAGAGAAAGATGTAGTGAACAGCATCTGGTTACCAGACTCAGTGTTGAAAGGCGTGAGACTGTGGTGATAATACATACAAATAGTAACATAGTTTGGACATTATTTGCAAAGCTCATTGGTAGTTCTATTGGTACCATAAGGTCCTAACGAAATGTATGGACTTGAACGAGGCAAGAATAATAGTTGCTACTAATTTCATTATGACATTTCATATGATACTGCGTGAAGAGTTTGACAGCACTGAAAGACCTGAGTCGAAACAAGGCCCCCGGAGTAGACAACATTCCATTGTAACTACTGACGGCCTTGGGAGAGCCAGTCCTGACAAAACTCTACCATCTGGTGAGCAAGATGTATGAAACAGGTGAAATACCCTCAGACTTCAAGAAGAATATAATAATTCCAATCCCAAAGAAAGCAGGTGTTGACAGATGTGAAAATTACCGAACAATCAGTTTAATAAGCCACAGCTGCAAAATACTAACACGAATTCTTTACAGACGAATGGAAAAACTGGTAGAAGCAGACCTCGGGGAAGATCAGTTTGGATTCCGTAGAAATGTTGGAACACGGGAGGCAATACTGACCTTACGACTTATCTTAAAAGAAAGATTAAGAAAAGGCAAACCTACGTTTCTAGCATTTGTAGACTTAGAGAAAGCTTTTGACAATGTTAACTGGAATACTCTCTTTCAAATTCTGAACGTGGCAGGGGTAAAAATACAGGGAGCGAAAGGCTATTTACAGTTTGTACAGAAACCAGATGGCAGTTATAAGAGTCGAGGGGCATGAAAGGGAAGCAGTGGTTGGGAAAGGAGTAAGACAGGGTTGTAGCCTCTCCCCGATGTTATTCAATCTGTATATTGAGCAAGCAGTAAAGGAAACAAAAGAAAAATTCGGAGTAGGTATTAAAATTCATGGAGAAGAAGTAAAAACTTTGAGGTTCGCCGATGACATTGTAATTCTGTCAGAGACAGCAAAGGACTTGGAAGAGCAGTTGAACGGAATGGACAGTGTCTTGAAAGGAGGATATAAGATGAACATCAACAAAAGCAAAACGAGGATAATGGAATGTAGTCAAATTAAGTCGGGTGATGCTGAGGGAATTAGATTAGGAAATGAGACACTTAAAGTAGCAAAGGAGTTTTGCTATTTAGGGAGTAAAATAACCGATGATGGTCGAAGTAGAGAGGATATAAAATGTAGACTGGCAATGGCAAGGAAAGCGTTTCTCAAGAAGAGGAATTTGTTAACATCGAGTATAGATTTAAGTGTCAGGAAGTCGTTTCTGAAAGTATTTGTATGGAGTGTAGCCATGTATGGAAGTGAAACATGGACGATAACTAGTTTGGACAAGAAGAGAATAGAAGCTTTCGAAATGTGGTGCTACAGAAGAATGCTGAAGATAAGGTGGGTAGATCACGTAACTAATGAGGAGGTATTGAATAGGATTGGGGAGAAGATAAGTTTGTGGCACAACTTGACTAGAAGAAGGGATCGGTTGGTAGGACATGTTTTGAGGCATCAAGGGATCACAAATTTAGCATTGGAGGGCAGTGTGGAGGGTAAAAATCGTAGAGGGAGACCAAGAGATGAATACACTAAGTAGATTCAGAAGGATGTAGGTTGCAGTAGATACTGGGAGATGAAGAAGCTTGCACAGGATAGAGTAACATGGAGAGCTGCATCAAACCAGTCTCAGGACTGAAGACCACAACAACAATAACACTAATCTCTGGGACCACTGGAGGAGGATAAGAAGAAAACAGATTTCGCATCTGGTGGATGAGGTAATTGTGAAATTCCATGACATGAAAAGGGCTTCATTGAAGGCTGACCAACCTTCCATTTCTACGATTGTAGTATGTAAGTGTGTTTTCTAGAGGACCCACTGCAATATCTGTTGACGAGTAAGATGCCAGATACCGTACCACCTGCACTACATTACCAAATAAAATACATAGGCCTCAACCCAGGATCGAACCATGGACCAGCTGCATGCTAACCCAAAACTCTATCGACGGCACCAGCCGTACAACAGGACGACTGTGTGCTCACAAAAGTACTTACCATACATATGGTTACAGTGTTGCCAAATTGCCAATCTTTAACGTCCTTTTTCTGCCTGATGTACTCGCCGGACGAAATTTTGTGGTAGACTTTTTTTTTATCGCTGGCATATGAGGAGTTGCACTGCGAAGCCCGAGTGCACGAATATCACTTCACCCTGTATATTGTGTTCAGTAAGCAGAGGCGGGCTTGCAGGCATAGATATAAAGGACGTTCAGTAAGCAATGCAAATCTTTTATTTTCTAAATGCAGGTTGGTTTTATTCAGAATTCCAATAAACCATATTATTTCCCATTTTATGACTACTAAACCCTCTTTTTCACCATAACTTCCGTTCAGTGCGATGGCCTTAAGCCATCTTACTGGGAGGGTCTGTATGCTCACATGGTATCACTCTTCTGGTCGACACTGGAGTCAGTTTCTTGCTGCATCAACAACCTCCCCATCGTCCGTGTACTGCTTCTCACAGAGATTCTCTTTTATTGTGCCAAAGAGATGGAAGTGGAAAGGTGGGAGACCCGGGCTGTAGGGTGGATGAGGAAGAATAGTGCAATGCAGTTCTATGAGCCCCTGTCCAGTGTGTCAGCTCGTGTGAGGCCTTACGTTGTCGAGGAGGAGGGCGAGGAGGAAGAGCTTGTTTGCATTTTTGTGTCACTGAAGAATTTCCCGAGGGTAGCACAATATGCTTCAGAGTTGATCGCTGCACTGTGAAGGAGGACATCAAACAGTGTAACACTTCAGAATCGCGGAAGTCCGTCACCATGACTTTAAAAGCTTAGGGTGCGGCTTTGATCTTTCACTTAGCAGGAGAGGTGGTATGGTACCACTCTATGCACTGACGCTTCGCTTCCGATTCAAAGTGATGAACCAACGTTTCACCGCCTGTGACGATGTTCGACAAGAACTTGTCACGATCAGCCTCGTAACGAACAAGTAATAACGTACGGATGGTCCTTCGTCGGCGGCGAGGAACTCAACATGCACACACATTTGAGTACCGCAACTGGTGTGTCAGCAGTATCAACAGACTTGTAGTTGTGCACCGAGGTCTTTGTGATCTGTCCATCATCTGGAACGAGATTATCCGTACGTTCCAACATTGCGGCAGTCACAGCTGTGTGCGACCGTCCTGCACGCGGGAGATCGGACAGGTTTGCGTGATGTTACTGCTACGACAACAACTCAGTGCTTTTGTTTACTGTCAGGTCTTCGTAGACACTTTGTAAGTACCTAAGATGCTTTGCGGAGCTCTGGTTTTCCACCAAAAGGAACTCAGTGACAACTCTGTTTCGAACGCACCTCCGTTTCAGACGCCATTTTGAAGACTATGAGTAACGCAACCTTCTATCGGAAATTCATGAAACTGTAGGGGCTGAAGCACGAATATTCCTCTGTCCCAAAACAAATTCTGCATTTGTTAAACCTAAATTAGCAGAGAGAAAAGTTACACACTACTGGCCATTAAAACTGATACATCAACGAGAGGTGCAGATCACAAATGGGTATTCATTGGACAAATATATTATACTAGAACTAGTATGTGATTATATTTTCACGTAATTTGGGTGCATAGATCCTGAGAAATCAGTACCCAGAACAACCATCTCTGACCGATATAACGGCCTTGATGCGCCTGGGCATCGATTCAAACAGAGCTTGGATGGCGTGTACAGGTACAGCTACCCATGCAGCTTCAACACGATACCACAGTTCATCCAGAGTAGTGAATGGCGTATTGTGACGAGCCAGTTGCTCGGCCACCATTGACCAGACGTTTTCAGTTGGTGAGAGATCTGGAGAATGTGCTGACCAGGGCAGCAGTCGAACATTTTCTGTATCCAGAAAGGCCCGTACAGGGCCTGCAACATGCGGTCGTGCATTATCCTGCTGAAATGTAGGATTTCGCAGGGATCGAGTGAACGGTAGAGTCATGGGTCTTAACACATCTGCCGGCCGATGTGGCCATGTGATTCTAGGCGCTTCAGTCTGGAACCGCGTGCCTGCTGCGGTCGCAGGTTCGAATCCTGCCTCGGGCAAGGATGTGTGTGATGTTCTTACGTTAGTTAGGTTTAATTAGTTCTAGGCGACTGATGACCTCAGAAGTTAAGTCGCATAGTGCTCAGAGCCATTTCAACCATTTGAACAGATCTTAAATGTAACGTCCACTGTTAAAAAGGCCGTCAATGCTAACAAGAAGTGACCGAGACGTGTAACCAATGCCACCCCATACCATCACGCCGGGTGATATACCAGTATGACGATGACGAATACACGCTTCCAATGTGCGTTCACCGCGATGTCGCCAAACGTGGATGTGACCATCATGATGCTGTAAACAGAACCTGGATTCATCTGAAAAAATGACGTTTTACCATACGTGCATCCAGGTTCGTCGTTGAGTACACCATCGGAGGCGCTCCTGTCTGTGATGCAGCGTCAAGGGTAACAGCAGCCATGATATCCGAGCTGATAGTCCATGCTGCTGCAAACGTCGTCGAACTGCTCGTGCAGATGTTTGTTGTCTTCCAAACGTCCCCATCTGTTGACTCAGGGATCGAGACGCGGCTGCACGATTTGTTACAGTCATGCGGATAAGATGCCTTTCATCTCGACTGCTAGTGATGCGAGGCCGTTTGGACCCAGAACGGCGTTCCGTATTACCCTCCTGAACCCACAGATTCCATATTCTGCTAACAGTCATTGGATCTCGACCAACGCGAGCAGCACTGTCGCGATACGATAAACTGCAATCGTGAGAGGCTACAATCGGAAACGTGATGGTACGCATTTCTCCTCCTTACACGAGGCATCACAATAACGTCTCACCATTCAAGCCGGTCAACTGCCGTTTGTGTATGAGAAATCGGTTGGAAACTTTCCTCATGTCAGCACGTTGTAAGTGTCTCCACCGGCGCCAGCCTTGTGTGAATGTTCTGAAAAGCTAATCATTTGCATATCACAGCATCTTCTTTCTGTCGGTTAAATTTCGCGTCTGTAGCCTGTCATCTTCGTGTTGTAGCTGTTTTAATGGCCAGTAGTGTATTACTTATTGAACGCCCCTCATATAATGGTATTACCCAAGTACATGAAAGAATTTACTCGGAGCTACAGGTTTCTCCGACACATTCACACACATGATAGCCAAAAGTATGTAGTTAAGTGTCAATGTGTGCCTGCATGTACAGTGGAGTAGGCTTGGTTATGCGAATGTTGGGTAGCAGAGCCCAACAGGTATCCCTGGCGTTACCACCTATGTCCGTGTTATTTACCAGCGCAAACTCGATTTCCAAGCACTTCGCTGAGGACTATGCTCGAGCTTCTGCAGCGGAGAATTACCCGCCAGCCTTTGGCACTCTCAAATGTCGAATGGAAAGGAAAGTCTTCTCGTCCACTAGACGCCATATTGAACGCTGTAACGCCCCATTTACAGAGTGGGAGCTCCTCAGCGCCCTTGCACATTGCCTCGACACAGCTCCTGTACTGGGTCGGATCCACAGTCAGATGATTAAACATCTCTAGTCCACCGACAAGTGATATCTCCTCATTTTCAAACATATCTGGTGCGATGGCGTCTTTCCATCACAATGGCGGAAGAGCACAATCATTCCAGTGCTCAAACCAGGTAAAAACCCACTTGGTGTGGATACCTATCGGCCCATCAGCCTCACCCAACGTTCTTTGTAAGGTGCTAGAACTTATGGTGTGTCAGTGGTTTTCTTGGGTCCAGGAATTACGTGACCTACTGACTCCATGCTAGGGCACTTTCCGCCGGGGTGGGTCTACCACTGTTAACCTTGTGCCCTCGAGGCCATCTGAACAGCCTTTTCCATATGACGACACCTTGTTGCCATCTTTTTTGATTTACGAAAAAAGCTTACGACATGACCTGGCGGCAACATATCCTTACCACGTTATATGAGTGAGGTCTCTGGGGCCTGCTTCCGATTTTTATCCAAAATTTCCTATCGATCCGTACTTCCCATGTCCAAGTTGGTGCCTCCCATAGTTCCCCTCATATCCAGCAGAATGAGGTCTATCAGGGCTCTGTATTGAGTGTGTATTTTAGTGACCATTAATGGCCTAGCAGCAGTCGTAGGGCCGTCTGTCTCACCTTCTCTATATGCAGACGACTTCAGCATTTCATACTGTTGCTCCAGTACCAGTGTAACTGAGCGACGCCTACAGGGAGCCATCCACAAGGCACAGTCACGGGCTCTAGCCCACAACTTCCAATTTTCAGTCGCAAAGTCGTGTGTCATTCACTTCTGTGGGTGTTGTGCTGTTCATCTGGAACCAGAACTTTACGTTAATGACGATCCACTCACTGTAGCAGAGACGTATCGATTCTTAGGACTTGTTTTCGACGCCTGATTGACTTGGCTTTCTCATCTTTGTCATCTTAAGCGGAAGTGCTCTCAGCACCTCAATGCCCTCCGTTGCCTGAGCAACGCCAAATGGGGTGCAGATCGCTCTACTGTGATGCAGCTCTACAGAGCCCTTGTTCAATCCCACTATGATTATGGGAGTGTGGTTTATGGTTCGGTGGCGCCCTCAGCGTTGTATTTACTTGACCCAGTGCACCACTGTGGAGTTTGACTAGTGACAGGAGCCTTTAGGACGAGTATGATGACCAGCATCCTGATGGAGGCCGGAGGCCCTCCATTGAAGTTTAGGCGTGCACAACTGATCGCCAGTTACGTTGTACACATTCGTAGTTCTCCTGCACATCCGAATTACCATCTCGCTTTCCCAACCACTGTGGTTCATCTCTCGCATCAGCAGCCCCAGTCAGGGTTCATGATAGCAGTTCGTGTCCGATCGCTTCTGTCTTGAGTCCTTCTCTTTACCACCTCTAGTCGAGGGCCATTCACGTACGCCTCCATGGTGTAAACCTCGGCCAAAGCTTCACCTGGACTTATCACATGGCCCTAAGGACCCAGTTACTCCCGCGGCTCTCCGCTGCCACTTTCTTTCGATTCTTGACGTGTTCCTGGGCTCTGAAGTGCATTACACTGACGGCTCGATGGCTGATGGGCACGTTTTCTTCGCCAACGTTCAGAGGCCATATTGAACCCCATTCCTTGCTCGATGGCTGCAGTGTTTATACTGCAGACCTGGTGGCTATATCTCGTGCTCTTGAGCACATACATTCAGGCCCTGGGGAGTCGTGTACTGACTCCTTGAGCAGCCTACAAGCTATCGGCCAATAGTAACCTCGCCATTCTTTTGTAGCGTCTATCCAGGAGTCTATCTATGCCCTGGAATGGTCCAGGCGTTCAGTGGTGTTTGTCTGGATCACAGGTCACGTCTGAATCCCAGGAAACGAACTTGTTAACATGCTGGCCAAACAGGCTACATGGAAACCGCTTATGGAGAGTGGCATTCCAATAACTGACCAGCATTCATTATTAAGCAGCAAGGTTTTTCGGCTTTGGGAGACAGAATGGCATAGTCTCAGTATGCACAACAAACTGTGTGCCATTAAGGAGACTACGGCTGTGTAGAAGTCCTCCATGCAGGCCGCTCGCAGGTACTCTGTGGCTCTCTGCCGGCTCCGCATTGGGCATGCTTGGGCGACATAGGGCTACCTCTTGCACTGTGAAGACCCACCTCCCTGTCGGTGGGGCGCCCAGTTGACAGTGGCCCATATTTTTTTTTTTTGTACTGTCCTAGTTTAGAAGACAACGCCCCATTGGCTGATTTGGTTTTACATTTTATACGTGAGGGTGGGTTTTATCACTTGATATAAGTTTCAGCGCAGGTACTTTGTCCCTGTGTCCTCTACCCTTGTGCTTTTGGGGTGGAGGTTTTAATGTGTTGCAGAGTGACTGGCTTAACCTTTTATTTTGTAGTCAGCCAGCCACGGTTATCTGCTCTCCTGTTTTACTCTCTTCTACCAGTTTCTTGCGTTTCTGTGTTTTACTTGGTCTATTTTCGTCCTTGTAGTGTTAGTTGGTCTTCTGTCGTTCTCGTGGTTTTCCTTCCTCTCGGTATTGCGCTGTGTGTCTAGTTTGTTTTATTCTTTCCCTTGTGGAATTACAATAGGAACAAGGAACCGATGATAAAGTAGTTTGGTCCGTTCCCCCCTTTTAAACCAACCAACCAACCTTTAATTCATTTGAAGTGTATTCCATGTAATCATAATTTCGATTAGTGTTTATACACACAGTTATCCGAGAGCTTTGCACAAGAACTTTGCTTGGCGTTTTTACACTGCAGTAGTTGACAGTGGTCACATTGCTTTCCAATCTTAGTACGTTTCTTGTATTGTTTGATGAATAGATTCAGCTTCAGCTTTTGTTTTCAGTTGCTGTTAAAAAGTGTATCATATTAAAAAAATCATACTTGCTTCAATATCTCAATCAATAAATCCTATAAACTGGGTGATTCTTCCGCTGTGTACAAACTCCAGGGATTCATCGATGAGGAGATACGGAACACAAAAAATGCATAATGAACTTACATGCGAAAATTTTTAGTTATTTATTTTATTCAAATGTACACTGTTACAGAGACTACAGTCTAATAGGCGCTGTACCATGCAACCACAGTTACAGTATTTGTTGAAAACGGTTTCCATGTGTGTACACGCCGTAGCTTGTTGTCTCACACGTTCCCATCAGCCAGGCTGTATCCAAACAGTGTCAAAGGCAGCATGAATACGCCGCTCCACTGTCTACACATCAGGAATGGACTCTGCATAAACAACACCTTTGAATGGTTCAAATGGTTCAAATGGCTCTGAGCACTATGGGACTTAACTGCTGTGGTCATGAGTCCCCTAGAACTTAGAACTACTTAAACCTAACTAACCTAAGGACATCACACACATCCATGCCCGAGGCAGGATTCGAACCTGCGACCGTAGCGGTCGCGCGGTTCCAGACTGTAGCGCCTAGAACCGCTCGGCCACTCCGGCCGGGTAACACCTTTGAGATGCACGGGTTGAGATTCTGTGAACAAGCAGGTCATGCAACTGGATCCCCCTCGTCCGATCCATCGACGAGTGAAGATACAACTGACAAGCGTCCGGATGTTGAAGGTGAAGTGGGTTGGAGCACTATCATGTAGGGCGCACATAACCCTTCGAATCATCAATAGCTCTTCTTCCAGCAGAGGTGGCAAAGTCACCTGCAAGAAAGTCTGACATTTCCGGCCCGTTAGGCGACGTAGAAGGAAAACTGGTCCCACAATAAAGAGGTTCCAGCTGCTCCCTTGATGATGATTCTGTCACCATACAGTGGGGGTTCTGCATACAATCCTGCAGATGACTGTTACGAAAGTTGAAGATACCACTCGGTGTAAAGGTGGCCTCATCTGTGAATAGAATGGATGAAGCAAATCCCGGAATCGTGAGGAGCCTGGTGAAGAAACCAGTGACGAAAGTGTTACAGATGTGAAAAGTCTGTCGCTAGTGAGCGCTGCACACGTTGTAAGTGATGTGAAGGGTAACAGTTGGCATGGAGAATGTTCCACACGGCCGTCGGGCGGGTCCACTGCTTTGGCGGTTGCCTTCCACAGCGTTAGTCATTTTCTTCGACGTCTGGTGCCTTTTAAGACTTCTTGCAACCTGGAACGACACTCCCTCAGACAAAGGGCGAAACACGATTGCAAACACTAAATGCTGTGTCTGTTGTAAGTGGGGATAGATCTTCTCATACAACCAGGCTTCGCACAGACCATCGTCATTTGCCTTTGCGTAAGTAAAGACCATTTCAGCAATCTCTCGATTGCCGGCCGCGGTGGTCTCGCGGTTCTAGGCGCGCAGTCGGGAACCGCGCAACTGCTACGGTCGCAGGTTCGAATCCTGCCTCGGGCATGGATGTGTGTGATGTCCTTAGGTTAGTTAGGTTTAAGTAGTTCTAAGTTCTAGGGGACTGATGACCACATCTGTTAAGTCCCATAGTGCTCAGAGCCATTTGAACCATTTTTGAATCTCTCGATTCGAATACGGGATATTGTGTACAACGCTGTATCAGATCCACTACAAGGTGAGTCAAAAGTGAATCGGACGCAAGATTATCCATTGCTGTGGCCAGAGAGGGCGCTAGGGCGTGACGTATGAGGAACATTACCAGGAGATGATGCTTACTGTAACTATGGCTGCATCGTACAGCACGTATTAGACCGCAGTCTCTGTAACAGTGCGATTAAATAGTCTCTAGCATGGAAACCATGCATGACTGGACGTAAGCTCAATAGACTTTCTTGTTAAGTATCCTCTCATCGATCAGTCAACAGAGTTTGTACATAGTGGAAAAAGTCACCCTGTGTGTGTGTGTGTGTGTGTGTGTTTGTGTTTGTGTGTGTGTGTGTGTGTGTGTGTGTGTGTGTGTGTGTGTGTGTGTGTGTGTGTGTGTGGTGGTGGTGGTGGTGGTGGTGGTGGTAGTGTAGAGTGTAAGACTATTTAATGTTTCGCGCAGGAGCGGTTTTGGAGAAGAGGAAACCAGGAGACTGATAGAGGCGTTCGAGGAGGGGGATGTAGAGGAGCTGCTGGAACTTACCGCGGCAGCGGCGGATGTGAGGACGAGGGACAGTGAAGGGATGATCGCCCTGCACTGCTTTGCAGAGATGGGATACGTGGAGGTAGTGAGGGGTCTGGTGGAGAGAGGGGCAGAGGTTGACGCCAGGAACAGCAGTAACGAGACGCCCCTGCACTTGGCTGCAATCGGTGGTCACTCACCTATTGTGCGGCTGCTGGTAGCGTGTTCCGCTGACGTCAACGCAAGGAATTGTTACGAGAGAACACCGCTGCAGTTTGCTGCGTGGCATGGGTACGAAGAGACGGCAGCGTTTCTGGTGGAGGCGGGAGCCGACACGGAAGCTAGGGATAAAGATGGGAGAACCTACCTCGACTGACAACCAGGATGTCAAATGGATGCCATCATATGACTAACAGTTCAATGAATATCTGTGATATAAAACAAATGATGCTTCACTACATGAGTTTTCATTATTTTTAAATTAAAGAATACAAAAAATTCATTTCTACCCATCATTATATAGTGGGTACAAATGCTCTAGGAACACTTCAACTAGTATCAAAATAGGAAATATCCATAAACAAATGTAAATAACTTTTCTTTTGAGGAAGCCGATTAAAAGAAAAGGTTTTTTGAGGATGTTGTGGGTTGGCAGGAGAGCCAACACCGTATTATTAGAGGAAGCCGAAAGGCACGCGTTTTAGCTCACGCATGCTGGCGTGAGCTCTTGAACAGGACAAGGAAATTATACTTTAGAAAAACGAACGTAGCTGGTGGAATACTTAACTTTAATCCATTAATGATGAGCGTCGCTCTTGAATGTACATGACTCAGTATCAATAGTAACTGGTAATGGCGCCTTGCTAGGTCGTAGCAAATGACGTAGCTGAAGGCTATGCTAACCATCGTCTCGGCAATTGAGAGCGTATTTTGTCAGTGAACCATCGCTAACAGTCGGTTGTCCAACTGGGGCGAGTGCCAGGAAGTCTCTCTAGACCTGCCGTGTGGCGGCGCTCGGTCTGCAATCACTGATAGTGGCGACACGCGGGTCCGACGTATACTAACGGACCGCGGCCGATTTAAAGGCTACCACCTAGCAAGTGTGGTGTCTGGCGGTGACACCACAGAGGAATCTTTGCAAAACTCAACAAAAAAAAAATACTCATTTCATTACCGATAGACACCAGTTATGTCTGAAAATTGAATTTCTTCCAGTCTGTGAAAACAACTTAAAATAATGCAACCAGGTAACATTTTCGACAACCGCCTACGTGTCAACTGGTGAAAACCCAGGTATTTTCAAGGCGCAAATGGAGAAATAACGGTGAAAAATAATGGTCGTTTTAAGTATGTCACCTGGCTGATTCCCTGTAAGTTGTTTCAACCGATCTCCTACATCACTTAATTACTGGAAGCAGGTTAGTAGGAGCGTGTATAATGCAATGCTAACTTAATGTAAACTGTAGCTGTCCCCAGAAGTCTGCTATGTAAGACACATGGTTAGAAACATATTCTGCTTTGAGCTCATACTGAATTTACTACTTTGTCTGCAGTATAGATGTGCACCAGTCTAACTGCACTGTTACACTGGTAGCCATATTTACACCACACTGTAGGTCTACCACGCGCACTGGTTCCAGGGTTTACAATTAAAGTGTATCTCTACAAAAGTCGGGTGCGGGCTGTAATTATTATACTACGGTTATGGTAATGTGTTGATGCGGAACCGATTTACGCCAAAAGAAGTTTCATTTGTGACCACCAGGTGAAAATAGGACGCTGTACACTATGACATACAAGATGTCATTTGACAACCCCTAAGGTGATAGAACGGTGTGGCAATCGAGAGGGCGGACTGTGTGCTGTTACTGAAACTGTTCTTTGTGAATGGGAGCAATTACAGTGCTGCATTGAGAGAGTAACACTAATTGAAACATATGAGGAAAGGCACGATGTTATTAAATGGCTGAAAGAAGATAATGAAATTCGAAAACACAGGTGAGCTGTAAGACTGCTATAAGATTCCATTGAGAACCAAACAGAACACGTAATCCTCCATTCCGAGACGACTGGAGGCTGTTTCGAATTCCAACGGTTTCCCTACACCGTATTAGCCATGGTGATGTTTATGGCGTTTCCGTATTTTTGTCCAGCCTCTCTTTCTTCTTTTAGCCACACGGAGTGGCCACACACTTTGAGGCGACATGTCACGGGTTGCGCGGCCCTTCCTGCTGGTGGTTAAAGTCCTTCCTCGGGAATTGGTAGGTGTGTTATTAGCATTACGTTAGTTTAAGTAGTGTGTAAGTCTAGCGACCGATGACCTCAGCAGTTTGGTCCCTTACGAATTCACACACATTTGAACATTTTTTCTCTTCCTTTTTGAAGTGGTTGGCCAATGGAATGATTTTTAATTTCAAATATAACTCGTACTCCTTCCTTCTTCTGTTTACTTCTCAGAAAATATACGTTCGAATCTATTGATTTACTGAGGAGTTTAATTTCCTGTGCCAACCTTCGACAGCATTCATGATCTTCTGCTATTGGTTAAAAACATTCCACATTTAAATTTGACTTCATCAACTCTTTTTGGTAGGACATATAACACTGTGGCACACTTGCGGCAGAACAGTCTGCCTTCCCTCTATCACTACATAACTCCGTTAATCACAATTATTGCATTTTCTTGCACAGGTAATCGTTGCAGTGAAAATTACGACTGGAAAAGGATGTTTCTGGGAACACAGTTTTCATAGCTTTAATTGTAGCAATTTCAAAGTGTAGCACCGCAGTTTTCGATGACGTTAAATGCATCTTACTTTTCAATCCAGAAAGAAGTCTTTGTGTATATTGACTTTTGTCAGGTAGCAAAGCAAAGAAAAAAGGTAATACCTGTCTCATTTATGTTGTCCTTCTGATGTAAAGGGTGTTGGTGTGCATTTGTTCGAACAGTTTCGAACAACTCTGCAATATTTCGTCCATAAGAACTATTCCATTTTCACGCAGGATTTTCTATGCTTCTTCACAACCGAACATCAGGATTCTTTTATGAGGAACAGACATATCGTCAGTTTTCAAAAAAGTGATACCGTAAGTAAATTTCAAAATGTTTTCACCCTGTTGAAGCTTGGAACATATACCAACGTCATGGTCAGTGTCAATAGTTTCCCTTCTTGCTTTACACAATACAGTTTTGGAATTCTCATAATTTGGCTCATTTGCGAAAAAAATCTAAACTTTTATCTTCAAATCTCGAAACTGCTCTTTAAAAATTTGGAACACAGGCACTATATTTTCTTCGTGACTCTTTTCCTGCAGCTACGCAATCGTTTCTTAATCTGCACATCTGCTTCGTCAGGTGGGCAAGAATGCTGCTCTTCAGCAATGATTCTGCCATTTACAGTTCTAAACCGCCTCGACACTTACTCCATTCGGAATTTACAAAACATAGCTCGTATACTCATCACATTACCTGTGCATCTGGTGGCAATGAGTATTCTTGAGAATAAAGTGTTTCCCTTTCGTTGTTCGAATTATTTCCATTACTAGTAGTGTCCAGATCTTTCGTGTTTAGGCCTACGAAACTATACGGAAACGAAGACCTTCGACAAGGGCACTGCGCGACTGACGGCGAAAACATATCCACCGTTGCTGATAGACTGACGTAAATCCGAAATCGGGGAGGCTCTGGTCGGAATAACTACGGTGTGAAACTGCCTTGGTCCATAGCCCCACGGTACCTGCGGCAGCCCCAAAGAGTCAGAAACACGACAGGTGGAAAGTCCACGTACCCAGCTTATAACCGTGAAACGCTCGCCTGTGGTACTTCTGTGAGAACACCTGTGATGTGATAGGCACTGGAGACATTTTCTGATACAACAACGTATAGTCAAACCATCAGATTGGAAATATATTGTGCGACGAAGGCTAAAATAGTTGAAAGATGGAATCAGCTTTCAATAATTGCACGCTTTTTCCCCACCACTAATTATATTTCATAAGATTACTTTTAATTAACTGCTGAGTTCTATGTTTCAGTATAACGGACTTCCATCTAAGCACGTTGTGTCTTCTTTCCTCTTCCCCCCCTTCCCCCCCCCCTCCCCCACCACTCCGCCCCTCCTACTGGTGAGTTTATTCGCTATTAAGATATGAACATGAATGTCGATGAATGTCGTCCTTGACAGTTCATGTGAATACGTCAGCACATTGCCTTATATGGAGTTTCTCCCTCTGTATTTTGTGATTTTCCACTGTAGTAGCGATAGAGTATGAATTATGTTCTCACTATTCTGTGTACATACTTGGGGATATATACAGGGTGAGTCACCTAACGTTACCGCTGGATATATTTCGTAAACCACATCAAATACTGACGAATCGATTCCACAGACCGAGCGTGAGGAGAGGGGCTAGTGTAATTGGTTAATACAAACCATAAAAAAATGCACGGAAGTATGTATTTTAACACAAACCTACGTTTTTTTAAATGGAACCCCGTTAGTTTTGTTAGCACATCTGAACATATAAACAAATACGTAATCAGTGCCGTTTGTTGCATTGTAAAATGTTAATTACATCCGGAGATATTGTAACCTAAAGTTGACGTTGGAGTACCACTCCTCCGCTGTTCGATCGTGTGTATCGGAGAGCACCGAATAACGTAGGGATCCAAAGGGAACGGTGATGGCCCTTAGGTACAGAAGAGACTGGAACAGCACATTACGTCCATATGCTAACACTTTTTTATTGGTCTTTTTCACTGACACACATGTACATTACCATGAGGGGTGAGGTACACGTGGTTTCCGTTTTCAATTACGGGGTGGAATAGAGTGTGTCCCGACATGTCAGGCCAATAGATGTTCAATGTGGTGGCCATCATTTGCTGCACACAATTGCAATCTCTGTCGTAATGAATGTCGTACACGCCGCAGTACTTCTGGTGTAATGTCGCCGCAGGCTGCCACAATACGTTGTTGCATATCCTCTGGGGTTGTAGGCACATCACGGTACACATTCTCCTGTAACGTACCCCACAGAAAGACGTCCAGAGGTGTAAGATCAGGAGAACGGGCTGGCCAATTAATGCGTCCTCCACGTCCTATGAAACGCCCTTCGAACATCCTGTCAGGGGTCAGCCTAGTGATAATTGCGGAATGTGAAGGTGCACCATCATGCTGATACCACATACGTCGACGCGTTTCCAGTGGGACATTTTCGAGCAACGTTGGCAGATCATTCTGTAGAAATGCGATGTATGTTGCAGCTGTTTGGGCCCCTGCAATGAAGTGAGGACCAATGAGGTGGTCGCCAACGATTCCGCACCATACATTTACAGTCCACGGTCGCTGTCGCTCTACCTGTCTGAGCCAGCGAGGATTGTCCACGGACCAGTAATGCAAGTTCCGTAGATTCATTGCCCCGTGGATTGCTAAACCCGCTTCATCGGTAAACAGGTAGAACTGCAACGCATTCTCTGTTAATGCCCATTGACAGAATTGTACTCGATGATTAAAGTCATCACCGTGTAATTGTTGATGTAGCGACACATGAAACGGGTGAAAGCGGTGACGATGCAGTATGCGCATGACACTACTTTGACTCAGTCCACCGGCTCTCGCAATGTCCCGTGTACTCGTGTGTGGGTTCATGGCAACAGCAACTAACAAACCCACTTCACCCGCTTCTCCTGTGAAGGGCCTGTTACGGACCCGTTTGCGTTCTACGACCATACCTGTTGCATACAGTTGGCGGTAGATGTTTTGCAACATGCGGCACGTTGGATGCTCTCTGTCCGGGTACCGTTCTGCATACACCCTGCAGGCTTCAGCTGCATTTCGTTGACACTCGCCATAGATGAGTATAAACTCCGCCTTTTCAGAGTTCGAATACACCATGGTCACAGTTCCTACAACACTTCACTATCACAGACGTTTGGTAACACGGTGTTCTACAGTTGGTCTGCGTGCGGAGACGAATGCAGAATAACAATAGCAGCAAGCGCTACATGCGGACACTGGGACAGCTAGACCAAACCACAATAGTGCACTACAGCCACACACGTAAACACGGTCGTCATCGTAAACATGTCCCTGCAGATGCTGCTCGCCGACCGTGGCCCGTGTTTGTTACAATACGCAACTGAACGTCGGAGGTTTCAAGCGTCAACTTTGGGTTACAATATCTTCGGATGTAATTAACATTTTACAATGCAACAAACGGCACTGATTACGTATTTGTTTATATGTTCAGATGTGCTAACAAAACTAACGTGGTTCCATTTAAAAAAACGTAGGTTTGTGTTAAAAAACCTACTTCTGTACATTTTTGTATGGTTTGTATTAAACAATTACACTAGCCCCTCTCCTCACGTTCGGTCTGTGGAATCGGTTCGTCAGTATTTGATGTGGTCTACGAAATATATACAGCGGTAACGTTAGGTGGCTCACCCTGTATATATACTGTATATATCTCTGAGCACCCCCTCACACGTCTCCTCTTCCCCATCTCGTGGAACATTCCACTTTTCTGTAGACCATTTCGTGTTGTTCACAACGAAGACGCGGTTAATACAGAATAGTTCAGTATAAATTCATATTTTAGGTACATTAGGTTATAGGTAGTCGCTGCTCATATGCATTAATGTCGCAAAACAGAGTGGATCTGACTTTATAACCGATGTTATTTGTATGGTGCAACTGTGATAATGTCCACTCCTTTCCTGTATTTCCCCTGTTTAACTGGATTGGTGATATTCTACGTTTTGTAACGCTGATATGCGCTGAATAGTGTTTCTAGGGACATATGCAATTCATGCATGTCATGATTAGTACAATCACGTTTTATAGTGCTAGCTCTATCTAATCTACATTTGACATTCATCTTATTATGTTTAGATAGCTATGACATTGTAATGTTATGTGTGCTGTATTTTTCCCATAAGTGTAAACGATCTCCTGTCTGATATATAAGAAGTCGACTTAGCTCTTTTTCTTTTTTGCAGGCGAAAGTGGTACTGTAATGAATCCAAGCTTACATACAGAAACAGAAAAAATGGTAAACAACGTTCTTAAAAGTAGTCATATCATTGACTGGCTTACAGCGAACGGTCAAACCCTCAGTGTTAAGCTTCCTAACTGTCCATATTGATGAGAACTTAAATTAGAGTAAGCAAATTTTGGGAATTTTAAAGCAACCTGGTTCAGCCACTCTTGCACATAGAATCATTGGAAACCTTGGGTAGCGACAAATCTGTAAGCTGGCATATTTGCCATATTTTCATTTTGTAATGTCCTATGGTTTAATCTTCTGAGGTAACTCAGGTTTAAGAAAGAAACTCGTCGTTGCCCAAAAACGGGCAGTAAGAATAATATGTGGTGCTCACTCGCGATCACCTAGTAAATGTCTATTTAAGAAGTTGGGCATTCTGACTTCTGCTCACAGTATCTTTAGTTCTTTGTGAAGTTTGTTGTAAATAATCCACTACAGTTCAAAAGTAACAATGTTATACATAATTACGGTACCAGAAGGAAAAATGATATTCATTACTCCTCACTTAGTTGGTCTTAAGCACAAAATGGGGTACACAATGTTGCAACTAAAATTTTTTATGCCTTACCCAGTCGTAATAAAATTTGAAAACACACCGAAACTGTTCACTTTATTCCATAGAAGAACTTATGACAGCAATGTGTAAAAAGTGATGGATAGGAATTAGTAACTCATATCCACGTATTTTTTAAAAAAAACTTTTATGAAAGTTCAGCATGTAGCCATATTTACAAATTAATTTGTGATGTGTATGTAAACTAACTCATTCCACATCATTACGATTTATCATGCACATTATCCATGGAACATGAAACCAACCAACCAGTTATCGATATAAACAGTTATTTCTATATAAAGCGGTAGTGTCTTTGGTAATATCTTGGATATACGTTGGAACAGCTGTTTAGGACTTCAGTCTGCATGTGAACATGTCGAGACAATAATCTGATGTACATATTGCGAATTACGTGTATTCCCAACTGTTGGAAGTTAAATACGTTCTTAAGGTATATTGTACATGAGTCTACAACATGTATTATAAACGTTCTGTTCCCATTAATACAGATTATGATAATATTTACAAATGGTTCTACATGTCAGCTAGTGGATTGATTTGTGTATCACATCTGTTGCAACATGTTGCATAGTGGTTATCTGAATGAAAGTACTATAGGCTATATCAAATTGATAAATCGGTCATTTGTTGTGTTTTTATACAGATTTTATACATGCCCTAGTTAATCGAATTTTTCAACTGTTGTGGTCTTGAACTAATGGGTCTGTGAAATGTAAGGTGTTCTGAGGTGGGAATGTTGCTGTTGGTCAGCTGTCACAGTGATATGTGGCCAGTGAACAGTATTTTGCTGAATAAGGCAGACTCAGTATAACAGGCGTGTACCACATCTATAGCTCACAGTCTATAGACAGTTAAGTGCATCGCTAAATTATTTAAACCTTCATTCGCCATGTGGTACGTATGGAAATTAATTTCCATCTGATGAATCCACTGATGGAGTAAAGTTTATGTAGTTTTACCCATTCTGTCACAATCCTTTTATTAATAGTTTGAGAAAACGGATTCCTTTGTTTCATAATTCAATTTTCTGCACTCTTACTTGATATATGCGCATAGTCATTAAGAGATTCAAAAACCAAAAATCCATCTACTCTTAGCAGCCATAGGACACATATAAGAGCCGAGACTGATTCGTTCTGGAATTTGCTCTCTTCAGAATACATCTCATAATTCGTTGCTTGGAAAGTTCTTAGTGCGCTAACTCCGGCCAAATACTTTGATCTTCTTCGGTGATATAATGTATAGGTAATTTGTTTTTCCAATTTAGACACTAAATATCATCAAGTAATCGTCTGCTCCTTTGCGAATCTCCGTGTGTAATTTACTTAACTGACGAAAAAGAGGTGGAGTGTGAGAATAGTTGTTTCCATATACTTACAAATTTGTCAAGAATTTCTTACAATACGCGTCCTGTAGTGCCGCTAGTTACCATTCTGTTCCTAGGTTCCATGGCGTTGTAAAAGAAATCTGCATTCGTATATTGCTTATAATTTCTTAGAACTTCGATGTCCAGCATTAAAACCCTCCTTAAAATGTTGCTACATTGTCAGCTCAGAAAACTCTAGCATTCCTTATTTGTTTCGTTATTCCTTATTTTTTGATGTTACATACATCATAACTGTCTGCCGAGAAATAATACTTACCTCCCGCCATCATTGCAAGTACATAGTTATTGACATTACTTTCATCGCTACTACTAAACAAAAACTGACTATTGCTAGTTACTTACAGCGCAAGTTCAGCTGATTAAGTTCTTCACTTTGCATATTTCATTTAATTCAATATCTCTTTATTTCCACTTGTTGAAGTTTAAAATGACATAAATCTCAGGAGGGTAATAGCTTTCCCTTAAGGTCAGTAATCGCTTTGTATAAATCCCTACAAGTTGTGATAAGAGGGCTAATTCGACTTACTACTATATTACAGCTCACCAGCAAACATCATTCACTGTACATCAACTAGGTTGGCAATATCTTATCAAGAGAACAGTACTTCATTTTCTTCCGAAACAAACCTGTTATATCACGCCGTACAACAACGTGGATAGGAGTCGGTAAGAGTATTCAGCCATCTTTTTTTTACAACCTTACTGTTTCTTGAATGGGTAATTTTCAAATTATTTACTGGTAATACATCATTCATTATAGTTTCATTTGACAGTACAGAAACAAACTTCAACTGTGGAGTACTGAGATAAGAATTAGGGCATGTCCCAGATGTGGTAAACATAGGATAGAGATAAGGAAAATAGGGATCTAAAATTACAAATTTCAACACTTTTATATCTGAACTATTTTAATAGATCCACGAGAGTACAAAGGTACATGCAAGTATTTTGAAACACACAAACATTATATATCTCCACACAACCACTGATCGTCTGCACTGCCCCTCCCCACGTCTACACACATCGACGTCTACACAATTAGCAACAGACTTTTCAGTTCCCTCCAGCAAGGAGATCGTTGTCACTGCTGACGCTATTGTCTCTGCATATGTGGAACAAGATATTCAAGCGCAGAGGCGACATGAACTCAGATCCATTGTGACTGTAACCAGAATTTAAATCTTCTGTAAATACTCTAAGAACGACGCACCAGTGAGGCACAAGTCTTCCTCAGAACGTAGATGACCAGGAAAATGAGCAGTGCGACGAGGGTAGGCAGGTACGGCCTTCTCTGCAGACCGTCCAGCAGCGGGCGCCTCCTGGAAGCCGCGCCGCCGCTCCCGCCTGCCGCCGCCGCCGCCACCCGCCTCCACGCCTCCGCCGCCCTGGGGTGTTTGAGGAGCTCCACCCTCAGCATCGACATGTGCCAGGCCTGCCAGCTCCGCCTCTGCCGCCGGCGTGGGCGCCACACACGCGCGGGCTGCTCCTCCCACCTGTGGGGCAGAAACACGCAGCTCAGCGAAGGCTCTCACAAGAACCGCCTGCAGTTTTTTTGTCACCCTTTCGGGAAGTGTCTCCCGTCGCCACACAGGCGCCCAGGGGTCAACAGTTAACAGTTCTTCCAACGCAGAACCTGTAGCACGTTATTTCCGCTGTTTCCAGGAGGGCTTGCGATTTTCTAAGCCCTTCGAGTGGGCGTTGCTTTACATTGTTAGAGACATTGTACAACATTTTTCTAAGAACCGCTCGGAGTTGGTCAGCAGCTTCATGTCTAGAAACAGTGGGAGGAAATCGCGTTGGCTGATCTCAAATCAGTGCACCGAGGTTTGCTAATACTGAGGCAGAAGGTGTCAACGACTTTTTAGTGGGTGTCCAGCCTCACCGTTTGCTGGAGAGTGTATTATTTGTTTGAGACATTGCTGGCAAAGCGTCTAGTGATCATTCACTAACATAGTCTGTGACAGTGCCGATTGTGCAACATGAAGCAGGAACAATTTGTTTCTCTGCAAGCAGAGAGACAAATCTCTGCTCACTTATGACTGCACACTTCGGCCAAGCGTCTATTCTTGGCAAGTGAGCTGGCCGGTGTGGCCGAGTGGTTCTCGGCGCGCTTCAGTCTGGAACACGCGACCGCTACGGTCGCAGGTTAGAATCTTGCCTCGGGCATGGATGTGTGTGATGTCATTAGGTTAGTTACGTTTAAGTAGTTCTAAGTTGTTGGGGACTGATGACCTCAGATGTTATGTCCCATAGTGCTCAGAGCCATTTTTGGCAAGTGTGTAAGCAGATTGTCTTGATCCGTGAACGGACCCCGTACTTGAGTCAATTCGAATGTAGGAGTTTTCTGATGCAACTAGATGTCCTCTGTTTAGTTAAGTTCATATCTGCAGATCACACATCGTTTTCACGCCGACCACAGCCTTCTGCTGATCGATGTGGCTGACTTGCGCTTTACTCGACTTCTGTGATGGTATACGCATCACGGCTTGAGAAATGTAACTATGAATGTATTCAGTTCCATGAGATCGTTCTCTGAGCTCTCTGTTGTCAGCGTAAGTGAGGGAGGGGGAATTTACTAGCAAAGAGGCCAGACACTAACAACCTTTTAGGTGTTTTTGACGTTCTGTCGTCGAAATGTGGTGCGCAATTTTTGCATAAAGATAGGTGTTCTAGCAGTCTTAAACTTAGACGAGGGAGTGGGCTTAACTGAATGTTGTAATTGTGCAGATTCCATTTTCCAGTTTCCTTGATATTTTGTAATAAATATCTTTATGGCATTCTACAACTCCTATTTAAATAGGATTAGTCTTCACCTCACTGTTCTGAGTAGATTACTTAACAACACTAACAAATTAGTATCAGTTAAATAATTTTAGTGTAACATCGCAGGTGGGTCACCCATAGCAGGATTAATCCGATCGCACCATTAAAATAACAAGATCACTACCTGACCAGTGTTAAAATGTCACCAGATTTAGCATTACTTTCTATTTTTCTTGAAAAACAAATCACGAAAGTGACCTAAGTTTCATGCGTTCAAGGGGGGTACCTTTGTAAGAGATGACCAGGAGGAGGGATCATACCCAATCTATAGAGCACACGTAACTAAGGCACAACTGCTAAGTAAAGACATTAAATATAGCCGAATATATGCAAACTGTATGTCATCACTGGAACTAATGGAAATACTTGATGGAAAAGAAGAGAAGGAAAGGAAATATATAAAGTATGAGACAGAAATAAGAATGCTGCTGTAGCTCTTTGTCTGGTCGGCTGCTGCTGTTAGCTTCCGCGAGTTTTAGCCTTATGCAAAGACATGTTGGGTGGAAGAACAAATGTATCAGCTATGGGTGACGACGTAGCTACGGGTGGCCATTTTCCTAAATTTTATCGCATGCCCTGTGGGAGTTGTAGGTCTGAAAAGTCATTCACTGAAATTCTTAAACATTATATTCCGAATCGAGTAAAACCAGGAGAGATGCTAACGAGGAAACTGAAGACACAAACACAGCAGCGAACTAGAGCAACCCAGATGATGGAGAATATGCTGAACAAGAAGAAGAAAATGACATTCCAATGCTGGTAGTGATGATCCTGTAGATATACTCTCTAAAGAAAAGATAGTTAATGTGACAAAAAAAAACCGTGGAATTTATATAAAGCACTGACGAGAAAGACATTGTGTGCCACTTGATGTGAATATGTCTGTATTATGTTGAAAGATAGTATATTTACTTTTAATAGGCTATTTTTCAGAAATAAATCGTGTCATGGAAAGTACTGCTCTTCGGAAATTGTATCGCTTTCGCCTGTTGGCTTCACGTTTGACAGGCAAAAGCCTCGATGTAATGCACAGCTCCAATGTTTGGAGATTCTTGCTGTGATTATAGAACATCGAACCGTCGACGATAACCTGTCTTTAATAAGAACAACACCCTGTCATGCTGCCAGAAGTGGTACCAATGTCTGCTGTGTTTGTGAAGTCTATTGTAATGTAAATAAGTAAGCAAAGTTTTCTGTAGGCTGTCAACGTGAAGCGTTCGCTTCAACTTAACGCTGATTGTATAGCTACTGTCCAGTTAATGTTACTGATCTACATTCCTATACCGATGACTCCTTTGTTGACAGATTCCTAACAAGTTGATACGTGGAACAACATTTTTTTTTCACCAAACAGTTTCATACGTTTTTTCGTGGGTCTTCATTCAGTAACCACTGGTATTTATTTCAGTCTCGGTTTTTTACGTGCCGCTGATGTTCTACACAACGTGTGGAAACTGTGCAGCTTGACTAAACGATCTGGTTGCTTTCATGAATGTTGAGATTCCATCCATCTGCTGCCAACGCAGTACTTAACCAGGCCCCGCATGTACTACTTCCGGGAAATCAGAAAATAAATCTTACAGCTTTCCTGTCCATGTTTCTACCTGACGATAAACATTTAATTACGTCTGTCAAAAGAAAACGCGTGTTCCGGGCATCAACATACTAGAACTCGGTTATCAAAGAACCTGCAGACACATCGGAGTGTGCAACAGTAACATTAAATTGAGAGCGGCTACACTCTTAATGGTGAATGGAAGCGGGTTCTCTACTTTGAGAGACTACAGAGAAATTCGCCCATTTACTTTCGTTACAGCGGGCACCATTGGCATTAAGGACATCATCACGATCTCTGGCAGCATAACGACACAGAATTGCTCCCGGCCAAGAGGAGAGAGGGCCTCGCCCAGAGTTCGAGTTTTCATTCAAATCTAGCGCTACAAGAATATCAAAATTTTCTTAAGCTGGAGCTTGCTGAAAAGTGTTGCCTCCGAATTTTTTGTTCTGTTCTCAATATCGGTTCAGATATTATATGTCATACATTTTGCTCTGTCCACTTACCCTTCTGCCGTTAGAGGGCTCCAAATTGTAACGTTGTAACATGGCGGCGTGTACCGTAACTGCGTCGGTGCGTGACAAACAACGTGCTGTCATCGAATGTGGAATCTAAAGATTCGTTCGCATATGGAGCATCCTCTGCTTCACGGTAACAATGCCGGATCACACATCAGCGCTGAGACATCTGCAACAGTCCGACGCCTGGAGCTCACTGTCAACAGTCATCCTCCACACAGTCCAGTCCCTGCCCCAGCCGATTTTCAACTATATCCAAAACTTAAAGAACGCCGTGGAGGGCTCCACTTTGAAATTGATGAAGCGGTATAAGTGTAGGTGAGGTTGTGGTTCCGTCAACGAAGTCAAACATTCTACAGTGACGATATCAACAAACTGTTCGCTCGTTGGGAGAAACGTATTCACCACAAGGGTGGTCTATGGAAATGAAGAATAAGGACGTGGAGTGTTACTATGTTTTACGTGGTGTCACCGCCAGACACCACACTTGCTAGATGGTAGCCTTTAAATCGGCCGCGGTCCGTTAGTATACGTCGGACCCGCGTGTCGCCACTATCAGTGATTGCAGACCGAGCGTCGCCACACGGCAGGTCTAGAGACACTTCCTAGCACTCGCCCCAGTTGTACAGCCGACTTTGCTAGCGATGGTTCACTGACAAAATACGCTCTCATTTGCCGAGACGATAGTTAGCTTAGCCTTCAGCTACGTCATTTGCTACGACCTAGCAAGGCGCCATTACCAGTTACTATTGATGCTGTAAAACATGTACCGTCAAGAGCGATGTTCACCAATTAAGGATTAAAGTTAAGTATTCCACAGCTACGTCCTTTTTTTTTGCTAGTCTCATTTCCTTGACCTGTTCCAGACCTCACGCCAGCCTGCGTGAGCTAAAACGCGTGCCTTTCGACTTCCTCTCATAGTGGGTTGGCTCTCTTGCCAATCCACAACATTTTATTTATAAACCTCTAAGAATTTTCAAATAAAAAATCGGGGAGTTTACGTTTCCTCACAATGATCCCACTGCGGGAAACTTACTCCTTGCATTCCCGGTTACACTACTCAACACTAAGCCTCTGCACAGGATAAGAAATGTGGCAGTCAGCAGTGCTTGTTAAAGCAGTGTTCCGGATAAATGTCATGCGCGATGCTTAGCAAGACAACATGAAGTCATTGCCAGGTCCGTCTCAAATGAGGAAAAGCGAACTTTTTATTTCAAGCTACTTCCGCCTCCAAGTCCAGTTACCGAAGCTTGATTGCGTAGTTACGCTCAGCTCGGCAGTGGTTTGTTCGAAGCATGTTAAACTGAATGTTCTTCTCACCATTACGTGGCTGGAAGGGTGAAGAAAAGTAACGGCGTAAATACCTTGACCGCTTTCAGTTAGTGACCTAAACTAAAATCTGAGCTTACTCATTGCGTGCCATAATCTGGAAACGTTTGAGACATAACGAAGGTCTATCTATAAAATGGGGACGTTGGGTTCGTAAACCCATCCCGTGGCGCTATTCGGAAGTAGTAGTCTGTGAACCGACATAAAATTCCAGCCATTACACAAAATACCAGCCATTCCATTATCATGTAGAGCACACACGCGATCCCAGACTCTGTGTGCGCACATGGCGGCCACTAGCACTGTGCATCGGATGTTATGGAAACACAGGTGCCGGCCGAGTTGGCCGAGCGGTTCTAGCCGCTACAGTCTGGAGCCGCGCGACCGCTACCGTAGCAGGTTCGAATCCTGCCTCGGGCATGGATGTGTGTGATGTCCATAGGTTAGTTAGGTTTAAGTAGTTCTAAGTTCTAGGGGACTGATAACCTCAGATGTTAAGTCCCATAGTGCTCATAGCAATCTGAACCATTTTTGAAGCACAGGCTCCATTAATGGCCTCTAGTCGAATGTTTTCACCATGTTACTGAACAACACAGAGGTAAAGTAAGTTCGTAGAGAAAAATAGTTGGCATCGAGCAAAGAGAATGACCAAACCTTATCGCTGTACCATAATTTCCCAAATATTAGTCCCAGGCAGTAACTTCAGTTTTCACTTTTTTTTTTCTTCGAGAAAGCAGCTAGGTCGCAGAAAAAGCAAGCTTACGTCAGGTTTCTGTCGTTTGCTTAGAGATTCAGGCACCATAATACGTTCCGTGGAAACCTGCTGGGACTAAAGGTACAGGGTTACTGACGATCGATCCTAAAGTGCAAAACTGGAAGACGTCATCATCATGCACTCCTATTCGATAAGACAATATACCGACTGAGATGAGACAGTCGTTAATGAACTGGACTGTCATTTTCAACTGGGGGGAGGGAGGGAGGGAGGGTCGGGGGAAAAGGCGTTGGGTGACGTTCAAACCAACGTCCGGCCACCCTCTTTCAGTTTCCTTAACTCGGTTGTAGCGAATCCTGGGGTGGTTCCTAAGAGCAGGCCACGGAGGTATACATTTCCCATCCGTTTCCAACCCTAATTAGTGTTCTGTCCTAATAAATGACCTTGTCGTTGATAAGACGTTGACGTTCAGTCTCATTAAGTAATTACAAATGTTGTATTCCGATAGTAAATGAAAATGCCCATACTAGCCTATGGCTGTATTCACCAAATCTCATTGAAGTACACAGACATATTATACATTTTACTCCTGTAATGGGACGCGTAGTGGGCATATATAGCTACCGATAAACTCCAACGAAGTTCTCTACCCTACCAGAACACCGCCAACGGTAAAAGCTGTCGCAGCCACGTGTTGCTTTTATCCATAACACCTCCGTTTCTGAAAGGGCTCTGCGTTACTGTATGGTAAGAAATTTACTCCTGCTTTCTGCCACCTAACATCCTAAACCAATCTTCTAAACATTTTTGCACTAGGATGCTAGTCTGCAACCACCAGCTGTCTAGTTGCTGGAACTCGTGGTTTTGTACGCAGATAGCTTGAAAATATCTCTGAATATCTAAAGTATATATATATATATATATATATAAATATATATATATATATATATATTCATACTGACTAGCTTTTAGGAGAATACTTTTGGCAACCTATCGGCACACCAGCAGACACAGCACCAAATGAAAACTCTTGCGCAGTAAGATCTGTAGAAAACATGTCTTTCGTTAGTTAACGTTACTTAATTAGTAGGAAGTTAAAGAGTCATTTAATACGTCGTCACCAAAACGATGGGACTTCTGTTGAGACATCAGAAAATAACAAATGGGTCATATATTTGACGGAAATTTTTGGGAGACACAGACACTGATATGCGCAGAAAATATTAAATGTAAGTTGGACACAGGACAGGATATTATTGAGGGGCCCATCAAATCAGTCAGATGACCGATCACTCCCCAAGACAGGAAAGTGTGATTCTGTGTAGGTTTTGAGAAAGACACCACTCCCCGTCAAGCAGCTATTTACAGTTGCTCACTAGATCAATCGATCGCTCCAAACGATTGGAAAATTGAGGTCATTACTGCCTGCAAGAAGTGTTGATAAAATGATGCGTTTACCTGTTGGCCTGCAACCATATTTTGAATGTGGCTGATTTATATAATTAATTTTATGCTTGCGTACTGAATATCTCCTCTGTAGATAGAAACACAGATTCCAAGAATAGCCATCTTTTGGAAATCTGTTCGATGTGTTCACCCATGTAATTCAAAAATTAATAAGCCTAAATAATGGCACGTAACTTATGCGGAAGCCATTATCATGCATGCAGTTCTTCAGTCATCTTGGAAAACAACCCACGAGCTTACGAAGTGTATCGCCAACTGTGAATTCAGGATTGATCCGGATGTACAACTAATGCCGTCGTTCTGAATCCATCGGATGTAAATAGGGCCCTTACTATTAGTTGTACAGGTTGGTCAGCAACTGTCTGAAAAGCTTTCAAGCGTGTTCCAGGGCAGGTCGTACTAAGAAAAATCTTAAGAAAAAATTTGAAACCTTGCGCCGATTACGATTTAATTAGTGTTGATGTTACCCAATCATGTTGTTGCATGCCGGAGACAGTTTCGCCAAACATTTCAACTTACGGATGCACAGGATCTGTGAATTGCCGCATTTTAACGCGTACAAGTGCTTGCATTAGAGCGCGCGGGACCTGCTTGGTTAACGTCAGTACTAATAAAATCGGAAACGGCGCAGTGTATAGAATTTGTTACTCAACATTCGTTTGTCAGCCCACCCTACACTGCAACACCTTTACAAGCTTTTCAGTGTGTTTCTGACCGCCCTGTATATACGTTGGAAGCTCCGTGAGGCTGCACAGTGATAATGCTGTTGTACTCCGTACGGAGGAGTGTGTTTCGACTGGAACAGTTTATATACTTTCTCCTCTAGTCGTTCCTGTAGCTTAAGCACTCTAAGGTTATTTTTGAAGAGGTTGCCAATGCTTGCATCGCTACGTCGAGAATAATTTCTCTTTTTTCCTTTCTGAAACTTTACTTCAGAATATTTATGAAACGAACAGACTATACGCAGTCTGAGAAGCGCGCTCGATTTCGTTAAAGTATTGGCATGTATTACATTATTTAGAGTATCACATATCATTCACTGCTAATGGTAAGTTAAAGCTTATTATCAGCAGTCTGCGCAAAAGTGATTTACTTATTTATTTATCTGAAACAATAGCATTAACTTTGTGTGTGGTGTATGTGTTTTTTTAATTTATTTATTTAGGTTTAACATTACAAAACTTATTCCTGGACAAGTAAGGCTATTCCAGATACGAAAACTGTTCCAATGTACAAGATGGCCTCGTACCTAGGGGCAAATACTCTGTTTGAATTGAAAAGTGTTGCAATCGAGAAAAACGTGTCAGTGCTATGTTTAACAAACTCAAAAATGGTTCAAATGGCTCTGAGCACTGTGGGAGTTAACTTCTGCGGTCATCAGTCGCCTAGAACTTAGAACTACTTAAATTTAACTAACCTAAGGACATCACACACATTCATGCCCGAGGCAGGATTCGAACCTGCGACCGTAGCGGTCACGCGGTTCTAGACTGTAGCGCCTAGAACCGCTCGGCAACCCCTGCCGGCTATATTTAACAGCCTCTGTGTTACGTCATTACTCTGCTGCACACCAATATGTCAATGAATGAAAAAAAGATTAAGAAGAAGCCTTATCAAAAGGCCGTTTCATCTTAAAAAGGTTTTGAAACAGAAGTTATTGGCAACTAACACAAATTTCCGTCTTCAAGATACAGAAAATTGTTAAGACAGTGCATAAATTCAGTTCATTTGCAAGCGCCACGTGTTGCATGAGAGAAGCCCGTCCGTTTCAAAGGATATGTCAGTGCAGGACAGACAAAGTACGGCTTAACTGTCCTCACCATAAATCTCTGGGACTGAAGAATTGTCATCAAAATATCTGTAAGATATTACACAGTATTCAAATATGTAGAAGTTGTAATATTTAGACGCGCTGAATAAAAAATACGCAACGTAATGTGTCGTAACAACAAACACAGTACAAAATATCAAACTACTTTTGGCAGTCCCTAGCGCGCTTTCTTCATGTCATTCTAAAATCGGTCTCTAGATTGAAACACCGATCTGGGAATATCATGTGTTCGTAGGTACACACACCACACTCTTTCCCCTTTGGGAAGATTGCTATGCTAGAACATTACAGCGATGCACAGGAAAATTTGTTGAAAATGGAAGACATAAGAACAACCGGCTGATTTTATTCAGAACTAAGATTTATACTTGCACGTAAACAGGTGAAAGTATCCTATACTGTTTCATTACGCGATTGGCAAAGAATAGTAAAATATAGAATAGTGTACGACTGGAAGAACCTGAAGTGGGGTGACCACCTGAAACCAGGAGTAGAAAAGCTGTCACCTGAGTGAGAATCACTGGAAGAATCCTATTTGTTTTCACCCCTGTAAAGTAGTAGACCACAAAAACCTCTTGCCACTAATTCTTGACCAGTGATCTTCAGTGAAGAATTCTCACAGCATTGAGTTAATGAAGAAACGAATGGAAATCAATTGAAGAGCAGAAGATTTTATTGCGGCTTTGATTAGGCTTTGCGAATACGTAAAGCATTGTGCAATTCAGACAGATTTACTATAAATTTCTGTGAGTGCACGTTCCAAGAATAGCTAGGTAACATACAATATATCTTCCTTGCACAAGTAACAGTACCAGATAATTATTCGAAAATGTTATTGATAAGCTACGATAAATTTAGGAGGCATTTATCATCAGTAATAATTTCCGTCATAAAAACAAGCTTACCACTTTCATTTTAGCGTACTTACGTTAGTTTAGAGCTTTAGAATCAACAATGTAAACTTGTAAATGGATGGGAATTATAAAAATTCCAAAAATATGTGTGTCATAGACTTGACGTCACAGTTAGAAAATGGAGAACAGCTTTACAAAAGAAACAGCTCACCCAGTAGAGTATAGAAGCGAACTGTTTAAAACTACAGTAAGTACTTTGTTTTTACTACGTAATACGTAATAATACCAACAACAACAAAAAATGTTCAAATGGCTCTGAGCACTATAGAACTTAACTGCTGATGTCATCACTCCCCTAGAACTTAGAACTACTTAAACCTAACTAAGCTAAGGACGTCACACACATCCATGCCCAAGGCAGGATTCGAACCTGCGACCTTAGCGGTCGCGCGGTTTCAAACTGTAGCACCTAGAACCACACGGCCACTCCGGCCGGCACCTAATAATATACTAATGAGTGATTGTAATTTATGCAAACTCATCGTGGCAAGTCAGTCCGATTTCACACCACATTGTTTAATTCTCTAAAGCCTATACACATATACTAAACAAGTAACACGATTCAACGAATTGAGGTTCTCACTTACCGTGGATTCTGGTTGCAGCATGGTCTCTTCTCGTGAATTTTCGTCAAAGACAGCACACACATAACCTGAAAATCGTAACAGAATTATTAGTTACCTAACAACACTCATCATTGTATTTGCAGAATGCATGTGCAGATATTATTCAAGATAAATTAAACATTGCCGTTTCCTAAAGATGACGACTGACCAATTTCAGTGCCGTTCATACTAAGTACTGTGTGGTAGCTGTAGCTTTCAAACCAGGTGGAAAACATAGGATAATATACGAGATTTGAGGAAAGCTTACTAGCAGTAACAACACTGTGCACTGTACACGGTGTAGCACTTGGCCATTCCTAAAGACAGTATACGCCTGCTCTCTGTGACAGAACCACATTTTTGTATCCCATAGTGCTATATAACATACATTTACCACCGCGCTTGTGGTTTGCTATAACCATTTACACAGGAAGATACCCAAAAAGTGTATCCCTGTGGCAGGGATTTCGGAGTCACCAAAGTGTAATTTTTGACACCTCCAGTTAGACGATTATTAAACAATCATTTAGCACGATAAAGCTTGTTCATAACTATTATTGCGTACGCAAACACAAACACGATATTGTGTAAGTCTGGGCGCTAAATTCAGATTAGTGAAGAGTGGGAATCTACGTTGCTTTATTTCCGAAAATCATTTCAAATAAATAACGAGATCGTGCCTAATAATTGATCACTGATGTTTACTTTCTCCGCCCTTTTCTCCCCTGCTGAAATTCTACTCCATCTCTAATTACTTTACTAATTTTCAAGATCCTTCAATGGCATAGCTCCACATGTTGTCAGTGCACCTGAGCTTGCATGTGTGATAGATTATTAGAACGATGGTAACATTGACAGTTCACTACATATTTAACAATATATTACAATGTAATAAGTGTCGTGTTCATCGGATCTTGTGGGACTCTCACTGTCAAAAGGCTGCATTTTGACGACGACATGTACTCAGATAGTATTGTATTCTGACAATGTAACTTCTGCAGTATTACTTGAAAATGACCATATGGCCGAAATTGCAATCGCAATAAGAAATATATTATACAGTCGACGGTGACTATGATGTCTTTTAAGAAATATTATATGACTGCGAATACCAACCATGAGAAGTTAATCTAAAGATCAATAAAATTAAAACATTCTCGAAGGTCTTGGAAATTCCGGGATTGGTATATTGCTGGTATCGTCGTTGGATTCCCGGGATGGGTGAACTATCAACATACATAACTGAGTTTATATGAAATCCTCACACCACTAGTCCTACTCACACTTCGCAATTTTTTTATTGGTCAAATGTTTGAGTGGAACGAAAATAAGGCTCGCTAGAATTTGCATAATGGATTTTTGTCCGAATTTTCATAGAGAAATCAAGAGTGGGAAATACACAATTGGTGTATTAAATTTACTAACATGAGCTCTAGATCTGCAAACAAAGACTAGCTATGTAAATGATGTGTCAAAAAACATCAAATCACGGCAATAATTTTTTTCTTTTTTCTTGCTTTGTACATTCTTAACAATAATGGAAGACCGATCGATATGTAGATATACTTTATTGCATGATTACCGAACAACATTTGGAACAAAATGATACCAAACTGTTAAATGTTTTGTGAAATGATTTTTCTAAACATAACATGAGGTGCCGACAGAAAATCGATTAATGTCAGTGTTTAAATTAGAATGTCAGAATTTATGTAGTACTCACTCACTAACGTATGATTATCTCAATTGCTGTTGACTGGTTTCTTTCTTTCTTTCTTTTTTTTTTAAAAAAAAGTCATACCAGTACTTGATTTGTAGATGTTTAGGTGTCTAACCGCACGTCTTCGAGGAAACAAACCGCTCCTCCCACCCAGTCATAAACGACAAAAGCTAAGATTTTGCAATTATAATGACCAGTCGCAAACAAAAGACGTTACTTACCGGTCACAACTTCAGAACAGAGATCATATTATACCAATTATACTGGAGATGTCTGAGGTTGCTCGCAGGTGTAACCAAAAGACAGTCGACAGGAAGTATACTGATGTGTACAGGCAAATTAAATGTACGTTGCGATGTAATACAAGCGTATTATTTTAAACATCCAGTGCCGACTTGTTCCAGAGACTTAAAAAAAAAAAAATCCTTGGTGTCGGAACACCTTTCAGGGATAAATTAATCCATAGATCGTACCAAGCAAAACTTGAGAGCAGCAAAAGCACTGCCTGGAAGTGCAATTAAATTACATGTTCCTTCCACCTTTTCTTTTCCCTTCCAACACCGTTGCATCTCACTCAATCGGCCACTGTGGCCAAATGGTTCCAGGCGCTATTGTCGCAGGTTCGAATCCTGCTTCGGGCACAGATGTGTGCGATGTACTTAGGTTAGTTAGGTTTAAGTTGTTCTAAGTTCTAGGGGACTGATGACCTCAGAAGTTAAGTCCCATAGTGCTCAGAGCCATTTGAACCATCTCAGTCAAGTCCGCTGCCGACAGTGAAGTAACATACTTATTTCGACATCTATCCGCCGACCTTTGAAACTCTACATTACCGCAGTGTAGTTAACTGCTGATTGTGAACCAGCTGTGTAGGCGGCAGATTTGTGAACCGTCACGTGAGCAGTAGGCGTCTGCTCGATAGTGTATATCAACTCTTAATGATGTTTCTTGTATTTAATATAGGTGTGACGAGACAGTATGTATAGTGTTGTCAGCCAAGAGAAAAGAAGATAGGAACATCAGCGGTAGAACTCAAGTACCTCGCCGGGTTAGCACTTGAAACGTCTTTATTTATTGTCGTCTTTCCTCTCTACAGGTGCCTTTGCCAGGGTCCTATATCGCCACCACCTCCGTACGGATGATGATGATGATGATGTTCGGTTTATGGGGCGCACAATTGCGCGGTTACCAGCGCCTGTACAATTGCCCAAAATTTGCTCAGTCCAATCTCGCCACTTCCATGAATGATGATGAAATGATGAGGACAACACAAACACTCAGTCATCTCGATGCAGGTGAAAATCCCTGACCTCCATACGCACCTGCGTTTGACGTAGATACAGTGCAGCATTCAGAGTGCCTATTTTAAATAAGCACTTTTGTCCCATTTAAATAACAAACTTTGATTTTGATACGATTAAGGCGAAACCATTTCGTTATAAATAACGCCGTTCCTTAAATGAGTTATGGAATGGTCAGTGGTAACGTCATCAGAGGCCGTCAGCAATCTCCACCCCCCTCCCCCCCCCCCTTCCGTAAGAATACTAATATATTTTTACAAACAAAAAAGTTTTGCAGCGGCCTCGTTGTGAAGATGGGCTACCGGTGGGACGAGGCTGCAAGTTATGAGTTCCAGTTATCACCACGTCATAACGGTATACAACATTATCTGATTAACTTTTCTGTCCCGTCCTTATACTTAACAACAGGCGACGCATTACGAGACTAACTTGTAGATGTACGTAATGTTATGACGAGTCAGTCATAAAATGGTTCTGAAACCAAGACACATCGTGAACGTCTAAATAATCTTTTTATAAGTCTCGGAATAGTGAAAAAGAAAAACTTATCCAGTACACCGTAAATGGACACGTGAAGCAAACAGAGCATTTGTGCGCGTGTTTGTAGATACTGGTAACGTACACACGTTAAAATGTTCTCATTATCAGATTCCCCCAATCAGCAAGACACAGACTAACTACTCTTCCGCACTAAACAGGTGGAGCAAAGTACAGATAGTATTGACCGCAATGCAAAAAGCGTTCCATTATCCAAAAGTAGACAGGAACCGTAACAATTACGGGGTCCTTTTTGCAGCGAGAATTAAGCAAAATAGACCTAAATTCGAATTAAGCTTTTAAGAGTTTATGATGATGATGATGATGATGATGATGATGATGATGATGTTCGGTTTGTGGGGCGCTCAACTGAGTGGTTATCAGCGCCCGTACAATTTCCCAATCTTTGCTCAGTCCAATTTCGCCACTTTCCTGGATGATGATGAAATGATGAGGAGAACACAAACACCCAGTCATCTCGAGGCAGGTGAAAATCCCTGACCCCGCCGGGAATCGAACCCGGGACCCCGTGCTCGGGAAGCGAGAACGCTACCGCGAGACCACGAGCGGCGGACGTGAGTTTTATGATCAGACTTTAAACAACATAACGAAAACAAACAATAGAGAAAGAGAAATTTTTCAAAAAAGGGTTGCCAATGCTCACATCGCTACGTTGAGAATAATTTCTCTTTCTTCCTGAAACTAGACTTCTGAATAGTCTTGAGACAAACCGACTAGGAGCAGTCTGAGAAGCACGCTCGCTTTCGTTAAAATATTAGCATGCATTACATTATTTCGTGTATCACATATCATTCAATGCTAATGATATGTTAAAGCTTATTATCAGCAGTCTGCACAAAAGCTATGAAAGAGAAGAAGGGAAGAGTGTTTACATTACACACTGACAGTATCGTTTCGTACGGACCACAAAATACTGAAGTATGTTTAAAGAATCCATTTTGGTATCGTTAATATGTTACGGGGCGTCAAGCATTTCATTAGATAGAAACTGCGTTCTATGTAAATGAGTTATGATATGGTGAACGGTAATGCCAGCAAAGGACGCCTAGAATGTGTGGAACAGTGTACCTGTCCGTTTGAACAAACGCTAAATATTGTTCCAGTCTAAACAGATGAAGCAACTCACAAATGATGCTGTTTAAAATGTGTTCCACATGTTAGAAATCTTAACAATTACGCAAGCCGTTTTGCAACCTGAGGCAGCAAAAGTACTGTAAATGTGAATAAATTTATTACGTGGGTTGTAGAGAAACTGTAAATAGTATTACGAAGAAAAACCTAAGGACAAAAAGAAATGGTAGGAGAGGCGACGTCAAATTAATTGCGAGATTATTCCTAACGTCTAAATCACCATGTTGAGAATCATAGACTGCTTGATTTTTGTTACTGACATAACGAACCGAATGCGAAATCTACGCGCTACATTTCTCATTATGCACAAAAATGTAAGGAATACCGGACAGCGCGCTGCGCACTTACCTCGAAAACCACGATGTTGGAGCTCGGAGCAGGTGTCGCCTGCCCTTCTGCCAACGAACCCTCCTTCGAGAACTCCTCCTCCGATTCTCCGTGCGAAGTAGACTGCGGATTCATCTCCAACGTGGCTTTCACAGCAGAAGGAACGATACTAAGTGATGCTGCGTCAACAAAACACTGGTTCACTCCGTGTCACCCTAGCAACTGGACCACTGTCTACGGGCTCAGTCGCTGCAGCTGTGACTCGTAATGGTACTGGAAGGGGAGGGGTTGGCGGCAGCGGTGGAGGGGATGGAACGCGCGAGATAACGAGGAATTGTTTGCGAACCCAGCAGCTCGTAATGCCACGTCATCACGTGAGCCGCCTCCCCACCCTCCCGGTACCTGGACTAGAAGAATGACCGAAAGTCAGAGACAGTACGTCGCCGACGACGAGGACAATATAGACACTCTTGGGGCAGGTAATCTTTTCCATGCATGTGCAGTAATTACATTCGGGAAAAGTTCAGAAAATCTAGATGTTGACGACTGGATGGGGAATTTTAGTGAAGCTCTTTAGTACTTGAGACGATGTCACGTTGCTCGGTAGTGTCTCCAGCCGACCACCAGTGCATGCCTTTCCTTAAAAGTAGCACAGGAAATAGATGTGTGCGAAGGAGAAGATCCACAGCACAACTAGTATTTTTTCAGAGCATTATGTCCTCATTTTAAATGAACAAAAATCATCTGTAATCCTCCAAGTAGCGTACTTAACATTTTTTAACTTATCTTAACGTGCAATTACAAAATACTTTAGGCCATGATTAAAGAAAAAATGTTTTACAATATTGCTTATAGTGTATTCCACTTACTAGGATTGTAATCAAAATGGGCATCTACATTTTTAATGAAACATATTCTAAAATACAGTGCATAAGTTAGTTCTACAAATACAAATGATTTTTTTTTCATTGGAAAAAAACCTACAACTCTTCCGTATAGATTTGCATAATAAAAGTATTTAGGAATTTAGCCTATCCCCAGCGTTATTGAAGCACACCGAACAAGCTGTAACGTAAGGCAAAAAAAAAAAAAAAAAAAAAAAAAAAGAGGAAAGAGAGAGAGAGAACTGCATTTAAGTTCCGGAGGAAGAGGAAATTTTGATGTTTGCCAACGACATCGTAATTCTGTAAGAGACAGCAATGACCTTGGAAGAGCATTTGAATGGAATGGACATCTACATCTACATTTACATTTATACTCCGCAAGCCACCCAACGGTGTGTGGCGGAGGGCACTTTACGTGCCACTGTCATTACCTCCCTTTCCTGTTCCAGTCGCGTATGGTTCGCGGGAAGAACGACTGTCTCAAAGCCTCCGTGCGCGCTCTAATCTCTCTAATTTTACATTCGTCATCTCCTCGGGAGGTATAAGTAGGGGGAAGCAATATATTCGATACCTCATCCAGAAACGCACCCTCTCGAAACCTGGCGAGCAAGCTACACCGCGATGCAGAGCGCCTCTCTTGCAGAGTCTGCCACTTGAGTTTGTTAAACATCTCCGTAACGCTATCACGGTTACCAAATAACCCTGTGACAAAACGCGCCGCTCTTCTTTGGATATTCTCTATCTCCTCCGTCAACCCGATCTGTTACGGATCCCACACTGATGAGCAATACTCAAGTATAGGTCGAACGAGTGTTTTGTAAGCCACCTCCTTTGTTGATGGACCACATTTTCTAAGGACTCTTCCAATGAATCTCAACCTGGTACCCGCCTTACCAACAATTAATGCATAATGCAATTCCTTTTCCATACTAATTAAGATCGCAGCAATGTGTGCACCATATTCCACCATTGAGTGGAAAACTTCAAGTCTCACTAAAAGTTAGGAACAAGATATCTGCTTCCATACGCGTTATCATTAAAATGATGGGATCGTCATTCCGTTATTCCTGATTCCTCAATCTGGCAATTTACATGTTGATGAAGTTAAAAGTCTTTCGTTGAGCTTGCGTGTTATATTCTTGTTACATAATGGGATTAATTTTGCCTCCTGGGGCACTATGCGTCTGGAACCAAGTCAAGGAAAACGAAAAGAACGAAGAAGTAAAGTCCTCATAACTCACGCTACCTTGAGAAATTTTACGTTTTCCTTACGTATGCATTCACTGCTTTCCTAAACAAGTCTTGGTGAACACTGTGATTCATAATAGAAGGGTCACTCCAAAAGAAATGCACACAATTTTCTTTAAAACCCATCTTTTATTCTACATGTTTGAAAGTTTAACAGTGTGTAGATACATCCTTTAGGAACAATATTTTCATTTCTCCACATAATTTCCTTCCATCTCAAAGGCCTTACGCCATCTTGGAACCAGCGCCTGTATACGTGCACGATAAAATTCTGGACCAACCTGTTGGAGCCACTGTTTGCAGCGTGCACAAGGGAGTCATCTTCTTCGAACCATGTTGCACGAAGAGAGTCTTTCAGTTTCCCAGAAAGATGATAGTCACATGGAGCCAGGTCAGGACTGTAAGGCGGGTGTTTCAGTGTTGTCCATCCGAGTTTTGTCATCGCTTCCATGGTATTTTGACTGACATGTGACCGTGCATTGTCGTGCAACAGCAAAACATCCTGCTTTTGCCAGTGAGGTCGAACACGACCCAGTCGAGCTTGAAGTTTCTTCAGTGTCATCACGTATGCATCAGAATTTATAGTGGTTCCACTTGGCATGATGTCCACAAGCAAGAGTTCTTCGGAATCGAAAAACAAGGTAGACATAACTTTGTCAGCAGAAGGTGTGGTTTTGAATTTTTTTTTTTTTTTTTTTTTTTGGGTGAATTTGCATGACGCCACTCCATGAATTGCCTCTTCGTCTCTGGTGAAAAATTATGGAGCCATGTTTCATCACCTATCACAATTCTTCCATGAAATTCTTCTCCACCATTCTCACACTGTTCCAAAAGTTCGCTGCATACCGTTTTTCTCGTTTCTTTGTGAGCCACTTTCAATATCCTGGGAATCAACCTGGCACATATCTTTTTTAACGCCAACACTTTCAGTATTCTGCAAACACTTCCTTCCCCTATCCCAACGTTGCGTGACAATTCGTTCACTGTGATGCGTCTGTCAGAAGTCACCAATTCGTTAACTCTCTGCACATTGTCTGGAGTGTGTGCAGTACGAGGCTTGCCGCTGGGAGAACAATCCTCAATATTGCCGTGCCCGCTTTCATCACGTAACCTGCTTGCCTACCGACTAACTGTACTGCGATCGACAGCAGCATCTCCATACACCTTTTTCAACTTCTTGTGGACGTTTTCCATTGTCTCGTTTTCACAGCACAGGAATTCTATGACAGCACGTTGCTTCTGACGAACGTCAAGTGTAGCAGCCATCTTGAAGACATGCTGTGACGGCGCCACTCACGGGAACAGGTTGAACAAAGTTTGAAAACAAGCGGGAAGGATGTATCTACACACTGTAAAACTTTCACACATGCAGAATGAAAACTATGTTTTTGCAAAAATAGTGTGCATTTCTTTTGGAGTGACCCTCGTACGTACATTGCATGCCAGTCACGGAGAGTACAGAATTTTCCTGTGACAAGTAGAATGGCCACCAGAGAGGGCATTAAAGTTGTCCGTGTGAAGTGTTGTTACTAGGCCTGATAAGGTACATACATCCACATGGATACTCTGCAAATCACATTTAAGTGCCTGGCAGAGGATTCATCGAACCACCTTCACAATTCTCTATTATTCCAATCTCGTATAGCAAGCGGAAAGAATGAACACCTATATTTTTCCGTACGAGCTCTGATTTCCCTTATTTTATCTTTGTGATCGTTCTACGGTGAAAACCTACTACAGCGTCTAGACGACATGTGAAGTTACACGTTAATTCCTTGATGAGTAACTAACGCCCTGGGACCGCGTCTGGGGGCGTCTGGATTTTCGCAAGGCTCTCCCCTTACTGTTTACTTCACGTAACAATGTCTCTCCTAGTTTCGTCTGCCCTCAGCATCGTCTCTACTTCCGCACCTTGAAACGCCTGTCCGCCTTTCTCACAACTTCAAGGTAACACTACAGTAGCAAGGAATAATCAATATATTACGTTTGGTCTGTTGGTGTAGGAGCTTATTTTGATGATGACGCAATAGATCCTTCTTCTAAGTCTTTCTAAGCAATGTAGAAAATTATCCGTTATTCTGATCATATGTATCTTGGAACGGTCTGGTCGTAGCTATCAGATTCGCAGCAAAACGTTATCACAAGCTTTTCTCTGCAAAATTCTTTAGTTTTCATTGCATGGAAAAGTAGTGCAAGGCACGTGGAGCGTGGCGGCAGACAAAGTAGAGGTGTCGTGCGTGAGCGAGGCGCCCCCGCCCACCCCACCGCCACACCCCCTGAAGGCGCCTCTCTGTTTCTTTGGAAGTCGTGGCCGTCGAGCGACGCAACTTGCAGGAACCACAGCGAGGCAATGGTACGTCTGACATCCCCCTTATGTTTATACAGTGTCTGCCGGGTATAGTTTATTCTTCAGTCTGTGTTCCGCAGTCACTCGGCCAGAATTTGCCGTGCTTCCCTTCAGCAATTTGTGACGCTGCTTTCGTTCACATCTAGACTCAGATCTCATCCCATCATTAGGCGAAGGTCATGTACTGTCGTGCTTTGTTCTGACGCTTGGCGGCTGCAGGCGTGTTTACGACACGCAGTCCTGGGCGCCGCGCCCCTATCTCTTGTCGTAATCCCGTTACCTGCGCTGACCGCCACATTCCTGGAATTGCTAATCGCAACAGCTGGCCTCCACTTTGCTCATTATTTACGGGGTGCTGCAGCTTTCTGTCAGACCGTAGGAAAGGACGAAGGGAAATAAATAACACATATGCAAAAATTTTCAATACTGTTTGTTTCTGACTTTAAAAGTATTCAGCACGCAGTTTGCCGTGTTGTTAAATTAACAGAGATCTTATTATTGTTTCAACGGTAGCTGATTATTTCGTTTTAAACAATTTTCGATATGATTTTAGTAAACCAAGACGAAACTGGTGCGTGCCTTGTTTTCACCTCCGTAGTTTGCTACTACTTGATCAGAGTGTTGCTGTGACACACGTAACGCTCACCAGTTTCAACCTAGACATGAATAATGCTTTTACCTTTAAATTGAGTGATCTGTCCGGTAGTGACAGAGAGCAGGTTATACTGTTTCTTGATCTGTGAAGGATGTGGTCATAAATAAGAAGTGAGAAAAGCCACGTTGAGTGCTACGCCATCATAGACAGAGCAGCAGAACTGCCGTTAACATTCAAAATCCGCACTACGCTGGACCTATGTTCTTCCCTCGACGGGGATCCCTGACAGTCTTCTCCATTTCACTCCTTTAGATTTAGAACGCCTATCAGAACTTTATTACCTGTAAACTTTTAGGCACCTGTAAGTTGAATGCTTGGCTTGTTTGTCGTCCACGGGGGTTCTCTTAGCTTCAGCTGCCTCCCCAGCTGTTAACATCACCACACTCATCAAAGTATTTGTGCCTCTACACCTACAGCCATACTCCGTAAGCCACTTTAAGGTTTGTGGTAGAGGGTACTTTGTGTACTATTATCACTCGCTCCCTCCTCAGCCTCTTTTCCTGTGCCAGTCGCGAATGTTTAGAGGGCAAAACGATTGTTGGTAAGCCCGCATGTAAGCTCTCGTCTCTCCAAAACTCCACGAACTTCGATTTACGCAGTGCATTGCCTTTATCTGCCTCCATGGTGATCTCGATGCTACTGTTAATGCTTTGAGATATTGCATGAACTTATGAAGCTTCTCATGTCTGTGGGGACAAATGACGAATGTATCGAAAGAAACAACTAGGATTTAATGATGTCGTTTCTAACGCAATATCCTCGAAATTCCCTTTGAAGATGTTTGCAACAGCTGGAACTAATGGGCTTTCTATTGCAACGCCATCCGTCTGATCGAGATACCGGTCGTTATACATAAAATAAGAAGACATAGGAATGTGCCTAAATAACTCGGCCACGTCATTCACATAGAAGGCTAATTTAATCAATTCAATTGTCTTCCTACTGCTCTGCTGTGACCGGAAGGGTACACAACACTAGGCGACAGTAGTATACAAGTGGATATGCTCCTATGGCCTTGCATCAGCAACTATCATGGAAGCTCTCAGCTTTCCAATGGGATTGGGTCAACGTGGCTATGGTTTCCCATCAAAATTAATCACAGAAACAAACTACAGAGAAGCAGAAAGGAAAGTTGAGACGCCTTTCCACCAGCAACGTGATGTGGACAACAGATATTCAGAACAGACGGTCATCAAGCTGACGGGTGCAATGTCGGCTCTTCGTACCTTCGCTGTGGGACACCCCTATCTTTGAAATAATAAGTGCTGTCGAAAGGTTCCGCAAGCCTCCAAGTCAAACAGTGGATGAAATATGGCGTGAAACGAGCCGTATTTCCAGGAAAGTAAAGCTTCCAGCACCCATCGTGACCAGGGCTCACCGCAATGGCCTGCGTACTCTACGCAATCAGTAAGCATTGTGGTGCTTCCTGCTGACAAGGGCAATGTAGCCGTAATTATAGAATACGCGGCCTACGATACGAAGATATGCACGTTACTGGTCGAAGACACTTGCTGTATGCTGCCATGTGACCCAAAATCGGGAATAATAATAAAGAAATCTGATTTTCTCAAGCGCTTTTCGGTGAAATACACTTTGGTCAATCGTCTTCTCCCCTAGGCCCCTAGACAATCTATAGCTTACGCTTTACCGAAGATGCAGAAGAATGGATCACCATCCCGTCTCACTGAATCCACACTGGCTCACCAACATACAAGCTGGCGAAGTACTTGGCTAATCTCCTCGCTCAACGTATGGGACACGGTGAACATTGTATTAAAAACTCAGCCGCGTTAACCATCTTCGATTTAGTGAGTGTGATATAGTTTCATAGTTCTTTGTAATTGACTTGGTAGAGCTATTTACACACACTCTTACGTCTTCTTATTTTATGTACAACGACCAGTATTACGATCAGGAGGACGGCGTTGCGATGGGAATCCCGTTATCTCCTGCTGTTGGAAAGCTTTTCGTGGAGAATTTCGAGGATATTGCTCCAAAAGCGGCGTCATTGAAGCCTAGTTGCTTAAATCGATACGTTGATGACATGCTCGTCGTTGGGATCCACGGACGACGCGCTCTTCGAACATTTGAACAGCGCTAACAGTAACATCCAGTTCACCATGGAGGAAGAAAAAACGCCCTCTCGCGATGCAAACGAAATTTTCTCCTTGGCTCCGTCGTCTGTGCGAAAACTACCAACACAGACCTGTACTTGCACCTCACACCCAGGACATGAGTGCACTGAATTACAAACTTGGCGCGTCGTGCAAGGGTGATATCAGATGCTGACAACATGCCCCATGTCTTGAACTGTATTTGGCCCTTTGCAATGGTGAGATAGTAAATAAAATCCAACATTCATCGACAGCTACAGACTAATTGACCTCACCAATGTGCCCTGCAAATTGCTTGACACGGTGGTCAATTATGCTGGGTTCTCGAATCTCGGTAACTTTTGACCTCTGTCAGTTGGGTTCCCAGGAGGGATAACCCATAACTGACCCTCTAGTTAGGGTGGACGCGGCAATCCTGTAAGCTGTTTGTAAAAACCAACGTCTCCTTGGATTCTTTTTTTTATCTACATCAGGTATAAAACATCTTTTGGCTCCATCATGTTTTAGTTAGAGAGAGGTGAGTAAAGTGGTATTATGTCATGAGGACAGAAAAGTGCGCAGCACACGTTTCGAATGGTTGATGGCTGTTTACAAAAAACTACAGGTTCCCTATACGAACTTGGACCATTTTTCTTGACAAGCTATTTTCATTCAGTGCCATAAGAGGTTACACCTATTTCATTGTTTTTAGAAAAAGTAACATTTTAGCTTGGAGATAGTGACTGATTTTTTATTGTACAATTTGTATTTTATATGGGTCTCCAGGCTTTCGTGGAGATAAGATCTAGCAGGTTGTCACGTTGCATCATATTTCTTCTATATATTTGTATGTTTCGCCCCCCCGCACACATCTGCTGGGATCTTCTTCATGTTCTTGTGGCGTCCACGGTTAACTAAACACTGTCATAGACCAATGTCGCATTCTCTTGTAAAAAGGAGTTTTTCCGCTCTTCTACTGGGGAAGTGGCGTTACTGGATAAAATTCCTGTGTGTCTGGAGAAAACTGTTCTCAGAGTTGTTGATTGGGTTGCTTGGGGGAAGAGACAAAACTGCGAGGTCATCGGTCTCATCGGATTGGGGAAGGACGGGGAAGGAAGCCGGCCGTGCCCTTTCAAAGGAATCATCCCGATATTTGCCTGGAGCGATTTAGGGAAATCACGGAAAACCTAAATCAGGATGGCCGGACGCGGGATTGAACCGTCGTCCTCCAGAATGTGAGTCCAGTGTGCTAACCACTGCGTCACGTCGCTCAGTTCAGAGTTGTATTTCACGACATTATAGAGCCTGTATCTACGCGAGATTTTGCCACAGAAGAATTCGTTTTACCTCCGAATTGTGTGGATGTGGAGAATGTGATTCAACCTAGTCACTAAATTATGTAGATCACTCACAATTCTGTCACTAAACCTGTAAACACTACAAAATTACACTAAACATCCGTTCACCTATCCCTGCAATCATCAACAACCAAGTTATTGCTCATGAAAGTATGGTAAATACGATGTAAACACAACCTGCCTGGTTTGACGGCTGTCATATTCAATTTGCCTTCGCCACGATCTTAGACCAATAGCGAACACTCAGCTTTAATTGTACTGGTCGTTGGCGAGAAACTAATGGTAGACATTGTGATCTATGTGCGACCTTATCAAACACTGAAGTATTCCAATTCGCTTTGAAAATGACTGCACACATGTTTATAAAACATCCCCTAGAAAGGAATACAAAAACATGCAACCACAGCTATATAAATTTAAAAGTAAGAGTAGTTTAAGTTAGGAAAAATACTTATAAATAATGATAGCTCAACAATGTTCAGCTGGAGTTAAAAGTTCACTTAAAGCAATTTTATTTGCGTAGCGAAAGCAAAGAAAGGAAATACTTTTATAATGAAACAAACGACTTACAGTCCGAGCTGCGAAATTCTGTTAAGTCTTTCAGCTAGGGAGAGAGAACGGCGGCGCAGCTTATCTGTTCCATGCTGGAGAGGTGTGGCAGCGTGTTGAGACGTTGGCGGAGGCTTGTGATACAATCGAAGCTATTACATCAACTCCTGTTGTATTTCTACATCAAAACATGTTGGTGAAGTCCCTTCTTGATTAGGCATCGAAGTCATCCGCAGAAGCATATAACAGGTTTAACATCTACAAGTTCATTACTCGTTATACACACTTTGTTCCTGTTTCAGTATTTTATGCATTGTACGTGACAATTTCCGGCCGCGATGTAACTGTTCGTCGAGTTCTACGGCGACCGCGAACTCAGTCAGTGAAACCGTTCTTACCCCGACCCACAGATGTAATTTTGTTCATTGAGACAGTTACGGCTTCAAACACTCAGCTGTTCCTTAAGAAGACAAACATATTAACACTATTATGAAGCCTAGGCTCTCACGATGCGGTTAAATGTAAAAGCAGTTTCACACACACGGTAACGGTAACTGCAGTATAATGTTCATTCGCTTTAACATTGTCAGTACCGACAGAGACACAGTCCATTTAGTAATACTCAAACCGTGAGATATTTCTCTACATATTGATCACTTCAGCTGTCATTACGCACTGCGACGGTAATCCCAATCGTCAGTTCCAAAGTTCGACAATTCACTGTCTTTGGAAGTTTCTGTTGTGACTTGGCAGGACAGCCAAGTCACTAGGAGGAGGAAGCCGAAAGGCACGCGTTTAAGCTCACGCAGGTTGGCGTGAGATCTGGAACAGTTAAGGGGATGTATAGTAGCAAAGAACGTAAGTAACTACTGGAATACTTAACTTTAATTCATAATTGGTGAACATCGGTCTGACGGTACATGCATCACAAGATAAATAGCAAATGATAATGGCGCCTTGCTAGGTCGTAGCAAATGACATAGCTGAAGGCTATGCTAACTATCGTCTCGGCAAATGAGAGCGTAATTTGTCAGTGAACCATCGCTAGCAAAGTCGGCTGTACAACTGGGGCGAGTGCTAGGAAGTGTCTCTAGACCTGCCGTATGGCGGCGCTCGGTCTGCAATCACTGATAGTGGCGACACGCGGTCCGACGTATACTAACGGACCGCGGCCGATTTAAAGGCTACTACCTAGCAAGTGTGGTGTCTGGCGGTGACACCACAGTTTCCGTACCTCAAACCAACAACGCGCGTCCGCCATATTACCGCCCACACAGTCACTAACTATCCATCACTGTACATCTCTGCTCAACTGTGCTTTAGATATCACTCTCCCTGCATTTGTATCTACGATTTACATAACAGATCTTCACATCACAAGTAATATGATAAATAGAGATAAAATAAACAATATACACTCCTGGAAATGGAAAAAAGAACACATTGACACCGGTGTGTCAGACCCACCATACTTGCTCCGGACACTGCGAGAGGGCTGTACAAGCAATGATCACACGCACGGCACAGCGGACACACCAGAAACCGCGGTGTTGGCCGTCGAATGGCGCTAGCTGCGCAGCATTTGTGCACCGCCGCCGTCAGTGTCAGCCAGTTTGCCGTGGCATACGGAGCTCCATCGCAGTCTTTAACACTGGTAGTATGCCGCGACAGCGTGGACGTGAACCGTATGTGCAGTTGACGGACTTTGAGCCAGGGCGTATAGTGGGCATGCGGGAGGCCGGGTGGACGTACCGCCGAATTGCTCAACACGTGGGGCGTGAGGTCTCCACAGTACATCGATGTTGTCGCCAGTGGTCGGCGGAAGGGGCACGTGCCCGTCGACCTGGGACCGGACCGCAGCGACGCACGGATGCACGCCAAGACCGTAGGATCCTACGCAGTGCCGTAGGGGACCGCACCGCCACTTCCCAGCAAATTAGGGACACTGTTGCTCCTGGGGTATCGGCGAGGACCATTCGCAACCGTCTCCATGAAGCTGGGCTACGGTCCCGCACACCGTTAGGCCGTCTTCCGCTCACGCCCCAACATCGTGCAGCCCGCCTCCAGTGGTGTCGCGACAGGCGTGAATGGAGGGACGAATGGAGACGTGTCGTCTTCAGCGATGAGAGTCGCTTCTGCCTTGGTGCCAATGATGGTCGTATGCGTGTTTGGCGCCGTGCAGGTGAGCGTCACAATCAGAACTGCATACGACCGAGGCACACAGGGCCAACACCCGGCATCATGGTGTGGGGAGCGATCTCCTACACTGGCCGTACACCACTGGTGATCGTCGAGGGGACACTGAATAGTGCACGGTACATCCAAACCGTCATCGAACCCATCGTTCTACCATTCCTAGACCGGCAAGGGAACTTGCTGTTCCAACAGGACAATGCACGTCCGCATGTGTCCCGTGCCACCCAACGTGCTCTAGAAGGTGTAAGTCAACTACCCTGGCCAGCAAGATCTCCGGATCTGTCCCCCATTGAGCATGTTTGGGACTGGATGAAGCGTCGTCTCACGCGGTCTGCACGTCCAGCACGAACGCTGGTCCAACTGAGGCGCCAGGTGGAAATGGCATGGCAAGCCGTTCCACAGGACTACATCCAGCATCTCTACGATCGTCTCCATGGGAGAATAGCAGCCTGCATTGCTGCGAAAGGTGGATATACACTGTACTAGTGCCGACATTGTGCATGCTCTGTTGCCTGTGTCTATGTGCCTGTGGTTCTGTCAGTGTGATCATGTGATGTATCTGACCCCAGGAATGTGTCAATAAAGTTTCCCCTTCCTGGGACAATGAATTCACGGTGTTCTTATTTCAATTTCCAGGAGTGTAGTTTAAGGTCTTCCCATTCAAGTAATAATGAGAAAAATATTTATTCGTTAAAGAATAAGAAATAAATTGTAGTTACGTTTCGATATTATTATGAAAAACAGCTATGTTACCCCATCAAAGATATGAATGCTAAGTCTAAGAAACCGAAAGAAAAGACAGAAAAGAAACAGAAAAAGTACCTATCACTAATGGCTGTATCTTCACGTGTGGCTACGATAAGGGGGATTATCGTCATTGGATAGATTAGTAAGAGATAGTGACACAGGCCTTTGACAGTCAAGATGACGTTGGTTAACAACCGAGAAAATTTTACCTGCAATTAACATTTTCTTTGACACAATCACAGAAAATGGATTATATCGTTAAGCGGTATAGAAATAATCGATTATCATCATAACACAGGAAACCTGCATGACGTGAACACCAAGTAATGTTTTGTCTATTTAATTGCGTTGTTACCGTTGCAAGTCACAAATTCTTTTTTAAAGACTGAAAATTGTTCGTTTTCCTCATCCAGCCAAATTGAGTTTGATTTACCATTTCTTAAAGTATTCCAGATGCATATCGGCAGCATTGCTACTAATAGTCAATGTCCAACATTTTTCCTTTCCATTGGTCTTTACTAAGGCTTCTAAATCAGCAAAGTGGGCTCGTCCTCTACGGTGAATTTAACGGTACAATCGTATTCATGCCCAACGCATATAAATATTGAAAATATTTCAACTCTGGCTGACTGAAAAGATGTGTATCATAGACATTAGCGACAGCAAGGTTGAGAAACAGCTGATATCGCTAAATGTGAGGAAATCCCCATGGTCCAATGGAGTATTTGTGTGATTCTATAAATACACTACTGGTCATTAAAATTGCTACACCAAGAAATAATGATGATAAACGGGTATTCATTGGACAAATATATTATACTGGAACTGATATGTGATTGATTACATTTTCACGCAATTTAGGTACATAGATCCTGAGAAATCAGTACCCAGAACAACAACCCATGGCTGTAATAACTGCCTCGATACGCCTGGGCATTGAGTCAAACAGAGCTTGGATGGCGTGTACAGGTAGAGTTGTCCATACAGCTTCAACACGATACCACAGTTCGTCAAGAGTAGTGACTGGTATATTGTGACGAGCCAGTTGCTGGGCAACCATTGACAAGACGTTTTCATTGGTGAGAGATCTGGAGAATGTGCTGGCCAGGGCAGCAGTCGAACATTTTCTGTATCCAGAAAGGCCGGTACAGAACCTGCAACATGTGTTCGTGCATTATCCTGCTGAAATGTAGGGTTTCGCAGGGATCGAAGGAAGGGTAGAGCCACGGGTCGTAACACATCTGAAATGTAATGTCCACTGTTCAAAGTGCTGTCAATGCGAACAAGAGGTGACTGAGACGTGTAAGCAACGGCACCCCATACCATCATGCCGAGTGATACTCCAGTATGGCGATGACGAATACATGCTTCCAATGTGCGTTCACAGCGATGTCGCCAAACACGGATGCGACCATCATTATGCTGTAAACAGAACCTGGATTCATCCGAATAAATGACGTTTTGCCATTCGTGCACCCAGGTTCGTCGTTGAGTACACCATTGCATGTGCTCCTGTCTGTGATGCAGCATCAAGCGTAACCGCAGCCATGGTCTCCGAGCTGATAGTCCATGTTGCTGCAAATGTCATCGAACTGTTCGTGCGGATGGTTGTTGCCTTGCAAACATCCCTATCTGTTGACTCAGGGATCGAGACGTGCCTGCACGACCCGTTACAGCCATGTGGATGAGATGCCTGTCATATCGACTGCTAGTGATACGAGGTCGTTGGGATCCAGCACGGCATTCCGCATTACTCTCCTGAACCTACCGATTCCATATTCTCCTAACAGTTATTGGATATCGACCAACGCTAGCAGCAGTGTCGTGATACTTTAAGCCGCAATCTCGATAGGCTACAATACGACCTTCATCAAAGTCGGAAACGTGATGGTACGCATTTCTCCTCCTTACACGAGGCATCACAACAACGGCTCACCAGGCAACGCTGGTCAACTGCGGTTTATTATGAGAAATCGGTTGGAAACTTTCCTCATGTCAGCACGTTGTAGGTGTCGCCACCGGCGCCAACCTTGTGTTAATGCTCTGAAAAGCTAATCATTTGCATATGACATCATATTCTTACTGTCGGTTAAATTTCGCGTCTGTAGCACGTCATCTTCGGGGTGTAGCAATTTTAATGGCCGGTAGTGTAATTCTGTGAGGGTCTACGGGTTGAGCGCAGCCGTACGGTACGTTAACACGCACTCGCCAGCCGACCTGTCTGGAATGCTGACAATTTGCTCGGTCAGCAGACGCTCGTCCGGCCGCACTGCGATGCGGAGTACGCCACTGGCCGCCATCCGTAGTGCGCCGAATTAACTAGCGCGGCCTCGTGCGCGAATATGTCTCTTTTCTTAGCTCACCATGGAGCCTTTCGATACAACTGTAATCAGCCACTGTTAGGATGTCAGACACAGTGATGATGGGTACGCGTAGCGTGCGTGTTCTATAATCTGCCTTTGTTAATAAAACTGTTTAAACGTATCTCCCGGTGCCGGCCTGAGTGGTCGAGCGGTTCTAGGCGCTACAGTCTGGAATCGCGCGACCGCTACGGTCGCAGGTTCGAATCCTTCCTCGGGCATGGATGTGTGTGGTGTCCTTAGGTTGGTTAGGTTTAAGTAGTTCTAAGTTCTAGGGGACTAATGACCATAGCAGTTAAGTCCCATAGTGCTCAGAGCCGTTTTTTCGTACCTCTCGGTGTTCGCGTATTCCGTACCTCAAGGACCCACCGCTTACAAATCCTAACAAAATTTTCGTGGCAACTACTCAAGCAACCCCCCATAGAAGTGGTGTCAGAAGTGGGATAATTATGGAAAAACTACAGTCCTGAAGAGGAGCACCATAACGTGAACTTCGAGCAGCCGCATGAACAACTTCCGACTACGCGGGGTCATCCAACGCTGGAATTCAGGTTGGTCTACTCCAGTTTGGCTACAATACGAAAGGCAATGTTGGATTTTTATTTTACTTTTGAGTGATGCTTTGGCGTTAAATTAGACAAAATGTCGCAATCCAGTCAGAGTAACGTTGTCGAACTACAAACTGTTATTAATGAACTGCAAGAAGAGATTCGACAGTTAAATGCAGAAAGAAGCGAGTGTAACATTTCGAAAGACTTGGCAAATAATAGTTCATGCAGTACAAGTACAACTACAATAAGTAATTTTTCATTAATGCCATCAGTACCAGTGTTTAGCGGGAAATCTGAGGATGATGTGAAGGTGTATTTTCGTCAACTTCAAGGTACCACCCTGTTAGGATCATGGACAGATTCCAATAAGCTAGTGGTTGCCAAATTAAGAATTCAAGGGGCAGCACAAGATTTCATTAGCGTAGAGCCTACTTGCGTGAAAACAGAAGATTAGAATGAGTTTAGAACGATTGTTGTTCAGAGATTTAAACGTAAAAACTCGATCAGATTTTAGAGAGAGCAGCTTTACAGTTTGTGAATGCGACGAGACGAATCAATCGAGCAGTTTGCCGACAGAATTCGAAACATCGACGCTCAAACGTACGAGTTAGTAGAAGATGAAAATGAAAATAGTATTCAGTTGTTCGAAGTCGACCAGAGAGCCTTTGACACATTCATTCATGGGTTGCACGGAGAGGATGTAAGCAAAGCTGTTAGACTGGCACGGTGTAAAACGTTTCAGGATGCAATAGAATCAGATGTTGGTTTCGTTGAAGCACTAAGACGACCGAATGAGATGCAGAAACAAGAACGCAAAGTTTTCAACACAACAGTACAATGCTACAGATGCAATAAGCTGGGTCACAAGCACAAGCATTGTAAAGGGAATCGAATCTGCTATCATTGCGGGATGCAGTGTCATGTTTCGAGGGATTATTCCAAAAAGAAGAAAGGTAATGCGAACAATAGACTATCTGCCAGATATTTAAACGAATACGGGGACGTATAGGCCACCACTGCGTCCGCCCCTTGCCAGAAAAGGTGATTCCTGTTAGTTCCACCGAAAATGACTTCGTCACAGATGCTGTATATCGTGGGAGAAACATCAAACTACTTATTGCCTTATTGCCACAGGAGGACAGACCTCATTAATGTGGTGTGGCATAGATAAACGGGATAAATTAAAACCTCCGCTATTAAAAGTGCGGGGATTAAACGGAGGAATGCTGAGTATCTATGGAGAAGCTGACTTAGAATTAATTCTTGGCCAAGGCCAAGATGACGGTGAAAATAAAGATAAAGACAAATACAAACCCAAGGTGCAAGTAGTTTCAAGTAACGAAACGCGTTACGACGGTGTACTTGGATTTGATTTCTTGTCCGCTAACGAGGCAGAAATGACTGTCGCAGAAAGAAAGATCAGGCTAGGCCGCAGCAATTGTAACCTAGGAAATCGTTCTTCAGATCGTACTCAAAGGAGCAGCACTACTGACGCGGGAATGGACCCCTCAAACGATGCATATATTCAAACCATCTGAGTCTAAGTTCATATTGATCAGCGTCAGCAAATTCCCAAGGGAGCAGGAAAGCCAATCTACGTTGAAGTTAAGTCACCCCGATGCAAGGAAGGAACTTTGTTATTAATTGAGCAATCCGAGATGCATTGTTATGTTGCTGGACGTGTAGATGTCGTTATAACGGTGAGACAGAATGTCGCAAAAGTCCCGGTTACAATAACGATTTTGAGCAATGAGGATGCTGTTTTGCCACGGGGAACTAAAGTTGCTGAAGTCTCGAACGTAAGTAAAAGTGACGTAATACAGATTCCAGATGAGGTATCAAATGCTGCAGTTATTCACAGATTTCTGTATCAGTACCACAAAATTGCAACGAGGAAACGAAGATAATATTGAACTGAAGTGCAAGATTTGGAAGAATAGAACATTTAACAGTTGATGAACAGAAGATTTTAGCGCCTGTTTTGTTGGAGTATGCAGATTTATTCCGAGAACGTGCAAATTTACCTGTCACTTATTTAGTTCAGCATCGTATTCATACAGGGAATGCAGCCCCAATCACACAGAAACCTTACTGAATACCACTCAGTCAAAGAGAGTTGGTAGAAGACACGGTTTAAGAACAATTGGAAGCCGGAATTATAAAACCAAGAGATCCTTCAGACCGACCATGGTGTTCGCCTGTTGTAATTGTCAAGAAGAAATCAATTTCTGGGGAACCACAATTCCGTGTTTGTGTTGATTACCGATCTTTGAATGCTGTGACCACACCCGACATTTACACCTTACGAAATTTAGTGGAATCATTGTATTACTTGGGCAGATGTCGAATTTTTTTCAGTATGTAATTTAACAGGTGGTTACTACCAGTTAACAGCGGAACCAGATGATCAAGCAAAAACTTTATTTGTAACTGCGACAGGAGTACACCAGTATCTTCGTATGCCATTTGGACTTCTTAATGCTCCAGCTACATTTCAACGCCTGATGATTCAGTTTTACGATGGCTCACCCCAGCACAAGCAATTGTTTACCTTGATGATGTAATAATTTGTGGTGAACACATGAAGCAACATATTGAGAGACTACAAGCTGTTTTTGAGAGTATAAGAAGCGCAAACCTGTTTTTATCAGTAGACAAATATCATTTTGCACAAAGTAAAGTTAACTTTCTTGGCCATGTTATAACGAGTGAAAGTGTTCGACCTGATCCAAAATTAATTGAATATGTAAATAACTTTCCTTAACCACAGATTTTGAAAGAATTACAATCATTCTTGTGATTGTCAAATTTCTACAGACGATTTATAGCCGGTTATGCGAATATAGCACGTCCAATGACACAGTTACTGAAGAAAAGAGCCACATTTAATTGGTCAATAGAATGCAAAAAGGCAATGGAAGAACTTAAAACTGCTGTAGCCATAGCCCCAGTGTTAACCTATCCGGATTTCAGTAAACCTTTTATTCTTTCAACAGACGCTTCCAATTTTGCCTTAGGTTCAATCTTGTCTCAAGAAACTGATGGTCATGAACATCCAATCTCATTTTCTTCCAGACAATTAAACAAGGCAGACTGTAATTATACTACTACTGAGAAGGACCTTTGTGCTCTGGTTTTTAGTATAACACACAACAGATGTTTCTTAATGGGAAGAGAATTTACAGTTATTACAGATCATGCCGCACTTAAATGGTTATTGAACTTAATGGATCCAAGTCCCAGATTAGCAAGATGGACGTTAAGACTGTGAATACCAATTTAAGGTTATTCACCGACCTGGTAAATAACATGTGAATGCTGATACAATGAGTCGCAAAGTCATTGTTTGTGTTACAATAAGTAGACAAGACGAGTTAAAGATAACTCAAGAAGAAGATCCACAATGCAAATTATGGAAAAATGATCAATGTTTTGTCCAAACAGGTGGATTATTGTACATAATCACTAGTGAAGGAAACCACCTAGTTATTCCAGAAAGCGTGAAAGAGCAAATCATGAGAGAGCAACACGATTCTTTATTATCAGAACATTGTGGTAAAAAGCAACAAACATAAAAGTGGCTCAAATATTTTGGTGGCAGGGCCAGAAAGCTGACGTTTTCGAGTCTGTTTCACATTGTGATTCCTGTAACAGACGGAATAATGTAGGGAAAAGTAGAGCACCATTGCAAGAACTACCAGAGACAAGTGAACCATTTGAATGAGTAGGACTAGATTTCATACTACCGTTGCCTAAGACGAAAGATGGAAACAAATACATATTAACAGTGATAGATCATTTCTGTAGATACCTTCCCATGATATCAGTACCTGATCAGAGCGCTGAGACTATAGCTAAAGTCTTTGTAAAAGAATGGATTCTTATGTTTGGATCACCATTAAGTACAATTACTGATCAAGGAACGAATTTTATGAGTGAGTTGCTTAAACAGACTAGTAAGCTCATGCAAATAACTCAGTTAAGGCTACACCAGCACACACTGTAGGAAATGGAAGAGTCGAGTGAGTCCACAGAACAATTATTGAAATGGTTAGCCATCAGGTAATTTTGTCTCTATTGTATCTTTTAACTAGAAGCGAATTGAATACCTTGGTATCAAGAGCTATGGCAGAAGAGTTTTCATTGCAGCAGTAGAGGGAGCTTGTGATCAATGAAAGGTTGACCATGGGAGTTCGTAAACAGCTCAAGTGTCGCTATATTTGGCAGATGCTGCAAGATACAGAAGAGTTGCATCAATACATAGTAAGGGTTATGACTGCCTGTTTAGCCTTGTTAGTCGATTTGCCAGAACCGGAGATAGTTTCAATTGTACTGACTGGAATGCAAGTGGCGGATAAGTCACATTTTGTTTGTCGTGGTCGTCCCTCCACTTCATGCGCGCATTGTAGCGATATCAGCGTTGCCACTCTCGGGAAATAGACACCTTGAGATTAAGGTTCATCCTGTGGGCGTCACTGAGGAGAACTGTGGATTAACAATACCAGATGACTCTGCTAAAGCGGAATCCGGGCATTGTTTCAGGTGCGGTGTAACAGGGCATTTAGTTCATACTTGCACTCATCTGTGGGCATCAAGAGTCAGTAAATGACACCCAGCTGGGCAGCGACCTGGGGTCAAGCCTTTAAACCCTGTTGTGCCTGTGTCCTCAAACATCACCCCCACTGCCTTATATTTGTTCTCAAGAAGGTGGTGAACCTATTTGTGACCTTTTGTATTCTGGTAGCTTGGAATGGTTTCTAGAATTTGGTCGTCTTGCAAGACTTAGCCCAGTCCCTTCTTCAGTGTAGAGATGTCGGGTTGCCAATGGGCAGGTGTTGCCTCTGCATGGTTGGGTCAGAGGGAGTATCTTGGTTGGGGATTTCTCGTGGCTCTTGCCATTGGCCTTGGTTAAGGAGCTGCTGGTCGATTTGTTTTTGGGATGTGATTTTATTGGTAAAACTGGTCTTGTCTTGGATTATTCAGGGTACAGTTTTTTCTTAAGTTCGCTTCTGATTAGAAATTTGGGTTCTGTGAGTGTACTAAACGTAAGGTGCATCGAGATGCGGGATTGCTGGGTGCTGATGCTAAGGTTAGTGAGTTTGATCTCACCCATCTTTTTTCCCAGCAGGCCTCTGAACTAAGGGGTTTGTTGGAGAGATTCCCAGAGCTTCTCTGTGATAGACTCAGGGTTGCTAATGTTCTTTACTACCATATTCGTCTGTCTGACCATATTCCCGTCAGGCAGTCCCCATATGGCCTCTCACAGCCTAAGATGAAGATACTAAGGGAAAAATCTCCAAAATTCTTGATAAGGGAGTTATTAGGCCTTCTACATCCGTTTATGGCTCCCCTATATTCCTCATCCCTAAGGATCAAGGGGGGGAGGGCGGGGGTTTTGGCCTCTTGTTGACTACCGTCACCTAAATAAGAAGGTTGTCCTCAAATCTGTTACTTTATCTGATCTTCTTAACTCTTTTACTTGATTTGCCAGGTCTGATTGGCTTACTGTGCTCGACCTGAATCAAGCCTATTACCAGATTCCCTCAGCTGAAGAATGTAAACACGTTACAGCGCTCTGTACTGATTGGTTGAATTTCATAGGGTCCCCTTTGGTTTGGCTACTGGCGTAGCCATCCATACTCGTTTGCTGGATAATATTCTTGGAGACTGTGTTTACAATTACCTGGACGATTTGGTAATTTATAGTCGTTCGTTTCAAGAGCATTTGGAACATATCCAGCAAGTTATTGCTACGTTGCAGGGGGCCGGTTTGACAGTTAAACCCAATAAGATGACATTAGCCAGGCAGCAGGTATCCTACTTAGGTCATCTAGTATCAGGTGAGAGTATTCGCATCGATCAGGAGCAAACTAAGGCCTTGAGAGCCCTTCCGCCGACCATTGATAAGCGAGGAATTGACAAGTTCATAGGGCTGCCGAATTATTTTAGGCGTTTGTCCATAATTTCCTCAACTGGCGGCTCCTCTAAATGAACTGCGCCGACAATCAAGTCTTAAGCTGGGTGCTAACAGGCCACGTAAAACTGGCCAAATCGGGAGGTGGGCGGTACGCATTTCGGCGTTTCAAATTCAAAGATAAGCACATTAGAGGCACTGAGAATGTTCTCGCGAACGTCCTCAGCTGTATGTTTACTGAACAACCATCTAGTGAGGGCACACAAGCAGTTGCGGAAGGCAATCTTAGTTGTGTCATGTCAGGCGGTATTCCTCATATGTTTAGTGATATTGCCGACCATCAGGATCAGGACCCCACTTAAAGACCGGTTGAGAAACGGCTTTCGGCGGGCGAGCATTTGAATGAATACATTATCAGGAGAAGCATTTGGTGTAAGGGGGTGGGACGTACCAAGGAGGTTACGATCTGTCTACCAAGTACCCTAATACGTCCGGTTTTCCATTATTTTCGCAACTCGATGATTGGCGTGCATTTGGGAACCTATAAGACCTTGCAGAATATTAAGGAGCATCTGACTTTGCTGTCTATTGACCAAGACGTTAAAGAAATGGTAACATGTGGCCAAACCGAATAACACTCTTCAGTAGGGATTCCTTAGTTCTGAGCGTCAATCTAGCCCCACAGACAAACCCTATACTGATTATGTGGGGCCCTTACCTCGCACCAAAAGAGGCCATTGGTATGTATTAATTATTTTTGACGCGTTTTCGAGGTTTACCTGGCTTCTTTCGAGTCGTAATGTGACTGCTGCTACCACTTTTGCGCATTTAACTAACATATGTTGTGTTTTTGTATCCGCTAAGGAAGTCGTTAGTGATAATGCGCTGGCCTTTCTTTCAGTTCCCTTCAAGGTCTTCTGTTTTCAAAGCAGTGTTAAGCATCTAAGTACCACTCCGTATACTCCTTTGCGGAAAGGGTCAGTCGTAACCTGAAATCCGCACTGATCATCTTTCATCAGAAACCCTCAAGTAAGTGGGATTCTTGACATCTCGTGGAAATCGGGTTTTCAGCCGGATATCAGCGTCTTCCAAACACGATATATCGACGTCATTACTTGACGTCTTCATCAGGTGTTCTCTGAGACTGGCTGCTTGCCTCGCCTCGCGTGGATCTGCACGGAGATAACTTGTCCTCCGATGTGTGATTGAGTTCGCAGCAGTTGTTGCTTTGCCTCCCATACATGCCGATGTAATGCGTCTTCACGTGCAGGTTGTCTCCCTGGGTGTCTCCTCAGCATAGTTCTGCAGTGCTAGCTATGCAGCGAGCAGGTGTGGCCAGCGGGTGGTGACGCTGGGCGGCAGTTGTCGGCCCTGCGTCCGGATTTGTGCGTTGTGTGAGCGGCCAGCACGTTCGTAAAAGGTGCGGGCGGTCGTCTGGAACAGGTCACGGAGCAGAGACTTCCGCGACGTCGTGAAGATGAGCGGTGGGGAAATCGTAAGGCAGGTATAAGACCAGCCGAAGGATGTGATTCTGCAGCGTCTCCAGCTTCTTCAGGTTCGTGTCGGCGGAGTTCCCCCAGACGACGGCGGCGTATTGGAGTACAGGGCGGAGCAGCGCCTTATACACAGTGATGCCCAGCCGCGGTGGTAGTTGGGAGCCGGGGTTCAGCACCAGGTAGAGTATGTGGAGCCTATTCCGCACATTGTTCTTCACTTCGAGAATGTGCGGAACCCAAGTGAGTCGGCGGTCGATGGTGACGCCGATGTAATGCCCCCTTGGACGCCATGGGACAGGGCTTCCACCGACGGCGAGCAGTTGCAGATCTGCAGGAACGAGTCGCTTGGTGAGATCAGGAACTGCGTCTCGGCCCCAGTGAATTGTAGACGCCACTTCACTGCCCAGGCTGCCAGGGTGTCAATGGTGAGCTGCAGACGGCGGCGCATGACGGCGGCATTGAGGCTCCTCGTATATAGAGCCGCGTCATCCGCGTACAGGGCGAGCCGCACACGGTCGATCTTCGGCGCATCGGAAGTATACAGCGAGTACAGGAGTGGCCCCAAGATTGAGCCCTGCGGCACACCGGCATTGATGCGGTGGACGGAGGACAAACCATGTGCGGCCCGCACATGGAAGGTCCTATCGGCAAGATAGGAACGGATGAGACGGACGTGCGACGTCGGGACCCCAAGTTCAAAAAGCTTGAATAAGAGGCCGCGATGCCACACACTGTCGAAAGCACGCGACACGTCCAGGAACATCGCGCCGAAGAACTCGCGCTGCTCGAGGGCGACGAACGCATCTTCCACTAGCTGCAGGAGTTGGTGAACTGCCGAGTGGCCCCTGCGAAAGCTGAACTGATCTTCGGACAGGAGGCCTTCCTCGTCAATGTGGCGCTGCAGCTGCCTGATGTACACCCTTTCAAAGACCTTGGAGACGGCCGGCACTAAACTAATAGGTCTGTAGTTCGCCGGCTGGCGCAGATCCTTCCCCATATTCGGAATCGCCACTATCTCTGCATGCTTCCAGGACTGAGGAAAACTGCAGGACCAGAGGATAACATTAAAGATGTAGGCGAGATGAGTGGCAGCCATTGGTGGCAACTTGAGGGGAGAAGGGCGTTGGAAACTTCGTCTAACCTGCAGCTCTCCTGGGGTTCAGGGCACGCAGGATGGACGACACCTCTTCCGCCGTCGTCCCTTCAATGACGTCATCATCGTCGCGTGCCTCCAAGTAGCGTGGGAGCCGGTCAGAAACCAGGTCGTCGTTGACAGCGTCGGTCGGGTCTTTTATCGGCGTAAACGCAGCCTCAAAGATGTCTGCGAGGGCATCAGCCTTCGCAGCTGGTTCGCAGACAGCCTGACCATGGACCATCAGCGGAGGGATACGTTGCGTGCGGCGTAGGAAACGCTTCGTCGCCCGCCAGGCCGTGCCGTCGTCAAGGCAGAGGGTGGCGACCTTGTTATTCCAGTCGCGATGGCGATGGTTGTCAATGGCGGCCCGGATGTCCCGATGCATACTGTTGAGGAGGCGCTTGGTGTCGGCATTTCTTGTCCTCTGCCACTCCCGGTAGACCCGGTTTTTCCAGTGATGGCCGCAAGGATGTCCGGCGGCAGCTGTCGGGAGTAGTCAGACGGACTGCGTGGTTGGGGCGGCGATGCTATGTTGGCGGCGTCGATCGTGGTTGCCGAGAAGTGCTGAAGTGCTGCGTCCGCTCCAGCTTCCGCAGGGGGCGGCGCGGCGGCGAGTGAGTCCGTCACAGCTGCTTGAAACCTGTCCCAGTCGATGCCAGCAAGTGAGATGCCTCTCCTGGGTTGTTGTAAGGCGTCTAGGTCTATATCAAAAACCACTGGGACATGATCAGAAGACAGTGCCGTCCTCTTCATGGCAGTTATCAGATGAGGGATGCCCTTGATGACCGCGATGTTGATTATATCCGGGAGGCCACGGGCAGGGAAGATAGTCACGTCGTATGGCCCCACCAAAAGCGCATGGTGACGTTCCGATACCCGGATCCTGGAGTTCTAGGAGACATGTTTACTATTGAAGTCCCTGGCGACGAACACCTGCGCCCTCAAGGAGAGCAGAGCATCGATGTCAGCAGGATCCAATGACGAGACGGCGGTCGATAGGCAGCGACGAACGTAATGGCGCCCGCCGAGCTATGAATGACGACACCAGTGGCCTGCAGCATTGCCAGTGGTGGAAGTTGTATCACGTGATGAGGAATGCCATTGCGGACGTAAACGGCTGTCCCACCACCCACCGTCAGTCGATAGGTGCGATAGCTGGAGTAGTTTGCCGCCCTGACGTCGACCCCAGGCTTCAGGTGGGTTTCGTTGATAAGGCAGACATCGACGGCTTCGTCTCGAAGAAATTGGCGAAGTTCGCGGGCTTCAGTGCAGACGCCATTGGCATTCCATGCGACGACCGTGAGCCCTCTCACGCTGCCCATGGTGCAGCTGGTAAGTGTTGACAGCGGTCGGGGCCGGAGCGGCCATCGGCACTGCAGCGGTGAGTTGCTGCGACAGGACTTCGATGAACTTCGTGGCACTGGTCACCAGGGCAGTGAGCTGCACGACGAGGCTGGCCAGGTCAGCGGTGGAGGCAGCAGGCGCGGCCCCGTCGCTGGAAGGGGGAGGCGTGGCTGCTTCACTGTTAGAGTCCACCTGGGGCTGCCCGACTGACGGTGCCGAGCGCTGGGTACCCACAGGGCGTCGACCCCCGCGCCGGCGGTTTGCGGGGCGCAGTCCGGCTGATGTCCTGGGAGAGGCAGCTCCCGGCTCCATCAACAGCAGCTGGGGTGGAGGGGGAGGAGCCTCATGTGTTAGCACGGCCTCGGATGCGGCGGGAGCAGGAGCGGCAGACGCTGTCGGGACGGCGGAGGGCGCCCCTGATGCTGCCGCCGCGAAAGAGACACCGGGTCGACTCGTTGCTGGCGTCTTCGGACGGGGCGCGGGTGTTTGGCCACGTTGGCGAGCGATGGCACGCTTCCACACCTCACGCCCACGATAACTAGCCACGTGTGCACCGCCACAGAGTGCACATGTTAGCTTCTCTGTGGGCGGACGGGGGCACGCACGTGCTGCGTGGGCATCGGCGCATTTAACGCATCTGTCCGGCATAGAGCAGTGGCGCGCGACGTGATTTATCCCCTGGCAGCGAAAGCACTGCACTGGGCCTCTCCGGGAGTGAAGATCTTCGGTCCGAACCGGAACGTCGGCGACCCGCGTCAATTGGTAGAGCTTGCGATTCTCTACGGTGTCCGAGCAGACGACCAGGAAGAGCGGCATATCATGGCGTGACTTAGGCGACTTCACGACTGCCCGGATGTAGAAGCCCAGGTCAGTGAGTTCACGATGCAGGTGATCGGCCTCCATGTTGAACAGGAGGTCGCGTATTACAATCTTCAAGACCTTGTCAGGTGCGGAAGCATGGATATAGAATGGGATACCACGCTCAGACGCCTCCTGAGTGACCCAGCGATAATCGTCAGCAGTGCAGAGTGTGACCCTGTACAGGTCACGTCCGGCAGGCTTCACGGTGTACATGGCCGTTGTCCAGCTGCGCAACAACTTCTGCAGTTCCCCATAGGGCGGCCGAAACTGGAGGACCACCGGCGGGAGATGGGAGTCTTTCTTCGGCGCAGGATCGCGTGGCAGTCGTTCCTGTTCAGCGAGCAGGTCGAATGAGTTGGCGACGGCAGTTGGAAGCGTCGTCAATGACTGCATGCATCTTGCAGTTCGCCAGGCCGAGACAAAACCGTGGGCTTCAGGGGCGAAATCTTGCTAGGCCCTCTTCTCGATCGGCGAGCTGCAACAGCGGACGTCGCGGCTGTTGCCCTCCTCCTCTGTTTCCCGCTTCGTCCGTGTGGATGAGGCGCGGTGGAGGTCTCATCTTCAGAATCGGGGAGCGGAACAGACAGCTCTGTCTTCAAGGTTTCCGTAGCTGTGTCCACCAAATCCATAACCATACCACTGGTCGTCGTAAGTGGGGGGCTAGATGGGACCGCCGACGGAGCAAGTGCGGCCGGACGGCGATCTGCGACACCCTTCGCGTCGCAAGCAAGCACAGGTACGTCCTTGCCGCGGCTTACATCTCAGCGACTCGCATAGTGTCGTTTCTGCATTGGCTGCTTGCTGGACTGGGTCGCATATTTATGCCTGCCCGGTGCCTGGTGTTCTGTTTGCCTTTCCCTAGTCAGTCCGCGCCCGCGAGTCGCGCTATCCTGCCTCTCTAGGTGTTACCTATTCCGTACGCGCCCACTCTGGCCGCCTCCATCTGCGGTGGTGGCCTCCTGGTGTACCCTTTTCGGTCCGCGCCCGCGAGTGGCGCTCCCCTGCCGCTCAGGACGTTCCCTATTCCGTTCGCGCCCACTCTGGCCGCCTCCAACTGCGGTTGTGGCCTCCTGGTGTTCCCTTGTCGTTCAGCACCTGCGAGTGGCACTGTCCTGCCGCTCTGGACGTTCCCTATCGGGCGTCTACCCCTCTGTGTGGAAACATGCAGAGGTGGTGGCCATCCACAAAGCGAACAAGGACCCGCGTGACGCCGCCAATTATAGACCCATCAGTCTGCTACTGGCTCTCTCCAAAGTGTTCGAGCACCTCTACGCCAGGCGCCTGCTTCGCCACGTGCCAGCAGAAGGAGTAATACCGGACGAGCAGTTCGGCTCTGGAGGGGTCACTCCATGGTTCATCAGCTGATGTGGCTGGTGGAAGAGGTCATGCACGCCCTGGAGAGACGGGAATACCTTGGGGCGGTGTCTCCAGGGCATTCGACTCTGTGTCGCACGACAGGTCCCGACGTCGCATGGGGTCCTACTCTGATCGTATCTGCCCGACAGGATTTCCACGTCCGCCTGGATGAGGGGACGTCCACGTACCGACCCATCCGTGCTGGAGTGCCGCAGGGGTCCGTTCTCGGCCCCCTGCTCTATTCACTGCCGACGCTCCGCGCGTCGCGCCGGTGAAGTTGGCACTCTACGCCGACGACACAGCGCTATTCGTGCGGAGTATCAAGGCAGTCGAGATGCGCCGCCTGCTCCAGCGTAAATGTGGAGCCCTCGGTGCGTGGTCAACAAAGTGGCGCCTAAAGCAGAATGCGGCGAAGAGCCAGGCAGTGGTGTTCACGCGAAGACCACTGCCACCAGATCTTCCACCAGTCACCGTCATGGGAAGCCCTGTCCCCTGAAGCAAGACTGGCCGCTACCTGGGAGTCATTCTCGATCAGAAGCTAATGTGGAAAGCCCGCGTCGAGGACGTCAGGGGCAGAGCAATCAGGCGCCTACGCATTCAGTACCCTCTGCTCAACCCGTCGTCTGCCTTGCCTCCCCACCACGTCACCACGCTGTAACTCGCGCTGATTTGTCCAGTGCTGGAATATGCGGCCGTGGTGTGGGGCAACGCGGCCGACACACACATCAACAAACTGCAGAGGGTGCAGAACAGGGCGCTCAAGCTCGCTCTGCACGTACCGAGGCTCTATTCGACCTTCCTCCGCGACATTTTAAACAATCGGCGTGGGTCTTCTACGAGCGGGCCGTACGGTCCGACAATAGACTCATTAGGGACTTGGGCCATCCTAATCACCACAGGCCAACCACGCGTTGGCCTGACCTGCTACGAGAACAATCTCTCGCGACAGAGAAAGGACAACTCCCCCCCCCCCCTCCCAGAAAACACCTCAGGCCAATTCGGACCATGAGGAAGCCACTCCACAAATATAGGATTATGCAGGAATAGCAGTATATGCTTATCCTGCTCCCATCACGAGTCAGGGCAGACGGTGACAGGACATTCCCTATTCCGAACGCGCCCGCTCTGGCCACCTCCGAATGCAACTGAAGCTTCCTGGTGTTCCCTTCTAGGTTCGTGCCTGCAGTGTGGCGGTGTGCGGATGTCTGAGGCTCGTTGTTGGTGTTGGAAACATATTTTCTCTGGTATTGCTTCAGCAGTTCAAATGCCGGGTTCCATGCAGTGCTTAGCCGGTTAATCAGGTTTTGTGCCATCTTTATCTCTATAGATTCAGTGATGACTCTATCCCAGAACCTAGCGGTCTGGAACATGACCTTGGTGTTCTCATAATCCATGGAATGTTCCAACTCTAGGCAGTGTTCTGCTATTGCTGATTTTGTGGCCTGCCTTAGCCTCATATATCACTGGTGTTCCTTACATCTGATTTCCACCATTCTAGTCGTTTGGCCAATATAGGACATACCGCATTCACAAGGAATATTGTAAATGCCAGGCTTCCTTAAGACCAGATCATCTTTGACTGTTCCAAGTAATACCCTGATTTTGCTAGGTGGGCAGAAGACACTCTTGATGTTACGTTTCATTAGTGTTCTGCTGATCTTGGCAGAAACAGGCCCGGCATACGATAAAAATGCCAGCTTCTTGATTTCTTCTTCTTGCTCGTTCTCCGGTGTATCCTGACGTCTGGCGGGATGTAGAGCTCTGCGGATATCCCTGGATGAGAATCCGTTGTTAGCAAACACCTTTTGTAGATGTTCAAGTTCCTCTGCCAGGCTGTCAGAGACTGACTGTGTCTTGGCTCAGTGTACGAGTGTTCTAAGCACCCCGGTCTATTGTGCTGGGTGGTGGCAGCTGTCGGCCAGTAGGTATAAGTCTGTGTGTGTTGGCTTTCGGTACACACTGTGGCTGAAGTTCACCAGGACATCCAGAAACGGAAGCTGACCGTCCTTTTCTAGCTCTATGGTGAATTTAATATTCGGATGCCTTGAGTTCAGGTGGTCCAAGAAGTCTTCCAGTTTTTCGCGACCGTGGGGCCAAATGACAAATGTGTCATCAACATATCTCAGGAAGCATGTTGGCTGGTAAGTGGCAGTTGTAAGAGCCTCGTCCTCGAACTTCTCCATAAACAGGTTGGCCACTACTGGTGACAAGGGGCTACCCATCGCCACCCCTTCAGTCTGTTCATAGAATTGACCTCCACATAGGAAGTAAGTCGATGTTAGAATATGCTTAAACAGATCCAGCACAGCTCCGTCAAACTTCTCACTGATTAAGTCAAGCGTGTCCTTAAGGGGCACTCTGGTGAACAGGGACACCACGTCATAACTGATCATTAAGTCTGCATCTGAGAAACGTAGGTTTTTAAGACATTCCACAAAGTCCCGTGAGAAATTACGTCACAAGACTCTACGGGGAGTAAATGTGCTGGAATATGAAGAAACTGGACAAGCTGGACAACGCAAAGAGAGGATGGTGGGCTCACTCAACTTCCTCCTCAGGTGCAGAGATGGAGATGTGGTGCCTGTATTTGCCAAAATCAAACACCATATTACGTCTAGTGCGGCCAACAGGATATAGCACCGAGCCAGCATCGCTCTGGTGAGAGAAAAAGTCCGTGACATCCGCCATAAACTTGATGTCACGTCCAGGGAGCTGTTACATCCACATCTGTACATGGCTGCCAAACTAGCGCAAGAGGATTGGGACAGAATTGATGGAGTGTCCTGGTCACTAGCAGCATGCATTAAGAACAATGCTACAGCTCGACAATTGGCAAAATTTGATCGCCTCATCAGCAGAGTGCAACAAAATCATGACACTCGCAAGGTTGTAAATTTGAGTGACAGATCACTGGATGAAGCTACTCTGAAGGTTCTTGGCAGGGGCCTAAATTTCGCTGTCACTCCTAGAGATCTACTGGTAGCCAATTTCATCAGCTCTGTGGAACAAGTCGTCAACACACTACCCTCAAGTACAGCTGAAGAGATTCGGAGAGAGACGTGCAGAGACCTTACCAAAGCCAGGCCGCCTAAGTCTAACTTCTCAAGAGACGAGAGGATGGCCCTCAGGAGATTACGAGAAGATGACGACATAGTGGTATTACCAGCAGACAAAGGGAACTCCACAGCCATACTGCAGAAAGGTGACTATGACCTGAAGATCTGGCGACTTCTGGAGGACCCAGCTTACCAACCACTAGAGCAGGGTCCAACTGACAGGGTGGACAGAAAAACCAAGACTTTGCTGAAGGAAACAGGCTGGCCTGAGAAAGTTATCAGAAATCCAAGGCACCAGTACCTCCCAGACTCTATGGACTACCTAAAATCCACAAAGAGGGTGTACCACAACGACCCATTGTGAGCAATATTGGGGCAGCCACCTACCCAGCTGAAACATATCTCAAGAAAATGTTGGCACCATATGTGGGGAAGTGTGCACACCACATCCGCAACTCACGGGACTTTGTGGAATGTCTTAAAAACCTACGTTTCTCAGATGCAGAGTTAATGGTCAGTTTTGAAGTGGTGTCCCTGTTCACCAGAGTGCCCTTAAGGACATGCTTGACTTAATCAGTGAGAAGTTTGACGGAGCTATGCTGGATCTGTTTAAGCATATTCTAACATCGACTTACTTCCTATGTGGAGGTCAATTCTATGAACAGACTGAAGGGGTGGCGATGGGTAGCCCCTTGTCACCAGTAGTGGCCAACCTGTTTATTTAGAAGTTCGAGGACGAGTCTCTTAGCACTGCCACTTACCAGCCAACATGCTTCCAGAGATACGTTGATGACACACTTGTCATTTGGCCCCACGGTCGCGAAAAACTGGAAGACTTCCTGTACCACCTGAATTCAAGGCATCCGAATATTAAATTCACCATAGAGCTAGAAAAGGACGGTCAGCTTCCGTTTCTGTATGTCCTGGTGAAGAAGCAGGCGGATGGCACCTTCAGTCACAGTGTGTACCGAAAGCCAACACACACAGACTTATACCTACTGGCTGACAGCTGCCACCACCCAGCACAAAAGACCGGGGTGCTTAGAACACTCGTACACCGAGCCAAGACACAGTCTGTCTCTGACAGCCTGGCAGGGGAACTTGAACATCTACAAAAAGTGTTTGCTAACAACGGATTCTCATCCAGGGACATCTGAAGAGCTCTACATACCACCAGACGTCAGGATACACCGGAGAACGAGCAAGAAGAAGAAATCAAGAAGCTGGCATTTTTACCGTATGCTGGGCCTGTTTCTGCCAAGATCAGCAGAATACTAATGAAACATGACATCAAGAGTGTGTCCTGCCCACCTAGCAAAATCAGGGTATTACTTGGAACAGTCAAAGATGACCTGGGCTTAAGGATGCCTGGCATTTACAATATTCCTTGTGAATGCGGTATGTCCTACATTGGCTAAACGACTAGAATGGTGGAAATCATTTGTAAGGAACACCAGTGACATACCAGGCTAAGGCAGGCAACAAAATCAGCAAAAGCAGAACACTGCCTAGAGTTGGAACATTCCATGGATTATCAGAACAACAAGCTCATGGTCCAGACCCCCAGGTTCTGGGATAGAGTCATCACTGAATCTATAAAGATTTAGATGGCACAAAACCTGATTAACTGGGAAGCAGGATACCAGCTAAGCACTGCATGGAACCCGGGATTTGAACTGCTGAAGCAATACCGGAGAAAATATGTTTCCAACACCAACAACGAGCCTCAGACATCCGCACACTGTGGGCACGAACCAAGAACGGAACACCAGGAAGCGTCAGCCGCAGTCGGAGGCGGCCAGAGCGGTCGCGGATGGAATAGGGAACGTCCAGAGCGGCAGGGGAGCGCCACTTGCGGGTGAGGACCGAGAAGGGAACACCAGGAGGACACCACCGCAGTTGGAGGTGGCCAGAGCGGGCGCGGACGGAATAGGGAACGTCCAGAGTGGCAGGGGGGCGCCACTCACGGGCGCGGACCGAGAAGGCAACACCACGAGGCCACGACCGCAGTTGGAGGTGGCCAGAGTGACCGCGGACGGAATAGGGAACACCTAGAGCGGCAGGATAGCGTGACTCGCGGGCGCGGATCAACTAGGGAACGGCAAACAGAACACCAGGCACCGGGCAGGCATAAATATGCGACCCAGCCAAGCAGCCAGTCTCAGGGAACACCTGATGAAGACGTCATGTAATGACGTCGAAATATAGTGTTTGGAAGAGGCTGATACCCGGCAGAAAACCCGATTTCCACGAGATGTCATCAAATCGCCGGGAAAGTCTCAGAAATTACATCACAAGTGGGATTCTTGTCTCCGTTGGCTTAGTTTTGCCTTCAGTACCGCCAGCCATGAGGCTCTGAAGGCTACTCTGGTTTCCTTGATGTTTGCATATCCTGTTAATTCCCCCCTTTCGAACTTATGGGAGAGTCAAGATCTAGTTCCTGCCGAGATCACTCTTCAGGTTGTCAAGGAAAACTAAAATCATGCGAGGCACAATATTCTCAGAGCCAACAACAAACAAGCTGGTCAAAAATGGCTCTGAGAACTATGGGACTCAACATCTTAGGTCATAAGTCCCCTAGAACTTAGAACTACTTAAACCTAACTAACCTAAGGACATCACACACACCCATGCCCGAGGCAGGATTCGAACCTGCGACCGTAGCAGTCCCGCGGTTCCGGACTGCAGCGCCAGAACCGCTAGACCACCGCGGCCGGCTGAAACAAGCTGGTCGTTATAGCTGTAATGGGCGAGCCTTCATGGTTAAGCACGGAGATCAGGTGTATGTCGGTAATTTTCCTGGGAAGAAGGTGCGTGTTGGCAACTTTGGTAACTCAACTCCCAGTTTTTTGGGTCCTTGTACGATTATGCGCATTTTAGGTCCAGTTAATCTTCTGATTAAGGACAACCATACTGGTAAGCAATACTGGGTCCACCCCAGCCAAATTAAGTTTCGTTAGGGCGCTAGTTGGATCTCCTAACACCCCTACCCCCGCCCCCCCTCCCCCGCTCCCACCCTCCACCCTTCCCAGCGAGTTTCTCCTTGTGAGGGGGAGGTTCAGCCACGATGCAGCTCCCGTCGGGGGTGTTTGTAGGTTTCTATCCTCTGCAGTTATCGATATGTAGTAACTGTAGCCCTATCTCTGTGGCGACGTCGTTGTTCTTCCCGGTCCCGTCAGTGTACATCAGTGGGCTGTTCGGTTGGGGATTCCAGAGGAGCTATGTCTGCACAGTGCGAGAAAACGCCTTGACCGCTGGCGGCTCACATGGGCTGCTGGATCGAAGACCAGTGGTCACGAGAGTGCAATACCTCGTCGTTAACTGAATCCTGCAAGCTTTAAGTTCATTTGGAGACAAGTAGAGTAACCTCCACCATTCCGAGATCTTGCGATTCTCCAGTGTCTTGGGTTCGTGTTGCTGCTCGTAGTTTTGCCGAGGTGGAGAGCAGGGAGTGGAGTACTTGGGGAGGGCGGATCTGATCAGCTTTCCTGGGCTTCTAATTACAATTTTTTGCTTTCAGTTTGCAGTTTGTTACTATTTGTTAAATTCAACCAGCGGTATTTTTCCTGCCATATGGCCGCTAACGCCCCAGTTACTTGCCCTGTGGGTTAGTGTATGTAATGGCAGTGTACGTTTCCTCACCTTGCCGCTGCTGTCTTGTGAGACGTGTAGTTTTGACAGCTTTCTTGATTGTAGGTTGGTTGGCGATTCTTCTGCTCTGGTGGTAGTGATTCCTCTCTCGTTCTCGATGCTCTGAGCACAGTATTCTGCATGCAGAGTCCAGACCTCCAGTTCTGGATTTGGCGTATTTTTACATCTTTGCATTTGGTTCATAGGACGTCAGGTAGCCTCAGCAAGATTTTCATCAGTCAATCGTTACACTGCCAATAGTCTGAGTTACCACCTCGTGAGGTGATTGCAACTCTTGGCTGCCTATCTCATTGCTTGCGAAAGTGTCTTTTGGTGGACCTACTCAGAGGTCGATTCCTAGTGCACTGTCTGCGACTGGCCCTCGAGTTTTATTATTGTATTTGCTATTTTATTGTATGTTTCTAAATTTTTTATGTAATTGCCGCTCTTGGCATTACAGCAGTTTTAAATGATTGTGCTACCAAGTTTATCATCATTTTTTCTCACCTGTTTGTGATCAGTTTCTCGTCCTTTTAAATTAACCTTTGCTGCTGTATTTGATGATTTACTGTATGTTTCCTTATATTTTTTACATCATTGTCATTATTGGTGTTACAGCAGGTTTAAATCGTTCTGCTACCAAGTTTATTATCATATTGTGTCACCGATTTGGTGATTAGTTACCAGCCTTTTTAAATTAACCTTTGACAGTATGCTGGTTAAATTTTTAATAATTGTCATTCTTGGTGTTAAAGGCCTTCAAGCATGACTGTGGTTACTTGCCTTAAAATTCCAATTGGGATCACATTGGCTTGCTGTAAAAATAATATTTGCTGTGTCTGTACTTTATCCTCATTTGGTAAATTGTAATGCACTGAAAGCACTATTAATTACACAGTTGTCTATTCTTTCATTAATAACGAGTGAGATCTTGATTTATTGCTGAGTCTGGAATTACCATTTTCAAATAAATGTGTGTAATCGCAAAAGGGATGCAATAGTAACTGATTATGGTCCCGTCCACAATCGTAATGAATCCTGCCTCCCTTGACTACCAGGTTTCAGTGCAGTTGATCCATACCTGTCTATTTAATAGGATCGTCACATGTGCTCGATGCCTGGATGCATGCAGTATTTGGTTTGGATATATGGAAGGAGAGATATGTGTTAAAAACCTTATCTTGTTCTCTATTGTATGAAGTTAGTTGAGCTTTTATAGTTCATAATATTTCTCTTTGGATGGAATAGAATAACGATGACAGAATGGTGGGGTGATAGAGGTGAATGTACCCTGAGGGATGTGGATCTGTAGTACCTGCCTGTAGTTTGGAGAAACACCACAATGCAGTAGCAAAATCTTTGTCCATCCCCCATCTCCCATGCTGTCTTTCATACTACCTCATGTTGCAGGATCAGGCTTCGAATGGTCCAAACACAGTTCTGTGACAGTAACTCAGCTTTGTCTGTTTCTACACAGGTTGCCAAAGGTGGTAGATACATAGCTTTCTTCGACTTCTACTCAGTTCTGACTTACATTGGAACAATCACATGAGCAAAGCTGTATGGACGGTAGCGCAGATTCTGAGGGGTAGTTCTAAGATACATAGGGACTACCTAAAACCACGTTGGAATTATACTGTAGCAGATAGGTTCGAGAAAGGTGGTTTGTTTCGAGATATGTGAGTGCCAGAAATATGATATGGCATCGAGACAGAATGTGTTACAAATGCTGGGGAAATATCTAGTGGCGGCGTCGTTAGTGCTTGCACATATCTGTTTCATTCCATGCTCCTTAGCCGAATCACTTTCAAAAATGGATGATTTTATCACGAGAGTGCCGTCGACGACGTGTAACTGCACTGCTCGTGTGATTATATACACTCCAGCGATCACCGTCTATATACAGTGTCATGGTATTTGTCTGAAAAAACAACGTCATTCATAGCTAATGCCATACGTGGATTTATAAAGCTGGTATAGCTTTTAACATGGATACTTGTGTGCACCTGTCGAACCAAGACTGCTTGTGACAGTAACATACAGTAGTTGTTGCGATTAGGTTTTTTTAACATATGAGACGATTATGTCTCTCTTTCTAAGACACAGTGGTATCACTCACAAGGAAAACTTGTGAGACATGTCCACCCATCGCTGATTTGCTCTCAGTATTGTTTTGTATTGTAGTTAATTACTTAATGACGAAGTATTGTACTTAGTAGTAGGGGGTGCGTGAGAGGTTCACCTTAAGAATCAGGTACATAAAGCATGTGTTTGCGTGCTGACATATGCAAAGGAAATGACTATGTCCCTTCATAAGCAAGGAATGGATTTGATGTCTAGTACTGTGATAGCATAGGGAAGAGTGTATCAAGTCATAAGATGGTACTCATATATCTATTTCTAGAGCCGCAGCAGTCAGCAAGATGTATTTCCGATACTTCGCTCATTGTCAAATGTCATTCAACTGAAACCACAATCATAACATTTAATTGTAAATATAGCGATCAAATACATATGTGACCGAATTTGTTTGGATGATTCCGTGTATGCGTGGCTTGTGGTGGGAATGAGACACATTTACAGCCAACGGCAGAGGCCGTTTGCATGGAGACAGCCGCATAGCGAACTAATACTTAGTATGTGTTGGATAGCACAGGAACTTTAGAAGATTCCCTCTGATGTACATTGTTTGGCTGACTGCTTCCACACATTTCCTGTCTTTATTTAGTTGAGAGAATATCGATTGTGGTGTGTGCATCTAGCAAGTGGAAGATATGTTTGCTGGTTCTTTAGACATGAGAAACAACTTTGTTGAATTTGTAAATTATAGAGATGATTTGGAATTTATTACATCACTGACATCGGTATTCGCAAGTAGAAATATGAGTTTTCTCTATTTGTTTCTAGTTACTCAGTATTGTAGAGCATGCTCCTCCTGGATAAAGTTTCAGGTTTGTTGAGAAATAATGCCCAGTCTGCATCTTCAGAATTATGTTACATGAGCTATTGGTAGGATGCTTCTGTGTGAAAACCATGCGAAAATATATTTGTCCTTGTAATCCCAGAGTCTGGAGATGGGTGCTGAAAAATCCGAGCAAGCAACGAAGCTGGTGTGGAACAGGAACAGTCATGTGTTTGTACCAAGGGGGAAAACGTGGCTGAATTTGTAGAACAGTTCTGAGAGTGACTTCGGCCTGCTGAAGGCGCTCTGGTCACACGTCGGGAGTGGATGACCACCGACCTCACAGTAAATATTTATTGGTGCGAGTATACATACAGTGCAGTCTGTCTTCACGGTATATGTACAAATGATGTAAGAGGGGTGATTTTGTATGGCGCAAGATATAAATTGTATGTTTATTACATCAAGATGGTAGGTGGTGATATATTGCTGGATTGGAGATCAGTTTCTTGCTCTAATATTCAATCTCCTGTCCTCGGTGGGAGAGCAGTGTAAGTGAGTAGGTGTCTTTCTTAATTTGACGATATGTAGGGTATGCAGTGACATATTGATGGGCCACAGGTCAGTTTAATGTTCTAATGTTCTAGCTACCATCCTCAGTGGGAGAGCATTATAATTGGGTAGGAGTCTTTTCCTGTTTGAGGATATGTAGGGGCACTTTAAAGGGTTTAATTGTCAGTGCAATAGGGCAGTGTGTGTAAATAATTTTTTACCTCTGAAAGTCTCGTTTGCAGAAAGAAAGAAAAGGTAGATGGTGCTTCGATACTGGCAGCATCAGTAATTCGGCAGGTAAATTCGATAAGAAGCAATCATAATGCTCGATTCATTCATAAGATACCCTTCATGCTTGGATATACGAGTCCATATAGTGGTGGGAAAGTTTGTATGTGTTGAAATCAGGAAGGGTAATATGTGATGGACGGGGTATCACTTTAGGACCGCTAGGAAGGGTGCATTCGATGATATTCTGCGCTATTTTCGTAAACAGGTTCTGTTAGGGCAAGAATTTCCGTGCATACAAGCTGAGACATCACGAAAACTCCTACAAAAGTGCACATTAAGTATTTCTGGGACACTATGGTATTTATTAGTGTTCAACTTGGTTATTATTTTAGATAGTCACTTGGCTTCAGTACAACATTGAGAACTTCGCTAGATGCACTTGCACTGGTATATAGCTATGCACAGTCATGCGTCAGCCACACGACATGCATGATCCTTTAGAATCGCTAGGGAGAAAGCAGTTTTGGCTAATCTGGAAAGGATTTCTGCAGCATCACTCAGCAATTAGCTCTTTGTCGGACTGCAGGTAGGGGGAGGGTTCACATAAGTAGCGGCAAACACATACACGCATGGCTCACCTTGGAGCACATGCGCTCTGTAAATAGGTCTTCAGTCACATCCAGTTGCGTCATCACTGGCACCTAGGTGATCACATATTTCGAGAGGAATTTCTCAGGTACAAACTATTAAATGGATGTGGCCGCCTCATGTGTGCAGGACCCAAACGGGCACCTGTGTGTGGTTTGACAGCTGATGGTCATGTCACTTAATGGGGTTGTCGGTAGCCTCCTGTGCAGTCCAGTGGATAGGGGGCAGCAAACGGTGTCTGCATATGTTGTTTGCATGTCTGTTGCATTATTTTGCGAGCAGGTCTGTAGGCTGTGCTATGCATTATTTCCACAGTTTACAAGTACTGAATGTGTCCACTCATCAGTGTACGATATTATTCAGGAGGAGTTTGCATGTCTGAACTGAAATTATTTCAGTAACTTAGGAACTGTTTGCATGTCTGCAGAGTATTATTGAGCAGTAGTTTATAGATCTGGGGGCTGTGTTGAGTGACCCCAAGCATGTCACAACATGTGTTTTGTATGTGTGATAAATTACTCCAGACCTAAATAAATTGTTCCAAAGTAAATAAAGTACACTCCTTCCTTACTGTCTCCAGCAGCCCAGCACAGGCTGTCATTTTTGCTCCCTTTTCTCCCTCCACACCACCATCTTAGATTACGTGACAGGAGGAATGACAGCACTCTCCAGTGGCTGTACTGTGTCCTAGGTCGGTTGCACTCTAGATTTAGTGGTGGAGACACTGTCTGCAAAATAAAGACTTATGTCCAACACAGGCAGCATCCTTGTCCCTCCATTTCTTCCATCTTCTTGGGTTATGTCACGGAATGGATGACAGCACCCTCTGGTGGTGGTACTGTGTACTAGGCCCGGACCTCGTGGCGAACACACTGTTTCACTCTATCTTGGATAATGGTACTCACATTGTAGCTTCCGTCTTGGGTTATGTCAAGATGAGAGCACCCACTGGTGGGGGTCTGTGCACTAGGTCAATTTGAGTCCTGACCCCATGGTGACCACACTGTTTCCAGCCATTTCCCCAAACATCTTGGATTATGTCATAGGAGGGATGACAGCACCCTCTACTGGTGGTACTGTGTACTGGGTCAGGTGGAATCCAGACCCCTTGGTGACCATACTGGACAGTGGTAGTGTTTCTAATTGTTTAAATAAAACAGAGTATGCAAAATAATAAAGACTTATGTCTGCACAGGTCGGGACCTATGCACACCAATCCATAAGACGAGGTGGCAGTTGGGTGACTTAGGTTAGTGGAGGTGACTTTTCTCTCCTGCCATTTTCCTAGGCTGGTAGAGATAGCCCAATTGACCTTCCTTGACCGCAATATACAAACTTCACGCCAGTTCCTAAGTAGAGGTGTCAGTCGGATGACTTAAGTTAGTGGAGGTAGCCCAAGTGACCTATCTTCTGCAATTTTCTTAGGTTTGTAGACACAACTGTGGTGTGATGATTTATCCTGTTGGAATTTGAACTTCCCGCCATTTTTCTGGGGGAAAGGAGGGGAGGGGGATTAGGTTAGTGGAGGTAGTCCAATTGACCTACATTCCCCCCAAAAGTCCGCAAACTTGGATGACGTCACAGCCGCCATCTTGCATGATGTCATATGCTGTTGCCAAGTCTTCATGTCGCCATCTTGAATAACGTCATCGCCGCCATCTTGGAATCATCTGGCAAAATGCAGGATGGCTCAGAAACGTCTTTGTCGCAACACTTGTGTGTAGTTTTGCATGTCATGAGTGCCCTGATCTACTGACAACAGATGCAAAATGCTTTGCTACAACAGGTTTACAACTACAAATCCAAAATTATGGTTACAATATGTAAATATTAGCGTATGTAATATGTATGTATTCTAAAAACAATTTTTGAGATCTGAATTTTAAAGTAAACAATCTTGCATCAGTAGTCATTGTAAGCACCACTTTCTGGTATGTGAAGTAGTCATTTAGCTGGACGAAACTAGTAACTGATGTATCGTTTTTTGCTTCCTAAGGAAGACAAAAACTCTGTTTTTTACTTTTTTTTATTTTGGCTATATACATTGTGATATTCGCTATTTTTGACTTCATTAAAACAGCAAATACGAGTAGTTAATACTTTCAGTCAGAAGGCAAATACTTGTTTATAAATAATGATTAGTGTATAATGAGGCGTTGCATGGCGACGGTGGAATTTTCTAAATAATGTAATTCGTCATCTTAGGGCGGCAATATAAACAGAAAAATACGGATAGATATGCGATCCGGCACTGTTTTGTTTGCTGGAGTACAAATGAAGCCTTGAGCGCTAAAGACTTGTACTGTTTTTCTCAAGTAAGATGGACGCAGATTTGTGGCAGTCTGATCTAATTTTTTACTAAATGTATAAAAACGTGTTATGTCTAAGTTTGAGTGAAGTGTAAAGAACTGGTATAACTTACCGTGACGACGCACGAGCGACTCAAAGAAGACAATGGCTATATAAAAGAGCGCTCAATGGACATGATACGGACATAAAAATCTACCGTCATTGTAGTACTAAGCTTAAAGTACGATATAGGTTTTAGTTATAATAAATATTTGTTCTGGGAAAACTGAATCATTTAGCAGTGCTCAGTCCTATTATCTCCTCAGTATTATTTTCATTTTAATTATGCATTTTGCTAATTTTACAGACACCAAGATCAGCAGTCCAATGTGCGTGTTACATTGATAAAAAGAATACTGTTTTATCGTCTTCTTGCCTCAGCTTTAATATTGAATTTCCCTTTTGTGTGATGTTACAGTTGTTTTTGCGCCCTTAAGAACTTTCTGGTCCCTTAGGAAATTGTTTTGCCATAACAATAACTTCACAACCGGGTATGATCGTATCTACGATCATGAAGTAATTAGAAACACGATAACGCAATTTCTTAATCAATAGCACGCTAGTTGTGACTGCCTCAAGCCACGCGAAACTGCAAGTAAAAAACTATTCACATCTCATAATGCAATATTTTATGACAATGGTCAATCCATTATTCTTACGCCAAATGTGATTGATAAAACAGTAAGCTAAATCTCAATTTCCAACTTTCCATTGAATAACAACATCACTTTTATTTTGTTTCATCACACTTGGCGCCCGAACAGGGACTTGACCAAAAATTAGTTCAAATTCTTGGAAAATTTTCTATGTGCTTGTGTTAATAAATGTTCTGTCGTCTCATGTACACATCGTCTCTGTGAGAATGACGAAAAATATGCTGCTCAATAACGCAGTTTAATTACCGAGTGGAAGGAAAAGAAAAGAGACGCGAATTTGCTGAGACAACATAGTGCTAACCAAGCCATCAAAAAATAAGCCAGAATTTTGTATACGCAGTGTAGTGCTTCAGTAGCAACGTTGCTTTTCCAAGTCGATCCACATCCTTTCTATCTCCTTCCCGCTATAGAAAATCTGCTTTATTTTATCTTTCAAAGTAAAATTCTTCGTAGTCTGATAATAGAAATTATTTCTCTCCATTGTTAGTGTAGCTATACTACATTTTCAACACGGTGGATAGTGTGTGCAATTTGCAGTGAAGAGCATCTTCATTCATTTGTCTGAAACGTTTAGGTTCCATCTTGTCTTCTCGCCAGATAGGATTTCATTTTTTGCTCACGCGAGAGCGGTGCTCTTAGCGGACTCACCACGTCACTGACAAACGACGAAAGCCTTGCGTAGCACTTGATTTACTGACGAAAATTGCAGATAGTAAACAGAGACAGGTGACAACAGGAGACGGGAGTGAAGACGTTAATAGTATTCCATACCCTTTACGGTCGCGAACGGTAGGTTCCCGTGTGGAAACTGAACTAACCATGTCTGTAACAGGGGAAAGTGACCGTAAAGTCCAAAGTCTTCCCGCTGCAGCTACAAATGACCTCGGTGAGTTAATGGAAATGCTGAAACAACAGTTTGACGCAGTAAGTGAGACTATAAAAACACAAAATGAGACTGTTAACGCCCGATTAGATGCTGTAAGCGAATCAGTAAAAACACAAAATGAGACTGTTAACGCCCGATTCGATGCTGTAAGCGAATCAGTAAAAACACAAATTGAGGCTGTTAACGTCCGATTAGATGCTGTAAGCGAATCATTAAAAACATAGCTAGGCACAATCAAAACAGATCTGCATAAAGAAATTACTGCTGAATTAAATACCAATTTGGGTGAGGTGCAAACTAAGATCAGTGATCAAATTCAGAAAATGCAGAAACAGGTGAAAAGTGAAATAGCTGAAGTATCTGGAACATTAAACACAAAAATTCAGGCAGCTACCAAAGAAATGAACTCAGTTAGAAATGCAGTATCTGACACTGAAGGTGTAGTGGAGGACCTGTCGAGGCAGATAGACTCACTATTGAAGAACAGGTTAAGAGCACCGTGACAGCACATGTGGAGGCATTGTCGGAACACTACGGTGAATGGATAAAGGGTAAAGATATTTTTATCGAAAAGAAGGTCAGGGAGGAGCTTAGGGAGACTGTCAAGGATGTAACATATGAAATCTTAGCTGCTCCTGGTAAGTCGGGAGACACAGTGGTTTCTGAATTGGGACAGATTCGGAGAACACTTACACGGGATCTTCCCGAGTGGAAGCAGTAAGTAGTGGACGAAGTCAGAATGCTGAGAAACTGGGTAGAAAATCCGCACACGCATACGCAAACTGTAGGGAACAACTCTTTAGACGGTGACGAATGTCAGTCAACTCCTTATCGTTCACCGCCTGATTACATGCAAAACAACAGTCCTGTTGAGTCCCGAGTAGGGAAAATAAATGATCCGCCCACAATTGTGAGTTTAATGCAAGAGGAAAGTGTGATTAAGCATCGCACTTTTCCTGTTTTTCATCCGCAGAAGCGAGAAATACACCCCATCGTGTTCCTAAAGAATTTTTCCGGCATATTTCCCAAGAGCTGGACAGATAACAGCGTATTCAGTTCGTCACTGGCTTTATTTCTGGTGATGCAGCATTATGGGGAACGGAAATGGTAGACACGTGTAGGAATTATGAAGAGTTTGAGAAAATGTTCTTGGCAAAATTTTGGAGTAATGGGGTACAGCAAAGATTAAGGAAGGAGGTGTATGGTGCGGAAATTTTCAATGAGAAGCATGGAAGTCTCGGGCGATACTTCGAGAAGTATCTAGCAAAAATTAAATTCTGGGATTCTCCGATTTATTCTAAGGACGTAATTATGATTCTCAAAAGCAAACTCCCTGTGTCTATTAGAGAGAAACTAGTAAATGTGTCCGAAGAAGACACGGATGTATTCCTTTCTATGCTGGATTCCTTAGATTTAATTAGCGAGGATGTGCGCTCCAAGGTTGGCAGCGGCAAATTCTTCCCTGGCAGCCAGCAGAATGCATCGCACGCGGACAACAATGCGTGGAGGAGAGAGCGCGCTACTGTGATCGCGGGTACCAACCTGCCAGCCGTTATGAAAACGCAAACGGCAATAACTTTAAACGGAAGCAGAAAACCAATTACAGTAATCAGCAGAGATACCACCCAATTTACAACCACCAGGTACAATATCAGTACGGAAACCCACCCTTTAATTCTGCGCCTGAGCAGTATGGAAATTCTCCACAAACGATTGGTAATTTTTCAAATGGGCCAGTGTACAATCAAAGTTATAGGTCGAAAAATGTCAAGTGGCATGGGCAAGGCGGATGCCACCCAGCACAACATCAGAACAACTTTTCATAGGATAGAGGACCGCGGAACAATTTTCAAACGGCACCAAATGCGAACTTTCCTTCACAAGGAAATGGTTTTGCCGGCAACCAAAAGATAGGGAGACAGCAGCCGTCTCAAGTATTCTATTCACAAGTGAATGCACCCAGTGGATTTTACCCCTTTACACCGGCATTTGTACCACATAACCAGCACTAATATGAAACGGAACGAACACTTAAGGCCATGAATGACAAACAGGTTTCCTGCGGAAAATTAGAGGCAGCGCCTTTCAGTGGCCTGTTCGAGTGGGGGTACTAACGAATACTCTGATTCTGAGTATGTTAATGCGATACGGTACGACCATGAGACCGACTTACGAGATGACCTTGCACCTGACCTAGAAGCTCAAGACATTAATGACATTTACGATGAACAGGTCCAGGCTTCGATTAAGATTTCTATTGCCAACATTCCTGTAACAGCCATTGTTGACACAGGAGCAAACATCAATGTGATGTCATCATGTCTCTTCAGACAGGTGTCTTCTGTTTCAAAAGTTTTATCATTGCCGATTCAGGGTTGCTCCATATCGGGAGCGATTGGTCCATTGAAACAGAGAGTTAGTTTACAGACACAGCCTCAACTGCAGATAGAATCTGTTTCGGTTTCTTGCCTCTTGCGTACTGGAAATTTCCTTGTGTGAACTGTTAATGATAAGTATTGTGTTGAACAGCACACGGACGTCATGGTAACGGCTACTACATGTAAACTTTAAGTATTAAATGCTATGTATGGAAAAATTGTTTATAGTGATGGACATGAACTGATATTTCTTCCACAAGCTGAAGCAGGAAATTAAGGTTGCAGAAAGAATTTCAATTTAGCTTTAAGTTAGTATAAAAAAAATGTGATTGCGAGGTGATTGCCAGGATCTATATAAATATGTAAAGGTGAGAAATGGAGGAGGATGCGTAAATAAGCACTTCTCTCAAGGTACAAGAAGATTTATAGATTTATTTTTAGTAATGTAAGTACTTGAAGTTCTGTTGTAAAAGCTCAAATTAACTGCTTAAAAAAAAGGTACATGTTCAAACAGTCCAGACAGTGGACAGGAGTAGAAGAAATAGCTTAAAGTTCAGTTAAAGGGTGCTGTTAAATGGAAAAACAAGTGGTAAGTGTTCACGCAAGGAGACAATAAGCTGTAGTAAACTAAGTTAGCTGAAATACAGTACAAATAGAGGCAAACCATGAAGCATCAATAATGTAGCGTAAGTACTCCAAGAGGCCACTAATTGCTATGAAAGAAAACTATTTCCCTGTGATCCGAGCCCAATGTAAAGAGTATATGAGGAATGTTAGCTGACGAATTGATTTCAGTAGAATCAAGGTACTAAATAACCACACAGCAAGCCCCCTGTATCAAAAATAAGTCCAAGTAAAGATCTTCAGAAGATTTGTAGTGTAATCTAGCGACCATTCAATACCCTAATTGAAGGATAATCTAAAGAACAAGCAATGCAGTGATATTTAAACTTAATATTGACTATAACCAGAGTAAGACGTAGAAGTAACAAAGCATGCTGTAATGGAAGAGGTTGAAATTTATATATGTGCCTATGTTTATTATGATAATTTTATTTAAATGCAGATTTTATTGCAAAAATGTCTCCTAAGACACTCCTCTTATAAAAGCCATTTTCCTTGTGCCCGTTCCTTTTGATCCTGGTTCATTAACCCAGACCAAGGGTCGACTTATAAAAGGCACGTGTGCTTCGAGGCAAAGCAGTGCTTATGAGAAATGAGACTCGTAGCGTGATGAACTTCGCTAGCTTTGGTAACGTTTGTTATGGACCGGTTGCGTAAACCCAGTGAACTGTCGGTAATTCCATTCATGCGAAAAATAGTAGACACGCGTTACCCTATTTTTTTTTAACAGAGAACGATTGCTGAGTACATGAAGCGAAGAGGGAGACCTATTGTTATCCAGTCTGCCCTCAAATATAAAAAAAATGGCAAGCACAAAGGAAAGCACAAAAAAAAAGATTCAGCGTTAAATGCGTACTCGTTAAGTAGTAGATATGCTGCGTGGCAGTAGAAAATGATCTTGGGTGCACTAAAGAATAAATGCAACGAGTGTTGCGAAATCTATAGTTTTCATAATAAGGGGATGAGACCTTAAAAGAAAATTTGAAAGAATATTTTTAGATTCACTAGTGAAAGTAAACCTTGAGATATAAAGAGTCCATTCATAAAGCAGTTGTTCACTGGACTTAACAAAAGGAGTGACCATTAATTGTAAATATTATCTCGTAAGTGATCTTTTGTAAATAGTAGAACATAAGTCTTTCTGTACCAATGGAGGAAACCTGCAAAATTGATTGTTTTGTAAATGAACTCTATCGGCGAAGGAACTAAGCACGAATGCTGTGTGAAGATGCACACTAAAGTGCGACGTGCATAATAAAAATAACTGTTCACTGTATATTAGTGGTAGTGTTGTACTGCAAGTGTAAAAAGAAGTCAAGGCTACGACAACAGGTGCAACGCAAAGTTCAGTGTTGTTGTAAGTGCAGCGACAGCTAAAACATTCATCGTCACTTACCTGTGAGCCTCATGGGAGGCAGTTGACAGAGAAGTATGGAGGCAGCTTCAGTGTCCGGCTCCTCTGATGGAAAACGCGCGCGAGGTGTTTGTATCGATGCACTCGTGTGATACAAAGTTCACAAAAAAAAACTGCTAACCGCCATGACTACAATCGTACATACTGGAGGAAAGACATTTGTACACTTGTGTGACTACATTTTCATACGTAAATTAAGCAATTTTCTTGAGTTGAAGTTAAGATGAGTGAGAAGTAGATTGTTTGATTACTCAGACTTTAAAGCCATTAATACCGGCACTCCTGAACACTGCTAAAATGAATTATAGTCCTGTCTCTTGATGGACAAAGAAAATGAATGTGCACTATAGGAAGACCCTAAACTCCAGACCAGTCCCGATCCTAACAAATGTATCCAATAGGTTGTAAGTTATACTAATAATTTCCCACTTCTTCTGTTTCATATTGTAAATAAAAACCCGGGAACCCACTTGAATTCCTGGCACCACAGTGAAAAGGACAGCTGTACTGCATGATGAACGCCGTAGACAGCTAACACAGAAAGTGAAAGCATCACGAAGTGTAGTGCTACGTTATTAAACTGTAATTGAGCCACAATGAGTCAACAGATGCTCGAACATTCTCCACTCTAGTTTAGTGAAAATAAGCACTCACTGTACTCATGTATTAGTTGTTAAGCTCAAGAGAAAGTAATTTCTGAATTCTATTCCCTGAAGTGCGAAATGAACGTTCACTTATTGTTATAAGCAAATGTGGACCAAACTTAAATATGCACATGAATGTTGATCTTGGTATTATGGAATGAAGTGACTGATGAACAAAGAATGAAAAACTTTATTTTGAAAAATGATAAATATCTGATATATGTTTATAAATGTAATTTCAATGTATGCACATAATACTCCAGTAACATTATGTAAATGTCACTCCAAAAATCACGAATATCTCATGAGGACATGAGGATCGAGGTAATCCTTCGGCATTCCCACTCTCCTCATGGGAGGCAATGTGATATTCGCTATTTTTGACTTCATTAAAACAGCGAATACGAGTAGTTAATACTTTCAGCCAGAAGGCAAAGACTTGTTTATAAATAATGATTAATGTAAATTGAGGCGTTGCATGGCGACGGTGGAATTTTCTAAATAATGTAATTCGTCGTCTTTGGGCGGCAATATAAACAGAAAATTACGGATAGATATGCGATCCTGCACTATTTTGTTCGCTGGAGTACAAATGAAGCCTTGAGCGCTAAAGACTTGTACTGTTTTTCTCAAGTAAGACGGACGCAGATTTGTGGCAGTCTGATCTAATTTTTTACTAAATGTATAAAAACGTGTTATGTCTAAGTTTGAGTGAAGTGTAAAGAACTGGTATAACTTACCGTAACGACGCACGAGCGACTCAAAGAAGACAATGGCTATATAAAAGAGCGCTCAATGGACATGATACGGACATAAAAATCTACCGTCATTGTAGTACTAAGCTTAAGGTACGATATAGGTTTTAGTTATAATAAATATTTGTTCTGGGAAAACTGAATCATTTAGCAGTGCTCAGTCCTATTATCTCCTCAGTATTATTTTCATTTTAATTATGCATTTTGCTAATTTTACAGACACCAAGATCAGCAGTCCAATGTGCGTGTTACATTGATAAAAAGAATACTGTTTTATCGTCTTCTTGCCTCAGCTTTAATATTGAATTTCCCTTTTGTGTGATGTTACAGTTGTTTTTGCGCCCTTAAGAACTTTCTAGTCCCTTAGGAAATTGTTTTGCCATAACAATAACTTCACAACCGGGTATGATCGTATCTACGATCATGAAGTAATTAGAAACACGATAACGCAATTTCTTAATCAATAGCACGCTAGTTGTGACTGCCTCTAGCCACGCGAAACTGCAAGTAAAAAACTATTCACATCTCATAATGTAATATTTTATGACAATGGTCAATCCATGATTCTTACGCCAATTGTGATTGATAAAACAGTAAGCTAAATCTCAATTTCCAACTTTCCATTGAATAACAACATCACTTTTATTTTGTAACATCACAACATTCACATGCAGTATAGCTTTCAGCCTCTTCTAGTGTTAGGATTTCCCATTAAAATGCACAGCGTTATATTAGGGAAACCCATATTTATTTCAGTATAGGCATATGTATTGTCAGAAACTTTGTATCAGCATTTGAAATTGTTTCAGTATGATGCACTTACTCATTAATAAGTGGGTCAAGTGCGTGAATTGCTCCTTACTATCTGTATCAAATTACAGACTTGTTTATATCATGATTACTAGTACCTGGCAAATTTTCGCAGAAACATGCACAATTGTGTCAGTGATGTACTTGGAATGTACACTACTGTCCATTAAAATTGCTACACCAAGAAGAAATGCAGATGATAAATGGGTCTTGATTGGACAAATATATTATACGATATTATACGAGAACTAACATGCGATTACATTTTCACGCAGTTTTGGTGCATAGATCCTGAGAAATCACTACCCACAACAACCACCTCTGGCCGTAATAATGGCCTTGATGCTCCTGGGTATTGAGTCAAACAGAGCTTGGATGGCGTGTACAGGTACAGCTGCCCATGCAGCTTCTACACGATACCACAGTTCATCAAGAGTAGTGACTGGTGTATTGTGATGAGACACTTGCTCGGCCAGCATTGACCAGACGTTTTCAATTGGTGAGAGATCTGGAGAATGTGCTGGCCAGGGCTACAGTCTAACATTTTCCTTATCCAGAAAGGCCCGTACAGGTCCTGCAACGTTCGGTCGTGCATTATCCTGCTGAAATGTAGGGGTTCGCAGGGATCGGATAAAGAGTAGAACCACGGCTCGTAACACATCTGAAATGTAACTTTCGCTGTTCGAAGTGACATCAATGCGAACAAGATGTGACGAGACATATAACCAATAGCACCCCATACCATCACGCCGGGTGATACGCCAGTATGGCGATAACGAATACACGCTCCTAATGTGCGTTCACCGCGATGTCGCCGATCACGGATGCGACCATCATGATGCTGTAAACAGAACCTGGATTCAACCGAAAAAAATGACGTTTTGCCATTCGTGCAGCCAGGCTCATCGTTGAGTACACAATCGTAGGCGCTCCTTTCTGTGATGCAGCATCAGGGGTAACCGCAGCCATGGTCTCCGTGCTGATAGTCCATGCTGCTACAAACGTCTTCGAAATGTTTGAGCAGATGATTGTTGTCTTGCAAACGTCCCCATCTGTTGACTCAGGGATCGCGACGTGGCTGCACAATCCGTTACAACCATGCGGATAAGATAGCTGTCAGCTCGATTGCTGTTGATACGAGGCCGTTGGGATCCAACACGGCGTTCCGTATTACCCTCCTGAACCCACTGATTCCATATTCTGCTAACAGTCATTGGATCTCGACCAACGCGAGCAGCAGTGACGCGATACGATAAACCGCAATCGCGATAGGCTAAAATCCGACCTTTATCAAAGTCGGACACGTGATGATATGCATTTCTCCACCTTACACGAGGCATCACAACAACGTTTCACCAGGCAACGCCGATCAACTGGTGTTTGTGTACGAGAAATCGGTTGGAAACTTTCCTCATGTCAGCACGTTGTAGGTGTCGCCACCGTCGCCAACCTTGTGTGAATGCTCTGAAAAGCTAATTATTTGCATATCACAGCATCTTCTTCCTGTCGGTTAAATTTCGCGTCTGTAGCACGTCATTTTCATGGTGTAGCAATTCTAATGGCCAGTAGTGTATATCACATATTTTGAAATACGAAAAAATCGTATCATTCAACATCATGAGGATAACAGTGCATATACTACAGGAAACAGCAACACACAAATAGCAACAAAATAAGTTTCCACTCACAAAACAATGAAAATAGCTATTTTAGACTGTTTGCCCTACTATTAAAGAAAAACGATCATGTGAAAATTGTCTGAAAGCAATTTTTCAGTGGGAAGAAATATATTACAGCTCTCTGAAGAAAACTTGGCTCTTTCCTACATGAGCCAACGATCTTTTAAAGCATGTAGTTTTAAATAGCAGAATGTCTGCTCTTCCCTGTGATGACAGGAACCTTGGCATTTGCATGCTGAGTTTCACATATTGTTTGGTCATGAAAATAATCTCCTATAATGTACCATTTCTGAAATAATTTATGATTGAATACTTAAAGAACTGGTTTTGCTACATGTCCACTGATTAATGTCGTGCTTTTCATTACATTAAGTGGACTTCGAGCGGTTCTCCGTTGCTAATATTTAGCTTATGACAGCACACTCAGCCTTGTTAACCACACTTTCATTACAGCTGATGAGCTGGGGATCGAAATTAATCTACGTTAAGTGCATTAAGTAGGATAGGAAGAGAACAGTTTTCTTATGTTTGGCTCGTAGTAAGGCGTTTGTCGCGGCTCCAACCACTTCATGGAGTTGTAGTTGCTCACTAGTACCAAGTGCTGAGAACTAGCTTTCTGCCTCATTCTTTCAGCACAGTTAAAGAACACTGATATTAGTTATTAGCGGTTAATTCACTATTTTAGGACATCACCAGAAGAAAAAATGAAAGGTAAATTAAGAAGTGTTTTTTAGTTCCCAGTGGGATAAATTACACTTACCTCTGTCATCGCGTTTTGGTTTTTCTCCGTGGGTGTTCATGCATTTGCAGTGAGACACTATACATTCGTTGTACCTATTTTGCAATGAATGTCTACAGCTTGAAGAATGCTATCAGGCCTCTGCATTTTCTGGCGCAAGTATGTGGTCTGGCTCCAGTGACATTTGGCTGTCAGGCCTCTTCAGAACATAATATGTTCAACACTCGAATGAGTAAATTGGCTACTGTAGGAATAGCATCTGTCTGGCTGATCTTCATTGTGGGTGATGGCTCATACTGCATCTTCAGCGAGAAATGTTTACGGCCGCATCCTGGACAATCACCGGCGATGAAAATTATTAATTTATTGATTTCGCACCTTAGTTGGCTTGAGCCGGCTGTGATGTTGACCACATGTCTAATTTCTGCGAACAGATATGTGAGAGAAATTTTTCGACTTTTGGAACTGGTAGACGAATTGTTTGCCCAGTATGAGCGAAATTACTTCCGAAATCATTACAGTAAAACGAAGCTAATAGGGACTCTCTTGCTGGTTTCAGTTCTAATGTCTCTCTTCATACCTCTCGTGTTCTACATATACAATATTTACAGTGGGGCTCGCGCGCCGATCATCATTTTCTGTCTCCAAGCATACTCTATGGTTTGGCGATCGCAGTTCACCTGCATCGTTTTGGTAATACGAGACCGTCTGGGATCTATGAGTGTTCACCTCCTGAGAAGTGTGTGGCCGCGGATCCGCGAGGAAAACGATCTGGACGAGGCAGTGACGTGGCCGGGGCTGTCTGCAGCGCCTCTGGTGGCGGTCGGTCAACTGCGGCGACTGCAGCGCGCCCGGCTGGCGCTGCACCGCTGCGGCCTGCTGTGTGGCCGCCACTTCGGACCAGCGCTGCTGCTCGCTGCCGGTAGCAACTTCGTCATGGTCGTCACTCTGAGCTACGGGCTGGTGATGGCGCGAGCCAACAAGCAAAGCAGTCTGCTCCTGTCGTGGCTTTCCAGTTGGCTGCTGTTCGTGCTGGGGAATCTCCTCCTTACTTGCTGGGCGTGCTCTTCTGCAGCCCATTGCGCTGTCAGAGTGACTCTATTATTGAGCAAGGTCGAGACGCTGTTAAGACAGAGTGAAACGTGTGACACTTTCCGACTGGAAGTGGAACCACTACACTTCTCTGCTGCAGGTTTCTTCAACATAAGTTTGCCTCTCTTTATGTCTATTGTTAGTGCTGCCGTCACCTACCTGATAGTGTTTCTACAGATTTCAGGTTAAAATGTGAACTAAACCACCGGTGACACTCTACAACTCCAAGAAGTAATCTACAGCTAAGTTCACTGTGCACCGTAGTAGCCACCGACTTAAACGAGCTGGTTGGTCGCCTGATGCAGTGTAGGTGGAGCAGAGCTGGGTATATGATGTTCCACCGATCAATTAAGTCATGGCACTGAAGTTGTATGTCCCAGTCCATTGTATGGAATTAGTGCTTTAGTAAGGGTCGACATAGAGTCCTAGTAGAACGGCAGAAAGAGCTGGATACACTCACTGGCCAAAACACTACTCGCAGCCTTAAGAGAATCCACTGTTCGCTTTGTAGAACTGGAGATGGTGTAGGGCTGCTACTATTTGCTCATGTGAAACGCCACCACTCAGTGGATTAAACAAGTAAAGTGGTATATCTGCATGGTTTACTGGGTGTAAGTGCAGATATTTCTAATGGTGACTGAGAGTGACATACTGAACAAGAATACATTAGTGTTTACTTTATTTGTACACTAATAACTGTAGCTATTACAAGTTATATATTTTTATGCTGGCGCAGTACCTCCAAGTATATGTGGAAAAAGCAAGCCATTATGCTTATTTTCCCAGGCAGCAGGTAAAATGTTGAAGTGTGCATGAATGGATGCAAAACGGTTAGGCTGTCCTGAAAGTGGTAGTCTACTTAGTGGTACAGCTACAACCACACAGAAAACAACTACATGACATGTTTGTAGGATGACAGTTTGATGCAGAGATAAAACAACCAACACATTGATGTGCATACAAGTTAAGATGCCACATATGAAAATATCTGCACTTATACCCATTGCAATCTTTATGTCAGTCGGTTATATGGAATCACTGTAATAAGATGGGACGACTTGCAGAAGTGACGAAATGACCAAAGGGAGCTATCGTGTCTGGACGTGCCATGGTAATACTGTGATTGAAACTGCCCGGTTTGTTGGTATATCAACGTCAACTACCCAGTGTGTATACTTTAAATGGTGTACAATTCATACCTATGTAGCATGGTGTAAGAACAATCATTGTGGAAACGTCTTAACTCACAGGGACTTGAGACAACATGCCTCATCAAAGACAGCTGCTTCGACAAATGACAAGAATTGCTTCTGTCTATGCAGGAAGATACAACTCAGCCAGTTTTCAAGACAACTGCTTGCAAGGAGCCTTTTAAGTCCAGTACCTCGCAAAATTCATTATCCACAACGACATGTATGGCGGCACAATTTCGTTAGTCCAAACAACACAAAAGCTGGGCAGTACCTCTCTGGGGATGTATAGCTATACTGCAGTCCACTGAGTTACGGTTTTGTCATTTTTCAAGTGGTAGAAGGCCCTTGGTACACCAACAATGCTATGAGACATTTAACCTCTAATGCAAGGACAGTGTAGTTCAGGGGCAGAGCTGGTTGTGTGATATTTTTAGGATTTTTGGATGGTTCTCATACCACACCTTGGGCTGCCTCATGAACATGAATCAGGCTGTATATTTTCAAATTATCATTTAGTATGCTGAGGACATTCCCTTTTTCCAAGAGAACAACACTCATGTTCACAAAGCTATATGCATACCTACCCCACTGAAGAACATTCAGGCACTCTCACACATCTCAATCGATCCACTAAATTACCCAACCTTAACTCCATAGAAAATGTCTGTATGAGGGTGAAACATAAAACTATCATTGCTGAAACGTGGTGGCTCCGTGGGATCATTGAATACTTCCCCTGGGTGCAATACAACTGTAGGAGTTTGTAGACTCTCTTGTTCACTATCAGCAGTTTTACACAGAATTAGCGAAATGTCTCCTGCAGGTGACTAATTTTTGTCATACGTATTTATAACTTTCTTATCTGTTACCATTCTACACATCTTACCTGTTTTTCAGGATGCATCCATAAATTTTCATCTAATTTCTACACAGTTTTAGTATTTAAAGTACTGCTGTACAATTAATGGCGTATAGGAATAGATGATATATTAATAAAATAAACTTAGTGTTATCGAGACATACTGAGGAATAGCAGAGACTTGGATATGATTAACATATCACCTACACTTGAGGTACAGGTTTGATTAACATCATTGGGCTCATCGTTAAGGTGCTATTCCAATATTGTAGAGCCACACGATACTGATGTGAGTTTACAGGGAGGACAGCAGTGAGTCAGAATTTGTATCAATGAGGGAGACATACTAGAGTAGTCTACACACTGCAGTATTTGTAGTGCCAGTGTGATGTAATGGATAGCAGATCCACCTAGTAAGGAGGAGACCTGGATTCCAATCACAGCTCTGATACTACTTTTCATTTATTGCTTTGACCTACATCATAATTGTAGATAAATTTGAGACTCAATATGTCTTAGGCATATCAAGTAACTATGAGATACAGGCAGCATTAACCATATTTTGTTCATTGCTAAATGAATTGGAATTACTAACGTAAGTTTAGAAGGGGAATGGCAATGAGTTGCAACCTGTATCGGTGAGGTAGACACACATACTAGAGTAGTCCATGCAGCTGTGATATGTACAGTGACAGTGGGGCTTAACGGATAGTGCATATCCCTAGTAAGCAGGAGAGCTGGGTTCGGATTCTTGCGCTGTTACTAGTGTTAATTCCTTATTCTGGCCTACAGGTTTTCCTTACTGTACAATTGTTTGACTTGGCACAGTTTAGCTTTTGAAAAGACCAATATATGCTAATCATTTTGCGATACATGTGACAAAGAGAAATGGTCATCCCAAAATACGCTAAGAATTATTTTAAACATCGCTTGTATTCAGTTTTACTTTATTACTGGTTTTGGATGCTTGTCTCCCGGCCAAATTCTGAGCGTTATAGAAATTTCTGCAGAAATACATTCTTCTATAAGTTTATAAATCCTGTCCTAATTAATCATTTATTACATTCTTTTTACATTATCCTACAGGCATACTATAACATCAGGCTATTATCCTACATGCACAAATAATTTTGTGTTATACTTAAAATAATAATAATAACACTGACAATGATTTGTTATCAATAATAATTAAAATGGTAGTAACAGTAATGAAATGTTCATTTGATTCACTTTTTCTTATGTCAACGACAAATTATATCTTATTGTTACCACTGTAACTGCAATAATTCATTCTGTTGGGATTAGCAGTATTCACTGACAATTAAAAAGAAGTATTGGTGTTATGATGACACTTTCTTTGATTCTTTCTTGGTTCTATATTATCCTAAGCCCTGGAAACAATCTTATTAATATAAGGTATTTCTCAGGCTGATACTCGGTTTGTACATAAATGTGTTGTGACTGAGAAGTTTCGCATTAAAATAGATGTGCTCTACACTTTTCAAATGTCTTCTCTATGATTAATTCTCAAGCATAGCACACACACATATAGGTACCCATTTCTGACCAATTACCTCTTCCACGAGACATTCATATTTGGAAGTTGAACTTCAGTAATATATTTCTAGTATAATTATATATAAAACTTGTTGGATAGAATTTCCATAAGTGGTGTACAGAAATTTGGTGCTGCTGATCTTCTACATAATCTCACTGGAACGTGTACAACAATGAACACTGTCGTGAAATAAGAATACAAGAGAACTTCAACAGAAGTAAAATAAGGACAGCGTGGTCGAAAGAAATCAAGCGATGCTGGGAAATTTACATGTGGAGACGAAGCACATAAAGTTGAAGATGAGTTTTGGTATCTGAGCAGCAAAACAGCCATTGATGACTGAAGTAGAATGGTTGTCGTAAGATGTAGATTGGCAATGGTAAGTAAAGTGTTCCGGAAAATGGGAAAAATGTTAACAGCGAAGATAAATTTAAACGTCAATAATTCTTTTCTTGATGTATTTATCTGGAGTACAGCCTTGTACAGAAGTGAAACATGGGCAATAAACATTTCAGGCTAGAAAAGAAATTCACCTCTTGAAATGCCATTTACGTAAAAATGCAAAATGTTGACTGGGTAGATCGAAGGACTAATGACGAGGTACTGATCTAAAAGAGGAAAAAAATTAATCTATGTCAAAAGTAGACTATTAGTAGGACTCGGTTGATAGTTAACATTCCGATGCACGAAGGTTAGTTGGTGATGAAGGAAGGTGAGTACAATTGTAGACGGAGATAAACACTCAGTTACAGTAAGTAGTGTCACATAGATGCAGGCTGTTGTGGTTATATGCAAATGAAGCGACTTGCTCGGGATAAACTAGTGTGGAGAATGGCAACAAAAGAATCGTCGGTCTGGGGACCACAATAACAACAGCTACTCATACACAAAACATTAAACAACAATACACACAATACTCATTTTCTTAACTAGAGGTGGCTCCTCTTTTATACAGTTGCCCCTCGTAAAGAAATTTATCAAACGGCTGTCTATGCAGCAGGGACGTACGTTCGGTCACCATCATCGGTATTGGTCTTACCAACAATTCATATTACTATATCACCATTCCAGAACTCAATACCGGATGCAGGTATCCTTCCTAGCGATTCCAAGCACAACAAAATTTGACTTTCAGTACTTCGTGTAATTATTTTCCGAATTTAACAATTCAGAATGCTGTCTTGATCTACTTATTAAAAGGTATAATATTTTGTTAAAATTGTAACACAACAAGACAGAACTACTGTCAGAAACTGAGTGGTTGTCATGAGGCTGCGCAACTGATGACACGCAAGTATCCAGAATCTTTCATTTAGTATTTAGGAATGTGAGCATTTAGCGACTTCCAAAAAAATTTACACGTAATTTCAAACCTTATAAAGACACTTTCCCAGTGATACAGTGCCCCCCCCCCCCCCGTCCCCTCTGTATACAAGTTGATGAATGAGAAAAAGTTTAGCACTTACTAAACTTTTTGCTGTTCTTCCAGCCAAACTTCAGTATCAAGCACGATGTTTTAATTTATTACTTCTTTACTACAGACTCTATTCATAGCTCAGTTTGCAGACAGTATCCACACATAGCACTGACTGCAGCTACAAAATTATATCGTTGTACAACACATCGTCCAAGACAAAACGTTACAAACATTGAGACGCGGGAGAAACTATCTTTTGTTTAAGATAGAAGGCAAATAACCGAGACTATTTTTATCTGTTGTTTCATAACGAGAGCACTTAGTGACTTCCAAGAAACTTTAAACATAAAATTAAACGTTACACAAATTTCCTCTTGCTTACACGCTTATAGTCAAACATTTAAGACGTTACCTCATTTGTAAAGTACTTAGCCGTTTGAAGCTGTTCTGTACATGGGAATTCAATTCTTCAAAGAATCGGTAGTTTATTGGATGTAATGTAGTGAGTCTTTTTAGCCATTTCTAACTTTGGCGATGAGAACAGGCCACAACTAAATCCGTCAGTGATATGGGTTCTTTTATTTAATACATCATGAAAAACGTATTCGTAACTGAACCCATCTGACTCTCGTTTGATCTTCCTCCTAAATTCTTAAAAAACAGATCGTGTAAAATCGAATCTATAACTTTTCGTAAGAGACACTAAACTTTTAATTACGTAAATAACAGATGTGATGTGATTTAAGTTAACTTCCTCTCACATGCAGCAGTGTTTCAGTACTGTGCCTAAAAAAAAAAAAATCTTTCTTGACATAAATGATTTCCAGAACCGTTAACGTTTGTGCTTTGTCAGTGGAATATCAGTGTTTGAGCTGCACTTAAAAAACGACAAACACTTCTACCTAATGTTTTCTACGTGCTTTTAACTGATGCTCACCATGTGGAATATAACCGAAATTTACTTTATAATCAAGGCGATCAGAAACTATCACTGACTTCTCTACCAAAGCTTGATTATGATAAGAAGTCAAGCTTAGGAATTTCAAACACATGCAAATCACACTTCACTTCACTTCCTGCCTGAGTTCAGTCTTTACAACTTGGTTTTAACCTCAACTTAGCAACATGCAGTTTGTAGGCTGGAAGAGTACTGGTATTACCTGTTTGACAACCACTCTCCAGAGAAAGTTGTTCGACGAATATTTCTGCCGCCAGCTCTCAAGGAGCAATTAACTTTAATGTTTCAGAAATAATTTAGCTTTTACTGAAAAGAAATTTAATTTTTTTTGTCACACTGAGATAACACTTAGCGACAAGACGGATGCAAACTGTGAAAGTACTGAAGTTTACCATATATGGTTCTGAATTCACATAAGCATTTATATCACTTATTGAAAAGTTGTGACGTCACTTGCGAGCAAAATTAGCAATATAGCAAAGCAGCCACAATGTTTAGGTTAAATATCTTGAAGCTTGGAAACAATTATTTAGAATTTACAAGAAAACAAACTTTGCCATAAGGTTTTTGATTTTATTAGGATGTTTTGATTCAAATAAATTTACACAGAAATCTTCTTTATGAAAGACTTAGTTGAAGAATCAGCCAATCCACATAGCCAGTTGGTCTTCGACCATGCTGACTTCAGTACGAACACGCTAGCGGGAAAAGACACACTACACGCCATGGGAGGAGTAATGGCCATCACATCTCGAAGTACTGTGACCAGAGGGACATGTAATTTGCATGAAAGCCCTCTTATCATCAATCATAACTGGAAAAACTGCCACTGTTGTAGTCAAGCCATTTCTCTGCCCACACAATGGAGGATTAAAAACTGTAAAATTGTTTGACATAAATATGAGCCTTGCAGAGCAAATCATACTACCTGCCTGACTGTATGGGATGAACAGGCAGTCATCATCAGTCATTAGTACCCAGTTGGATTCGATTCATGGACTGAGGACACAAGATGAGAAAAAGAAATACTCCAAGACTGTGTGCCTTCCATTCATCAATGAACTTGTAAGTGTTGTCTACAGCACATGTATGCATCATCACTGCAATTGAGGAAACCAAGGGAATTAACCATAACAGGTATTGTCACTTTTGCGATAAATTGTTTTGAAAGGCTCATGATGTGGTTATCATCATTCCAGAGTTGAGCAACATTGTTGTGAGACGAGGAGGTTTCCATCCCTTAATGTCATTCATGGATACCAAGCGGACCGTCATAGCTGTTATGCGAGATTTTTGCAACGAGAAGTGTTGATAAGATACAGTCTGGACACGCTTACACCAGGGTTTTATCTGTTTCAGCAGAGTCCACTTCCTAGAGACTTTATCATCGTGGTTTGTACTGACGTTAAGAGTCTGCGTTTGTGCTTACCTCTGTTAAAATGAAGTCTAACATAGGCTACCCCGCCATGTGAAATGGAAAATCTCTATCTAGTTTTCCAATACATGACGTGAGACTTACTTTATCTGTATTTCCCGGAATGGCTGAAATTTTGGAAATCTTGTTTCTCAAACATGACGATACATTAGCAATCCTCTATTCCGTTATGTGCTGGTCTGAATAACTGATACACTTTTCGTGAGATTAATCAGACTACTACACATTTTGAAAACACAATCTCTATAAAGAAGTCAGTTCTAAAACTTAAAATACAAGATGGCTTTCGATAAAGAGTTGAATCTGCTACCGAAATGGAACCGAATGTCTTCTTCTCACAATTCAGCCTATGACGTCACATCCGTCTCAACTACCATCACATGCGCGCCTAGCGTGAAAAATATGATTTGCTTCGTAAAATTTAGTAATCGAAGATTGAAAATATAAGTATTACACCTCATGTCCAAAATCTGAACATTTGGTGTACGGTTAGAAGTTTACAACGTACCCGGAACAAAACTGAAAAATTCCGTATATATTCCAGGTTGAAATGAAATTACTGAGAAACAATACGATTAATTTCTAAAAAACGGGGTACGGGAAATATCTACTTCATAACCTCGATTCAGCCAGACTTATTAGGTTGATACTTACTGCTGAGTCGCTCAGTTTTCAAACATCAAGTAGGAGAGCATGGTCATTACAAAGGAAATTGGATGGAAATAAAATTAAAGTAGAGAACAGCTCTCATATGTCAGATAATAGGATTGCATCACATTTACTGCCCTCATGCAGAACACCAAAGTATAAAAATCATACACGATACATCAGACGCAAACTTACATTCCCCAAAAACAACACTAATTAACACTCTGACTTCTCAATAATTTTCTCCATATTCGAAATTTCTGCTACTCCTAAAACTATACAACCCGTTAAGGCACCGGGAAATGACAGAATCCAAATAGAATTTCTTCTGTATAGCGGGAACTACGCAAAAATGTAGAGGGAGAATTTCTTCTCTCAGACTTTGATATCTGGTTTAATCCCACAAAAAATTAAACAGTAAAAAATCATAGAAACACTGAAGCCCTGCACGGCGTCAGACCAGTCTAAGGACTATAGCCCAATTTCAATACTGAGCACTTTTTATAGGCTTCTTGAAATATCCTATACAGGCAGATCAGACGAGTAATCTTTCAGAATCTTTCTATTGAACAAGCTGTATTCTGACCAGGACAGAGCTGTGCTGATCAGATCTTATCTTTAACAACTTTTATAGAAGCAGGATACCGAATAGAATAGAAAACAGCAGTTGCTTTCGTTGATATAACTGTAGCATATTACACGGTTTGGAGGTATGGTTTGCTTTATAAATTATTAGTACTTGTCCCATGCAAACGGACAACAACTAATTGACCACATGTCAGCTGGAAGGTCATTTACGTTAACTTCGGAAAAAGACACTAGCTGCCCAAAAGAATTGAATATGGTTTACCACAGGGATCTGCCCTTGCTTCACTCTTGTTTAATTTATGTATATCCAATATTCCTCCAACAGCATGCAGAAAAATTGGCTATGCAGGCTACTGGGCAGTAGCTAACCAATACAAAACAAAGGCAAAGGCCCCGAGTTCGATTCTCGGTCCGGCACACAGTTTTAATCTGCCAGGAAGTTTCATATCAGCGCATACTCCGCTGCAGAGTGAAAAATCTCATTCTGGAAACATACCCCAGGCTGTGGCTAAGCCATCTCTCCGCAATATCCTTTCTTTCAGGAGTGCTAGTTCTGCAAGGTACGCAGGAGAGCTTCTGTAAAGTTTGGAAGGTAGGAGACGAGGTACTGGCAGAAGTAAAGCTGTGAGAACGGGGCGTGAGTCATGTTTGGGTAGCTCAATTCGTAGACCACTTGCCCGCGAAAGGCAAAGGTCCCGAGTTCGAGTCTCGGTCCGGTACACAGTTTTAATCTGCCAGGAAGTTTCGTATCAGCGCACACACTGCTGCAGAGTGAAAATCTTATTCTGAATACAAAACAGTTGAAACAGCTGAATAAATTGTAACTTATGATATAGTCTCCTCAGGCCACTATTTCCATATATGGAGGTTACAACCAATCTTAAATAAAATACAAGTTTCATGTTTTCATCTGTCCAATAGACTGGCATACAGAGCCCTCGATGTCTGTTTTGAGGGGGACGAACTTCATCACGATATGCACCCAAAATATATTGTGATCACGTTTGGTGGGATACTTTCCTTTAAGGAGTACTTGACACGAACATCGGCTAATCTCAAAACCAAAAACAGCATTCTCCGTAAACTCTGTGGCTCTCGTTGAGGATCGTCAGCAGACACTGTCTGTATATGAGCGGCCAGATTGGTACAGTCAGCAGCAAAGCACTGTACTCCTGTGTGGCTGAACAGTCCGCCTGTAAAAAAGATTAACTAGGGCATACACATTGTTATTGGGTCCATGAGATTGCTCCTACATATCGGTTACCTATCGTGAGCCTATTTCTACCTCCTGATGTTACACGGAAGAGCGCGCTACTGCGCGAATACCAGAATATCGCTACTAATACCGACCTTCCAATACTGGACGACGTATTCCCTGCGGAGCGAAAAAGAAAAGATCAAGAAATATCACTGTCACAGCAGCCGGGACTCTGATGGTCTATGAATGGAAACGCTAATGACAATAAAACTGTTCTCTACAATGCCTGAAGCTGCCCTGCACACAGAAGAAACCCCCAGGATTCTTCCTGCCTCGGGCAATTAAAACTACCTTGGGATGCAACCGAATGGGCCATGGGCGATGTCCTGACACTCTACAAGCGGAGCAAATCTTCATCACCATCGTGTGACCGTGTAGCGGAACGACAGTTTATGTTATATCGACATGTGCCTCACGTGCCTAGATGAGCCCTTTCCAAGATTTCCTGACACAGTGACGAGTGATGTTATAAAACACTTAAAGAATCTTGAGAACCACCTATAGCTGTTGTGCTTTACGTTTTTTTATGTGTGAGAGCTGTGTTTAAACACTGAAGTGTAATCTTTGTATGTGTATTGCCATACGATAAACAAAGAAATTTAAAAATATTCTATGTAATATATGTCTTATGTAGGGCTACGAAATACATGTCTTATGGCTACTCAGCGTAGCGAAACTAACCGAAAAGAAGGCACGTTAGATGTTGGAAGGCCACCGTATAGAGAAAGCCACTATAGCCAAGCGCTCTTTTCGTTTAACGTTAACCTCCTATGGAAAGTACCACTTCACATCTTCCAACATGTGTGAGGGAATGGTAAACAACCACCAGTGCCAGAACTGTGTGCCTTCACACTAGCTGGAGCTCTGTAGTCCGGCACTTCAGGTGATGAAGTCTTGTCGTGAGGTCCACTGCAGAGCCGTCACACTCGTCTTTCACTCAAGTTTCAGTACAGTGGCATGTCGCCTTGTGATGTCTCGGCCCGACAGGGAGCGAAGGAAGAGCATTCCTCTATGTGCAAGACGCAGACGTTGGTTCATACGGTTTTGTCTGGCGGAAATACACATTGTGTTCCGTCACACATCGCTGATGAACAGCATGCATGAGTAGGCAACATTCAACAAAATTAACAGCCTTTTTGTACACGCCTAAAAGAGTTAATATGAGATCTTGCTCAACCCTCATACGTATCATCAAATTGCAGTTCTTACATACAACTGTGATTAATGGGTACTAAATTCAACACTGTTGGCATGCTTCTTCAAATCCTTGCTATTTCAGCAAATATCATATTTTGGCGAAGATTGCGAATTTCACTGTCGCAAAGGTTTTAGATGTCTAACAACACTGACGTGTGTTATGTTTCGAAAATATACAAAGAATTCGTTTAATTGTCGTAAGCATGTTTGAGGTTAGATCTCAGCTTTATAGTAACTGTACACGTTACGTTGAACATTAGTTTTAAGTAGGGTTACCAGACGAGTGGTTTTAGCGAGGTCAATACGGAATTTTCCCCTTTTGTTCCGGGTACGTTACAAACTTTTAACCATACACCAAATGCTCAGATTTTGGACGTGAGGTGTAATACTTATATTTTCAATCTTAGAGTACCACTAGGCATGTGATGGTAGTTGAGACGGATGTGACGTCACAGCAGAACTGCGGGAAGACACTCCGTTCCGTTTATTTCGGAAGCAGATTCAGCAGTTTATCGCAAGGCATCTTGCATTTTAGGTTTTAGAACTGACTTCTTTATAGAGACAGTGTTTTCAAAATGTATAGTAGTGTTTTTTCCCGAGGGCATGCATTTATACTGTATGGTTAAATGATGATGTCGTCCTCTTGGGTAAAATATTCCCGAAGGTATAATAGTCCCCCATTCGGATCTCCGGGTGGGGACTACTCAGGAGGACACCGTTATCAGGTGAAAGAAAACTGGCTTTCTACGGATCGGAGCGTGGAATGTCACATCCCTTAATCGGGCAGGTAGGTTAGAAATTTAAAAAGGCGAATGATTAGATTAAACAAGCTGCGACATTGTCCCGAAAAAACAGTGACCCGTCTATACAATAAGTTTCCTTTTATTTACGTCTATGGTCACAAACTTTTTGTTAACAGACCGAAACCAGTAATCTGTTAACAAGAAGTTTGTGACCATAGACGTAAATGAAAGGAAACTTAGTGGATAGGTTAAAGTTAAATATAATGGTAATTAGTGAAGTTCGTTAGCAGGAGGAACACGACATCTGGTCAGGTGAATACAGGTCTATAAATACAAAATGAAATAGGGGTAATGCAGGAGTAGTTAAAATGATGAATAACAAAATAAGAGTGCGGGTAAGCTACTACAAACAGCATAGTGAACGCATTATTGTGGCCAAGATAGACACAAAGCCCACGCTTACCAAAGTAGTACAAATTTATATGCCAACTAGCTCCGCAGATGACGAAGAGATTGATGAAATGTATGATGAGATCAAAGAAATTATTCAGACAGTGAAGGGAGACGAAAATTTAAAAGTCATGGGTGACTGTAATTCGGTAGTAGGAAAAGGAAGAGAAGGAAACGTAGTAGTTGAATAAGGAGTGGAAGTAAGAAATGAAAGAGGAAGCCGCCTGGTAGAATTTTGCACATAGCATAAATTAATCATACCTAACATTTGATTCAAGAATCATAAAAGAATGTTGTATACATGGAAGAGGCTCAAAGATACTCGAAGGTTCCAGATAGATTATATACTGGTAAGAAAGAGATTTAGGAACCAGATTTTAAGTTGTAAGACATTTCCAGGGGCAAATGTGGACTCTGACCACAATCTATTGGTTATGAACTGTAGATTAAAACTGAAGAAACTGCCAAAAGGTGATAATTTAAGGAGATGGGATCTGGATAAACTGACAGAACCAGAGGTTGTAGAGAGTTTCAGGGAGAACATTAGGGAACTATTGACAGGAATGGGGGAAAGAAATACAGTAGAAGAAAAATGGATAGCTTTGAGGGATGAAATAGTGAAGGCTGCAGAGGATCAAGTAGGTAAAAAGACGAGGGCTAGTAGAAACCCTTGGGTAACAGGAGAAATATTGAATTTCATTGATGAAAGGAGAAAACATAAAAATGCAGTTACTGAAGCAAGCAAAAGTGAATGCAAACGTCTCAAAAATGAGATCGTCAGAAAGTGCAAAATGATAGCTAGGGAACAAATGTAAGCATGTAGAGGCGTATCTAACTAGGGGTAGGATAGATGATGCCCACAGTAAAATTAAAGAGACAAGAAACCCGTCGTAACGAATTTTTGTACCAGTGGTAAATGGCCTTCCTTGTTGGTGGCTTCTTACCGTAGTTGGTTCTAAACATCCGTTGAACCGCTGTAGCACACTTGTTTTTGTCGACCTCCAACACACAGAAAGCTCGCTCCGCAACTGAACGCGCCATGTTTGCGACTAACGCTGACTATCGGAAAATCGCCAAACTACGCTGTGGCGGTAAACATGAAAAAAAAACTATCAAGGTTTCTCTTCAAAATGATACATGTATAATATCTCTACAATGTTTTGTTCTTGTGTAAGAAAAAACTGAAAGTGTTCCCTGACTTTATGTACAGCCTGTATTTTGAAATTAGCCGAATCACTTTATATTGTTGATTTACTTAGTGTAGATAATATGCATTCAGACACTGATATGGTTTGTGATTTATTTTATGGGGTGGGGGATGAACATTTGAAAGCAAAGATAGCCATTATATCAGTACCACAGAAATGGGTCTACACAATACAGCTGATTGGTGTATCAGAAATATGCAATGTTTTAGTTCCACATAGAGAGGTTTCTCCACTATAAAAATTTAATACAGTGATGACCGAAAAAGATATTTAGTTGATGTAATAATACGAATTTATACTTGCTTCAAATTTGATTAATGTTACAGTGATTTTTATAATACTGTCCTGAGAAATGTATGCTCAGCTGAGAAGTACCCTTCTTAATTGTGCTGAGTGTAGAACGAAGAAGTATACATAATTTTACAAAACCTACGGCCCCATTTTTTCTCACTGTAATCTGGCAACATTACATTTAAGGGCGTGAAATAGTTTTCCTAGTAGCAACTCTATTCAGGGGTTTATTCGATTTTTCTGTGTGGACCATTCGTTTTTTAGGGTGTAATGGGTGTAAGTTGGAGGTATTTTTATAGATGACTGAAGACGATGTACTGAGAAACATTACATCAGTATTTTACGTCACTTAGCAACTGATATTTGTAGGTATTATAAGAGGTATATTTTTATGTTGGGTAGTACCTCTAAGAACGTATGGCAAGAGCAAGGCATTAAGGGTTATTTTCTCCTCTACAGCAGGTCAGGTATTGAAGAGTGGACGTATGGATACTAAAATATTAGTCTGTACTGGCAGGTGTCGTCCAATTAGTGGGGCAGTTACAACCATGCAGAAAACATTGGGCTGTGAAGTATGTGATGTGTTTGTGTGAAGAGTGATTGACAAAGAGAAAAAAACAACCAACACACTGGTGTGTGTACATATCACGCTACCACATATACAAATACCTGCCCTTATACCTGTTGCACCCAATACAGTGCATCCCATTTAACGATTCAAAATACAGAAGCCAAAATTCCAACAATAAAACTTATGTGGTAAGTGTTAATTTGAAGTATAACTAATATTGATTTATTATTGGCAACTGAGTTATCGAAGGAAACTTGGTTTTTAATGTACTTTTGGTCATATTTTTAATGGCATTTAATAGCAAGAATTGGAAGATGTACAGGTATAATAGATAACAGTATTTACAGAGAAACTTTCTGCAATACTATTTTGGAAAAATTTGCAGGCAATTTATATAATATGAGTTGAATAGTAATAGCACATTGAAGAGTCATATCTGTTTCATGCTCACATTATGTAACAGGAAAATCTGGTCTGTACAGGAAGAATAGTCATCTAGACGAGTTTGTTAATTTTTATTTTAATACTATGAAAAAGCGTAATTACATTTCAAAGCAAACTGTGCAGTGACAGGAGGTGTTACAAAGAGTCTCTGAGTGAGTGTCTAATAGTAACAAAAGAAAGATAGTGAACCATGCATTTGTTGTCTTATCTGCGAAACTGTACAAGTATTATAACATACGTGACACTCGTACCAATAAGAGCAACAAATAAACGTAGATCTAAGTCAAAGAAGCCTGCAGCGGAAAAACGCAGATTCTCCACTGCCAATTGGAGAGAACGTGACGTAACACTGGGGGGCAGCAGGGACTGAATCTTGTCCAGCACCAGGCCAACTCTGACAGCTCTATCCTGAGCAGACGAGCACGCCCAGCACAGGGCTAGCAGGAAGCTGGCTTCAACCACCAACACAACACCGAACGCAGCGGCAACGGCACGTAATCCGAACGAGAGGTGTTGCCAGTTGTTCGCCAGAAGCACGGAGCTGTAACTGGTACAGACGAGCTGGAGCAGGCGGTTGAGGAAGGACAGCGACAGCGAGAGCCCAAAGTGTTGACCGCAGAGGCGGGCGACGCGGTGCAGGGCCAGCCTGGCGCGCTGCAGCCGCCACAGCCCACCCTCCGCCACACACCGCCGCCCTCCGGAGGTCGCCGCCTCCTCCAGCTCCGCCTCCCTGCGCAGCGTCGGCCGCACACTCCTCAGCAGCTGCCTGCGGATGGCGCCCATCCGGTCCCGCACAACCAGCACAATGCCAAAGAACTGTATCTGCCAAACTAAGTTATAGAGTGCAGAAAAAAAGACAATACTCTCCTTCCATTTCCCTTCAAAACCAACAGCTGCAGTATGTACACAGAGACCAATAAAGAGTCCTAATAATACTGCAACAAAAATAAAAACCACTCTCCGTGTTTTGGTAAATACCTTGCTGTACCCATATTGGCAGTGGAATAGCAATTGGTCTACTGTTTCCAGCAGATTAATTATTTGGCAGAGGTGTCGGTTCCCAGTAGTGAGACACTTGAATAGCATTATAGCTGACTCCATCCACACCAGCAGTAAAACTAATACCGCAGGAACCGTCAAAGTTGGTAAATATTTTCTAATCGGAGGATTACAAGAGTAACTATAGCTACAATATGAGCCCATTGCCACAATACAAGCAAACCATACTGCACTTGTTACATACCACCCTCTCAGACAGAAGTGTTTCCTGTTTCTGTCTATTCTAATCACTGAAGCGTAACCACACATCCTGAAGAGTATATATAAAGGTTTCACTGCATCCATGAAGGTACGAGGAGTCATAACTGTTCTTGAGAAACTCGATAGCGATTATATGTGTCCACTGAACTGGAACTACACTTTTTTTTATTTGACTAGTATAAATGTACCTCGCAGTGCCTCAAACTTGCTGTAAGGTCTCCTCTTTCTATGAATAATATATACAAATATTGCGTTACAACTTCATTATGCATAAAGTTAACACTCAGTGTAAATCCTGATGACTGTGTCTCCACTGTCGCAATACTACCTAACTGAAGCAGAGCACAATGTTTCCCAGTCGTTATTCTGCTCATAGGTACTGTAAGCGACGAGGGGACACATCGATTGAATGTCACCTAAATTAATTATCTTGCCTTTACGAGTGTCTAATCCACTAATTGACTTTCATTTCATTACTGCACAAAACGCTCATACTTCTTTATATCGAGTAGCTCTTAACATTATGAAACTGTTGTTGTGGTCTTCAGTCCAAAGACTGGTTTGATGCAGCTCTCCATCTTTCTCTAAGCTGTGCAAGCTTCTTCACCTCCGAATAACTAATGAAACCCACATCCTTCTGAATCTGCTAACTGTATTCATCTGTTGGTCTCCATCACAGTTCTTGCTCCCCATACTTCCGCCAATATTAAATTCATAATCACTTGATGTGTTAGAATGTTTCCTGTCAACCAGTCCCACCAGTTATTTTACTTCCCAATTATCAAAACCCTACTGCTGCTTTAAAGGTATCATTTCCTTATCTAATTCTCTCTGTGCCACCTGATTTAATTCGGGTAAATTCTATTATCCTTGATATGCTTTTGTTGATGTTCACCTCATATTGTCTTTTCAAGACACTTCGCATTCCGTTCAACTGCTCTTCCTATTCCTCTGACACAATTACAATGTCATCATCAAAACTCAAAGTTTTTATTTCTTCTGCCTGAAGATAATTCCTACACCAAATCATTCTTTGCTGTCTTTTTTGCTTTCTCAACCGTTGGTGATATAAAAATAGCGATCGGCTACAACACTGTCTCACTCCCTTCTCAACCATTGCTTTCCTTTCATGCCCTTCGACACTTGTAACTGCCGTCTGGTTTTTATACAAGTTGCAAATAACTTTTCGCTTCCTGAATCTTACCCCTGCTACCTTCAGAATTCAAAGAAGGTACGCCAATCAACAATGTCAAAAGCTTTCTCTAAGTCTACAGATGCTATAAAGGTAGGTGTTCTTTACTTAACCTACCTTCTAAGTCTTTCCATTCTTCTGTAAAGAATTCATGTTAGTGTTTTTCAAATCATGACTTATGAAACTGATAATTCGGCATTATTGACGTCATTCATCTCCTCCTTTCCATGGAACTGGAATAACTACTTTCTTTTTGAAGTGTGAGAGTATTTCGACTGTCTCATATGTCTTGCACGCTAGATGGAAGAGTTTCGTCATTATTGACCCTATCAGTACTTCTGACTGATTGAATATCTACTGCCAAACCTTGTATCGACTTTGTCTTTCAATACTCTGACAAATTCTTTTTGTAATGCCATATCTCCCATTTCATCTTCATCTACAATCTCTTCCATTTAATAATACTGCCTCGAAACTTATCTTCATTGCATCGACTACTTCCACTTTTCAGCTTAGGGCTGGGTTTTCCATCTGAGCTCTTGATACTCATACAACTGCAGATCTTCTCCTCAAAGGAGTCTTTAATTGTCTTTTATGCCGTATCTGTCTTTACCCTAGTAAAGAGCGCTTTTAAATACATACACTTGCCCTCTAGCCATTCCTGGTTAGCCATTTCATACTTAATGTGAATCTCACTTTTTAGACATTTGTTTTCCTGTCCACCTTCTTCACTTGCTACATTTTTATATTTTGTTCTTTCATCAACTAAATTCAGCATCTCCTGTATTACCCAAGGATGTCTGGTAAGTCTTGTCTTTTTATCGATTTGATCCTCTGCTGCTTTCACTATTTCTTCTCTAAAGATATTCGTCTTCTACTGTGTTCCTTTCCTCTGTTCAGGTCAATCGTTGGCTAATGCTCCCTCTGAAATTCTCAACAACGCTAGCTCTTTCAGCTCATCCAGGTTTCAGCTCCTTAATTTCCTAATGTGTTGAAATCTTTTAGTTTTGATGTGCAGTTCATAACCAATAAATTGTGGTCCGAGTCCACATCTGCTCCTGGAAGTGTCTCACAATTTAAAATGTAGTTCCCAAATCTCTGGCTTACTGTTATATAATAAATAGCAAAATTTCCGGTGTTTACTGACCTCTTTCTTGTATATGACCTTCTTTCATGATTCTTAAACCAAGTGTTAGCGATGATTAAATTATCTCTGCACAAAATTCTACCACGTGGCTTCCTGTTTCATTCTTTTACCCCAGTCTATATTCACCAACAATCATTCCATCTCTTGATTTTTCTGCTACCGATTTCCAGTCCCCCTTCGCAATTAAGTATTTGAACTGCTTGGAAACATTGCTATTACAACAAAAAATTATTCGTTCCTGAAGAACTGGCCTACTGACAAAACAGTAAATGCACATATCCTGAATTTATTGCAAAGTCAGAAGTTTCATGATTTTTTTAAAAGTAATAGTGATTTGACTTTTAGAAAGCAGTAACTATGAACTTGTTGCTGAATATGACAACTAACAGTTTTATAGGAATTTTCATTTTCTGTGTTATAGTATTACCCATTCGAACATGTCAGCGTCGTTTACTGATTTCTCCTCACATCGCAACGATGCAAAATCAAAAGGACCGATGTGAAGATTATACACTCAGATTATGCATAATTTATTTTATACTCGGTAAAGTAAACCTCTTCCGAAAAATAAAAATATTATTTTGTCCATTTTCAGTAACTGTAGTCGTGTATAACGAAATAATAAGCAACTAGTTGCATATAAGAAATTTAATTCCTTGAGCGGTTTCAGGCACTTAGTACTCTTCTCCAGAAGGTGATGCGTGTCGCATTATTTGCGAGTGTCAGTAATGAAGTACATACAGCGCAAAATAAGATCACGTTGAAAAATGGTCAGATTTAACGTTGTGTTAGCACTTACACGTGTTACAATGTAAACATACTTATCACTTTCAATCAGTGTGTCAATTATTAAAAAATTTCTAAATACCATGACTGAATGTCATTCATAAAATAGTGGCCGTTGTCATGGCACTGAAACTGGAATTGAGGCAATGCGGCATTAAGGAATTCCATGAATATATGAAAGGTTCTGTGCTAAATCGGCTTTCCCAAGCTTTTCTCTTTCATTAATTACCAAGCAGAGTGATGGATGTGTTATAAAGCAGTACTCTCGCAATTACTGCAAGTGAAATTCCAACTTCTTGTCTGAATTCGAGAGCTTCCAGCTCTCCTAGGGTCTGCAGATGAGATCTCTTCGAAGAAGGGTAAGTTGATTTAACCACGTGGCGCTTTGTCTCATAGTGGGAGAGGAGCTTTTTGTAATTCAGTCTCACTAAACTTGCACCTTGTGCAGTTTTAGGCCTCGCGTTTGTCTTATAATGGTTGTTTTGCTGGTTCGCAGCAAGGAATGCAAGGCTTTTGCCGACTTTTCAGTTTCATTCCTAATGCACACTTTGGTCCGTAAGAAAAACGTGGCGCAAGGGTGCTGCATATGTTGAAGCTGTCTCAGGGAGGAAGTGCTCCCTCGGTTCAATGTGAATGTTTGTGTGCCTGCGACTGCGTGTGTATACATTCTAATCTTTTCCGAATTTTTGCCTTCTTGTGAATTTTCTTTGTTTCATTACCGTAATTCCGTTCGCAACCATCCACGTGGGTTAATATTAGAGTTGTTTGGCCCTCTACCAGTACCCTTTGTCTACTCAAAGATGTCCTCTGTAAAATCTTAATTGTTAACTGGTGCGTGGTATAATGTTGCCAAATATTGGCCACGGTACGTAGGAATTGTGATTCGGCGAACCACGTTGCCACACAAGTTAACTGTGAGCCTACCTTTGCTGTGGCCCCCTGTCTCGGTCCTAGAGTTTACTTATTGTTCTGATTTTGGAATATTAGATAAATCCTGTCAGGATTATTTAATTGTATTTGTGGTTTATGTTTTCATGTTAAGCTTGCAACAGTCATTTCACTAGACGAAAAATATGACTGACATAAAAATTGTCTCAGCACCACCTGCAGATCTAACCAAGACATTTGAAACTGAAGTGAGACACTGCCCGCTGAGCCAATAAAAACGTAATAATATTCTAAGAGAAAATACTACATTGTGTGTCACATTAGACACTACCGCAACACACAGTAGGAAAAGCAGTTCGCTCTTTCCAGAGATTTCAGTTGTGACCTCCAGCGTCTTCGGCTGTATAAACTACCCGACGTCACATGATGCCAGAGGTCTTGTCGATATCTGCGATGCTGGTGCCACCTCTTGGAGCGCAAACAACTGACTGGATTTTGATGTGCTCGATCAGTGTCAAGAGCCGCCCCAGGCACCAATGGCATACCGTCGCTGTTCCGGTATGAGATGTTGTTCCACAGTCCCAGAACGCTGATGTGTCAGATCAGGTTTTATTTCATCAGACGTAATTTTTATTTGTTAGAGCGTTCTCAGAAAGCTGCGATTTTTCTGTATCACGACTTTCTGTACTGCTAGTGTTCTGCACGACATGTGGAAACTGTCATAACCGATGTAGCTGCTTCTGCACTGCGGTATGCCTGTATAATTCAGGGACGCTCAGGCCAAGACTCGAAAGCTCGATGCGGCAGTGCTTTTATTCTCTTGGACGGTCGGAAAATTTACCTTTTGTTTTGTCTTCCTAAGATCCTACTTCACAGATAACCATAAAATTAAGTTTCAAGGAACCAGAATCTAGTCCAGATTGTCTTCGCGGACACTTGTGAAAGATTCTGTAGGGTGCATACTCTGATACCTTAATGTTTATTTGTATTGCAGCTGTAATTTTAGAGGTGCATCAAAGCTGTCTCTAGAGATGGTATACTCAGTTTTATCACCTTGAAAAAAATATATCGCGTAATTAAGATTTTGGCTGCTGGCAAGCACATGTTTTCAGTCCTGGTACACAGTGAAAACCCCCGCATCACTACAACAGTTTCGTAGTGGTCGGCCAGAGCAGCCAAAATAAATTGGCGCAGACAACTGGTAATGCGGTGCATGAGCAGTAATTCATTTTCGTCTGCAGCAGCGATGTCGCGGCTGTGGCGGGCCAGTCCACACTGCTGGGGTAGTCTCCGTACGGAGCAGTTCGCTGCTGGGTTCACGTTCCCACAGCCGCCACTAGCATCGCACACATGTCGACAGGATCTCTGATAGCACAAAAGTAAGTTTTTACAGACAAAGGCGATGGAGATTACTGTCGAATGTTATAGTTCTCGCCTGACACCGCATGAATGCCGAGAGTACTTAACAGAAGGTTGCCATCGCGAGAAACATATTTTACGGATGCTTCGATGAATTACTAACAACTGAAACCAAGAAGCAGCTTAGGAAACCCTGGAGAAGAAATGTCGCTATGATTTTAAAAACAGTTACTCATAAAAAAAGTTTTACTTCCAGACCTGAATAATTACTATTTTTCTGCTTTGTAGTTGCTGAAATGGGCAGCTCCAATAGCCAAGAATCGTCATCGTTGGTCGGCAGTAAAAGAGAACCATATATTCTCACTCACTTCTGTTTAGATGCTTTTGAGCTCTACAATCCGGTACTACGTAACATGATGTAGCTGTTATGTACTACTTAGCTGTCGGAAAACTTTTTTTCCACTTAGCTATTGTAATTTAAACAACTGAACAGACTGTCATGGAATGTAGCTAAGAACCATCCTGCTTAAAGAAGCCATCAAATTAAAAAAAAAAAAAACTGCATTGAAATAGAACTTTTCGTTTGAGAGCTACGATACCAAAGACATACACAGATACAAACGTTACACATACAACACCCCCCTGATTGCGCCGGGGGTTAAAACTGCCGCCGCTGCGTAATAACGGTGGCTGACTGTGTGAACGGCAGGTGCCACTCCAGAATGCCCCCGGCTCTTGCGTCACTTAAGTTGCATGTGTTGACACAACCTTACATCCTCTCATGAGCTGATGATACCTTCTGTTAATCAACTGCAGTTAATAAGTTGCTTTGGAACGGTAATGATAGCCGCCTAGGCGAGAACGATATTGCCCCCCTGAAATCACCTGCTGCGAAAATTGTTTTGCTGGAAGAGTAGACCGCGCTCCAGCTGTGTACACGTTAACACAGGACTCAGTAGGACGTCTCAGCTAGACCACTAGCAGACCAATGCGACAGCCAGTAGGCAACATAACTACGTTAAGTTTGGAGACTGAAGAGTTAGCTTGCATTTATCGCGAATCTCTTGCCCAACGTGAAGTCCCGAGCGACTGGAAAAAAGCGCAGGTGACGCCTGTATATAAGAAGGCTAGAAGGACGGATCCTCAAAATTACAGACCAATATCCTTAAAGTCGGTTTGTTGCAGGAATCTCGAACATATTCTCAGTTCGAATATAGTGAATTTCCTTGAGACATAGAAGTTGCTGTCCATGCATCAGCACGGCTTTAGAAAGCATCGCTCCTGCGAAACGCAACTCGCCCTTTTTTCACATGATATCTTACGAACCATGGATGAAGGGTATCAGACGGATGCCATATTCCTTGACTTCCGGAAAGCATTTGACTCGGTGCCCTACTGCAGACTCCTAACTAAGGTACGAGCATATGGGATTGGTTCCCAAGTATGTGAGTTGCTCGATGACTTCTTAAGTAATAGAACCCAGTACGTTGTCTTCGATGGTGAGTATTCATCGGAGGTTTGGGTATCATCTGGAGTGCCCCCGGGAAGTGTGGTAGGTTTACTGTTCTTTTCTATCTACATAAACGATCTTTTGGATAGGGTGGATAGCAATGTGCGGCTGTTTGCTGATGATGCTGTGGTGTACGGGAAGGTGTCGTCGTTGAGTGACTGTAGGAGGATACAAGATGACTTGGACAGGATTTGTGATTGGTGTAAAGAATGGCAGCTAACTCTAAATATAGATAAATGTAAATTAATGCAGATGAATAGGAAAAAGAATCCTGTAATGTTTGAATACTCCATTAGTAGTGTAGCGCTTGACAAAGTACGCCGATTAAATATTCGGGCGTAACATTGCAGAGCGATATGAAGTGGGACATGCAAGTAATGGCAGTTGTGGGGAAGGCGGATAGTCGTCTTCGGTTCATTGGTAGAATTTTGGGAAGATGTGGTTCATCTGTAAAGGAGACCGCTTATAAAACCCTAATACGACCTATTCTTGAGTACTGCTCGAGCATTTGGGATCCCTATCAGGTCGGATTGAGGGAGGACGTAGAAGCAATTCAGAGGCGGGCTGCTAGATTTGTTACTGGTAGGTTTGATCATCACGCGAGTGTTACGGAAATGCTTCAGGAACTCGGGTGGGAGTCTCTAGAGGAAAGGAGACGTTCTTTTCGTGAATCGCTACTGAGGAAATTTAGAGAACCAGCATTTGAGGCTGATTGCAGTACAATTTTACTGCTTCCAACCTACATCTCGCGGAAATACCACACTGATAAGATAAGAGAGATTATGGCTCGTACAGAGGCATATAGGCAGTCATATTTCCCTCGTTTTGTTTGGGAGTGGAACAGGGAGAGAATATGCTAGCTGTGTTACGAGGTACCCTCCGCCACGCACCGTATGGTGGATTGCGGAGTATGTATGTACAGGGTGTTTCAAAAATGACCGGTATATTTGAAACGGCAATAAAAACTAAACGAGCAGCGATAGAAATACACCGTTTGTTGCAATATGCTTGGGACAACAGTACATTTTCCGGCGGACAAACTTTCGAAATTACAGTAGTTACAATTTTCAACAACAGATGGCGCTGCGGTCTGGGAAACTCTATAGTACGATATTTTCCACATATCCACCATGCGTAGCAATAATATGGCGTAGTCTCTGAATGAAATTACCCGAAACCTTTGACAACGTGTCTGGCGGAATGGCTTCACATGCAGATGAGATGTACTGCTTCAGCTGTTCAATTGTTTCTGGATTCTGGCGGTACACCTGGTCTTTCAAGTGTCCCCACAGAAAGAAGTCACAGGGGTTCATGTCTGGCGAATAGGGAGGCCAATCCACGCCACCTCCTGTATGTTTCGGATAGCCCAAAGCAATCACACGATCATCGAAATATTCATTCAGGAAATTAAAGACGTCGGCCGTGCGATGTGGCCGGGCACCATCTTGCATAAACCACGAAGTGTTCGCAGTGTCGTCTAAGGCAATTTGTACCGCCACAAATTCACGAAGAATGTCCAGATAGCGTGATGCAGTAATCGTTTCGGATCTGAAAAATGGGCCAATGATTCCTTTGGAAGAAATGGCGGCCCAGACCAGTACTTTTTGAGGATGCAGGGACGATGAGACTGCAACATGGGGCTTTTCGGTTCCCCATATGCGCCAGTTCTGTTTATTGACGAAGCCGTCCAGGTAAAAATAAGCTTCGTCAGTAAACCAAATGTTGCCCACATGCATATCGCCATCATCAATCCTTTTCACTATATCGTTAGCGAATGTCTCTCATGCAGCAATGGTAGCGGCGCTGAGGGGTTGCCGCGTTTGAATTTTGTATCGATAGAGGTGTAAACTCTGGCGCATGAGACGATACGTGGACGTTGGCGTCATTTGGACCACAGCTGCAACACGGTGAACGGAAACCCTAGGCCGCTATTGGATCACCTGCTGCACTAGCTGCGCGTTGCCCTTTGTGGTTGCCGTACGCGGTCGCCCTACCTTTCCTGCACGTTCATCCGTCACGTTCCCAGTCCATTGAAATTTTTCAAACAGATCCTTTATTGTATCGTTTTTCGGTCCTTTGGTTACATTAAACCTCCGTTGAAAACTTTGTCTTGTTGCAACAACACTGTGTTCTAGGCGGTGGAATTCCAACACCAGAAAAATCCTCTGTTCTAAGGAATAAACCATGTTGTCTACAGCACACTTGCACGTTGTGAAGAGCACACGCTTACAGCAGAAAGACGACGTACAGAATGGCGCACCCACAGACTGCGTTGTCTTCTATATCGTTCACATCACTTGCAGCGCCATCCGTTGTTGAAAATTGTAACTGCTGTAATTTCGAAAGTTTGTCCGCCTGAAAATGTACTTTTGTCCCAAGCATATTGCAACAAACGGTGTATTTCTATTGCTGCTCGTTTAGTTTTTATTGCCGTTTCAAATATACCGGTCATTTTTGAAACACCCTGTAAATGTAGATTGAAGATCGCCTGGTATGAGGCTATGACTCACTGCATCCCTCAGTGATCGTCGGAGACTGTGTCGTAAGACCAGAATGACTGCGAAGCAATTAGCAGCTTATCAACTTGTCCTCTCGTATGTTCCCATCTAATAGCTTTTTACGATACAACTGTACAAGCGTGGTGTGCGATTCATGTATAATTTTCAGGATGCTTTTTATTAATGTGTTTTCAGCACTTTTAATAACCTGAATATGTTCAAAAGATCTAAATTGCAATGATAGATATTGTAATAAATTTACAGTCAATGCTGAATACGGTCATTTAAAAAATTTACGGAAAAGAACTTGCCCATTTTAATAAAATATTTTGTTGGACAGCCACTTTTACCTTGAATTGCACTGTTAGTTCTCGTAGCCTGGTAGGGCTATGACTAACTTCGGCTTAAAATGTTAGCCCCAGAAGAACTCAAAAAAATAATCTATCCGACAAGTAAGTAAGCACCAATTAACGTCGACTATTTTGGAGTAGTCAGTTACGGTACACTAAAAGTATTTCGAAACCGCACCCACAGGATTCCCTACTTTAGAGACCTTAAAATAAAGGTTTGGACCTACCCTCATTGTAGCGGAGATGCAAATATTTTGCCCCATGCGGCTCAGTAGTATGCGTGTTTCAAAAGATGACATTCATTTGAAATATGGGGCATAAATTTATACATAGGAGTTTAAAACGAGAATCTGAACTTTAGTTTAATCATTTAACTTCACCTACGAAATATCTGTGCAGCAGGGAATGATAGGACAAAATTTATTGAACTTCTCTAAAAAAAAATTCTTTTAGTGTCATCATTACAATTCGACGTATTATGTAATGGAAACCATCGTTACAGGCATGATGTTTTATGATGAAACATAATTCGACCCGAGAACTGGTGAGTAAAGTAAGCAGATACAATCATTCCGCTGTCTTTCTCTTGCGCAGACATTTTCTAATCGTATATCAGGAGTTCGTTCTAACGTCACCCTAAACATAGGGATAAACAGAGAGTACGTAAAGGATATCCACGTCCAGTCGACAATGGAGCCACGGTGACTTCCTCACCCCTAGTACCTGAGATGTCTGCATGTGAAATGACGTATTTTTCACGATATAGTAATTTTAACTTTCAATCTCAGGCTTATTTGTCTGAGAGCATAGTATAAGTGACGCTCAAAATGAAAATTTCAGATATTCATTGTTATTTAGGAGGTAGAAGATGCAACAAGATTTTCTTGAAGCTTGATTCTGTTTATTCATTTTTTTCCGCGCTGTGCGGGGGGGGGGGGGGGGGGGGGGGATTCGTTGCTGAGAAGGGAGTGGTTAAGAGGAAACTATCATCGTCCCACGTCGAAATTTGCGAATAAGAAAAGCGATGAAGATTCGACTCCCACCTCGCCCAATTCAACGTAGCTCGAGCATTCACTCTGTATTTCGTAGGCCTACTGTTTGCAAAAGCAGTGACGTATGAGGCTATCAATCTCTCAAAAACAAAATGTCATAGACATTGAAATGGCCACATATAAATAAATATTGAAGTACAGTGCCTATTACTTCAGTAAACAGTGTAATTGAACACCATGCAGACGTCCTAATGGTCATTTACTATTATCTGAGCGTACGGTTTGTAGCGACATTTAACAGCTCAGAAATCAACAGCACCCAGCATCTTCTAATTCAGAAATGAAGTAAACGAAAGCGGGAAGAATCTATTCTCGTGTCGGATTGCGATAATACAGCCATGAAAATTTTAAAATTAAATCAGGGAAATAAGTACAGAGCTGAATATACCGTCGACGGTGAGGTTATTAGGGGCATCATAGCAGCTCGGACTGCACAAGGAGTCGAGGAAAAATTGACCGTGAGCTTTTTCGAGGAACCACCCGGGTACCATTTCAGGAAAAGACGGGGCAACAGAGCGGATGGCCGGGTGCCAGTCTAATGCCGTAACTACAGTAAACGTCTATCGACAGCATTCACTCCAAGTTAACTTTCTTGATATCAGCACATTGATAAAGTCTAAATACAGTCTATATTCCACGACATTTACGCACCAATGAGAACAGTTGAACAGTAGAAACGTAAAAAGGTCGTAAGTTCCAATTCTAACATTTCTCAGGGTAGAAAAAAACTGTCTTCTTCTGATTGAACATTCCTGATTACTGCCCATAAAATGAGTAGATTTTCTGATACCACAGACTTATACCGCCCACCACATTGTCACAAAAAGTAATGAATCAGATTAGTAAGTAAATACTTCATTCAGAATGTTCTAAGTGCCATTCCAGGATTCTGAGTAGTTCAGAGTGACAGTAACAAAGCTTTTAAAAGTTGTTTCTTGCAAAGAGGGAAACATGAACTGACTACTGTTAGTAATGAAATTTATTTACATAAACAGTGCCGTTACCTGTTTCTGAACGACAGGTCTATCTTCAGACGGCTGTAGTCGTTTATATTGCATTTATTGTTGTTTGCATTCGTCGTTGGCCGTTTTACCAACAACTAACGTAAACAACAGCATCTGTAATATAAACGAAATCGGCTGCATGAAGACGACCCGGTCAGTTCGAAATCGATAACGGGGCTATTTGTGTAAATAGACAGCATTATTATCAGTAGCTGGTAACTGCTTTCTTTTTTGCCAGATTCAACGCGTACTTTGTACACAGTTGCAATCTCAGTAAAGTCAAGTTTCGATAAATAGCAGGAAAGAAGTACTTGTTCCAACTGCAATTAATACTGAGGCACTATGTTTTATCTGTGATAATAGACGTACAGAAATACAGCATTAGCTTTTAATTAATTGAACTGTCATCAGAAAAAATTCACTTCTCATATTTATTAAATTTCGGGACTCCAGAGGGAAGTACAGCTTGGCGGTAGGACTACGTGTCATGTACCAAGGCAGGTCTTAAAGACTACCTCCACTGTTTGGCCCCTGAATAAAACCCAGTACTGAAAGCCAACAGCACCGAAGACGCGTTTTGTGAAACTATTTCACATAGAAGCTTTTCCATGAACACTCTTCAATTAACAGTTCTTTGCTCCTTGTTACTGACTACCGAAAAGATTTTACCAAAACTAAATAAAATTGTAACTTAAATTTGAAATCAGATATTCGTGGTTCCTGTGGATACAATTAAATATATACTAGTACATCTAATTCTAAACTAGTATCGCATGACGTTATTTGTTTGTTTACAAATTTTCCCCCCGATGACTGTATAAACAGATCTTAGTAAGTTTCTTCCAATGTTATTACATTAATTGTCAAAAAGCAACTCTTCGTAAAATGAATTTTTTCCAGTTATAGAACACACCTTATTAGCAGTTTGATAACGCAGCTATGGATTCTCTTCTTAGCCCTGCAGTTTTTGAAATTTTAATGGGCATTTTCGAACAAGTTTTCTTACAGAAAAGGCCACTAAGTTATTAAATTAAATTTAGAATCATTTATGTAGATCATGCGTTGTTTTTACGGGCTAGTATTAAAGGACAATTAAGCGCAACCGTAAAGCATTTAAACTAAACAAAAGAAAATCCAGTTTACGATGGAGCTCGGAGGCTCTTGTGTATTCTTGTACATTAATACACACTTTTCACAAAGCGCCTCTTAGTATTTGCAGAAAAACAACATCTGACAGTATAAAACAACGAACATACGATGGTGTATCACTCCATAATGGTTGCATTATCAGAACACGCTTTTCAGTCAGAATTGCAGATCATCAAACTATTTGTTCTTAATAATGGCTGCAGTTCTCATCTGGTTGGTAATATTGTACGAAAAAAAGGAATACGTAAATCTGCACGATGGCCAACAAGAACCTGTCTGTGCCATTTGTCTCGCAACCCCAGACATGCGTTTCACAATAAAAACAACATAGCAAAATTTTAAGCCTCACAACGAAGCATTTGGCCTGTAGTGGTGTGTATACTATCAGCTGCAAGCGATATTGAGAAATATATATTGTAATGTTGCTTAAAATCCGTCTTGATTGCAAACAATTTTTTATTATTCATTTTTTGCAATCAAGACGGATTTTAAGCAACATTATAAAATCACTGATTGCTGTTATCCCATAAGACATTATGTCTGTTTTTGCAAAATATATATTGGTCAGTCAGTCAGAGCTGTTGGAGTACGGTTATTGGAACGTGAGATTAGCTAGGGACCAGTAAAGACAGATTTTACTTTTATGGAACGTTTTTAACAGAAAACCACACTTATAGTATCTTTTGCGTCATTTTAAATACATTACGATTCGCAAAAAGAATGGCATTACTAGAAACACATGAAATCAATAAACATATTCTAAATGGCGGCTTAGTTTTAAAAGACACAATACGATTTACTTTTTATCCTCTGTTATAAGAAGTTTCAGACGTGTCTCGCGTAACTACGGCCGTCGTAATTTAATATATATATATTATTATTGTGATTATTATTATTTGATTGTTGCCGACTTACGTGGTGGGCCTTAATAAAAATGATATTTCATTTAAATTTTGATTTTACGATTAAATGCGTTCCTGAAGTTCTCCTTTTTAACAATATTAATTTCAAATTATTCGTTACGTTAATGAATATTAGACTCGCTGCATTTTACAAACATGAGCATACAAGCTGAACAACGTAATAAACTTTGCATATTAATATCCTCGGCTTGTCAGTTCGCCTTAAAGCACAAGATCTTTAGTTATTAGTTACAATTGCGGCCCACACACGCGCGAGAGTTTTCTTACCTCCGTTAACCATTGTATTGTAGTCAGAGTGCTGGCTCTGGGTCTCGGCTATGGTACTGAAAATAAGAATCTTAAAGCTAAGTATTTTCTGCAACGTCGGGCGGCTGTGGAGAAAAATTAATATTATGCTAATAGCGGGCGAGTTTTCAGCTTCCGCTAATTTTTTTTATAAGTTAATATCGCGACGTAATGGCGTCGTTGGCTGCATCGGCCGCTGCAATTGTTGAGCTGTAAATTACTTGAATGCAGGTTAATTCAAGGAAGGCGGACATGAAATCGGGATCACCTCTTACAAATTAAAAGTGCACAATAATATTAAATCAGTATATTATATGCTTAACTCATACAAATATGCTTACATTTGTCAGCACACGCAAGATGTCCGTCGACACACAAGAAAAACAGGAGAAGAAGTAATAAAGACGACTAAAAAATTAACAAAAGAGTGTATCTTGTCATAAATTATTTCTTTGCATTTGAAACTTGGACAGAGAAATTCTTATGTTACGGCTACATGAAAAAAAAAATCTCTTACAAATTATGAATGTCTTCTTTATAAATATTGTCTTTTCGTAATATGACACTGGGGACGCTATATTGCCCCCCGAAATGTTTATGTCATAAAAAATGTTCATGTTTTTTGACATAAATATTTCCTCTTTCATGTCCACAGTGTCCACACGCAGATTTTTCTTTCACAGTTTACATATGTCACATCGTATATTTACACAGTAGTAATTACTGAGTTGTGTTGCACACAAAGTGTAATACAGATGAAGTTCAAGGTGTACAACCACGAGTTAGTCCGGAATATTTGAAGTCCCAGGGGTGTCAACTGTTCGCTCCCCATTTGGCGCGGCCGTAGGGAAACCTGGGGAAAACCTCGGCGGAGCGACAGACTAACTGCTTTGGTCACTTTCACTTAATTGTTTCTGGAATGTCATTGGGGTACAGGATGTGCATACAAATATTTTTGTTGCACTATGCAAAAAATGAGGACATTATAACACTTGATTGCGGTGTCGTTGATGATCTACGCCGCGACGTTTGGCTCGTGACGACGTCGGTTGGTGTGTTCGGTGCTCGGCGTCCGCGGCGGCTGCGGAGAGGTCAAAGCCCGCCCGACGCCAGCGTGTCTGTCGCCGTCGCGGAACGTCAGAATCAGCTGATCGGCTGCACGGTTGGCGATGCGCTTCTGTCTCGCCCAGGCGTGGCGGAGTGGGATGATATTCGCCCCCCGCTCTTGTTGGCAGGAGTCAAGTCTGCTACGCATCTCCGACGTAGTACATGAAACATACACACAACCAACGTAATATTTGTTTCCCGCTGCAGATGGTTACGCTAGTGGGAAAGAAGAATTTTATTAGTGCGGCAGTTGTTGTTAAGTTTTCGCCAGTTTCCGAGTGTCAAGCTAGCACTGTCTTGCAGAATACGTGACATGGATCTTCTCCCGTGAATGAAGTTTTGATGCGCCACTGTTTCCATTACACGTCAGGTTTTGTCTTGATACAATTATTTATGTTTTCGCCGCACTCGCAGGCACTGGTGAGTGTCCCAATACGAGCTTAGCACAAACATTCGCCGTTTCTGCGGTCGCTGTCTTGCAACAGTCCACGCATCGCATTCCAGTCTCGCATTGTTGTACTCACTGAAATTACAGCCTGTCCCAAAAATATTTACTGTGTGTTCACTACACGTTAACAGTTCACATTTATAAGCAAATTCACAGTTTTTCGTGCGTAATATTGGCGTTTGGCGTCTTTACCGCTGTTGAACGTTCAATACTAGCACTTCACTGTCCGTATCACAGTTTCACCTTCACAGTTTTTCACACTGCTTAAAGTAGCTGTTTCGATTAGTTCACCAACACTAGTGTATTTCATTCAGTCTGAACTGGATTTTGGCTCGTGCTGGATTTTACCAGTCTCTCGCACTAATTATCTCTTTTCATTTTCCACTTAGAGTCGTACTTGCCTTCAGATTTTTTTGACTATACAATTGTATTTCCGTCTCATCTGAGGTAAGTCCCCATGTCATGTCTGCCCACTCATTGCGTACTTGCCCTCCAGAGCCAGGCTCGACTTTACAAAACTTTGCCTCTCGCATTATTGTACACATTTTATCATCTAGGCCTAGCGTGCAAGTTCCTAGATTAACGTTAGATTTGTGACTTTTGTTTACACTACAAATTCGTGCAAATCTCTGCCTTAGCAGATGGCAATATATTTTAACAGTGCTTAGCGGTAGTCGCGTTTACTGATTTGCTTTGTACCTTGTCCACAACACATGAGGTACCTTGGGTGATGTACACCCTGCACTGATATTGTTAAGTAAATTATGCTTGAGCATATTTCAAGATCGGTATAGACATAAATACATGGAACAACATATACACTATAATATTGAATTTCATAAGTTGCGTTACTACTACAGTTCAAAAATATCCATGACACACTAATGAAAAATTCTTTCATCATTACATGCTGTTGAATTTTTTTTTAAAGCATTTTTCAACATGAAATTTTTAAAATATTCTTAAATCTACGTTCATTTTTTTTTCAAAATGCAATTGCTTAAAAATACTATTATTCCTTAACATCTACAAAATTGAATCGCACTAATCCTGTGCACCTCATTGCCTTTTAATGTTACACTAAAATCTGAAAATTTGCACACAGATAAAATACACTCTAAACTTAACCTATTATTCACATATGTAAAAGTTGCTCTACTGAGCGAACGTCTTTAAGTCTTTGTAAGTATTTTCCTTGTTTCCTTCGTAATTGCCTCCTTATTTGACCACAGGATGGTGTAGTTTGCGTGACAGAAAGTATCGTGAGGTACCACTTCGATGTCGTAGGTGTAGCCCTCGATAACACCGGGTTTTTCCGAAAACACATTCTCATAATCTGTAAGTAGCTGAGTCAATTCGTTTTGTTGTGCTTCAGTCAAATGTTCTGACTCCCTAACTTTCATGGCTATCAGTTTCCTTTTTTCCTCTTTATCTTCAGTAATAAATTCTTTATAATATGCTTGTCTTGTACTTAAGTCAGAATATAAATTCATTACCTGTATTCCTTCGAATCTCGACTGAAAGTTACGGCAATATTTACCGTGCACTTCCCGTGTCCTCAACAATGGCAAAATTACACGTCTGTCCTCATTCATAAGGCTTACTTCCCCGCACAAGAGGTCGATCTTTGCGTCCCTCTGGCGTAAAAATTCCATCCCCAGGATGCAAGCAACACCTAATCCCTTAACTACTAGGAACGAGCTTTTCATTGCTTCATTTCCTACCGTAAACTCGACTTGCACCTGGTGCTTTACGATATGAGATTGGGCACTTATTGCACCTGTTACACGACAATTCTTCACTGGCAATACTGGTATTTTATTATTTTGACTCAAGTACTTGTAAAAATTTGCGCTCATGACATTGGTTGACGCACCGGTATCGACTATTATGTGTATTGGTGCTCCATACATATCTGCTTGCAATATAGCCTGCACAACACTTTTGTCGGTTCGGTTGCATTTCTGCGGTATGTCTACAAGTTCCTTTTCTATTTTTGTTCCTTCATTGTATCTCAGCATGCAAAGTTTATGGCTGTCATCCGTGAATTTGCCCTCACTACACCATCCTGCAGCCAACAACGGAGAGCGTATTGTGGCTGTCTTTAGTTTAACGGATGAGCATTAGTGGGTTGACAGTTGTCTGTCACTTCCACTAACCTCACATTGTGGTTCTGGTTGTTGTTGTTGTTGCTGTTGGGTTGGCCACCCTGCCTCCCCGATGGTGTATTTTGATATTGTGTATGGCTCTGGTTTTGCGGTGGTCGGTTATAACTTCCTGACATGCTCTGTGATGGACCTGGGTTGGCGTTCCATTGTGGCGCTGTGTTTTGTTGCCACTGTGGTGTCGGTTCATTACAACCACGCCACTGGTTTCGATTATTCCGCCTTTGCGGATTGCCGTTACCATTATATCCATTACTCATGCGTCCATCATGATGTCTCTTTCGATTTTGACGATTATAACCGTTGCCGTTATAACCATTGCCACTGTTTGTGCCTCGATTCTGTTGCCGGTGCTCTTGCTTACTCCCGTTGTTACTACCGTTACTGTGGCTGCTATTGTAATCGGCTTTTTGTTGATTACAGCCTGCATAGTTCCACTTGTTTTCGGTTTTCGTATCTTCGATCAATAAGTCAACAGAATCCACTATTTCCATGAATTGTTCTATATCGTATTCCGGCACATTGATGAAATATCTTTTAATTTCACTGGGCAACTTCATTTTTATTAATCTGATTATGTCACGATCGGACATTGGCTCGTCCCAGTACCTGGTTTTGTTTATATACTTTTCGAAATATTTGCGTAACGTTCCCATCTTAGGATTGTACATTTCTGGACTGTACAACTCCTTTCGTAGTCTTTCTTGGACGCTATCGGACCAGAATTTTTGCAAGAATGCACCTTCGAACTGTTGCATCGTTAGACATTTTTCGGACACGTCGGTGGCCCACAGTGCCGCGTCACCTTGAATAAAGGAGACCACGAACTGCATTCTTTGTCTGTCCGTCCATGTCCTGGGAAACACATTCCTGAAGCTCTTAATAAATACAACAGGGTGGACATTTCGTTTTTCGCTATTGAATGGTTGGAATGTCCTGTGTTTTATTATATTGTCCTCTTTTTTGCACGTCTGATTGCTACATTCTGGGACATTCATCACTTCGTGATGTGCGCTGCACGGTATCGCATGTTGTTCGTGCTCATAATTCGCATTAGGTTGCGGTTGCGCACTCGCACCCTGCCTACCGTCAGCGTTATTATAGTAATCAGTGCGCGGAGTCGGATTCATGATCTGTCCGCCACTGTTTACATTGCTTTCCAACGCAGACAGTCTTCGCGCGACCTCCTGTTGCCAATTTGGCAACTCCGCTGTCACACGGGACTTGATCTGTGCTATTTCGGCATGTAGTGCGGCAGCGCTAGCGTCAGTATTTACACTCGCGGCCGCAGTCGCTTGTTCTACAGCTGTTTTCACGTCGCTTTCAATCTTTGCAGATATCTCGCGATCCTTTACTTCTAGCCATTCATTTAATTCTTTTTCTACTTTTTGAGCTTGCACTTCCAAATATGCGTCAATACTTTTCCGTGCATCTATCTCCACATTATCTACGCGGTTGGTTAAAGTCTGGACATTATCTTCAAGCCTAGCCTGCGATATCTGTAGTTTTTGCATCTCGCCGGCCAAGCTTTGCACAAGATCGGGTATTTCTTTGCACGCGTCCCGCATCTCGGCAAGTTCGCTTTGGATACTGTCTAGTTTTGCTTCACTGCGCTGCTCTTGCTCAATGAGCTTTTGCATTAATTTTTTCTCCTGCTCATGCATCATCTGAGCCAGTTTTTCGTCTCTTTGTTTTTCCCTCTGTTCTAACATTCTTTCTTTTTCCCTATCTCTTTCTTCTAACCTGCGCAGAAATTCTGCAAATGGGTCTGCAATCGGTGAGCATACTGGTGTCCCGCTTAATCTAGCACTCGATTGGCCCCCGTGCCCAGGCAGTGGAGTTGTTACTCTATTCCCATTCTCCTCGCCCCCCGCTCCGGAAATTATGTTATCCGAGGCGGTGGCTTGGGATTCGTTTACGTATTGCAAATGATCCTCACTTTCCATATTAACAGAATTTTGTTCTTCTGGTACGGATGCTTTAGGTTGCCCTATCTTACCCATACTAAATTCACTTTAAGCCACTGACAAATCTTTAACACTGATACACACAAAATTAATTATCCCCTCCAAAAATAAACATATAAATAAACAAAACACCGAAGGTATCTCATGTGCACATGGGTTCGATATTCCGCACAGAGCTACACAGGATGCTTGCACAATAGGCCTTACCTTACTTATTTTTCTTTCTCGCAATCCTTTTTCTTTTCTACTCTTTTTCCTCTCCAGATCTCCTCAGGGTGTGGTTTTGTTGTTGTACATGTAAAAGAAATCATACAAGCATTAATATTTTACAACAATTAGACACATACATAATTACATTCAGTACAATAGAATCATATTAATCGGGCCCCAAAGTTGCGGCGCCAATCTCGCGTAACTACGGCCGTCGTAATTTAATATATATATTATTATTGTGATTATTATTATTTGATTGTTGCCGACTTACGTGGTGGGCCTTAATAAAAATGATATTTCATTTAAATTTTGATTTTACGATTAAATGCGTTCCTGAAGTTCTCCTTTTTAACAATATTAATTTCAAATTATTCGTTACGTTAATGAATATTAGACTCGCTGCATTTTACAAACATGAGCATACAAGCTGAACAACGTAATAAACTTTGCATATTAATATCCTCGGCTTGTCAGTTCGCCTTAAAGCACAAGATCTTTAGTTATTAGTTACAATTGCGGCCCACACACGCGCGAGAGTTTTCTTACCTCCGTTAACCATTGTATTGTAGTCAGAGTGCTGGCTCTGGGTCTCGGCTATGGTACTGAAAATAAGAATCTTAAAGCTAAGTATTTTCTGCAACGTCGGGCGGCTGTGGAGAAAAATTAATATTATGCTAATAGCGGGCGAGTTTTCAGCTTCCGCTAATTTTTTTTATAAGTTAATATCGCGACGTAATGGCGTCGTTGGCTGCATCGGCCGCTGCAATTGTTGAGCTGTAAATTACTTGAATGCAGGTTAATTCAAGGAAGGCGGACATGAAATCGGGATCACCTCTTACAAATTAAAAGTGCACAATAATATTAAATCAGTATATTATATGCTTAACTCATACAAATATGCTTACATTTGTCAGCACACGCAAGATGTCCGTCGACACACAAGAAAAACAGGAGAAGAAGTAATAAAGACGACTAAAAAATTAACAAAAGAGTGTATCTTGTCATAAATTATTTCTTTGCATTTGAAACTTGGACAGAGAAATTCTTATGTTACGGCTACATGAAAAAAAAAATCTCTTACAAATTATGAATGTCTTCTTTATAAATATTGTCTTTTCGTAATATGACACTGGGGACGCTATACGTGCTAAATTTAAGTTACAATAAGAAATTTAGCTGTATTTCACATTTTTCTTATATGTAAGGATTATCGTACAATATACAGAAAGTAATACTTGCCTTGGTACAAAATACGTACATTAAGATTCTGTGTGTCTTCTGTATCTGTATCAGTATACGATGCATGTCATTTCCTCTGTGGTTGCAACAATTAGTTATCATTAGACGATGACAGAAAGCTGATTCGCTACCAAATAAATAGAATTAGAAAACCTCCGGGGAACTGCTTCCTTTTTCATTAGAGCAGTCATATTCTGCCAAGCAACGATGGAGAATTTAGTTACAGTCATCAGTTCATAACTTCATGAAGTGTACAGTTGCGCTGAAGCAAGTGTATACGTTTATTCTGGCGTCCAATGCGCTACTCGTTCTGCAATAACTTAGTTGCTAGTTCTACATCTGAGATCTCAACCAGTTATCCAGAGCCACTTATTATAGCAAGTAGTCATTGGTTGTACTACTGATACCGGCGATTCTTAATTTTAATAATAAACAGTCTCAGTTGCACGTTTACCTAGAATTTACCTACGTTTCAGTCGGGATAACCCAACCTTCTTCAGAATAACAGTATCTATCGTTTGTCCATAGAGGACATCGTCAAGCTAAAACTACAAATCCATAAATTATCGTCAGACTGTAAAACCTATCTGGCACTGCCTCGGCCGCACTTCGCGACCGCGATGCGGCAGCCACGAGTGCTGTACTGGAACTGACCGTAGCGTCATCAGGCCCGCCTAGGCGGACACAATACCTTGCGCCTGTGCATAAACTGTTTGCTAGTTACTTGTTGGGACAAGATGTGAACATAACTCCCGACCCTGAATTTACTAGTAAAGTGAAATAAAAGGTATAGCTGAGGAAAAGGGCATATATGTTAGCCTCTACATCACGTACTTAGTTCGACTGTCTTAACATTTATGAAGTATTCATTGGTCATGATATGAGGAAGACATCGTGTGCTTACAAGGTATGGCCTATCTAGGAAAACGTTTGTGCATCAGCATAAAGTTTAATCACCTAAAAAGAACTTGGGAATGGGAACGATAATATAAAGCCCACATCGTCACTGTTACGACTAGGTGTAGAAATTTTTTTAAGACGTATTTATTAAGCACTTGCTTAGCTATGGTTACAATGCATGAACATCCTATTGACTTAGCACACAAATGGTCATGATTGAAATTATCAACAGGTCTATAACTAATCTGTAACATCCGACAATATGGGCCATATAAATTAGATGGCCATTATTCAAAATTAGTATATTTGACCTGAAATGCTCTAGAATCAAGTCAAAAACTAATGCACGTGCCTGATTGAGCTTCTTGGCGAAGTTATGGTTATGAGTTATAGAAAACACTATAGTTATTGCGCTTGCTTGTGAAATAGTAGTGAATTTAGGTACATTTTTCGCCATCTGACTCATTTTTGTTTGACTGCCCCATACAGATTAGATTACGCAGACGCCCTATAACACTTTCCTGGGGAATTCGATGTATCATTTCGGATTTAGTCGATGGCTTCCTGTCACTTGCAACCATCTGAAAGCAAATCTACACCGGTTCTAGCATCCCTCCCCTGCAGACATTTACTATCCAGATTGTGCTTTTTAGTGAGGTGGCGTATATTTACCAGTACTTCACCTCGAGCACATTGTAACTCATGCTTCGTCGATTCTGTGTCCACGCCTTGTCATTATATGTCGCGCAGTGCTTCGTTCTGACACCCGCCTGCTGCAGCCGTGCTAGCGACTCGCCACCCTGAGTGCTGCGCCCTTATCTCCTGTCGTAATCCCGTTACCTGCAGTGACTGCCACCCGTCCGACGCGATACCTGGAATTTCTGACAGCGGCTGCCGGTCTCGCATTTGCTCAATACTGCAAAAGATGTAACTCTTCAGGCTTTCCCGGCAATCTAATGACATCTTGGGTTGTCGGGTGTTCTGCCGGATATCAGCGTCGTACTTGCACGATATTTCGGTCACGTAGCTCGTGACCTTCATCAGGTGCGACCTGAGTCTCAGGTCGCACCTGATGAAGGTCACGAGCTACGTGACCGAAATATCGTGCAAGTACGACGCTGATATCGGGCAGAACACCCGACAACCCAAGATGTCACTGCAAAAGGTTTCTAAACGACGAGACAAAATATATATAGTAGAAGTAATAATTTAATTTTTACAACTCCAACGCACGTCATTCATGTACTACTCATGAGGGCAATATATAGTATCTCATGACCTGTAGGGAGCGGTGGCCATCCATGTCGTAGCATGCAGCAGGAAGTATGGATGTAAGCTGAGGGTTTGACGTCCCATCGACCACTACGTCATCCGTTAGCATTTGAGAAAAATGAAGACGGCAGTAGTTTCTGTAAACTTCGAAGCAACCATACCGGCATTTACCTTCAGCCATTTAGGGAAACCATTGAAAACGTATATGCGAATCTGTAAAAGGAGATTTGAGAGTCCATATCCTGGTATTCGACAGAGCAACCTTGTTCGGTTCTAAAACCCAAAGCGTTGTACGATGGCCGAAATATACAGAACGTGTGTTATATCAATCTAATCAATAACGAAAAAGAAACATGATCTTTTAGCGGCTACTTTGTTGGATACATGTAATCAGACCTGTACATAGATTCTGGTAAAATTTATTAGTTATATAGCTCCATACAGTGCGCTTGCCCACAGAACCATCAATTACCATCTGTAATACGGATTCCGTATAACCTGTGTCCATATGGTACATATCTCGACGCCGTATTTAATGGCTTATAACTCTGGTTGCTCGAATTTCCAATCCATTATGCAATGCTAATAACTCAGTCCCCATTCTTTCACGGTGGGCTGCGCAGTGTTTGTTGCTTTTACACAGTATTCGAAACAAACGCTATAAACGCCGTCCATTTGCTGACACAGAACAGCAACCGAGGGGGCTTAGTGGATTCGAATTTGAGAGGACGGAGGTCGAAATATCAATCTGGCCATCCACTTTCAGGTTTTCTGTGATTTTCGTGGGGCGCTTAAAGCGAGGGTTGGAATGTTTCTTTTGGACATTTTACTCCGCCTGTGACGTCATCATCAATTGAACGTTAAAGCTTGAGTTTATTTTATTTATTTATTTATTTATTTATTTTGAGGATGGCCAATTTGCGATCCTGAATCATCTTTCAGTCCTTTTCCTTCACACAGTAATTCATCAATAGGTGCTCTATCTAGGTGTTAAATAATAAATGCGTGCAAAGAACTTGTGTATACAGAGTGTGCCAGGAGGAATGTCCATATTCAGGGATATCTCAGGAACGATTATTCGAAGAAAAAAAAATCTAGTAAACACGGGCTGAAGAATGCGTTCCTTAGGAGTTAGCCTTATGAGTACTCGTTCATTTTTCGGTGCTGTGAAACATATCTCTTCTACGAAACTAGGTCATACGTTTTAAGGCATGCGTTTTAGAGCTCGTATTTACTAGTCGATATTTTCTTGGTTTCGTCCATACCAACTTCTCCCAAAATTGAGAAAGCAAGGACTTACAGTGAAAGGCTTCTGTTTAAGAGTATAGAAGATGAACAAATACTCATAACTCCGAAAGTATGCATTTTTCAGCCCATGTTTACTAGACTTTTTTGCTTCGAGTGATCGTTCGCCTGAATACTGACCACTTCTCATGAGACGGCCTGTACGTGCATATCGAAAACATAAGTTCTGTATTCGTTTTCCCCTCTATTTTTGTGTTGTATCCACAACTTCAGAGTATGCTTTTGTTTGGTGTGTGCCCTTCTCTCAGTAAACGTGCGGACAGCACCAGGAGGTCCACCTCTCCACACTCTGGACGCCGCCACACCGCAGCAGCACGCCCGTGCCGCGGTCCCTGAGGCCAGGCCGTCCTGCCACTTACGCTTCAGTGAGGTTATACCGGAAGACTGCTTGAAAGACTCGAAGGGAAAAAAGAAATTGGCGACTATAAAAACGCATATTCTAAATGTTTTTCTTTTAGTGGTTAATGGAGCAGCTATAAGGGCTATAGACGTGCACGCAGCGACGCGTGCCCACACGCGTGCGTAGCCGCCGCCCCCGCGGGACGCTGGCCGGCCTGTTGTGTGGAGACAGGCGGTCGGCCACAGCCAGAACGCCTCCACAGCCGAGTCGCCGGCTGAGCTGCTTAACCAGCGGGGCTCGGACGAGCTGTTAGTCAGTCTTCCAGAACGGCGAGTCTCGACAAGTGCGTAATTAATTGCGGCAAAAGTGACAGACACAGTGGTAGCGAGTTGGCGTAGCGTTAGTGTTATTGTAAACGGTATTTGCGAATAAAGGGTGAAGTTAGTCACTCCGTGTTCACTTATTTCTGCTCCTCACGCACCCAATGCCTACATTCTCCATAGAGTAGCACATGGGGTCCCCAGTCGAGGATAGCCCATTATAAAAGTCATTTCTCGGGCCCTTAGCTGATGATAACCATTGTAGATGTCATTGCGAATAATACAGCGAGCGCGGAAACTATAAAATAAGAAGCAGTAAGCATTCAACTGGCCCTATCTATGTCAAAAGTAGCGAAGAGTTATTGTACGTCTGCGTTTCTGGTACACACCTGGAAATTGAAATAAGAACAACGTGAATTCATTGTCCCAGGAAGGGGAAACTTTATTGACACATTCCTGGGGTCAGATACATCACATGATCACACTGACAGAACCACAGGCACATAGACACAGGCAACAGAGCATGCACAATGTCGGCACTACTACAGTGTATATCCACCTTTCGCAGCAATGCAGGCTGCTATTCTCCCATGGAGACGATCGTAGAGATGCTGGATGTAGACCTGTGGAACGGCTTGCCATGCCATTTCCACCTGGCGCCTCAGATCGACCAGCGTTCGTGCTGGACGTGCAGACCGCGTGAGACGACGCTTCATCCAGTCCCAAACATGCTCAATGGGGGACAGATCCGGAGATCTTGCTGGCCAGTGTAGTTGACTTACACCTTCTAGAGCACGTTGGGTGGCACGGGATACATGCGGACGTGCATTGTCCTGTTGGAACAGCAAGTTCACTTGCCGGTCTAGGAATGGTAGAACGATGGGTTCGATGACGGTTTGGATGTACCGTGCACTATTCAGTGTCCCCTCGACGATCACCAGTGGTGTACGGCCAGTGTAGGAGATCGCTCCCCACACCATGATGCCGGGTGTTGGCCCTGTGTGCCTCGGTCGTATGCAGTCCTGATTGTGGCGCTCACCTGCACGGCGCCAAACACGCATACGACCATCATTGGCACCAAGGCAGAAGCGACTCTCATCGCTGAAGACGACACGTCTCCATTCGTCCCTCCATTCACGCCTGTCGCGACACCACTGGAGGCGGGCTGCACGATGTTGGGGCGTGAGCGGAAGACGGCCTAACGGTGTGCGGGACCGTAGCCCAGCTTCATGGAGACGGTTGCGAATGGTCCTCGCCGATACCCCAGGAGCAACAGTGTCCCTAACTTGCTGGGAAGTGGCGGTGCGGTCCCCTACGGCACTGCGTAGGATCCTACGGTCTTGGCGTGCATCCGTGCGTCGCTGCGGTCCGGTCCCAGGTCGACGGGCACGTGCACCTTCCGTCGACCACTGGCGACAACATCGATGTACTGTGGAGACCTCACGCCCCACGTGTTGAGCAATTCGGCGGTACGTCCACCCGTGCTCCCGCATGCCCACTATACGCCCTCGCTCAAAGTCCGTCAACTGCACATACGGTTCACGTCCACGCTGTCGCGGCATGCTACCAGTGTTAAAGACTGCGATGGAGCTCCGTATGCCACGGCAAACTGCCTGACACTGACGGCGGCGGTGCACAAATGCTGCGCAGCTAGCGCCATTCGACGGCCAACACCGTGGTTCCTGGTGTGTCCGCTGTGCCGTGCGTGTGATCATTGCTTGTACAGCCCTCTCGCAGTGTCCGGAGCAAGTATGGTGGGTCTGGCACACCGGTGTCAATGTGTTCTTTTTTCCATTTCCAGGAGTGTACAATGCAGTACTAAAAGCCAGTATATCCTTTAATGCATAACTGGATGATTCTTATTACCGGACTTCATTTATATTCTTAAAAGAAGAATTTGACATGCTTTTCACTTCCTCGAATCAAGTTTGTGCAAATGTTTTCACAGAAAAGAAACATCTAAGCAAAACCATATCATGTCAGTTCCACCACACTGTTCAGTCCTGTGTATTTAGTAGCCATTCTTCAATAAACCAGCCACAAAAATTGAATTTGGAAACTAATAACCAGGCCGTTTGAGAGGGTCCTCACTTTCCGAGAATTCTCGTTGCTGTTGCGTGTCTCCTCGTGTATTTTAGAGATGGACGTCACCGACCTCACCTGAAAATTAATACAGGAATCTTAGTTACTTAGCAGTACGTGTCAGGTAATATGTTGGTGTGAAAAATCGTTTTCTCAATAAAAGCTTCAAAATTTACTATCGAAGAATAGCTCAATTTTTAGCAATCACATACGGTTTCTTGTTCGTCTAATGATCCGTATCTAAAGACTGTAAAGTTGTACGGGTCGCACTAATACAAAAGAAATGAAATAGAAGTAATCCGCTGAATTATTGACCCATAACACTCACATCGATTTGCCTTTGGATTATGATACTACCTTGTTTGAACATTATGAAATAACTAGCAGAAAAAGGCCTATTGACAAGTAACAAGCAAAAATTCAGAAATTTTATTCTTACCAAACACAGCTGGTTCTTTATTAGCACAAAGTTATGAAATCTATCGATAGGAGCTCTTAAGTTAAATATCTGATTCTATGTTTCTAGAAGGCTTTTGAGGTCGTTCTTCACAAGCGGTTTCTGTTTAGAAGACGTGTCCATGCAGTATCGCCTCAGCTGTCCGACAGAATTCGTGCTTTCTTTTTAGAAAGGTAATAGTTTGAACTAACAGACGCGAAATCCTCCTGTTAAACCAAATTTATGCCTGAGGTTACGCGCGTTATAGTTCTCTACTGTTCTTACGCTATATGGACGATTTTGGAGACAATCTAAGCTACTCTCTTGTTTTCAGAAGATGCTCTTGCTTATAGACTGATAAAGTCAACAGACGATTAAAAATACTTTTAATATCGCTAATACAAGATACCTACACTGTGCGAGAAGTAGCAACTGACTCTAAACAATAAAAAGTGTGAGGTCTGTAGTGCTAATTTTTTTTTTTTTTTTTGTGCTGTACGAATGATTACTTTGCCGTCTACAAGATACATGGCAAAGTACAATAATGTTTTATCTCAGTAATAGTTATTTCATATAAAACTAAAGAGTTAAGAACTGCTTATCAAAGGAAGGTCACAATGAGTAAAGCAACAGAAGCGTTCTAGATAAATGGCATTTATCGAGTAGAATGCCACCTATTCACAGTAGAAGATTTCCTACCTTCTAGTCTTACAGACCAGAGTGACAGTTTTGATGATGTTATTGCATGTCCATGCTTGGGGTTGGTGGCTTGAGGGACTTAATTACTAGTTGACGGTTGGAGACGCAACATCGCGGTTACAGGTAGTCTGCGAAAAGCAATTTATAGATGTTGGCCACTGATGAATAGTGTAAACGATTAGCGTTAACCCCCTTAGCGACATTTAAGACGTTAAGATGGTGTACTGAAGCACCGTAACTCGGAACCATATAATTAATAATATCGTAAGGCCGTCTGTAAGTGTTCCTTTTTATTGTATATGTTTTATCGAAGCACCCACAGCTGTGGCTGGATCTCTCCAGAGCCAAAATTCACAGTCGTCTACAAATGAACCACAACCATGACCAAGTACCTACGTTTCCCCGAAAAGAAACTGTAAGTGGGCTGTTTAGGTTCTTATATGTAGGCTGTTTAGGTTCTTATATTGGTAACGCCGCCGCCACGTAGCGCTCTCTGTATGAAAATCACTGGCTGTGCTGTGTGCAGTCTGTGGCTAGTTTGCATTGTTGTCTGCCATTGTAGTGTTGGGCAGCTGGATGTGAACAGCGCGTAGCGTTGCGCAGTTGGAGGTGAGCCGCCAGCAGTGGTGGATGTGGGGAGAGAGATGGCGGAGTTTTGAAATTTATAATACTGGATGGCATGAACTGCTATATATATTATGATTATTAAGGTAAATATATTGTTTGTTCTCTATTAAAATCTTTCATTTGCTAACTATGCCTATCAGTAGTTAGTGCCTTCAGTAGTTTGAATCTTTTATTTAGCTGGCAGTTGTGGCGCTCGCCGTATTGCAGTAGTTCGAGTAACGAAGATTTTTGTGAGGTAAGTGATTTGTGAAAGGTATAGCTTAATGTTAGTCAGGGCCATTTTTTGTAGGGATTTCTGAAAGTCAGTTTGCGTTGCGCTAAAAATATTGTGTGTCAGTTTAAGCACAGTCTTGTATAATTTTTCAAAGTGGACGTTTCAAAACAATTCCTTTGCTAGAGGAAAACATTGTCAGGAAAGAGAGAAGAAAGGGGAGAAGTGGGAAATAGTATATGGGACTCCATTCAAGAAGCAACAGATAAATAAACTAAAGAGGAAACAGATTCTAGTCAAGCAAAGGAAAAGAAAAGGAAGCAAAATTTAAATACGTCGACAGAAAGAAGGCATCATTTTCGCTGTCCAGACTTCTCTGAAAAGTACAACAATCCATCAACAGAAGACATCATTCAAAGTCTAAAGAACGAGGAGTCGTGTCATAAATCCTACTCTTGTTATGAAGGTTCGGGACACTTAGTTTGTGCTTTGTATTAAACGGAATTGCCTCCGACTGGAGTACTTTCGCATGTTTCTGTTCACAAACGTAAGAATTATTAATTAAATCATTAAATTAAATCTATTGTATCGTGAGGCACAAGGTACATAGTGTGTATGTATGCTATAAATCAAACAAAGAAGGAGAATTGAATGGCACATATGTTTTTCCATTTTTTAGTGATTTGTACCTCACTAAGATAACTGTTTTGTCCGTCTGCCTGTCTGTCCGACTGTTAAAAGCCCTTTTCCTCAGGAAAGGGTCGACGCATCGAGTTGACATTAATTCCACATACTGAGATCTAGGATCCCTCCGCAGTGGAAAAAGTTGATGCTTTTACGTCAATGCAGTCAAAAGATACGGCCGCTTACGTCACATATTTTGATATTCGCAAGCCCTCTCTTCAAAACTTGTAGGGTACTTTCTGTTCACCAAGAACCATGATATTTAGCAAGAATCAAGGTTTTGCGGTAAAACTAAAATAAAATTCCGAAAACTGGTAATTTGTAATTATCTCAGAGGGAAAAAAATTCTCATTTGATATCAGACTGTCTGTCTGCCCGTCCTTCTCTTAACACCGCTTTTTCTCAGGAACATATAGACATATCAAGTGGATATTCGTGCCTTATAATAAGCTCTAAGCTCCCTTTGCGAGATAAAGCATTAAGGCTTCTGTATCTCTACATAAAGACGTTAGGCCACTTACATAACATATTTTGATACCCTACCAGTATCAATATCAATAACAGGCAAAAATCGTTAAAATTCTCGATTTCCTGGCTGTATGCACTATTTATATACATATTTAAGCTTCTACGGAACCCTCAGTGCGTGAACTCTTTTTGTACTTATCTGGAATTTTTTAATTCTTTACGAATGTATCCGCACTGCAAACGTAGTCTGACCCCACGGTCGGATAATACTGTGCGTTTGTGTAATTTTTTTTTTTTTGTTTCTAATTTTTCACTAACAGGGAACCCCGTGAGTACGAGGTCGCAAAAGGCCAACGATGTTTACGGCATTCGACGCCCCCGCATACTGTCTACTACGCAACCACGATACTGCCTGCTAATGGCAACAGGGGGCCGAGACTGGGGTATCCAATGGTGAGCACAGCATGAGGCTGCGAAGCATAGTTGAACTGCTTAGTCCCTGAGTAATGCACAACAGTGCTACGGTGCTAGTGGTGCTGATACAAAGCAGAGCAATGGCAACGGTAAACAAAAGCAAATACTGCGTTATTTCTACAAGAAGTTGTTGAAGTGCACCTAAGGAACCTAAGGAATTTCGCAGAATGAGAAAGAAGTGACAGATGAATTATAGTATTCCTGCAAGACAATTCAGTGGAATGTGTTGTTGTTGTGGTCTTCAGTCCTGAGACTGGTTTGATGCAGCTCTCCATGCTACTCTATCCTGTGCAAGCTTCTTCATCTCCCAGTATCTACTGCAACCTACATCCTTCTGAATCTGCTTAGTGTATTCATCTCTTGGTCTCCCTCTACGATTTTTACCCTCCACACTGCCCTCCAATGCTAAATTTGTGATCCCTTGATGCCTCAAAACATGTCCTACCAACCGATCCCTTCTTCTAGTCAAGTTGTGCCACAAACTTCTCTTCTCCCCAATCCTATTCAATACCTCCTCATTAGTTACGTGATCTACCCACCTTATCTTCAGGATTCTTCTGTAGCACCACATTTCAAAAGCTTCTATTCTCTTCTTGTCCAAACTAGTTATCGTCCATGTTTCACTTCCATACATGGCTACACTCCATACAAATACTTTCAGAAATGACTTCCTGACACTTAAATCTATACTCGATGTTAACAAATTTCTCTTCTTCAGAAACGCTTTCCTTGCCATTGCCAGTCTACATTTTATATCCTCTCTACTTCGACCATCATCGGTTATTTTACTCCCTAAATAGCAAAATTCCTTTACTACTTTAAGTGTCTCATTTCCTAATCTAATTCCCTCAGCATCACCCGACTTAGTTCGACTACATTCCATTATCCTCGTTTTGCTTTTGTTGATGTTCATCTTATATCCTTCTTTCAAGACACTGTCCATTCCGTTCAACTGCTCTTCCAAGTCCTTTGCTGTCTCTGACAGAATTACAATGTCATCGGCGAACCTCAAAGTTTTTACTTCTTCTCCATGAATTTTAATACCTACTCCGAATTTTTCTTTTGTTTCCTTTACTGCTTGCTCAATATACAGATTGAGTATACATCGGGGAGAGGCTACAACCCTGTCTTACTCCTTTCCCAACCACTGCTTCCCTTTCATGCCCCTCGACTCTTATAACTGCCATCTGGTTTCTGTACAAACTGTAAATAGCTTTTCGCTCCCTGTATTTTACCCCTGCCACCTTCAGAATTTGAAAGAGAGTATTCCAGTTAACATTGTCAAAAGCTTTCTCTAAGTCTACAAATGCTAGAAACGTAGGTTTGCCTTTTCTTAATCTTTCTTCTAAAATAAGTCGTAAGGTCAGTATTGCCTCACGTGTTCCAACATTTCTACGGAATCCAAACTGATCTTCCCCGAGGTCGGCTTCTACCAGTTTTTCCATTCGTCTGTAAAGAATTCGCGTTAGTATTTTGCAGCTGTGACTTATTAAACTGATAGTTCGGTAATTTTCACATCTGTCAACACCTGCTTTCTTTGGGATTGGAATTATTATATTCTTCTTGAAGTCTGAGGGTATTTCGCCTGTCTCATACATCGTGCTCACCAGATGGTAGAGTTTTGTCATGACTGGCTCTCCCGAGGCCATCAGTAGTTCCAATGGAATGTTGTCTACTCCGGGGGCCTTGTTTCGACTCAGGTCTTTCAGTGCTCTGTCAAACTCTTCGCGCAGTATCTTATCTCCAATTTCGTCTTCATCTACATCCTCTTCCAATTCCATAATATTGTCCTCAAGTACATCGCCCTTGTATAAACCCTCTATATACTCCTTCCACCTTTCTGCCTTCCCTTCTTTGCTTAGAACTGGGTTGCCAACTGAGCTCTTGATATTCATACAAGTGGTTCTCTTCTCTCCAAAGGTCTCTTTAATTTTCCTGTAGGCAGTATCTATCTTACCCCTAGTGAGACAAGCCTCTACATCCTTACATTTGTCCTCTAGCCATTCCTGCTTAGCCATTTTGCACTTCCTGTCGATATCATTTTTGAGACGTTTGTATTCCTTTCTCCCTGCTTCATTTACTGCATTTTTGTATTTTCTCCTTTCATCAATTAAATTCAATATTTCTTCTGTTACCCAAGGATTTCTATTAGCCCTCGTCTTTTTACCTACTTGATCGTCTGCTGCCTTCACAACTTCATCCCTCAGAGCTACCCATTCTTCTTCTACTGTATTTCTTTCCCCCATTCCTGTCAATTGTTCCCTTATGCGCTCCCTGAAACTCTCTACAACCTCTGGTTCTTTCAGTTTATCCAGGTCCCATCTCCTTAAATTCCCACCTTTTTGCAGTTTCTTCAGTTTCAATCTGCAGTTCATAACCAATAGATTGTGGTCAGAATCCACATCTGCCCCAGGAAATGTCTTACAATTTAAAACCTGGTTCCTAAATCTCTGTCTTACCATTATATAATCTAGCTGATACCTACTAGTATCTCCAGGATTCTTCCAGGTATACAACCTTCTTTTATGATTCTTGAACCAAGTGTTGGTTATGATTAAGTTATGCTCTGTGCAAAATTCTACAAGGCGGCTTCCTCTTTCATTCCTTCCCCCCAATCCATATTCACCTACTATGTTTCCTTCTCTCCCTTTTCCTACTGACGAATTCCAGTCACCCATGACTATTAAATTTTCGTCTCCTTTCACTACCTGAATAATTTCTTTTATCTCATCATACATTTCATCTATTTCTTCATCATCTGCAGAGGTAGTTGGCATATAAACTTGTACTACTGTAGTAGTGGTCAGAATCCACATCTGCCCCAGGAAATGTCTTACAATTTAAAACCTGGTTCCTAAATCTCTGTCTTAGCATTATATAATCTATCTGATACCTACTAGTATCTCCAGGATTCTTCCAGGTATACAACCTTCTTTTATGATTCTTGAACCAAGTGTAGTAGTAGGTGAATATGGATTGGGGGGAAGGAATGAAAGAGGAAGCCGCCTTGTAGAATGTGGAATGTGTGATGTCGTATACGCTCGACTGTGCAGAAAATATACATGAAAAGTAAAATGATGATCATACGTACTTAGCAAGTGAAAATGATAATGAAGAATGTGTCGAGCCATGTAGTTCATCATGTTTGTCGGACAGAGAGCCGCAAATCGCGTCTTCAGCGAAACGTAGTAAAGTACAGTCGTTGTTCAAGGAGCGGGTACTGTATATAATTATCCGCAGCATAGTAAGAAAACAATGATGGCCAGATTACGAATAAGTCCGCAGCAGTATAACCGTGTAGTGCATAAGAAAAACTACGGATATTCGAGGGAAGACAAGGCGAACTTGCTACGAAAACTGGATTTTGCGCGTTTCGAGGACACTCGATACAATTTGCTGGATGTACTTGACAGTGACCATCTACGGTACGTAGATCAAATGCCGCGCAACATAGGTTACAGTGATTTCAAGGGAAGCGGTAGACGGTTGTTTGATTTATCACTTTTCTGGTCTGGTTTGAGAATATCAGAGAGCAAACAAATAATAATACCTAGTGATAGTAGTATGTGATCCGACTATAAAGCTTTTTACGGTGCGTTATACAAACTTTGGGCGCTTGACAATTGTTTTTTGTGTAAGGTCCTTTCATTGTAAGTTTGACCGTGACTTTTCTGAAAATATTTCTTTATCGGATTTCGTAGACTGAATAATTTCAAATTTTTGGCCCGTACTGGACTATTTATAAGGTTTGTAAAACGGAACCTTTAGCTATGCCAAGACGCCGTTTAATTGGAACAATAGCTTGCAACATAAATGAAACACAAGCTTAAATAATATCGCTGTATTGTGTGTGAATTCCTAAGGGACCAAACTGCTGAGGTCATCGGTCCCTAGTCTTACACACTACTTAAACTAACTTATGCTAAGAACAACACACACAGCCATGCCCGAGGGAGAACTCGAACCTCCGGCGGGAGAGGCCGCGCAATTCGTGACATGGCGCCTCTAACCCTACGGCCACTTCGCGCGGCTCACCTAGTTTAACTCGAGCACATGCCATTTCTTTTGTTAAATTCAGTGACCGAAAGAAATTGCACCTGAGAAAGTTAGGGGACCGAGAAATGATAGAAGTGATGCACAGTTAGAAGCCAAGTATTGGTCTTATAACGTGCGCTTGTCAGGCTGAATACACTCAGTACACACAGCAGTGCACAGCACTTATTACCATCTTCAAACCTCCAACACAAGAGGACAACTCTGTCTAGTAACACACACAGAGGCAATTCCACTGTCTCCAAGTTCTGCTTCTGAAACAACCATCCAGGTAGCCGTGAAGCAAATAGCGCCCAGTCTCGGGCCAACACCCTCTCACTTCTTGTTGTCGCCCTCCACCACGGCAGCCACGGCGTGCAGTTAAGTGAAACGGCCCTTCCCACTACTGAGCTCTTGCCCTGCTGGATACCCACTTGCCGTCCAAAAACCCGACTCCACGTACTTCTGGCTGTTCTGCGAAGGTTCACTTTATGCGCCTGCGTCGCGTTGTCACTGGGCAGTTCAGCGGATGCAAAAAAACAAAACTTTTTTGCCAGAATACTTTTCTCCAATGAGGCAACATTCACAAACCACGGCGAAGTTAATCGCCATAACATACATTACTGGCGTGAACAGAACCTACACTGGATTCGAGGTGTCAGCCATCACCGACCTTTGTTTGTTAATGTTTGGTGAGGTATAATTGTCGATAAACTGATCGCTCAATATTTTATCGACGGGAACTTGAATGGCAACAAATATCGCAACCTACTTGAAAATGAACTGCCAGATCTACTTGAAGACATGAGCATCGAACTTCGACAAAACATGTGGTTTCAACATGATGGTTGTCTAGCGCATTATTCATTAGTAGCGCGCGATGTGCTAGATCGACTTTACCATGGTCCCTGCATCGCCAGGGCAGGTCCTGTGAACTTTCCAGCCAGATTGCCAAATTTCTTTTTGTGGCGTTATTTAAAACATATCGTTTATCAGGAAACGCCGCCTACCACTCGCGAAAACATGATGCAAAGAATATGAGATGCTTGCGCTGCAATTACACCAGACATGTTATCAACATGTGTGCAGAGATTTACAGCATGAGTCAATGAATGCATCGAAATTGGAAGTCATCACTTTGAACATTTGATATCATAAAACAGTGAGATGCAAGGCATTTACGGACAACAAGCAGGCCGAATGTGAGACGCGAGGAGACTCGCTGGAAACAAGCGCCCCGAAATTCATTTACCTGCAAGTATTTGGAAATATTCAACAATAAAACGAAACCAATCGTTCCTCTTGGGGACCACCAAATCTTAAACGGGAATGCGTTCTTCTTCAGTTAGCGAGTGGGTTAGTCTTTTCCTCAGTTAGTCTTTACTTTGCTTACTCTGTTAGTTAATGAATTCACTCGTTAGTAAGTAGGATGTTTGGTTAGTCAGTTAGCTAGTCATATTATTTGTTTCATAATTAAAAGTTGTGTGGCCTCATGACCACGAAACAAACAAAACGTATCCGAATCTGAGGAAAAAATTTAATATTTGGGTCAACATTTGCATATCTCTAATTCCTCTCCAAAACCCCGGCCTATGGGGAGAGAGGGAGAGTGTTAGTTTTACTTATTTACGAAGTAAATAACTATTTTTTATTTATCCGTAACCATTTTCCAAGCAAGAATGAGAACATGGATTTTCTGAAATTACAGCGCCAACTATCAAGAATCAAAACAAATGCTTACGACAAAATGTACGTAGTTTTTTATGTAGAATCTGATTTTGCAGTAAAAAATTGGGGGTTCCCATTAGAAATTTTAAAGCTGCCTCCCACCCCACCGCCAAGGGGACTGGGGTGGCGGGATAATTTTAGCACCAACAGATGTCCCCCTCGAAAATAATCAACTTTGGATTCTACACATTTTTTCGTGTGAAGCTTATTTTTCGAGTTATTTTGGTCTGTGGTTTGTCGACTTAAAATTTACAACCTGTATACCTCAGAGACGGCTATGTTGTTCTCTGTATCCCACTTGGCAACGACCAGAGTTGGATATTTGTACCCTACTTAGTGTAAGGCATAACGGACACTCAAATTGTCATAATGTCATTTCTATGGATTAATTGTATATATTATTGTTGTATAACAGCACAAAATCCACGTGTCTAAAATAATATCCTCAGCAGGCAAGGCAGCAATGTTTGACATTTCGTCTTAGGCGCTGTTCAGAGTAAGTTACTGGTTGTACAAAAATGAACCTTCTACTCCTAAACAAGCAATATTTTAGAGATGAACAAGATAATTCATCATGTTCTACACTAAAAAATATGTTATCTGTCTTCATAGATTAGCCAATACAAGTCTTTATTAACTTTGACCTTACAAGGTGTTCCACTGGTGCCACAATAAAGAACTTACGAGGAAGACAGATATTTACTGACTGAGGCTGTGGTATAAATGATTTGTAATGAATTTCGCTCACTGAATCAGTTTCTTCTGTCATAAGAAACTACTAAATAACGCCAAAATGTATAGTATGTTAATCCTCGGACGTTGCATTATTTGACACCTTAGCACAAGAAAGCATACCTGATATGATGTGGTGTGGAGAGATATTTAATGCAGTGTACCACTTAAGCAGTACATTTTTCTAGTACGCAAGTATAAGTACGAAAGACACGAAATACGATATGTTAGCTTCATAAAAACTTAGATAAGAATAGCGGCTACTCTGCCTGCCTCTTCCAAAGACGATAGTGTGCACGGTTCCACACAGAAGAAACTACAGTATCAGATAGAAAATTCAATTTTTTCAAAGAAATAAAATAGTCCTTTGAATAAAAGAAAAACCGTCTGTATTATTTATCAGAATATGTAAAGATTTAATCTATAACACTACAACAAGTACATTCCTTGCTTATTGGCACTACATTTGAAGCTGAGAGGTTAAGGCATACTTGACGATGTTTTTCGATATCTATATCCCATTTGGTGAAACTCATAATGAACCCACACTTTTATTTACCATAGCACTATTTATATTTCTAAGATGTCTGTTCTGGTATTGTAAAATAGTCGTAATCTATAGGTTAAGATGCATTTGCAGTCGACTGAAGTTCAGTATAAGCACACCACTTGCTGCGAGCTACGCTGAACGCTCATATAGGTTTAAGAATCTTATTTTGAAGTTTAAATTGTCGGTATTGTTGTTACTGCTGATCTGACGTACAGATTAAGGTATGCTTGGTAATGACTGTCACAGAGTGAAAACTACACATAAGTTCGATGAAATTACATAGTGAGTATTAGTTTTAATAGAATGGCAGTATAATTCAGTCATCGTTAAGTGTACCTTAACCGGTATGTTAGTTCAGTATAGCCAATAACCGAGCCTTGTGTGTTTTGTACTCTTACAGAACAATAAGACAGACAATTTCCACGAGAAAATGGCATTGTGACACGTAAGTTGAGGGTCCACTGTGGGCTACAAATATCGAACTTAAGATGTCACCCGGTGGGGGACAGAGAACAAGATGACCGAATTTGGGATATCATTAGACTGAAGTAAATGGTAACAATATGGACGCTCTAGTATACATAACGATGCGCCGTTTCTCTTTAATGGATAATAAATCACTGGTTGTGATTGTGAGACCTATGCATGTGTGAGTGTGTTGACATAGAACCTCCCCGATTTGCCTGCTTCCAAGAAATATGTGTCGTCCAAGAAGGAACCGTGTGCGTTGTGGTCTGTTACAGGCCAATTCTTTGTGTATTTTGATAAATAGTACACACAAGTTTTGGTTTCTTCAGATTGATATTTTACTTCGGTACAAAGATCTAGCTGTGGTCGGGTATTGGCCCCAAGTTGTAAATACAGAAAACAAGACACTAGGGAACATACTGAGTGACAGTGTATTTTAAAGACCGTTAAAAAAACTGTTTTCTGATCCGGAGTATAAACACAAATGTTTCGTCTTAGAAGCTCACTGATTCCAAGATAAGGGCTTGGCTGAGGAGAGAGGAAGACGCATGATGAACTTACATCGCCGCCGCTGCTGCCGATACGAACCTACCAACGCTTTCAACTGTCACAGTCGGAGGTGTGGCCTCGTGCACTGATGAGCAAAGAACTTTGCTCGTAAAAGCTGCACAACAGCCTTTTAATATGTGCATAGTGGAACTGTAAGACAACGTAAATTTGATTTGTAAGTTTCCTTTAACAGAGAAGCTTTCTCTGGGCCTAAATAAAAATTTTGGAACACTAGTTATAAACACGTCTCTTTAATTAATTGTGTGTATTTTCTCGTGCTTCACGGAACTGTAGTATTACCGACTTCTTAACGCTCATTTATGGCAATGTTTCTTGTTTATTGGTGTGCCTTTTCCTGCAGGTATATATTAGTCGTGTATCACAATTTGTAGTGAATTTTTCCAACCATCCAATAACTTTATAAATACAAGTCATTTTTCTTTAGGAGATATGACCAGAAAAAGCAAGGTAACTTCAAATAGCGTCTTACATACAGTGATACCCGTCAGTGTCGCAAAACCAATATTCATTTTTATCTCCCGCCAGACTCAATCTTGGATAAACAGTACATGTCCTGTATACGGCGGGGTGTTTCAGAAAGAATAACCTGATTTTGGTTGGTAACAATTACGAAACATGTGACGTACGAGTAAGGATATGTGTGTTGTCTGAATGGACGTTGCCAAGAGTTTCAGAAAACCACCACTAGATGTCAACCAATGCGTCTCTTCTCAGTTTATAGTCAGTCAGAAGTAAGACGGCGTCCGCTCAACAGAAGGCATTTTGTGTGCTGCCATTTGTAAAGTGTGAGTCAGTCATTTCGGTACAGTGTGCTCTTCGTCGACGTTTCGGTATTGATCCGCTCTCTCGCGAAATCACTCGTCGTTGGTATCGCCAATCTGAAGAGGCAATATGCTTGTGCAGACCTAAGAGCCAGGTCGACCTCGCACTTCTGACGACATGGCGGAAAGAATTCGGCTAACGTTTGAGCGGAGCCCACGAAAGTCTACTCGCCACACAAACAGGGAACTGACAGTAGTGACTCATACGACAGCCTGGCGAGTGTTAAGGGGCGTTTGGTCAACAAATTACACTCCTGGAAATTGAAATAAGAACACCGTGAATTCATTGTCCCAGGAAGGGGAAACTCTATTCACACATTCCTGGGGCCAGATACATCACATGATCACACTGACAGAACCACAGGCACATAGACACAGGCAACAGAGCATGCACAATGTCGGCACTAGTACAGTGTATATCCACCTTTCGCAGCAATGCAGGCTGCTATTCTCCCATGGAGACGATCGTAGAGATGCTGGATGTAGTCCTGTGGAACGGCTTGCCATGCCATTTCCACCTGGCGCCTCAGTTGGACCAGCGTTCGTGCTGGACGTGCAGACCGCGTGAGACGACGCTTCATCCAGTCCCAAACATGCTCAATGGGGGACAGATCCGGAGATCTTGCTGGCCAGGGTAGTTGACTTACACCTTCTAGAGCACGTTGGGTGGCACGGGATACATGCGGACGTGCATTGTCCTGTTGGAACAGCAAGTTCCCTTGCCGGTCTAGGAATGGTAGAACGATGGGTTCGATGACGGTTTGGATGTACCGTGCACTATTCAGTGTCCCCTCGACGATCACCAGTGTAGGAGATCGCTCCCCACACCATGATGCCGGGTGTTGTCCCTGTGTGCCTCGGTCGTATGCAGTCCTGATTGTGGCGCTCACCTACACGGCGCCAAACACGCATACGACCATCATTGGCACCAAGGCAGAAGCGACTTTCATCGCTGAGGACGACACGTCTCCATTCGTCCCTCCATTCACGCCTGTCGCGACACCACTGGAGGCGGGCTGCACGATGTTGGGGCGTGAGCGGAAGACGGCCTAACGGTGTGCGGGACCGTAGCCCAGCTTCATGGAGACGGTTGCGAATGGTCCTCGCCGATACCCCAGGAGCAACAGTGTCCCTAATTTGCTGGGAAGTGGCGGTGCGGTCCCCTACGGCACTGCGTAGGATCCTACGGTCTTGGCGTGCATCCGTGCGTCGCTGCGGTCCGGTCCCAGGTCGACGGGCACGTGCACCTTCCGCCGACCACTGGCGACAACATCGATGTACTGTGGAGACCTCACGCCCCACGTGTTGAGCAATTCGGCGGTACGTCCACCCGGCCTCCCGCATGCCCACTATACGCCCTCGCTCAAAGTCCGTCAACTGCACATACGGTTCACGTCCACGCTGTCGCGGCATGCTACCAGTGTTAAAGACTGCGATGGAGCTCCGTATGCCACGGCAAACTGGCTGACACTGACGGCGGCGGTGCACAAATGCTGCGCAGCTAGCGCCATTCGACGGCCAACACCGCGGTTCCTGGTGTGTCCGCTGTGCCGTGCGTGTGATCATTGCTTGTACAGCCCTCTCGCAGTGTCCGGAGCAAGTATGGTGGGTCTGACACACCGGTGTCAATGTGTTCTTTTTTCCATTTCCAGGAGTGTATATAGGCTGCAACTAGTGCAACTCTTCAAGAAACTGGTTGATTACGACGATGCTCTGATTGAGGACATGGAAGACAATACTTTTTAATTTTTTGTGATGAAGCAACATTTGATATCAGCGGTGAACAGACATAAGACGCAAAATGTGTGTGAATTCCCAAGGGACCAAACTACTGAAGTCATCGGTCCCTAGACTTACACAATACTTAAACTAAATTACGCTAAGGACAACACACACACACACCCATGCCCGAAGGAGGACTTAAACCTGCGGCGGGAGGGTCCGCGCAGTTTTTGAAATGGTGCCTCTAAGCGCGGGTACACAACATGCACATATAGGGACTATAGAATCCTCATGACATTATTCAACACAAAAGAGGCTCCTCTAAGGTGAACGTTCCTTCTGACATTTCTCGCAAAAAAATTGTACATCCTCCCCCCCCCCCCCCCCTCTCTTGAGGGAAACACTGTCTGGAATGAGCTTTCTTCCAAGCCAAACTGGCTTTTTCACAAGTTCAAAGGGACTCCAATGACTTCATTTTCCAGCAGGAGGGAGCTCCACCACACTGCACAACAAAGTATGTCCATTTCTCATTGACACTCTGCCTTAACGCTGGATAGGGCGCTTAGGATCCTGAGACACTGCATTCTCGTCTCGAAGAGAGACATGACACTATACGGTTTTTTGCTATGGGAATATGTGAAGGGAAGTGTGTTTATCTCTCCCTTTATCTCGTGATACAGAAGAGTTGATGAACAGAATAACAGCTCCTTAACGTCTCTAAATACAGATACATTTAGCTATCGTCAAGATGTTGTTCGTACTGTTGCCGATGGGCACATAGAGAGTGTATAATAGCTTAGCTAAAACTTTAAGCTTTTGTATTTTGCAATTCACCCTATATTTATAGTATGTTTTTTTCAAGAAATGTGGAGTTTTGGAATCAGGTCATTCTTTTTGAAACACCATTGTTATGTCTTGGCTGTAGACGTCGGACATGGTATCACCTGTCTCATGTGCTATACAGTAAGGTGACAGAAAGACCAAACTGAAATAGTGACCTCTAGTATTTACCTTACGTGACACAAGGGAACCAAGTTAGGGCACCGTTTACGATCCACACTATAGGTAGAAGAAAATAGTTACAATTTATTACGAAATGCTTAGGAATCCATTTATTGTGTTTTCTTTCTTTAGAAATTTCGCAATCCTCTGGACAATAGAAGCAATACAAGTAATTGATGAATAGCCTATACTTATCATGCAGCTAATAGGTAATATGACGCTAATTTTATGTTTGCAAGATGATGTTTCAACCAATGATAGCTTACGTACATTGCACTGCTAGAAGGACAGACGCCCTAGCAAATATCATATGTAGTGCTTTACTTATAAAATTGTACGAGTATTACAAGATAAGTGGCTGCTGCACTAACAGTGGCTGTAAAAATCTGGAGATCGATGTCACAAAACCCCATGGCGGAAACTCGCAATCTGTCCACAGGAAGTTGCAGAACACCCACTACTGGCCCTGGACGCAGTAGTGGCCGCAACCTGGACAGCAACACACCAGCTCTGTCGGCGCGCTCAGCCACAGAGGAACACACCCAGCAGACCAACAGCTGGCGGCACAGGGCGCTAGTAAGTGTAAACACGTTGATGAGTACATCCCCACAATTGTCTGTTTCTGAAGCCAGGACTATAAGCCAAAAGACACTGCAGGTGATGACGACGAAATCATTCATGACGGCCAGCAGCAGTTCGGGTCCAAAGTGGAGACTGCAGAGGCGGGCGCAGCGGTGGAGGGCCATCCTGCCGCGCTGCAGCCGCCGCACCTCCGCCCCCGCCGCCTCCGCCGCTCCCGCCTGTCCTGCTCGCGTCGCCAGCTCCTCCAGCTCAGCCTCGCTGCCCGCCGGCGGTCGGGTACTCCTCAGCAGCTGTCCACAGACGACGCCCATCCTGTGCCGAAGTACCAGCACAACAGCGAAGAACTGAACCCGCCAGATCGTGATAAAGCCTTGTAGACAAAGGGAGATGGAAGTTACTGGCCTACGTGTGAAGAAATAGGTTGCTAGTACGCTAATTGGTATGATCCAAACAAGCACTATAATGGAAAGCAAAACTGCTCTCTGGTGCGTTTTGCGATACATTTCTCTCTTGTACGAGTGATCTCGCATGGAGAGCAATGCATCTATCTGTTGCAACAGTTCCGTGATACTACCAGAGATATGGTATCCAGTAGACAGAGATCTACATAGGATTGTAACTGGCTCCAATACAGCCAGTAAAACAAATGCCACAATTACAAAACGCACTGTTGTAGGAAACTGCGGATTTATTGTGATTAGATGCATAGCTAAATAACCGCAGTAAAGACCAGAGACACTGATACAGATAAGCCACGTCAAACATATGACGGAGCTGGTGAGTCTCCTTAATGAGACTCTGAGGACACAAGGTGCAGAGTTTTTGTTGTCACTGATGAATGGAACCAAACCAAAGATTTGAAATACAAGCGAAAAGGGTCTCACTGCGCTTTCGAAGCTGTGACGCCTCATTTGAGGAACAAAACTGTATGTACTGCTCATTATTTAACGAGCTACGTTCGTGTAACCAACCAGCTGCACTACTGAGTTATGACCTAGTTCTCAGACAGAGAACGTCATGAAAATTCCAATTTTTTTGATGCGATGCGATCGAAAGGTAATTTCACGAAAACCAGTAATGAATAATTAACACTAATGAAACCTTAACTTGAAAGATTAAGGCCAGAAACATTTCGATCGGCGTGTAATCCCGTGTGAGCAGTTTATAGACCTATTTTACAGTCATTCCTCATTCCAAAGTGTATATAACTCAAATGTGTACGCCAAATTTATTTCTTGACTAAATAGCCAAGAACACTAAAAATCCACTCTGAATTATCTCCATTTCTTCTGTTAAACAGAGTATAATCTTTCACCAAATAAAACTGCCTAATTGCAATGTTACCTCGATCTCTCTACGTCTGCTTAAACTCTTGCAAAGAAGGGTCTTTGTGTAGTTCTTTTGCAACATGATCAATAACAATATTCAGTATGCGCATAATACCGAATTTGTTTCTCATCATAGTCATCTGCAATCCCATGATTTAACATAGATCGGATCTTGAAAGAGTTTCTGAAAAGACGTTATCTTTTCTAGGAATATGCATAATTCTGGAATTTGGTACTTGTGGTATGACACATACCTGGCTAAGTAACCACGAGTCGGAATCTCATTCATAAAAAATTTTAGTGTTCGATAACCAGTATAAACCCATCATACTACCAAACAAGTAACACCTGAATTGCATGAAACCACACATAATAGCTAGAGCTTCACGTTTCATGACTGAGTAGTTTCATTCACACTTAGTGAGCACCCAACTGTTTAAAACAATAATATGACGTGTTGTCACCTCAACTACTTCGAATTCTTTGAAGAACATAGGTCCAAGACCAGACCTATAAATACCTGAGTTTAAACGAAAATATTTACTTAAATATGGATGTGACAGAAGAGATGCTTCTTGAACAGCATGTTTCACACAATCAAAATCTGTCTGCGCTTCGGTATCCCAATCCCAATGACTTCCTTCCATATCAATGTACACAGATGTGGCATAACGAAAATATTCATTTATAAAAGTTAACGAATCCCAAAAATGGTCTACTCTGTTTTCTTGCCTTGGGAAAGGAATATTTTTAATCAACTAAGTCTTTTCAGAATCATGTAGAATCCCTGATGTAGTCACAATATGTTGAAGAACTTTTAGCTGATGTCTGCCAAACTCCTATTTTACTAATTCAACAGTAACACCATCTCAGTAAGACCACTTAACAGCATATCCAAATCCTCACTAAACTTTTCCAGCTAACACAGAACCTGAAGGGCAGGTTATGAGATTTATAGCAACAACCACAATTTAAGCTTGTTGTGAAAAATCGACATGAAGGATGCAGTTCTGTCAGCCACTAACTTAGTCTTCAGTCAATAAAAGACAGCACTTTCATACTAGGGGACTTTTACATCTCTTCTAATGTCACTGGTCTATCAAGTTCTGGTCCAATAATTGTGTTAGCTTGTCTGGTACCCATCTATTTAATGCAATTTTCTTATGCACCACAAACAATCGATTATTATGAGGCATCACAGTAGGTTCATTCTCCCCTTAACACAACGTTTTCTGAATCTCAGCTTCAACTCTTCCTTTACAAATGAGTAAGATTGGATATAGAGGGACCTCTTATGCTCCTTCCTCTTAAAGAGAAAGCAAAAGTTATTTATTGTGGCGGGATTGGCAGAAAATACCGGAAAATAATGTTGCGATGCACCAAACAAATTATCTTGCAAAACCTTGTCTACCTCCTCAACATAATCAACATGACTTCATATCTGTTATAAGGTTCAAACACGTAGTTAGCAATCTAGAAATAGAATTGTATTAACACTACTTTCTTTCCTGAAAGGCTTTGCCTTGGCAAAGAATGTAAACTTAGTATGGAATTTAAGGCAGTCGTTCGAACCCTTCTCTCTAAATGCAGACACATCAAACCATAACATCAATGCCGACTCATCATATTTCAACAATGCTTCCCCACAACCCCAGGTCCATCAAAGCTTGGAACTTAGACAAAAAAAATCAGCCACCAGAATTCGCATCAACGCCAAACCCACAATCACGAACCACGCTGAAAATCTATCACTGTTACACAGAAGTTCAACATCTGCTTGTCTCTACACCTCTACACCTTTTCCAGAAAGTTCCTCTTTCACCTTGATCCACCGTAAAGGAATAATTGTCCACTAACCATCACCTACACACTTCTTAAACGCTTTCTCTCACACACAGACACCTGGCTACCAGTATCAAGCGTGTGTGTGTGGTGAGTGGTTTCAGGTTTTCGGGCGCTAAACAGCGTGGTCATCAGCGCCCAAACGCATAGAAACAGTAACACATGCGGTGAAGGGACGAAGACAGACAGCGAACAAGGAGAACGGCTAAAAGACACAGATCTGACGCAGTTCCAAATCCTCACATACAGAGGCAACACTAAAAAGGAAAGGAAACACAAGGAAAAGAGAAGTCGAAGTGAAACAAGTAGATAATCGTGACTGGTGGACCTCTTACCTAAACCCTGGGTGAGCCAGTCACCCAGCAGCACATTAAAATCCTCTCCCTAAAATCCGAGGCAACAAATTGGACAGGACACAAAACCGTAAGACCTTAACCACAGTCGTTACGTCGTCTTACAAAATAGAGGGCAAATCCGGTGGCAAGGAAACCACCGCCCTCTGGTCAGAGAATAAAAGACAGTCAAGTAAAATGTGGCGGACAGTGATCTGGACGCCACAAGCACTACAGATTTGGGGTCCTCCCGCCGGAGTAAAAAAACCATGCGTTAAGAGACTGTGTCCGATGCGGAGGCGAGTGAGGAGAACTTCATCCCGCCTGCATGACTGGTAGGACGTACGCCATGGCCGCGTGGTGGCCTTGACCAGACGCAGTTTATTTTCATCGACTGCCAGCCACTCCTCTTCCCATTGACGCATAACATGAAAACGCAAGAGGGAGGTAACAGCGTGGAGGGGGACGGCACATTTAACAACGTGAGTAAGGGAACATGCATCTTTGGCAGCCACATCCGCCAGTTCGTTTCCCCTAATACCCACGTGCCCAAGCACCCAGCAGAAAGAAACCTCCTTCCCCAGCCGTTGCAGGTGGAGTAGGGAATGGACGTTCTGGACGACCGTATCCGCTGGGTACAAGTGTTGCATGGTCTGAAGGGCACTCAGGGAGTCAGAACAGATGAGAAACTTAAGACTGGGTACACATCTCAACTGCTCCAAGGCCCGAAAGATCGCAAACAATTCGACATCAAAGATGGTAAATGCCTCAGGAAGCCGTAACATGACGACTCGATCAAGGAAAACAACCAACAGAGTCCCTCTGTTTAGAGCCATCTGTAAATGCCGTCCCTCAGCTGACAATCTTGCGGCCTTTCGGGTGGCAAGGGCCAAGGCGCGGCGAGTGATTAAAGAGAACAAACGACGGTCATGGCAATCGTTCTTGAACTCCATCTCCCGCTCCACTAGTTCTACGAAAGTATGGAAAGCCATCAGGAGGATTTCCGGGAAACTCAGCCAACTACCTATCACGGCATTGCTGCATCAGGGATGTCTGCTCACGGGGTCGAGAGACATTGCCCAGACACTGGCCATGCATTTTGCGGAATCTACCGCCACTATTAACTGTGATCCAGATTTCTGCCGCTACCGCACTGCCATCGAGAGGGGTCACTTGGACTTCCGGTCTCCAAATTCTGAACCCTACAACTGTCCCTTCACAATGTGGGAACTGGATTCGGCGCTGTCTGTGGCTCATGATACTGCGCCTAGTCATGATCAAATCCGGTACAGCATGCTGCAGCACTTGATGCTGCCATCCAAGGAAGTTCTCCTGAATTGTTTTAATATGATATGGTTATCCGGCACGTTCCCTGACTCGTGGAGGGAGGCGATTTCGATTCCCCTCCTCAAACCGGGGAACGACCGAACGCATCCCAGTAGTTATCGAAGTATTGCTTTCAGAAGCTGTGTTGGGAAGACGTTGGAACGCATGGTCAACCATCGCCTGGTTTGGCTGCTCGAGACCAGGCAACTCCTTAGCCACTCTCAGTGTGGCTTTCGCAGATGTCGCTCAACTGTAGACAACTTCACCCTGCTTGAGGCGGCCATCCAGCAGGCCTTCCTACGTAACCAGCATTGTCTAGGTGTATTCTTTGACATTAATAAGGCGTATGACACTACTTGGCGCCGCCTTATCCTCAATCAACTCCATCAGTGGGGCTTTCGTGGCCATCTCCCCATATTCATTCGGTCCTTTCCTTCCCACCGCCTCTTTCGATATTGGGTTGGTCATGTGCTATCTGATTTGTACGTGCAGGAGAATAGTGTTCCTCAGGGAAGCGTTTTAAGTGTCACCCCCTTTGCCGTCGCCATTAACAGTATCACGTCCACTATCCGGAGTCCTGTCCAGTGCTCCTTGTTTGTGGACGATTTTGCTGTTTTCTGTTCTTCCTCCGGTCTTGTCACTGCTAGTCGGCAGTTGCAGCTTACGATAAAGCGATTAGAGGCATGGACTGCGAAGACAGGTTTTACCTTTTCTGCAGACAAATGTGTGTGTGTTCATTTTAATCGTTCTCGACGTCTTTTTACCTCCCCTGAATTGCGTCTTAGGGACACCATTCTCCCTTTTAGCGACACTGTGAGGTTCCTGGGCGTCACTTTCGATCCCAAGTTGTCGTGGTTGCCGCACCTTAAAGACCTCAAGGTGCGGGCCCTGAAGGCACTGAATATTTTGAAGTGTGTGACCCATCGGTCCTGGGGAGCAGATTGGGCGCGTCTGCGGCAGTTTTATAGGGCTTTCGTCCGATCGCGTCTTGACTATGGATGCACCGTGTATGGGTCAGCGAGGCATTCGTATCTGAAGATTCTTGACGCAGTACACCATGAGGGTATCAGGCTAGCCACTGGTGCCTTCCGTACCAGTCCCATCCCTAGCCTGTGTGCTGAGGCAGGGGAACCACCGCTCGCCATCCGGCGGAAACTCCTCATGGTGCGACGGGTGTGTCAATTCCTTGCCTGTCCTACCTCCCCTGCGTAGCCTACCGTTGCCCGACCGCCTATGGGACGTCTCTTTTCCAGTCGTCCCAGAGCAGCGAGATCATTTGGGATTCGTGCCAAGCATTTGTTTGACTCCCTTGGTGTGGAGCGTGTGGCACCCCAACTCCAGGGTTTTACCCGCCTGCCTCCCTGGTTGCTCCAGAGGCCCAGCGTCCTATTAGACTTGTCAGAGTACCGGAGGAGCTGCACTCCTGCGTTTTTTTTTTTTACCTTCTTATTTTAAAGCAGCATCCCGACCATGTACCAGTATCTAGAATGCAAGACAAAATTATTGCATTAACATCTATATGAAGCACTAGACTCACAAAAGAAGTTGTAGTTTCTTGTCCCTTACTAAGGAAGAGTTCCGTCATATCTTAACGTATTCAATTTCTCATGGCTAGTGTTGGTCGTTTTTTCAGCATCTGATTTAGCTGCAGACTCCAAATGCTATTACACAGTGGCAGACCTGTTGCAAGCTGGTTATTTCTTGGATCAGATGTCCAGATCTTCCAGAATCTGTGGACTTAATCTCCATTAGTGCAGTCAGCACTAACACCATTTGTCCTGCTACCTGCGAACTATCTAATACCCTACGATTCCCAACATATCTACCTCTCCTGCAAAAACTATTCCCATTGCGATCAGTCCTTCATTCATATGCCTCCATTTGCTACCACCACATCTGTCCCATTGGGAATCATACTGCTGACAATCGTAATTGCAGTTTCTTTGTGTCTCGCATCACAATAAACAAAGTGCTTACCGTTCCTACCACATCCATTCCCTTCACTACTGTCATAATTAAACTCTTGTAATAAACATTGAAAACCTTCTAATTGATTTTTCACATAGTCGGCAAGAACAATTCAATGTACACTACTGGCCATTAAAACTGCTACACCACGAAGACGACGTGCTAAAGACGTGAAAATTTAACCGACAGGAAGAAGATGCTGTGGTATGCAAATGATTAGCTTTTCAGAGCATTCACACATGGTTGGCGCCGGTGGCGACACCTACAACGTGCTGACATGAGGAAAGTTTCCACCCGATTTCTCATACACAAACAGCAGTTGACCGGCGTTGCCTGGTGAAACGTTGTTGTGATGCCTCGTGTAAGGAGAATAAGTGCGTACCATCATGTTTCCGGCTTTAAGAAATGTCGGCTTGGAGCCTATCGCGATTGCGGTTTATGGTATCGCGACATCGCTGCTCGCGTTGGTCCAGATCCAATGACTGTTAGCAGAATATGGAATCAGTGGGTTCAGGAGGGTAATACGAAACGCCGTGCTGGATTCCAACGGCCTCGTATCACTAGCAGTCGAGATGACAGGCATCTTATCCGCAAGCCTGTAACGGACTGTGCAGCCACGTCTCGATCCCTGAGTCAACAGATGGGGACGTTTCCAAGACAACAACAACAGTTTGACGACGTTCGCAGCAGCATGGACTATCAGCTCAAAGACCATGGCTGCAGTTACCCTTGACGCTGCATCACAGACAGGACAGCCTGCGATGGTGTACTCAACGACCAATCTGGGTGCACGAATGGTAAAACGTCATTTTTTCGGAAGAATCCAGGTTCTGTTTATTGCATCATGATGGTCGCATCCGTGTTTGGCGGCATCGCGGAGAACGCACATTGGAAGCGTGTATTCGTCATCGCCATACTGGCGTGTCACCCGGAGTGATGGTGTGGGGTGCCATTGGTTACACGTCTCGGTCTCCTCTTGTTCGCATTGACGGCACTTTTCAGATGTGTTACGACCCGTGGCTCTACCCTTCATTCGATCCCTGCGAAACCCTATACTTCGGCAGGATAATGCACGACCGCATGTTGCAGGTCCTGTACGGGCCTTTCTGGATACAGAAAATGTTCGACTGCTGCCCTGGCCAGCACATTCTCCAGATCACTCACCAATTAGAAACGTCTGTGAATGGTGGCCAAGCAACTGGCTCGTCACAATAAGCCAGTCACTACTCTTGATGAACTGTTGCATCGTGTTGAAGTTGCATGGGCAGCTGTACCTGTACACGCCATACAAGCTCTGTTTGACTTAGTGCCCAGGCGTATCGAGGCCGTTATTACGGCCAGAGATGGTTGTTCTGGGTACTGATTTCTCATGATCTATGCACCCAAATTGTGTGAAAATGTAATCACATGTCAGTTCTACTATAATATATTTGTCCAATGAATACCCGTTTATCATCTGCATTTGTTTTTGTTGTAGCAATTTTAATGGCCAGTAGTGTAACTGTGAACGAAGTTTCACATGAAAAATACAAATCGGCTTAGCAGGACTGCAAGGTTTGCATAAAAATTGATTTTTTTTTACAACATGTGATGAAAGAATCGCACAGATTGCTAAACCAAATGTCTGAAATATTTGCCTCATCAAAAGTTGTTAGAGTGTGTCTTGCGCTGTTTCCGGTCGACAAACATACAAGGATAACTGCCCAAACCCCGTGAAAAGACACAAAATTCCCAATCAGTGTGTGCACCGACGCAAGAGATCACCTTCCAAGTAACCACACACAATTCAGTCTTTTATTAAAAAGCCAAGTTGGTGGAAGTGGAAATTAATTTTTTTCCAACCAAGTACAAGGACGAATTCAATTTATTGTGGTTCTTAACATTTGAAACGTTTCGAGTAATAATAAATGGTTATTATTAAAACCCAATATCGCCTCACGGTGTACAGTCTCGTGATTGAAATCTTTATGACTAGGATAGCTTCGCCTTCTCTCATTATGGGACATTGGGTGTGGCTGATCTTCTAGATTAGAATCCACATCATCATCATGTATATCACCTATACTATAACATTGACATTCAGCAACACCTTTGTATAACTTGCCCTTTATCTTTGATAATCTCTCACTTCATTCTTGCGGTAGTTACCATCTCCTATTAATCTCCATTTGACACCGTTTAAATCTTAACGGTGATATCCTTGACTGTGACTCACCAACACCGACAGGTACTGTACTTAGAATCCTCTACAGTATGAACTACTAATTGTGCAGCAGAAGAACCCAGTTTATCAAGTGGTAACTTCCGCTTAATCTCTTCTTTACTCTGATTTTCTACACTAATTATCAGCTCCTCAGATATCTTTTTTAAATCTTTTAATAAGGTAGCGTGACTTGAAGCATGTTCCCAAATTTGAGCAATAGATTTCTAAGCGGGTATTCAATCAATTTTCTGTCATAAATCTGTTTTATTGGTTTCCTATTCATGTCTTAAAATTTTAAAATAAGTTTGCAATTGCTTATTTTGTTCACTAGCGACCAAATAAAATTAACCCTCATATTCTTCAAGAATAGCAAGTTTACTTTCAGCGTTAGAAATTCTCCTATCAAGTTCTGTATTTTGTACTTTCATCAAACCTCATTAAGAGTCGTTGCAACCAATTAACTAAATCTTTATCAACACGAGCATTTGTATCTGAGCTGTTACTGGTGGGTTAACCCTGAGTAGCACAAAAATAGATACAGTAGAAAGATCTGGTGATCTGCCACAACCACTTCCATACTTCTGGAGCTGAATTTTACCGATAACATTTGCATTCTCACTCATGACAACAGTTATGTTTTCCTGAATTTCAGTGTTAACATCACTGGTAGCTGCCAACTTTCGTTGATTACCAGATATACTGAGTGAATTACTATTCAATATATATTAATAATCCGCTGAGTACCAGCTGTGGACAAGCTATCTGAATCAGAATTTTCCAATATTTTGTATTATTCCCCCATTTCCATACCTTTCTTAAAACGTGCTCACCTGCTCTCTCTGTAACTACATACATTTTCCCCGGCATGCACTGAGTTGCATTAATGCCACTGCACTGTCAAACACTGTCAAACTGACCTCCCTCGGCAGTAAGGTGACCAAAATTTTAACAAGTTTAAATCTTCTTACAGAAATGAAAAGTACTGTACAAAATTCCCTATAATGCGCCATAAGACATTTAATCATCAAAATAATTTGACTAGGACTTGGGTCCTCCATTCACTAACATCAGTGACTGTGCAAAGTAGGAACATAATATAAAAATACATATAATAAGAATAGTTGCATATAGGATAAAATACTGAATTACTCAAAAATTGCCTGGAAAATCTTCATCAACAGTACTGTGCAATCCTCCAAAAGAAACTGATTACCTTCAGCAGGCCTTCACCATATTCCACATCACTTCATAACAAGTCTCACATACAACATTCCCAAGTATGAGCAAACTTTCCAACATCAGTAAATAAATAATTAAATGAATTAAATTACATGTAACTCACCATATTTAGCATCCAAGAGTTATTCAAATATGCCTCCTCAATTAGCTATGTGGGACCAACCTTTCCTTACATGTCACCAAAGAGGGGAGTGTGGTTGTGTTGTGAAATCTCAGTCATGAAGATTCCTGAGATTTGGCGACAGAGTTTTGTGATAATTTAACTGTTGTAGGTCTAAAAATTACAATACATACAGTTAGCTTTGTATTTTTAGACGTTAACCTTAAAATTACATCCCTAAATGAACTACATTATTATACACCTTTTTTTTGCCCTTTTTCGTCGTTTTTTCTTATCATCTGCAAACGAGCCACCAAGAATATTATTGCGTATTTGTGAAGAACTGTTTCGTGGGTAGAGTTTATATGCTCTCTGTGCTTACATTTTCCACGCTGTTCCGTGCCTCTTCGTCCTACCGCTGTCTGTAAGAAACAGCGTACTGTAATTGAATTTCAGACTGCTTTAAACATTACTCTAACTGAAATCCGAATACGAATGTAAGCTCCGTACGGTGATGACTGGTTCGGCATCAGTAACGTGTGACGTTGGGTTGTTTGTGGTCGTAATCATGGAAACAGTGGTGCTGACCACAACGTATGGGACAGACCTCGGGGTGGACGACTGCGTACGGCAATCAACGGAAGTCATCGGTATCAAGATGTTGAACACATCAGAAAAAACCCTCGGGTAACACAGACACAGCTCTCAGGTAAGTGTGGTATATCACGAGAGTGTTTACAAGCCGTTATTGCACAACTGAGCTTCTTGAAACTGACTGCACTGTTGGTGCCTATAATGCTCACTCCTGACATGAAATACAGGAGACTGAATATCTGTCAACAACTTATTATCCGCTTTGAGCGTGAAGGTGATGAATTCCTTAACAATACACGGACATGAATTTACCTGGCAGATTAAAATTGTGTGCCAGGCTGAGACTCGAACTGAGGGCATTTGCCATTTGTGGGCCGTTGCTCTGCCAACTGAGCTACCCAAGCGAAACTCACGACCCATACTCACAGTTGTTCTTCCGTAAGTACTTCGTTTCCTACCTTCCAGGACGAAAAGGAGGAGACGAGGTACTGGCGGAAGTACAGATGTGAGGACGGGTCGTGAGTCGCTGGAACACTTGCCCACGAATCGCAAGGATACTGAGGACGAGTCTCGGTTCGGCACAGTTTTAATCTGCCAGGAAGGTACGTACCAGCTCACGCTGCGCTACAGAGTGAAAACTTCATTCTGGAATGATTGTGACAAGTGATGAAAGCTAGGTTCATAATTGTCACCCCGAAAACAAGTGAGATCAGTGGAGTTCTGTGACCAAGGATCACCGAGGCCAAAAAAGTTAAAACAATGGCACCAGCAGGCAAATCCTTGCTCACAGTATTCTGGGATGTATAAGGTATGGGGCACTTACTGTGGTGTCACCGCCAGACACCACACTTGCTAGGTGGTAGCTTTAAATCGGCCGCGGTCCATTAGTACATGTCGGACCCGCGTGTCGCCACTGTCAGTAATTGCAGACCGAGCGCCACCACACGACAGGTCTAGAGAGACGTACTAGCACTCGTCCCAGTTGTACGACGACTTTGCTAGCGACTACACTGACGAAGCTTTTCTCTCATTAGCCGAGAGATAGTTAGAATAGCCTTCAGCTAAGTCCATGGCTACGACCTAGCAAGGCGCCATTAACCATTTCTAGAGAGAGTCTCACTTGTATCATCCAGAATGCTGTATACAAATGATGGCTTAAAGTTAAGTATTCCAGCAGCTACGTACTTTTCTTTATAGCATTCATTACGTATCCTGTTTCAGACCAAACGCCAGACGGCGTGAGTAAACGCGTGCCTTTCGGTTACCCGTCACTATGGACTGGCTGTCTTGTCAGTCCACTACACTTACAACTCATGCGTAAACTCTGAGAGGTACTACGAGACCTCAGAAAACTGAAAGCACGAACTTGACGAGTTCGTTCATACACGGAGCACCCTTCTGTACGACAGTGCCACATCGCATACGAACCCTGCAACGTCTACCACAATCAGACGCCTTGAGTTCACTGTCGCCGATCATCCGCCATCCAGTCCCGACTTGCCCACATCCGATATTCACCTCTTTTCGGAACTTAAAGAACACCAGCGAGGAATGCGCTTTGATCGTAATGAAGCGGCGCAAGGACAGGTTAAGTTGTAGCTCCGTCAAGAGAGTCAAGCATTCTTCAGTGACAGTATCAACAATCTAGTATGTCGTTGGCAGAGAAATAAATATGTAGACATGAAGAAGAAAGATGAAAAACGCCAATAATGTTTGTTTTATTAAAAAACCTTTGACTTTTCACACAAAAATTTCCGAGACATTACTTTTCATCACGCCCTCATATACGCACATTTCAACTATGTTTCACACCCGACCCTGACGTAGGAATTGTACTCTACGTAGTTACAACTCGACGAACATGCCTTGATGAAACTGAAAATCACCATAAATATAGACTTAGCTTTCCTGCTTCAGATGGTTTTGATGTAAAAATATTGCATGAACAAGTTGCCTGGTAAAAGCCTAAAGGAGTCTCTAGCGATGAACTGTGATCAGATGTTAATATGATTCCAGAGAATTCATTCATGCAGCCAAAATTAATTTTACCCAACTATTTATTTAACCAGAATTTATACAGTGGATGTGACGCTGATGGTACTCGCCAACCTGTGAAGAAAATTATTACACAGAAGTCCTGTGCTCAATCTCTTGTATTTGTTACAAAAGAAAACAATAAGGAAATCTATATATTTCCACTAAAATTTCTGAACAAACCTGTGGGCTGGTATAAAAAACAAAACAAACAGGGAATACACGATTCCCTACCATACCAAACAAAATGATTTCACAGAACATCCTGAAAAAAACCCACAAACTGGCCTAAGCTGGTCAGAATAGCTACAACTGCTAATGGACAAATATGGACTGGATACACTGATCCGCGTGGCCGCCTTGTGTAAAACCACTCAAAAATTTTTTAAGTCCCTGCTATATGTCAAATAACCGTTGCCGTAAAATGTTATACTCGAACAAAGCCACTGGAATAAAAGATCTATTGACAATGATAGAAAATATAGCTGTTGGAATGCATTTCGTACAAAATTTGTGGGTACATCTCAGCAAAGAAAACCACAAACTAGAAGACGGGGGCCTCAGTCCCTTATCTCTGGACACCTGAAGACAAACAGTTCCAGAATATAATGCTACTGACCCTAACTCTATTGCACACGTCATTGATACTATCTTCCATAATTTTTCTTTTCTTGTACCGTTTTCCTCTGAAAGCTGAAATGAGCATATTATAATCTCACATGGAAAATTTCAGCACTTACAGCCTTAAAAAGACTCAACGAAAGTAAGGTCGGTTAACTGAAAGGATAATTGAAAGATCTGGTGCCACAAATGTTTCGAACACTTCTATTTCCATCTTCAAGCAAACCTTTTGTTCTGTCAGTACGAGGCAATACATTACCACAAGCGAGAAATAATGAAGAAGTCTGGATTCTTTCTTTAAATAAAACAATTAGTTTACTCTTACAAGCCACTTTATTTGTCTCCATGACGCGTTTCAATGGTTTAAACCTTCATCATCAGATAGATTTACATTTATTACTATGACATGTGCGTGTGTGTTGTGTTACGATTTTTGGAGGAACTTGTGGCACCATCTAGCAGAGAAACAAGACACTATTTCAGAACATGGTTTTGGGTTTTTTTGACAAAAAACAAAACGTATATCTAACGGTAAAAATAGATTAAGTAAAATAGAGGACCTTCAGTGGTCACACGTTCCTTTCATTTTCGTAACACATCACATGTATACTGTCATATTTTGTTAACATATATGGAGTCTGGAAACTGTTAGGTGCAGGGATCAAATAGCAGAAGAGAAACGTTATCACAGAGTACAAAGAATATACATCGTAACAACATTATTACAGAATAAGTTTTAAATGTTGTTTTAGAGGACTTTGTTTTGAGGTCCGGAATACATGTGTTGGAATTAATATTTCAGGTGGTAAATAAATCCGATTTTGTCAATGTTAATAAAGCTTCAACTTCATACTCGTTTATAATATCGGGTGACATGTTACAAACTTTGAGTACAATAATTATGTTGGCTACAGTGGAAAAATTATACAAAAAAGAAATTTGGGCGGGATTCACAGACAGAAATGAAAGGCAGCAGGCAGAGGAAAGGGAAAGTGAGAGAGGGTGGAAGGATTGATTGGACGAGAACATTGGTTGGATGAGAGCAAACTTTCCAAAGCAGAGGTTTCTTGAGATTATGTTTGTTATGCGTAATAACTGCCTAAAGGCTGGATTAATGCATTGGTTAATGCTTTAAAATATGCAGAGGGATGTACAATTTGTGCCATTAGTTGAAGTACATATATTTTCAAGCTGACAGGGGGTACAAGCTGTTGATGTGATGATATATTTGTAAATCAGGTCAGTCCCTTTTCTGCTTGCAATTATAATTTCTACGAAGCAACCTGTCCTCCAAAATGAAATTAATGTCTAACAATCATTCATAAAATAATGAAGTGTGCAATTTAATTATTGACTGTTGATTCATCGGACTCCCACACAAATTCACAAACCCTTAATTCTTCGGTTAATATTGTGTTACTATCGTCTGCTGTAGGCTCAGTTCTGTGATTAACGATATTGTCAGACAAAGTTTTTTAAACAACATTCCCCTCCGACTCGGCAATCAAAATATTCACCAGAGTTATAGTAGACGGTAGAGCATGCAACTCTGAATGATAATAGCAAGACATAATTTGCTATTGACAATAACTGAGGAAAAGTTCCTCGTGGTATAAACTGATTTAACTGCTCGTAAAGAAGAAACGAGATTTACAAAAAAGTTTCATTGTTTAGATTCTACGTGGGGTTATAATTAGTTTGAAGCATACGGTCTGCTGCCAAAATATCCAGACACAACACACTCTGTGACGCCTCAACATCGCTGTCATTGTTGATTTAAAGCCAGTTAATAAATACCTATCATCATATTTGCAATAGTTTTGCTTCCACAAATACTTGTCACTGATTTAGGATGAGTTCATTTCATTTTCGATTCGATTTTGCTATTAAAATTTGCCGAAAGTTATCCATTTCAGAGCGATCAGAACAATAACTTTTAACAGCGCCAGGGAGGGATCCGTCAGCCCTCTCGCCTCTAGTGTTTCCTGCTTCTGTAATATCCGAAGACAAGAACTTACCTCGGCTCCAGAATAAAAATATATTATTGCCGTAGAGATATTTACACATGAATCATAGCAAATAAACGATTACCAAACACAGGCATAATGCTGAAATTGTTTATACACTAATAAGCCAAAACATTATGACCACCTCCCATCGTGACGATGGGTGAAGTCTGGTGCACGTGACACGTAAACGGTGAAGACACGCATGGGGAAACACCCTAGTGAAGATATGGATTGAAAATGGGGAAATCCATTGGGATACGTGACATTCACCAAAGGCTGATTATTATTATGCAGAGCCTGTGAACGAGTATCTCGAAAACGGCGAAGCCCGTCGAATATCCACGTGCTACTGTCGTGAGCATCTATGGAAAGAGCTAGAAGGACAGTGAAGCTACCACTAGGCACTAAATGATGAGAAGTCCACCACTCTTCACAAAATGTGGGGTTCGGAGGCTTCTCTTATCTGTAGAGTGGGCCAGATAGTAGCACCTGTACCAAAAGAACACAGTGCTGATGCACACACAAGTGTTTGGGATCACACCGTCCATCATACATAGTTGAAAATGCAGCTCCACAGCAGACCGCCCCTACGTTTTCACATGTTAACCCGAGGACATCGTCAGTTACAATTCCAGTTGGCATGGGGCCATCGGAATTCGTCCGTCGATCAGTGGAAAAATGTCGGCTGTTCGGGTAAAATCACACTTTTGCTGTACTGGGTCGATGGTCTTCTCCGCGTACAACGCGCCACGGACGCAGGCTGGTGGGTACAGTATTATGCTGAGGGAGGCATTCTCCTGCGCCTGCATGGGATCTGTGGTAGTAATCGAAGATACGCTGACAGCAGTGAATCATCTGCTTCCCATCATGCTTCATGTCTTCCTCGATGGTAATGTCAATTTTCAGTAGTATAATTGTCCGTGTCTCGGAGCCAAAACCGTGCTACAGCCGTTTGAGGAGCATTACAGTGAACTCACGTTGTTCTAGGCGTCCAAAATCCCCTGATGGAAACCCTTTGGAACCACTCTGTGTCGTTATCGGATCCCATCACCACGCACGCAAATCAGCGGACCATTATTTACGCGAATTACATGGCCTGTGCATCGACAACTAATGCCGCATACCTCCACAAACCTACCAATGAACTGTCGAATCACTGATACACAGAATCACTGCTGTATTTCGTTCTAAAGACGGAGAAACAAACTATTATGCAGGTGGTCATAGCGTTTTGCTTCATCCGTCATCAGTTTGATGCAGTCCTCCACTAACAATTGCATCTACACCCTCAATTATTTGCTGGATGTATTCTAATCTCTGCTTCCCTCTACCATTTTACTTTGTACAGCTCCCCGTAGTACCATCAAGTTATTCCCTGATATCTTAAAGGATGTATTGCCATCCTTTCCCTTCTTACTGTCAGTGTTTTCTGTATATTCCTTTCCTCATTCCTAAGCTTATCACTCTACCAAATTTTCAGCATTCTTCTGTAGCACCGAACATCAGATTCCTCGATTCTTTTCTGTTCCCGTTTCCCAAAGTCCATGTTTCTCAGTCATACAATTTCGTGTCCCAAACATACATTATCGGAAATTTTTTCCTCAAACTAAGACCTAGTAGATTTTCCGTCACTGGTTATTTTGCTGCCTAACTAGTAGAATTCCTGATCTTCGTCTACTTCGTGATCCCAAATTCTGATGCTAAGTTTCTCCCTGTTCTCACTCTAGCTACTTCTCATAACTTTTGTCTTTCCTCTATTTGCTCTCAACTCATATTTTTACTCCATTAGACAGTTCATTCATTCCAAGAGATACCGTCATTATTATTTGAAGAAGGATAGTTTTGTCATCAGTGGATCATATATCGATATCCTCTACCCTTGAATTTTAAGAACTTTTTTTCCCACGTGGACTTAGTACATGTTGTACAGGTTTCGGACATTTTGACCATCTAAATTGTCGAACGCTTTTACCTCGTCAACAAGTCCCACGAACGTGTCTTGGTTGCATTAACAACCGCAACGTCAGAGCTGCTTTTCTGGCCCCATTACCTTTCCTAAAGCCAAACTGATCGTCTTTTAACAGATCTTCTATTTTCGCTTCCATTCTTCTGTATATTATTCTCGCCAACATCTTGGATGCCTGAATTTTCATGCTGACTGTGCGACGATTATCACACTTTGCGAAGCTTTCTGTCTTCCGAATTGTTAGTCTCATACAATCCACACACCAAAGTAAATATTCGTTTTGTTGCCACTTCCCTCAATAATCTTACAAATTCCGATGGAATGTTGTCTATCCCTACTGGCTTATTTGATCTTAAGTAGTCCAAATATTTTTTATATTCTGGTTCTAATACTGGATCCCCTTTCTCTTCCCTGTCGACTCCTGTTTCCTCTTCCACCACGTTATAAGGCAAGTCTTGTCCCTCACAGAGGCCTTCAACGCACTCTACCACCTATCCGCTCACTTTTCTGTACTTAGCAGTGGAATTCCCATTGCACTCTATTTTTTTTAAAAAAAACTTGCTTTTCATTTCAAAAAAGTCTGTTTCGACTTTTCTGAATGCTAAGACCGTCCTTCCAACAAATAATTGTTTAAATATTTCTTCATACTTTTCAAGCAGCCATTACGCTTTAGTTTCCCCACAGTTCCTATTTATTTCAGTCCTAAGCAATCAAGAACGAAATGCTTGGATTAAACAGGCTGTAAGACAGAAATATAGTCTTTCATCCAACTCATGCCAGAGTTGAGCGACGTTGTTGTGAGATGAGGAGGTTTCCACCTCTTAATGTTATTCATGGATGCCATGCGGACAATTATAGCTGTTATGTGCGATACATGCAGCGAAAAGTGTTGATAAGATAAAGTCTGGACATTTTTATACCAGGGCTTTATGGGCACATAGCCTTCCTTACACTCTTATGGGTAGATTGATAAGTGAACTCTCGGGACTGAAAGAAGAACAGTTCTTCGCAGTGGATGCTACAATCGATTGTTCTTACCAATCCAAGATATACAGGGTATTAGGATGTAGGTGGAGATATTGTGGTGGTAGGTACTGTAATATGTACCCACTTCACCGAATTCAGTGTGCTATTTGTTCTTTCTATGTGGTTAACATTCTCCCACAAATATATCTCATTATTTAGTACCTGTTGTTTTCTGCATGATTGTAGCTGTCCCACGAAATGGACTACGCCTGTCGATATAATTATCTTCTTTGTGCCCATTTGTCCATACTTCAGTACCTGACCTGCTGACCAGGTGAAATGCCTTGTTTGTGCCACGTATACTTGAAGTTACTAAGCACCCTAAAAACATACTACTAGTAATAGCTACAATTATTAGTGTGTAAATGAAGCACTCAAATGTGATGTTGTTGTCGTCAATTGTCAATAGAAATATCTGCAGTTACTCCTCTAACACCCTGTATACACTGAGGATCCTGCATTGCATGCTGTGAAAGTTAAATGCAGGAAAAAAATGTGCTGATGGAAATTAAGGAAAGAGGGTCAAATACTGCAACATGAATCCAACACTTTCGAATGTGTACCCCAATGAAAAATTTCATCAGCTTTGAATGTACAGGTGGCTGGAACCTCCATCTTATCTCCCTACTTCCATGCATCTTGCCATTGAAACAAGACTTGTACTTCTAGGAAGCTCAAAGGGCAAAAAGTATTGTGAGGGATATGAAAAGTTGATCACTATTCACGGAACTGGCAAATTCTGGTAGGAATATCGTCAGTAATAATCACAGAACAGGTTCTCGTGTGAACCATGAGGAATTCTAACTCTGGTCATGGTGTCAGTGATAGTGTGCCACCTCGATGGACTGTTTCTATATGTTATTGCACCTAACGCAATTTACACAGAAATGTTCACAAATTGAAGTTATAAGGCACTGAACTGTTTCTATCTGTCGCAGTTTATGGACATATAGCACAATTTACATAGAAATGTTGATAGACGAAAGCTGTAAGCAAAAGCCTGTGGTTTGCTGCTATTTGTAACAATTTTAGAAACTTATTGTTTTTGTGAACCACAATATCTTGGTAAGTATTGGGTCAAAAATGGTTTTGGCTGGTGAAATGTGCAAGACGTTTAATGGTCGCAACTTTGTAAATAGGTGTGATGCGCAAAAAAGGAAGGTTTAGAATGTAAGAGAAATAAAGAAAAACGGCCGAAAATTTGGTTCTTTTCTGCCCTCTCCCCACGCAACCCCTCCTCCCTCCCACCTCATCCATCATGTTGGCACAGGGTCCTCGAGGCCGAAAACTCAGATCTGCTCCACCGACTACCTACAAACAACATACCAAAATATCATAAATTTCAGAATACTTTCCAGGTAGAAAGTACTGAATGCTGGACTCATTGTAGATTCCCACCTTGCATACTTCTCGTTGCAAAACGTTAATACATAATTATTGTCATTAACAATATTACAGTCATATTTGATACATTGAGCTTTCAAGTTAGCGTCATAATAATGATTAACAGATAATTATATATGCCCCTCCATTTAGGTAATATAGATTTGAAAGTAGTGTGAAATGTCGATATATCCACGTCGACTTGTGTTTCCAAGGATTAACTAAACTTTTTTTGAGAAGTTTAAGCTCAGTTGAAGCTGTTCCGTTACGTAGTGATTACGGTATGACTTATATAGAGATCAATCTACAGTGAGGTGACAAAACTCATGGGATAGTGATATGCACACATACAGATGGCATTAGTACTGTCTACACGTGGTATAAAAGGGCAACACATTGACAGAGTTGTCATTGTTACTCAGATGATTCATGTACAAATGTTCCCAAAGTGATTTTCACCGCATGACAGGAATTAACAGACTGAAAACTCTGAATGGTAGTTGTATTTAGACGCTTGGGAAATTCCATTTCGGAAATCGTTAGGAAATATAATATTCCAAGAGCCACAGTGTGAAGAGTGTGCCGAGAACACCAAATTACAGGCATTACCATTCACCATGGACAACACAGTGGAGGAAGGCTGCCTCATCCCATCTAATGCATGAAAGCTGCCTAGAAGCAATTGTACTGTCAGCTTATTCTAAACCACGTAGCCCTCTAGTAGTAGCGATACATTGGTAGCAACTACGAGCAATTTGTGTGGAACATAGATGACTTGATATGCAGGGTGTTTTTGGTAGCTCTCCGCACAGACTCTAGTGATCTCTAGGTGACAGTTCCGTTCATGTTTGGCAGAGGGTTACTGATGTGGCCTTGGCTCATCCAGACCCGGCCGGTGTGGCCGAGCGGTTCTAGGCACTTCAGTCTGGAACCACCCAACCGCTGCGGTCGCAGGTTCGAATCCTGCCTCTGGCATGGATGTGTGTGATGTCCTTAGGTTTGTTAGGTTTAAGTAGTTCTATGTTCTAGAGGTCTGATGACCTCAGATGTTAAGTCCCATAGTGCTCAGAGCCATTTGAACCATTTGGCTGATCAAGAGCATTCGCGAGGATAACATCGTGGATGGTAGAAAACAGTCTTACCACCAGTGATCAAACTGCCATCAACTTGCAACTGGGGCACATATTAGCATTTGAAAGTAACAGAGAATTCTCAATATAATGTGCACATTCTTAGAGCGTGATAACCAGATACGATGGCAGTTTCCAAGATAAGATATACTCTATGGTGCTCTAAAATACAGTGTTTGTTGGCGCAGGAAGGACACAAAATGAAGTTAAAAGCTCTTGCAGGTGCACAAGTAAACTGAGACTCTTTACGAGGAAGAAAAACAACATAAGTCTTGAATCGGTGGTTGGAATAAGGTAGGCCTGCAGTACAGTACAGTTTAAATAGGGCATGAACGCCTGATACAGTTATTACTACAAAGGCTGAGGCGTCACACATGATGTCAGTCCTGCTTACAGTAGATGTTGGTATGATAGCGAGTTAAAATGAGTTGCCTAACTGCTTGCTCATTACCTCCCTCCCCAGCTCCCCAGCAGACTACAACGGCAGTCAGCGGAATATGTGGAGATGGCACATAGATGAGTTTTATGGTCACAACTTTCACACAGGACAAGAAATAGGCATGCATTACAATTGTAAAAATAGATAAGGTAATGCATAAGTCCTCCAGCAGATGGGAGGCAAATTTAAGTTATTCTAATGAGACTGGTGTGTGTGTCTCATCTGTGGCAGAATTAAAAGCGTATGGTAAGAAACTGAGGCTGTTATCATAAACAAAGACAAAACCAGCAGCGAAAGGTAGTAGGTGGTTACTAAATTACCTCGTCTAAATTGTTACATGATATCACTGTGGCTAAGACAGACAGCAGTTAATCGAATTTATTTTTAATTACTATCGATTTAAAATTTTCAACAACATAGGACACAATAATCAGACTGAAATCGAGGTGCAAAACGCTGATGAACAATATACTGTTGGTGTAATAACTGAGGTAGCTGCACTTTCAACGATCTCTGCTGCCCAGATGTATTCACCGCACTTTGTATGCTGCATACCCTAATATGTCTACAAAATATGGTTTTCGCGCATGCAGCGTCAATTAAGAGACGAATAACAAAGACTAACCACAATGGCCAGCTGCGGCTCTGTTTTTCGTAACGTGTTAACGCTTCCGTTGGGCAAAATTTTTTGTAAGGCAGTGGGATCATATAGAGTGTTGTTGCGAACGTAGATACTTCGATAAATACTGTTATTGTAATTTAAAGCTGCAGTAGCAATACAGTGATTATCTCAAGTGTTTGTCCAACGAAAATAGGTTCTCTCCAGAGAGCACATGTGCTTATTACAAAGACATTCTTTAGTGGAAAAACTTAGTATACATTTTCCTGCATTTATTTATTTCTGTTTATCTTATTGATATTGCTTAAGTTCCTTATGTATTCTGTATTTACATTGATAACTGTCTCCTCTTTTAATTTGTTGTGTATCACTCTCCATGTTTCACACCTCCTGATGAAGCCTTGCCTAGTACTAATTTCATTTTATTTTATTAGTTTTGTTTATTAATAGAAACTGTTATGTAGGCATGCTATTCCTATTTTGTGCTTAAGGTTTTCCTGTCTACTACATTGTTATTCATGTACAGTTCAGTTTTTACGTTTTCATTGCAAAGATGTTACTTACTGTATGTTTCTACATCAGTCTAGATGTGTTACTTCTCTTCCAATGTTGTCTGCTAACATTTAACTTCTTTTGTGATGATACTCAGTAAATGTCTGAAGATGGCCTTGTAAGCCGAAAACCGGTTAACAATGAAAGTAATATTGTAGAACAAAAGCAAACTGGTGCTTTTCATTTATTGTATTACGAGAAGTTACCACTATCACAGTCTTGGAGGGAATGCAGGGAGGAATCCTGAGGGCTAACAAAACATTGCGTGCATAAACTCAGAAAATAGTAATCGTCCATAACCAAGGAGGCAATAGCGTTTCACAGTGGCTATTTAATGAGTACAAAGTAATATCAGGCACAGTGTAGGGAATATGAAGCATGTAAGTAACCCGATTAATAACACATTTCAACAGTTCTGGGACAAGCTTGAAGCCGATAGGAGACTTCACCAGCTGCCTCCAGGTCACAGGCAACGGAAAATAATTATATACTTATATCTGACCCTAAGAACGATTCACATAACAACATAGGTAGAGCTTAGGCCACTTAACTACACAGAATAAAATTGGAACTGAATAAAAAGTGCCACAATAATGTTACAAAAAAAAACTCAACAGAGAAGATGAAATTTCAGTAAACTGAAAACTAGTGATAAAGGATATGACAGCACTATAGGTCTGTGTATGTTCACTTTATTCAGAAATAATAAAGCATCGTATCCAGTTAATATGAGAAAATACAAACCATGTATAATATTATCAAGGAAACAAGCTAATTAGAGGAAACAGACGATGAGAGTCACGTGTTTGCAGAATTCATAGAGAGGTACTAAAAGTTACGTTCTTCGTACAAATATGACATTTATAATTCACTCTTTCTATTTCATCTCTCTCTCTCATATATATATATATATATATATATATATATATATATATATATATATATATATATCAGTCTCTTTTTTTCTAATTCGGTCTTAGTTCAGAGAAGAAAAAATTTGTGGCTGTGGTTGCAGATATACTTACTCAGAAATAATAACTGACATAGATGTAAGAAGATTCACGTTGTGGGTTTCAGTTTGCGTCTCTGCTGTTACTTTTCACTTTTCAGAGGTAAAATAACTTAGTTTTGTGATAGTTATAGTCACATGGTCATTAACTTAACTACAGATATCTTTATGTTTACATGGTGCTGAGAGACTTTACTATGAAATTTGGGATCTAGACAGACTGATACCAAAGTGATAATTCAAATATATTTTACGCTTCCATTAATCAAGTCAGTTAAAAAGGAACCCTTCCAATCACATACGGTTCGAGGTATATAAAATTTGCTCGAATGCCTCCTATGTTATACTGCTTAGTCCATAACCTTTTAATACAGGTACATTCTGTTATTAATTCTTACGTTTCTATAAAAGAAATTTGCACACTTTTATTCGGATCACCTTAAGATGCGTTTTGGATAGATTACCAGGAAAAATAGAAATTATGAAAATCATAATTTTAATTTTTTTCTTTCCAAATGAAATTCCTTATTTCAAAAGAATCCCGTTTTTGGGCTTATTTCTACTGATTGGATCTAACTTTACCGCTATCTCCTTTGTTGATGACAAATGATCAAAATTTAGTCCACCAAACTTATTTTTTGAGTTGATCTGTTCAATTAGCTTTGGAAATTTGGGAGGATATTTTTTCTGGGAACATGCAACGAACATATATGATGAATACTTATTTCCAGGGGCATAATCGCTATGCAGCATATTATTTTAAAGATTTTGTCATCTCACTGTACAGTTAGTGGGAATGTTTGGATATACTAATAAATATTTTCCTCATAACACAGTGACCTATCAAAGTAAGGAACTGGACAGGATTCTATATCGCAAATGCTAGACAGGATGCAAACACTCTAGATGATGAACAGCACTACAGAACTAGTATTGAGGTAGGATAACATTTGTTAATCACAGTTTGAAGTGGCTTATCTGCAACAAACATGAAGATGTAAATGAACTAAAGGATTGAAGTTTTGAAGAATTTTTACTTCAATTAATAGTTACTGAGAAAAACACAGAGAGCCCTATGTTTTATAAAGATACAGAAGACTGGCAGATCAATTTAATGAAACAAAAGTTCTGAATTTTTGACAAAAACAGTACTCCTCTGTCTTAATGAAACTCACTCTTTTCTCTACTAACTGTAGCAACAGTCACTTCATTGAAGATTCAGCACTGCATTAACGTCGTAACGTCGTTTTGCTATAATATACTATAAAGATGTCAGTTTTAGTTCACTTCAACGATATGGGAGTAAGTACTCCATGTTTTAATTTATTACTGTACCAATTATAACAGACAGTTTTAGTACATTTGCCATATTGTGTACGTCATTAATTTGGCATGATTGTGTCTGTGTATAAGTGCATTGCATTTCAGCTGTATACTGCTGCCTCGTTGTATCAGAAAGCACACAGCTATCTTGTGACGTAAGTAGCACCTCCGATCTGACTGAGTAGGGTAGCACTGCCGATTACAGACGACCTTGACCTTGATCTTAAGTAGCAGGTTACACCTGAGGCAAGTGTTCATATTAACTCAAAGTGCGAATCTCCCTTTGTCTCCCCTCCACACGCCTCCTCCCCTCTCCTGCTTTATCCCCAGCCAATTGCATTAAGTAAAAATATCACTGTCATCATACACTATTCCTCTCGACCAATAGCCACGGGGCCCAACTACTCTCTGGCAGTAAGGCCTCCAGCGTTGCTCTCGGCCAATAGGAATCTAGTTCTCCCTTCCCTCCTCTGTAGATCACATTATGGGATCGCCATTAAGCATCATTAGCTGGTTACCTTCCACTGCATCTGGCCAACATCTTGAATGGCTGGGGATAGTACGTTTATATTCACAGGACTTGCACTTTAGTATGTTCGCCAGAAATTACTAGCATTCGAACCATGTTGGCTTGCAGGTTCAAGGTCAACATCGACATCATGGCGCCGTGGTAAAATGCGCCTGGGACTCTCGCGGTTGCTATAAACCAAAGGTAATGGATGAATGTGACATGACCACATGTGCTGGATGCCTTGCAGATATATGTGCAATCAGTACTGTCAAATCAGTGTCTTTTATAGATGGTGCATGAGAGGACGTGATGCATCCATCCGGGTAACTGCTGATCGTGTGAGACAAAATGTTTTGGCAGTACAACAGATGTGTGCAGAATGGTTCACGGGAGACAGTAGAACGTTACGACATGTGTCAAGCCGCACCGCCTAGACCGCCCCCAAGAAGATAGACACCTCATCCGAATGGTATTGCAGGACAAGTGTGCATTCTTCTCGGCTCTGGCGCAACATTGGAACAGTGTAACACATCACAAACCATTAGGAGTGATAGTTTATTGCCGGGTGCAGTGGCCGAGCGGTTCTAGGCGCTTCAGTCAGGAACCGCGCGACGTCTACGGTCGCACGTTCAAATCCTGCCTCAGGCATGGCTGTGTGTGACGTCCTTAGGTTTAAGTAGTTCTAAGTTCTATGGGACTGATGACCTCAGATGTTAAGTCCCATAGTGCTCAGAGCCATTTGAACCATTTGATAGTTTATTACTTCTCGAGTTATGAGTGCATCGTCCAGTTCTCCCACTAACTTCGACAAACGTGCAGAAACATACTAGGCGACAATGGTGTACCCAACGACATAACTAGTAACAGGAATGGCATCAAGTAGTGCTTTCGGATGAATCTAAGCTCTGCTCGTTAGGAAATGATGCCCATATTTTGGTTTGCCACAGTCAAGGGTAGAGGCATCACAGTGACAGCATTTGCACAAGACATACAGTGCTTTTTCACGTAGTGTGTGGTGCTATTGGGTATAACCACAAACCATAGTAAGTGCGTGTCCATGGCACTGTGGCCGGAGTGACGAGCATGAATGACATCCGGCGACTGGTTGCCATATTCTTTCTGCAGAACACCCTGTAAGTCATTTTTGAGCAAGGAAATGCATGACCACATGTTGCTGCATGAACACGTATCATCTTGGTATCACAGGATGTTACCCTTTTGCTTTGGCCTGCTAGATCAAAAGAGCTGTTGCCAATCAAAATTTGTGCGATATATCATGAAACGACAGCTGCAGTGCTGTGACCCATTGCCAACCATTACATATGATCTTTCGAACCAGGTGCAGCGTGGATGGCTATACCACAGGACGCCATTTGGGCCTTGTATGCATCGATGACATCATGTTCGGAACATGTTACAAGGGACCATGGCGGATCCTGTGCCTACTCGGAAACAGGACACACTCTGAACTGAGGTGACAGAAATGCTAATCATTTCTGCAGAAAATACCAATTATTTTCATGTCCTATGGATATGAACGTTCTGTGCCTAGTCGTTTATCGGGTTCTGTTTTGCTGAATATGAGTGCACTTTTCCTTCAATTACTTTTAATAATATTATTGATTATTATTATGCATTTATTCATAAATTCGCTATAGATCGTCCGATAATTTTTCCAGGAGTGCACCTAACCTAAAATCCAGGGCTCCAGTGGTCTCAGGTTATATGTCCTCAGCCAATAGGAACCACTGGAGATAGGAGCTCTGTAGTGAAAAGAGCATCATTAATATGACCAACTACGTGTCGCCAAATACAGAAATTGGTGGAATAGGCTCTAAAATGGCTAAACTGGCAGGACAGGCCATAAAACTGGCAGTAAATTCGTAGGATAGACAATAAAATTGGAAACTGGCAGCACAGGCTGTAAAATTGCCAGAAAATTATTAAGATAGCCTTTAAAGTTGGAAAATTGTTCGGATCAGCTGAAAAATGGGAAATTGGTGCGCTAGGCTTATTGCGTTACCTACAAATGGTGTAATGTCTCACAACAAATCACCTGGACTTCTCATTTGCTCTCTTTAAAGGGTCGTTGCTTGTGGGTGATAAACTGATACAACACGGCATGTGCCCAAAGCACATGTCAGGGGCAGGCTCGCTTCTGAGCTATCACCCACATGCAAGCTGGTCTCCTCTTGTTCATCAGCAGCACCAACCCTCCCCCTTACCCCCCCCCCCCCTGCTCCCATCAGCCAGATAAGAAAAGGAAGATCTCAGCAGGTCTCTTGGTGGCCACATCGATCTTATTGATGTTCTGCACTAGTGCAATCAACAAAATTATTCGACAACTTGCTTCCATTTTAGTGATACGCAAACCATATAAAATGTATACGATCAAACACATCTGGACATTACCATGACAACTGTGTAATCATTGAATCAGATGCTGTGTATAAACCAGTAAATGATGAATACACACCACTTCACTAGTATATCGCACACAGCCAATCAGGATGGGTGTGTGTACAAGTTAAAAAGTGATGGCAGCACTAAATATTAAAGTAAATTATTAAGTAAGATTGATTAACATTACACTGTGTGGCTGAGTTACTATTACTTCTTTATGCCGTAGTATATTCCCCAAAATTGTAGAAAACTTGATTATTTGTCCAATAAGGTGTAAGACTCCAACATATTCAATACAAAGCATGAGATAGTTTGTAAATTTGCTTGAAGTTACTACATTTCAGATTCTACAAAATGCCACAAAATGTTGTTCCTCCTCTGCTCTAGGCAAGTCAAGTGTGACTGTGTGCTTTTCTACTTAAAAATGATAGCCAGCATTAGCATAATTAATAGTCCAAAATGGCTACCTTCAAGTTCCATACCTTAATTAATACAATGAGAAGACACTATTAGACATTTTCTGTAAGCGCTCCACAAATACCCGCTGAATGTACGAGACTGCGCAGCAAATAAACTATTGCTAGAAGGAAATATGTCCCCTGAATGCTTTGGGATTTTTCACACTGCCTCTGGCAATCCTTTTGAGACCATGGCCTTGGTAAAATTATGCTGGAGGAAACACTCAGCAGTTTCCTTGGAACATGGGTGGAAGACGTGCAATGCAGTTCTAGAATCAAGAATGACATACACTTCTACACGTGAACCATACTGTATCGATAACAGTCTTATTGGAAAGAAATTAATGACAAATATACACTTTTTTACACCTTTTGCAAGCACGCTGATGGATGATCTGATCCCTCGATTGCTGTCCAGTGGCATCGTTCAGTATTTGTTTATGATGATAAATAAGAATATTTTTTACACGCAAATTGTTGGCCCTGTATACCAACAGTCAGCTTTGTTTCTACACATTTGTGAAGTTTGTAAGGATTACGTTTATATTCAGATCTTTGTTTGGATTTCTTGTACAAGCCGAGCGAGGGTAAGAATAATTCCTTTATAATGTTTTCTTTGACTGAGAATGGTTTCTGAATACTACTTCAGGAACGGACTTACTTCTTCTCAGGCGTTTGCCTTGGTCACACTTACCAATTAACAGTAACTTAAATCGTTTACACTGACCTCAGAGGTTAACACACAGCCACTAAGCTGTTATTACTATAGAACATGGCACATCGAAAAAAAACCTTATTACTGATGTCATATGACGTCATCAGCTCCAGTGTAATTTTCCCCCTCAGCATTCGTGTAATGGAAGGATCCTGTCTCAATGTCTTTTGTGTAACTGTTATCTGGAACACTTAATTTACATTTTCTTAGTCTTGAAGATTATGCTCCTGCTGTTTGACGAAAGAGAAATTGTGACATCAGCTGTAATTGGGGACTGAAATGAATCCAATGGCGAAAAGTAAAACTTTGTGACGGACCGGGCCTCCATCCTGGATTTCTCGCTTATTGTGATTAGTCACCTTGACCACTTTGGTTAGCTGGGCACACTGCATGTCCAGACCAATTTCCCATATGCACACATTAGATGTGTAGTGTTCCCCGACCATTATCGTCATTCCTCATAGCCTCACCTCATTCCAACAACATGTTGAACGAATGGTACATCCGCACAGAATGTATCATTATTTTCCCTCGAGGCGCATGCATCTATATGTGTGGTGTCTATCCGACATATCCGAAAGAACGGACACTACGCGTACAAAGTTCTACTGTTTGTGTTACGTAAATCATAGCTGGGAGGAGGATTGCGTAGGCAACCATCACTTATTGATTTTCTTTTTCTACAACTTGTCTTGGCCTCTTTCCATCATCCCCAGTGTGGACAAGTTGTACAATGTGTGAAGTACTTAGTTGCTGGATGCGCACTTGTAACTGGAGAATCCAGGTAGCTTGCTCTTTCTCTCTTTAGATTCTGGATAATTTTTCTTTGAATTTTGCTTTCAAATCTGGCTTCTTGCCTGAGGCGGCAATGGTCAATGTGGGTCCTCTCTTTTTAAACGCATGTGTTGCGATTAGTTGAATAACAGCCAGTGAGGAAGGCTGTAGAAATTTCCACTGAAAGCTCTAGTTCTATCCCGTAAAATTCAGGAAGAACAAGGCAACCGCCTTTCTGGCAGTTTGCCAGCTCCCGCCCAACTGGATAAGTGGCTGGCACCTCCTGACTATTGTCCTGATTGGCCACCTACCGCCCCACTCTGTCAAGGTGCGGCTAATGTAGATGTTTAAAAACTTGGTAGACAGCACTCTGGCTGTGTAAAAGTGGACAGTAGGACATGCTCTTATCAGCTCGTCAAATATAATATCTTTTATAGCTCAGATCATTACAATATCTAAATTCAGGCATCCAGCCAATAAATGATCTTTGGTGATGAATGAAATTATGAGTTTCCAAAGATCTGTCTTTTCTTATTTACGATGAATGAGTGTGATATCAACGACCAAAATCTCATCCTAAAAGTTAATCAATGCATTCCCAGCTGCGTATATCGGTTTTCGTGTTCGATAAGCAAATTTGTGTGTGCCCGTTTTTACTAATTTTTCTATTACAGTTCATTATGTATAACTGCAAGCCAGAGGAGTTATTGGTAGTTCGGGATTTCGCAGAATAATCAGCATTTTAGCCACCGTGGTGAAACTGCTTTGTGGCCCTCCCTTGATCCACCTGTAATGATGTTGCTTACATGTGTGCTAATCCCATCTACCTTCCTCCTCTAGCATCTTGTTAATATGTGTAAATCTTTGGATTCTACGGAACGTTAAAAGTTATTACATTCCAATGTGCCTATCCGATTTATCCCTTGCTGATGATGATATTTACGGGAAAAAGGACCCCACTTTCGACAGTCATACCAGTAAGTTTGTTCTGTTTTTGGTGCATGATGAACAAGTTAAGAAAGAAGATCTTACAAGGTGATAAATGTTTATTCCATGGAACACAATTCCAATTTCGTTTCACGCAATATGCACTCCCCCATCGTACTACATCCCCTGTCACATAACTGGTAATATCACTTTGTGCTTGATAAACGCTTACCGAAAGTTGGATATAATCCATTTCCTGGACCGCCGTGTACAATTTATGACAGAAATGCGCGCTTTGTATAATTAAATTGGCTGTATTCTTGTAACGGGAAATGTCACTTGGCTGCAAATGGTCATAGAGGACAGACAGCTCATGGGATTTGTCATAGACAGAAGGCTGCGACCAATTAATAAAGGCTGATGTGTGCGCGTTTTAATGGTTTATGAAAAGTTGCAGAAAAGCAGATGACTTTCTGTACCAGAGAAGCACACTGGACGTTCCTTGGAGTGTGGCAGATGGAGGCGAGTGCAGGGCTGTGGAATGGTGGCAGCCGTGGGATGACGCCATCAACCCCCTCCCCTCTTCTAAGCCAACCCCTTTCCTGGAAGCAGGTAATTCAGAGAGATTTTAAGCCAACGCACACCTAATTTGTTCTGCCTGTCACATCACAGTATTGTACTGAGTATTAAAATGGAACAGCCAGTTAGTATGATGTGTATTGTTTGCATCTTCTTTTTTGTACCTCTCACTTGACGCAAATACCAGACAGTGCTTTGATCGTAAAAGTTAAAAATTTAAACAACACTTTAAAAAAACGAGAAAATGATCTTTATTCTTATTATTCAAAATATGTAAAGATTTATTCTATAGCGGTATGAAATGCACGATGCTCCTTCTTAAGCCAATCCACTTTCTTGAAAATTCGCCTGTCAGGTAGCTTCTAAGTCAACAACACATATGTTGAGTTTCGAGTTAGAGCGTAGAGTTTTACTGACCATGAAAACGAAACAGTCAATTAGTATTTGCCCAAGGGCAATTATCTTTCCATAATTCGCAGCAACCTGACTCAGTTTTGCTAACAGAACAAACACACACACACACACACACACACACACACACACACACAGTTAGATCTCCCAACCACAGTCCTGTATTTTACTGGCCATTAAATCGAAACAACCAGTCAGAGCCAAGAATTGTACGGCCATTAAAATGAAAGAGCCAATAAGTAAGTACTACAAGTCGGCTACCTTATCCTCTCTGCCGCTCTTGGTGATGACCAAACCTCAGTATTCGTAACTAATTTGGTTCAAGGTATAATGGACCTTCAAATTGTCACAATATTATTTCTATGACTGAATAGTCCACATTATTCTTCTATTACAGCACAATACACATTTGGCTAAAATAATATGCTAAGCCCATAAGGCATTAATAGTTAACAGTTCATCCCAGGTCTTAGGCTACATCACTGCTGGTACAAAAAACGAACGTTCGTCACTTGACCAAACATCATTTTATGGGGGAAGAGGATAATGTATCATGTTTTGCACTAAAAAATATAATTGACTAGATGCTATAACTTTTTTCATTAGTTTTGATCTTAAGTTACGTGCCGTCGAGGAAGGCTGTGACATTTACAGTTTGGAACTTGGAGGAAATGCTCTCTAAAAATAAGCTTACAAGCTGTGTCTCATCTTCTTCAAAATCAACTACTAAGTACCACCAAGGTCTATAGCATTTTTATCCACCGACTTCAAATTTTCCAACACTTCAGCATTACAATGCATACTAAATAAGATTTGTTTTGATGAGATCTTTAATGCAGTGTCTCACTTAAAGATGCATATTTTTGTAACGCACTATTATAGCCACGAACAGCACCAAATATGATACGTTACATCAGAAACACTCAGGTTAAAGTGGCGGCTACTTGTTCTTCTTCTGTCAAAGTCAGTGATGAACAAGGCTCCAAACAAAAGAAAGTTCGATCTATGATCGTGGAAAAAATTCCAACCTTAAACTTTCGACAAAATAAAAATTGCCTCTATTACTTATCAAAATACATTCAAATTTCCACTGTTACAGTGTGGAACATAGATGGGACGCATATCGGAACCACTTTGGAAATTAGAGGTCGGAGTAAACTTGGCGACGAATATAATTTAATATCTGTGCCCCACTTGGTGCAAGGCTTAACGTATCCTGAAACTAAGTGTCAAAATGTATATATTCTCGTACTATTGATCTAAACCAAAACAAAACACCTGTGGCTCGCTTGTTATCAGTACTGTTGTACCTTACAGGTTAACGTGCCTAGAGTTCAGCGTTTGAGCCGCACATAGTGCAAGGCACGTTGGACACTCAGTTTTAAATTGCCTTTACTATTGTTCTTTAACAGTCTAGGACACACGTGACACATTTATTGGCACTGCTGATGTAACTTTCAGGTTAACGTACACTTGACAATGACTGTCACACAGTGACACTTTGGTGATACCACATACTGGGCAGTAGTTTTAACAGTACAGTGGTGTAAGTAAATTAACGCTAAGTGTACCTCAACGTCTAAATTAGATCAGTAGTGCCAATAAGCGAGCCACATGTTTTTGGTACTGTTATAGGACTAATTTACACCTGGAAATAATATTGTGCCTCTTATTTTACGGTCATCGCTCTTTGCATCAAGTGGGTTACGAATAGTGAACTTTAGATGTCACCAATGGGTGAGTATTGTAATTTGATGAACACTTCATCTTTATCAGCCTCCTTGTAAATTTGGACCACATGCAGTAGATGAGAACTGTAATCAAAAGTACAACTGCTGTATGGCGCGTTTCGCGATATATTGTCGTTCTGTAACTGTCATATCGCATGGCGAGCAACTTATCTACCTGCTCCAACAGTTCCATGATGCCACTAACGATATGGTACCCAGTAAATAGATTTCTGCATAAAATACACTATTGGCCATTAAAACGGCTACACCACGAAGATGACGTACTACAGAAGCGAAATTTAACCTAAAGGAAGAAGATGCTGTGTTATGCAAATGATTAGCCTTTCAGAGCATCCACACAAGATTGGCGCCGGTGGCGACACCTACAACGCGCTGACATGACGGAAGTTTCCAATCGATTTCTCATACACAAACAGCAGTTGACCGCCGTTGCCTGGTGAAACGTTGTTGTGATGCCTCGTATGAGGAGGAGAAACGCGTACCATCACGTTTCCGACTTTGATAAAGGTCGGATTGTAGCCTATCGCGATTGCGGTTTATCGTATCGCGACATTGCTGCTCGCGTTGGTCGAGATCCAATGACTGTTAGCAGAATATGGAATCGGTGGATTCAGGAGGGCAATACGGAACGCCGTGCTGGATCCCAACGGCCTCGTATCACTAGCAGTCGAGATGACAGGCATCTTATCCGCATGGCTGTAACGGATCGTGCAGCTACGTCTCGATCCCTGAGTCAACAGATGTGGACGTTTGCAAGACAACAACCATCTGCACGAACAGTTCGACAACGTTTTCAGCAGCATGGACTATCAGCTCGGAGACCATGGCTGCGCTTACCCTTGACGCTGCATCACAGACAGGAGCGCCTTCGATGGCGTACTCAACGACGAACCTGGGTGCACGAATGGTAAAACGTAATTTTTTCGGATGAATCCAGGTTCTGTTTACAGCATCATGAATGTCGCATCTGTGTTTGGCGACATCGCAGTGAACGCACATTTTAAGCGTGTATTCGTCATCGCTATACTGGCGTATCACCCGGCATGATGGTATGGGGTGCCATTGTTTACACGTCTCGGTCACCTCTTGTTCGCATTGAAGGCACACTGAACAGTGGACGTTACGTTTCAGATGTGTTACGACCCGTGGCTCTACCATTTATTCGATCCCTGTGAAACCCTACATTTCAGCAGGATAATGCGCGACCGCATGTTGCAGGTCCTGTACGGGCCTTTCTGGATACAGAAAATGTTCGACTGCTGCCCTGGTCAGCACATTCTCCAGATCTCTCACCAACTGAAAACGTCAGGTCAATGGTGGCCGAGCAACTAGCTCATCAAAATACACCAGTCACTACTCTTGATGAACTGTGGTATCGTGTTGAAGCTGCATGGGCAGCTGTACCTGTACACGCCATCCAAGCTCTGTTTGACTCAATGCTCAGGTGTATCAAGACCGTTATTACGGCCTGAGGTGGTTGTTCTGGGTGCTGATTTCTCAGGATCTATGCACCCAAATTCTGTGAAAATGTAATCACATTTCAGTTCTAGTATAATACATTTGTCCAATGAATACCCATTTATAGTCTGCATTTGTTCTTGGTGTAGCAATGTTAATAGCCCGTAGTGTAGTAGCTTTCTCTAACAAACACAGTAAAAGAAACAACAACATTACTGTTGTGTACATAGTTCCACGTAGTCAGCGCATACACAACTTTCCCAATAGAGCGCGCCCCGCTAAGCACAACAGCGCAGGCGCAGCGCTCGTCCTTCTCCGCACTATGAGATGGCGCTGTCTTAGAGACAGACCAAATTCTGTTTCCGCCGATCCGCGTATTAATTTGTTACACAGCCAATGAGATTGCTGCTAATGTAGAACCTTTTCTCCTCGCGGATCACACTCGCGCAGTCATACCTGAAAGCACGAGGTATTATAATGAGTGTACAGACCTCCGATTAGTCAGTCTGCATTAGTCTGTACCAGTCTGCATTAGTCTGCATTAGTCTATAGTCAAGTTTCAGTCTGCACCTAATAAGATTACCATATTCCTGTACATCGCCATCACGAGAAATGTATAGACACTTTGTCAAGTATCAGAGATATGTGAGAATAAGATTAACGTACCAAGACGAAAGGAACTTCAGATTGTCCAAGTTAAGTTATTTTTATGCTTGTTATTATTTTAATAAATGTGAAAATTAATCAAAGTGTGTTTAAAGTTGGTCACCGTCAATCTGCTACTCTAAGAGTGCAAGTGGGATTTCTATCATCTGACCTAACGGCAGAAGATAAACACGCCACAATAAGACCACGAGACACATTGCTGACACTCGCCTACTTCGTTAGAGCGACAAGTCAAATAATCTGATGGTGTGTGTTCCGAAGGTCTTACAGTACGCACACCACAATTACTAAACGCATTGTTATAGGGAATAGTGGAGATACTCTGATTAGATCCATTGCTAAATAAACACAGTAAAGTGTAGAGCCACTGATACAGGTCAGCCATATCAAGGGTGTGACGTAGCCTGAGAGCCTGTTTAATGACTGTCGGAAGCGACAAGATGCAGAATCTTTGTTATCACTGACCGTGGGAGCCAAACGAAATGTTTGGAATATAACATATATGGGTGTAAATGCCTTCTGGAAGTTATGACCACTTATTTGAGAAGCAAAAGCGCATGTACTGCTCATTATCAAACGAGCTACACTCATGCGTTCGAACAGCTCTGACGACTGATTTACGATCTAGTTATCAGACAGAGTACAATATGAAAATTTAAATTTTTTTAATGGGGCAACGATGGAAACGTAAATTCACGAAAACCAGTTATGAGTCATTAACACTAATGAGTCGTTACCTTGAGAGGTCGGTAAAACCAGAAACATGTCGACCTGTGCTTATCGAACTAAATTAAAATCAATAACAAATAAAGAGCAAAAATAATATGATGATAAACGTAAGTCACACGCCAGCTCATACATACGTTAATACAACTACATAAATTTCTATAGGCGTTTAATTTCTATTTGTACCCGTAGTACTCTCTACAACAGTCTCCTCTGTGAAGTACAACCAATGAGAACACGGCAGTATACGGTATATACTGGGTGAATCGCCTAAAACTAGCACCGCAAATAATGCGAAAATGGGAAGTGCTACTCATGTGTGGTTTTCACAGAATGAACTGGTAGTTCGGGGTTCGTACTGTTAGCCAATAACAGATTGTAATAATACTTAGAAAGTTTGAAATACTCCTTTTTACGTGGAATAGTGCCTACTGACATTAAAAAATGAAACAGAGGGTAAGTTAGAATGACTGTGGTGTTTGTCGGAGGATTTTTGTGGAGTCGTTTACGATATATCGAATTGTGTAAAGTTTCCACACCTAAACTTTGTTGCGCCATTGAACCTGCGTAGTTGCAAGGTAAGATGTTGTCATATCTGCTTCTACTTACAGTGTGCTTGTGTGTTCTTTGCGTGCATTGCGATTCTTAGTCAGACTGTGTGTGACAGTCCAAGCAGTAGGCCGTGAGTGAACGATGGAATTCACCAACGCAGGACGTATGGAGAGTGTAGGAAGAATACAGTTCCTTCTTGTACGGCGTATGCAGCAAGATATCCCTTTAGACGGCAACTGTCTTAGCAGTTATTTATCAACATATTCAGCCAGTTACGTGAAAGAGGTATTGTAACGCCTAGAGAACGCAACAGAAGGAAACAAAACAGAGGAGTGGGAAATTAACATTCTGGCTGTCAGAATGAGATTGTCTCTCTGTAGCGGGGTTGTGCGCTGATATGAAACTTCCTGGCAGATTAAAAACTGTGTGCCTGACCGAGACTTGAACTCGGGACCTTTGCCTTTCGCGGGTAAGTGCTCTACCATCTGAGCTACCCATGTTAGGAGACGAGGTACTGGCAGAAGTAAAGCTGTGAGGACGGGGCGTGAGTCGTGCTTGGGTAGCTAAGATGGTAGAGCACTTGCCCGCGAAAGGCAAAGGTCCCGAGTTCGAGTCTCGGTCCGGTACACAGTTTTCATCTGTCAGGAAGTTTCATTCTGGCTGCTGTTGCAGCTGATCCGCATGTTAGTTCCAGTGCAGTCGCACGGGGAAGTGGCACAGGTCAGGCAAGTGTCTTCACCGACATAGGTTCGATCCGCGTCACATCTCTTTCCATCAAGAGTTGCATGGAAACTATTATAAGAACCAGCTCTAGATGTGCATTAAGACAGAATACTCCAGATAGATCATGTATCTTGTTTAGTGATGAAGCTACATTTGCCAGTAATGGACAGGTAAATCTCCAAAACTTACACTATTGGTCTGTTGACAATCCTTGTTAGCTTCGTCAGGTGGAACGTCAGCGTTCTTGGAATGTAGATGTTTGGTGTGGGATAGTGAACCATCAGCTCTTTTCATATACGGAACGATGAAAGCACCCAAGTATTGCAGCCTGTTAACATACCATCATCCAGGGATGCTACAAGGTATTCCTCTGCCGACTAGGAGGAACCTATTCCAACAACACCATTGGTGTTCGGCCCATAGAGTACAAATTATGACGGGATGTCTTCATGAATTGTTTGCATATCGATGAACTGGACGCAGAGGACCTGTATTTGGCGGGTCCATTCCCCGTATATGATGTCTATATAGATATTTTTCTGTGGGGGGAGTTGAAAGTCGCTGTCAAGAAGAGCATATTAACTACACCCGATGATACGCAACGACGTATTACTGCAGTCTGCTTGTACATCTCGGCTGAAATACTAACGCTTGTGCGGTAATCGTTCCGTACTAGACTGAAAGCGTGTACTGCCACTGCCAGCGGTTATTCTGAATACGATCTGTGACGGTCATCTGTCTCGTTACTGGCCACAAGTCACATGACTAGTGTATGCGCTCGTGTTGTGCTTTAGTGTGTGCTACCACAGGTATTGTATAACTGTCGGTATGGGAACTTTGCGAATTACAGTATCTCATAAACGAGTCACACCCGAACCCTGCAGAAAAAACCACTGACATTCTAATTTACCCTACTTTTACTTTTTTATTAAGGTCTCGCAACATTTCGTCTCCGGCATTACAACCAAAGTCTGCGTAAATGGACAGCTTACTCAGCCCATCGAGGTCCAAAGAGGAGTGTCGGAAGGGAGCCCTCTCTCCATGATGTTATTTGTTTTATCGCTCGAGCTACTCTTTCGCTCCATTCATGACAAACTTGCAGGACTGTCGATCGCTGGGACGTCCTTCGTGGTTCGTGCTTACGCCGACGACGTCGGAGTGTCACTGCGCAACGACGGAGACGTATCAACCCTGAAGGCCACGGTAGACGAGTACTGTCGTGCTTCCGGTGCTAAAATCAACGCCGATCAATGCACCTCTGTCAACGTTCGAGGATTCGACGCAGTTATTGTACCTTGGGCGAAGCGTGTCGAAGTCCACACCACTTTGGGGATGATATCGACAAAAGCCCGCTAAAAATGAATGCAAAAAATTGGAGCACGTCACGAATAAAATGCAAGGTGCCATCTATGAAAATAACTTCCGGTCTGTTGACATTCCCCAACGCATAAGACTCCTCAGCAGTTATATATTCAGTAGAGCGTACTATACGCCCCAAATATTTCCAGTCCCCATGATGCAGGCCAAACACGTGATGAAACTTTCTAATAGATTTATCTGGCAATGTGTCCTATTTTTGATGAGAGGCTACCAAGAAATGGTAGGAAGGCCATCGGTTTAAATGTTTCTCCGTCTTCTCCTGCTTTCTTGTGGCATCTTTCGGTTTCATTTTCAGAGCCTTCTGCATTTTCGCTTGATGTCGAATTAAATTAATAGAGATAATGGTTTCAACCCTGATAAATCATGGAATCCGGCACTTGCTGTAATAAACTCACAAAGACGCCGTCACAGTGCAGCTCACAATGATATATCGACATGCCAACACAGATCGACTGCGGAGTCATAGACGTAACTCGCGCATTGTGCACATCTCCGCCGCCGACCAACGTCTCTGGTGCATTTGCATCTGTGGCCGCTTGCGCAGTTGCGCGGTACACGAGTATAAAGGGACGAAGCGAGCACTGGAGGGGTGTCTTTCGGCTGAAGAGCAGCGCCTATGCTGCTGCCAGCCCACCCCTATGGGGAACTGAAATACAATAATGAAAAAAAAACTGGAGTGGCAGTTTTGCGGCTCACTCTGAAGATGGCTGAACGTTATACGGCCGAAATATTAGAAGAAGAAGGAGAACACTTGCGGCTGCACAACTGAAACTTAATGGAATTGAACATACATGTTTGAGACTTGAAAATATGTCTGGTTCAAATGGCTCTGAGCACTATGGGATTTAACATCTGTGGTCATCAGTCCCGTAGAACTTAGAACTACTTAAACCTAACTAACCTAAGGACATCACACACATCCATGCCCAAGGCAGGATTCGAACCTGCGACCGTAGCAGTCGCGCGGCTCCGGACTGAGCGCCTAGAACCGCTAGAAAAATATGTCTGGAACTACATGGTTTCATCTGATTAAAGCACCTGTTCCTGGGTTTCACGTGGGATCTACCGCTTCGTTCGATGCTGAGGTGCTGCTCCAGTACAGTTGGAGAACTTCTTCAGTGCAGTCCGAGTTTAGGAAATTTGGAAATTTGTGGTAAGTTCCTAAGGGACCAAACTGCTAAGGTCATCGGTCCCTGGGCTTACACACTACTTAATCTAAGTTAAACTAACTTACGCTAAGGACAACACACACACACACTCATGCCCGAGGGAGGACTCGAACCTCTGACGGAAGTAGCCGCACCAAGTTTTGGGGTAACAACAAGTGGGCTGAGTGCGAATGGGAGGTTGTACGGCGGAGGGAGGCGTGCTAGGGTAGATCACGCTGCCGTGCAAAGCCTCTGTGCCCAGGTGGCGTAGTGGTTCGCGCATGTCTCTAGTGAGTAGGAGACCAGGCTTAGAAATCCGGCATTTGTACGAATTGTCATTCGCAGTTTCGGTCTTCATGTATCATGGATTTTAGAGACTTGAAAAGCTTTCTGTAACCACATAGTTTCATTTGACTGAAGCAGCTATGCCTCTGTTTCAGGCAGGATCCCACTCTTCGCTCGTTGCTGAGGCGCTATTCCAGTACAGTTGGAGAGCATCTGCCATGCTGCTCGAGTTTAGGGGATATACTACCTGCACCGAGGCGTGAATCGGAATTTGGGCTGAGGAGGGGGGCGTGCTAGATTGGCTCATACAGTACTGCAGAGCTACTGTCCCCAAGTGGCACAGCGGTTAGCGTATCTGTCAAGTGAGTGGGAGACCTGTCTGCGAATCCCGACGTTTGCACAAATTTTCATTCGTCGCTACAGTGTGCATATATACATCATACACACAGCTTTGTCAAGTCTCGACTTGTCTGAAACCTTGCAGAATCCTTAGACCTCATACACCTTTAATTACAATCTGATATATGACTATTACCAGTCGTTGAATCGAAACAGCCAATCATACCTCAGTATCTTAAGGACCATTACAGTGAAAATGCCAAACATTATGTACCTCAGAGTACGCTATGCTGTTCTCTGTACCCAACTTGGCAACGACCAGAGTTTGATATTTGTATCCCACTCAGTGCAAGTATAATGGACGCTGAAATTAAGTGTCACGAGGTTACTTAGTTGTCAATATAGTTCTTCTACAACAGGTTGAATCCCACGTGGCTAAATCATCTGATGAAGCACTATTTTAAGGGGCAACAAGATAATGGATTATATTCACACACACACACACACACGCACACACACACACACACACACACACATATATATATATATATATATATATATAGAGAGAGAGAGAGAGAGAGAGAGAGAGAGAGAGAGAGAGAGAGAGAGAGATGTAAACAGGAAGAATACGGCGCTGCGCTCGGCAACGCCTATATAAGACAAGTGTCTGGCGCAGTTGATAGATCTGTTACTGCTGCTAAAACGGCAGGTTATCAAGATTTAAGTGAGTCTGAGCATGGTGTTATAGTCCGGGCACGAGCGATGGGACATGGCACCTCCAAGATAGCGATGAAGTGGGGATTTTCCCGTACTACCGTTTCACGAGCATACTGTGATTATCAGGAATCTGGTAAAACATGAAATCTCCGACAACGCTGCGGCCTGATGGTCCTGCAAGAACGAGACCAACGACGAATGCAGAGAATCATTCAGCGTGACAGAATTGCAACCCTTCCGCAAATAGCTGGGCCATAAACAAGTGTCAGTGTGCCAACCATTCAACGAACCATCATTGATATAGGCTTTCGGAATCGAAGGCCCACTCATGTACCCTTGATGACGACTCCTCGTCTGGGCCCATCAACAGCGACATTGGACTGTTCACGACTGGTAACATGTTGCCTGGTCGGACGAGCCTAGTTTCAAATCGTATAAAGCGAATGGACGTGTACGGGTATGGAGATAACCTCACGAACCCATGTACCCTGCATGTCATCAGGGGACTGTTCAAGTTGGTGGAGGTTCTGCAATGGTGTGAGGCCTGTGCAGCTGGAGTGATATGCGACCCTGATACGAATAGATACGACTCTGACAGGTGACACGTACATAAGCAATTCCAATCTGGTCACCTTCATCCCTTCATGTCCATTATGCATACCGACGAACTTGGGCAAATCCAGCAGGACAACGTGACACCCCACACGTCGAGAATAGCTACAGAGACGTTCCAGGAACACGTCAGACACTCAAATCAAGTATTACAATGTTATTTCAAAATGCAAAATGGTTTCACTGCTGATCTAACTTGCAGGTTAAGGTGCCCTTGGTGATGACTATCATATAGTGAAAGCTACACAAAAGTTCTATGAAATTACATAGTAAGGAATAGTTTTAACATTATAGCAGCAAAACACAGTCATGTTTAAGTGTATCTTAACCGATCGGTTAAATCAAACAATATACAGGAGGAAATAACATTGTGACACTTAATTTGAGACTCCTTTGTGATTTGCGCCAAATGATGTACAAATATCGAAGATGTCGCCAAGTGGGGTGCAGAGGACAAGATGGCCGAATTTGGGATACATCCTGATTGTTTTGCCTTAACGGCCAGGTAAAATACGGCACAATTGTTGGGAAATTTAGTGTGTGTGGGTGTGTTTGTTTGTGTGTGCACCTGTTGTACTAAGAAGCATTGCTAGATTGATGTGAATTATTCTCAGGATCACTTCTTTACATACTTTGACAAATAATATAGACAATTTTTGGTTTCTCCAAAGAGCTATTCCACTTTGGCACAAAGATCGAGCTACTGCGGGTCTTGGCGCCAAGTTGGATGTGCAGAGAACAACACACTAGGGAACATACTGACTGTTTCACTTTAATGACTGATAAAACACCGTGCTGCGACTTGGAGGTCTAAATACGTGTATTTTGTCTGATTGGCCTACTTCCAAGATAAAGACTAGACTGAGGAGAGGGGAGTGTGCATGATGAACTTATACTGGCGCCGCCACACTCTCACCATCGCTTCCAACAGCCACAGTCGGAGGAGTGGCATGCTGCATATTTAATGCGTAAAGTACTATGCTTTTCCTGCTGACAGTGGTGGGTGCACTGGAACTACTGATTAGGCTTTTTCTTATGGAGCTGCCTAGATACAAAACATGTCAATAGTGTTAAAACATGTGAGTGTCTGCTTGAGACATATTAGCATATTAGCGTATTACATTGTCGTCTGCAGCTTCAGTATGTGTATAACATGTTTGTAAACGTAACCCTCTCCATTAGACCCAACATGGAGGATCGATTGAAACTATGTTTCCCATCTTTTTACTTTACCTCTAGTCATAAGAAGATCGATTCATGTCTAGTGTGTTATTGTGTATTGTAGTTTTTCAACATAGAAAATACTTTATTGAGATGATGTTTGATGCTATATTGCACTCAGCAACTTGTTTAAAGTATCTAGCGTTATATGTATGTGCCGGAATGCTATACTGATGCGGCGATTCGTTTCTGTGAGTGAAAACGTTTCTTCTCTTTATATCTTCTGTGTCATAAGTGATATTATTGATAACTTATATTAAGAAGGAGACATGGAAGATTGCAACTAACAAAAACTGGGCAACTAGCTTTTATAGTTAATGCATAGGTGCACTGTAAGGTAACGTAAATTTTATTTGTAAGTTTCCTTTAATAGAATATCTATCTTTCTATCGACCTACATAAAAACTCTGGATTACTGGTTACAAACATGTCTCTTCAGTTAATCTGTAATGATTATCTGCTGTGTGTAACACGTGATAAACTTGATGAGTGGGAAGTAATATGAACTTCCTTTACATTTAGATTTCCTTATTAGCACTAGTTTGCAGGTGATAAACAACGACTTACATAGGCTCTGGTACATTACGTTGAGGTTTGTGACTGCATGTAACGCTTCTGTATTTCCAGGCGGCAACATCTCCTTACTAATTGTGTGTATTTTCTCGTATTTCACGAAACTGTAGTGTCACAAACTTCTCAACGCTCATTTATGGCAACATTTTTTGTTTAGTAGTGTCGGTGTGCCGTATGGATATCATTTCCTTTTCCTCCAGGTGCGTGTTGTGTTAGTTCAAACGCTTCAAATGGCTCTGAGCACTATGGGACTTAACATCTGAGGTCATCAGTCCCCTAGAATTTAGAACTACTTAAGCCTAACTAACCTAAGGACATTACACACATCCACGCCCGAGGCAGGATTCCAACCTGCGACCGTAGCGGTCGCACGGTTCCAGACTGAAGCGCCTAGAACCACTCGGCCACACCGGGCGGCGTTGTGTTAGTCGTCTATTATAATTTGTGGTGAAGCTTTTCAACCAACAAGTAACTTTAGAAATATATGTCATTTTTCTTTAGCAGAAATAACTAGAGAAAACAAGGTACGTTCACAGGTTCGAATCCTGCCTCGGGCATGGTTGTGTGTGATGTCCTTAGGTTCCTTGGGTTTAAGTAGTCCTAAGTTCTAGGGGACTGATGACCTCAGAAGTTAAGCCCCCTAGTGCTCAGAGCCATTTGAACCATTTTTGAAACAATGTAAATGGAAATAGCGTCTTACATGTAATAATACCTGTCAGTGTCGCAAAATCGCCTTTCGCATTCATTTCTTGCCAGGCTGAATCTCATGGATAAATAGTACGTGTCCTATATACGGGGTGTTTCGAAAAGAATGAGCTGACTTTGGGTGGTAATAATTACAAAACCTGGGACGTACAGGCAAGGAAATGTGTGTAGTGTTTCAGAAAATCGCGTTTAGTTGTCAGTCGATGCGTCTTCTCAGTTAACGGTCAGTTAGAAGTAAGTGGCGTCCACTCAACAGAAGGCGTTTTGTGTGCTGCACTTCGCAAAGAGTGTGTCATTGATTTTCGTCCAGCGTGCTTTTCGTCGGCGTTTTCGCATTGATCAGGCTGCACCCGAAGACATCTGTCATTGATATGACCAATTTGAAGAGACAGGGTGTTTGTGCAAATGTAAGAGTCCAGGTCGACCTGACGCTTCTGACGACATGGAGGAAGGAATTTAGACAACGTTTGAATGGAGTCCTCGAAAGTCTCCGCGCCACGCAAGCAGAGAACTGACAATGCCTCTTACGACTGTCTGGCGAGTGTTAAAGCGTCGTTTGGTCTATAAAGTGCTCAGAATACAATTAGTGGAAGCTCTCCAGGTTCGTGATAAAAGAAAACGGGTTGACTTCAACAATGCTCTGTAGAGGACATGCAAGATGATACGTTTCTCCCACGGTTAATTTTCAGTGATGAAGCAACATTTCATGATAGCGGTAAAGTAAACTGGCTTAACTTGACTCAGGAACCGTCACGACAGTACTGAGAACAAAAGAGACTCACTTAAAGTGAACATATTATGTGGCATTTCTCATGAAAAAGTGTATGGTATCTTCTTTTCTGAGGCAAACATAGGGTCTGAAATGAGTTATCTTCACATGCTGCAGAACTGGCTTTTTCCACAACTTCTGGAGGGCTCCGATGACTTCATTTTCCAACAGGGTGGACCTCTATCTCACTGATACAACAAACTACGAGAATTTCTCAATGACACTCCTATACAACACTGGATAGGACGCGCAGGACCCCGAGACAGTGCCCTGCATTCTTGGCTTCCATTTATCTATGCCTTTAACTCGTGACATGGAAGAAGGGAACAACAAAATAACAGCCCCCATAACTTATCTATTAGCAGTTATATTACGTAAACTTTCTTTTTGACACACAGAGCATTTGTAATAGCGTAGGTAAATCATAAGGTTTTCTGAGTATTCTTCAATTCATCGCACGTCTGTAGTATGTTTTTATCAGTAAATATGGAGTCCTGAAATCAAGTTAATCTTTTTAAAACACCGTATATTATGTCTTGGCTCTAGGCGTCAGACCTCAGATCACCTGGCTCATGTCATATACAGTGGAAGTAAGTTTTAGTAGCAATAGGTGACAGAGGTCCAAATTGAAGAAGTAACTTATACTGGAGCTCTACTACATCCTCTTGGTATGGACAGGTAACTAATTGATTGCAGGAGAATGCATTCTAGTATTTACCTCGTGTGACTCAAGGGAAACAAGTTAGAGCTCCATTTATTATCAATTCTGTAGGTAGAAAGAAAATAATTACACACATTAGATACAAAATGTTTAGGAACCCATTTATTGCGTTTTGCTTTTTAGATGCACATACCTCACAATCTTCTGGATTGTACAAACACCACGAGTAATTGAGAAATAACCTATACTTACCATGCAGCTGTTAAGTAATCTGACACTGATTTTATGTTTGCAAGATGATGTTCTCAGCAGTGAGAGCTTCCGTACATTGAACTGCTAGAAGGAGAGATATTGTAGCAAAGACCACACGTAGTACTTTACTTGTGAAATTGAACAAGTATCACGAGATAAGTGACTGCAGCACTAACAGTAGTTGTGAAGGTCTGGAGGTTGATGTCACAAAACCCCATGGCGGAAACTCGTAGTCTGTCCACAGGAAGTTGCAGAACATCGAGTGCTGGCCCGGGACGCAGCAAGTGGGTTGCAGCCTCGACAGCAACAGACCAGCTCTGTCGGCGCGCTCAGCCGCAGAGGAACACACCCAGCAGACCAACAGATGGCGACACAGAACGGTAGTCAGGGCATATACGTTCACGACTATATCCGCATTCTTGTCTGCTTGTGGTGTCAGGACTATGAGCCAATAGGCAGTGCCAGTCATGACGACGAAATCCCCCAAGACTGCCAGCAGCAGGGCGAGTCCGAAGTGGAGGCTGCAGAGGTGGGCGAAACGGTGGAGGGCCATCCTGACGCGCTGCAGCCGCCGCACCTCCGCCCCCGCCGCCCCCGCCGCCCCCGCCGCCCCGCGTCGCCAGCTCCTCCAGCTCAGCCTCGCTGCCCGCCGGTGGCCGGGTACTCCTCAGCAGCTGCCCACAGACGATGCCCATCCTGTGTCGAAGTACCAGCACAACGGCGAAGAACTGAACTCGCCAGACCGTGACAAAGCCTTGTAGGCATAGAAAGATGGTCGTTAATGGATCACGTATGAACAAATAGGCTCCTAGTACGCTAACTGGTATGACAACCCAGACAAGCACTGTAATGAAAAGCAAAATTGCTCTCTGTCGCGTTTTGCGATGTATTTCCGTTCTGTAAGTGGGATCTTGCATGGCGAGCAATGCATCTACCTGTTGCAACAATTCCGTGATGCTACTAAGAAAGTGGTATCCAGTACACAGAGATCTGCATAAAATTGTAGCTGGCTCCAAAACAGTCAGTAAAAGAAAGGACACAATTACAAAACGTAGTGTCATAAGGAGCTGCGGATTTATTAGGATTAACTGCATTACTAAATAACCGCAGTAAAGACCAGAGGCAGTGATACAGATAAGCCAAATCAAACATATAAGGTAACTGGTGAGTCTCTTTAATGTCACTCTGAAAGCACAAGAAGCAAAATTTTTGCTGTCGCTCATGACGGGAACCAAACCAAAGATTTGAAATATAAGATACAAGGGTCTCACTGTTATTTCGAAGCTATGACCACTCATTTGAGAAACAAAACTGTATGTTCTGCTCATTATTCAACTAGCTACAGTTGTGTAACCGAACAGCTCTCACGACTGAGCTACCACCTAGTTTTCGGACAGGGCACGTTTTGACAGTTCCAATTTTGTTGATGGGATAACGATCGAAAGGCAATTTCACAAAAACGGGTAAAGAGTCATTAACACTAATGAGTCGTTAACTTGAGAGGCTAAGGCCAGAAACATTTCGATCCCTGTGTAATCCTGTGGAAGGTTTTTTTTTCCTTTAGAACTATGTTACAGTCAGTAATATCGTAAGATCTGTATTAATGTAATACACATGTATCATTGAACATCTTGGAAATACGTTAAATAGAAATTTATAAATTTCTAACCCGATAAATTAACATAGGACTTAAGATACGGTTTGCAATGACAAATAGATTGGTTCATGAGAAAGACTACTGCTGTGTCTGATAGGTAGTTTGGCTGTAGATAGTTACTGCTACCCGTGCAAGGTCAGGAAGGATCACCAATACTGTATGATGGAAGAAAAGAAGTCTTTTCAATTATCTGCGACTACGATTCACTTATACGCAAAAATTTTCTGTCTACTCACACTTTATTTTTTAGAATTGAAATTTATACATTTTTCTTGATATGAGCTGGCGTTTCGTCTGGAGGTATTACACCTGCCTTAGATGTCTTGCACACCAAGTGAAATTGTTTTGTTATCCCTGGTTCTTCAAGAGTTCTCAATAACTCTGAAGGAATGTCGTCTACCCTAGGGGCTTTTTTACCATTCAGGTCTTTCATTGCTTTCTCAAATTCTTCTTTCAGTATCATATCTCTTAAGTCATCTTCACTTACTTACACTTCTATTTCTATAGCATTGTCCTCAAGTTTGTTTTCCTTTTATGGACCCAATATGTGTTCATTCCATCTTTCAACTTTCTTGCACGGCGCGTTTTATCTGTATCTATCAGTGAGAAGTTAATATAATCTTCAAAGACACTAAAACAACATGACTCAAAACTACTAAATGTATGCAGTATGAAGCAGTGTAAAACCAGTTTTGATTTTAGCTTTCCTCAGTCCACAGACTAGTTCGACACAGCTCTCCAGTCTAGTTTAATTTGTGGATCCCTCACATTTATGAATAACTACTGCAACCCAAAACAATTTTAACCTACTTGTTGTGTTCATATCTTGGTCCGCCACTACAATTCATATCTCCCCACTTCCCTTCTTAACCAAACTGACAACTTCTTCATGCCTCAGGATATGCCCCACCAGCTAATCCCTTCTTTTAGTGAAGTTATGCGCTAAGTTTCTTTTCTACCCATTTCGATTGAATTACTATCAAATCTAATCCAATCTAAGACTAACGTCACTAGGGTCACCTAATAGAACCTCGCTTGGGAGTTGTGTTGCTTTTTTCCGATGTACTACAAGTATTTTATTGTAATCCTTATATCCTAACATTTAGGATACGACACGAAAATTGCGTCGCAATTGAGTACTACAGGCTTCATGACGACTTCTCTCCGGGAGACTACTGTCGCTAGAGTCACCTATCTGAACCTTGTCTGGGAGTTGTGTAGCTTTTTTCCGATGCACTACAGGTCTTTTTATTGTAACTCTGGCATTCACACATTGACGATACGACTCAAAAATTGTACACGATTGACTACTACGCGCATCATGACGACTTATCTCTCGGAGACTAAGGTCGCTACGGTTATCTAACAAAACCTCGTCTGCGATTTGTGTAGCTTTTTTTCGATGAACTACAGGTCGTTTACTGTAACTCTTGGATCCTCACATTGAAGACACAAATTTGCGTCGCAATTGAGTACTACGGGCTTCATGACGACTTCTTTCCGGAACTAATGTGGCTACAGTCACCTATCTGAACCTGGGCTGGGAGTTGTGTAGCTTTGTTCCGATGAACTACAGGTCGTTCATTGTAACCCTTGGATCCTCACATTGACGATATGATACAAAAATTGTGTCGCAATTGAATACTACAGGCTTCATGACGGCTTTTCTCCAGGAGTTGTAGTGTAACGACGTCAGTTTTGTACAAATGATTTTCTTTTGATGTATGACCATGTCCGTTACAAAATACTTCAAAATTATTTAAATTCTTTTTAAAGTTGTCTCTGATTGGTTCTTGGACGAAACTGTAATTAAAACATCATCTTTTGTGTCGTATGCGCAGTATTACGTCACTCAGTCCAAATTGTTTGCGCAAACTTTCTTTTTCAATTTAGATGTCGTTTGTTTCTTCGCAGAAATTATATTAATGCAAGTTATCTGCTGTAATAAATAATAAAACCACATTGAATAAACTTTTAAGATTCAAACTCGCGATGAAAGTTGTCAAAAATTAATAATCTTGTCAAATAAATCAGTAATACTTCTTCCTTAATATAATTCTTCATAAATAAATTCTCGGAACACGTATTTAAACTTTTGTAGTACACACTAGTTTATTATCTTCATATATACTACATACAGACGTGAACATGAGCCTTGACAAGATAGGACTGAACATTTACAACATGATTAAACTTTCTATGACGTCATTGTTGTAGAAACATTACAAATTCTTATTTTTTCAGTTTTTAGAAGCACGACGCAACAACTCGGTTTCAGGATCTTCTGTTTCTCTTTGGCTGTCGACCAGCAACATATAGTGGCCAGCAATTTTCTCTCTGGTCCCGGCAGTGAAGATGCTGTCTCCGTTCGTTGCGCCGCCCTCTCCGTACATGAAGCATAAAAATAAATACAAAACTTTAGATAATTCACAAACATTACAAATATTACAAAATACATAAACAAAGCACTAAATTAAACTTTTATTCACCTGCAAACTGGGCTGACACTGGTGGATGGGTGACGCTTCAATTTCGCATCCCCTTACACACCCTACCCACAAGCTCAGTTTGTCAGTTTATAACCGAAAATAAAACTTCTTCTATATACAATATTTAACTGTTAATTTTATACATTTTTCTCACATTTTCCATAATCTAAAGTTCTTGAGCTTAGATAGATTCAATCCTTTTATGACGATATTGATGTGACTATCTGTCATTTACTTTTAATTATACTATTATTGTAATTCATAACTGAATATATGGAGATTACTCCTTTTCATTTAATACTTGCTAGTAAATAATAATTTAGTACGTTCTTTAACGTTGTTACATTAGGACAGAGCGTTCAAATTGTGATAAGTTAGTTTCAGGTTTATTCATTTACTAGAGTTATTCTTTCCAAAATATGTATTACCAGTAAGTTTCTCACAATAACTAATAGTACTATTTACTTTACGTCGTTCTTTTCCGTAATGCTTTATTTATGCATGAGGTCAAGAAGAAATAAAGAAAAACTTTCTTTAGAACCTCGTCACGGCTTTCTTTATCTTCGGAAACTTTGTTGGGTAATGGCAATTTATTTAGGAGAAACAAGCGAGAGCCCCGTTTGGTGTGTTCTATATTAACACTATTACAAATTTCTATTAAAGGCACCCTGCTTTGTTCTCGTGAGCAATATAGCTCTGGACGCCCATTGTCCCTAAAATTGTCAACCATCCCCTTTGGTTCCTACTATCCGCGTAAATATAAAATGTTCAAAATTCCTTCTGACCTAATAACAAAAATTTCTTCCATATAAATCCCTTTTCAGTTATCTTTCCTTTTTTTGAAGTACCGGTAGATTATTGTAGAACACTTGTTTAAACTTCCTGTCATTTCTTTAAAATAACACGTAACTATCTCGAAAAACTTTACATGAATAAACTATGAACGCTCGTCCGTATGAAACATATACTAAATATTAACTTATTTAGGAATGATGGGTTTAATTTGATCGACACTATGTAATCCTTTAATAATGGGTTTATAAGTTATATTCTCCATTATCTGATTGTCTTCATACAGTAAATCTTGGTGCCAATCACTTTCCTTTTGGCAGCTTAATGATAAATTGCAATTGGGTCTTGTATAATTTTGACTATCAGTTCTCTTTAGTCGACCCGTACTATGATAACGTCACCTACAGCCTGACCTTCATTAATTACTTGAGGATGATTTATCTCATTATCGTTGTTGTGTAATCTCCGCATTTTAGAGTAATTACCCCGATTTTGTTGGCTCTCTTTATCTTTAGATTGACGTTTTATACAACAAAACCTGCTATGATTGTTGTTGTTAAATTTTCGTGGTTCTGAATTATTATTATTTCGAGAATTGTCATTTTTACCAAATCTAAATTTCTCGTCTTCCCGTTCGCTATTAAGTATATCTAACTGTTCTAAATATCCTAATAATTGGCAAGGTTGTGACCATTCCCTTTCTATCATTCTTTCCTTTACATAATACGGTAACCTACTAATTATGACTCGTATTAGATGACTTTCAATAATTGGTTCTTCAATTAATTTAGCACGCTTTAAATGCCATTCTAAATGATTCCTATAACCTCCCCACCGTTTATAATAAGGAGGAGGGTCTAACAACTCGAAAGTTAAGTGTTGTTGTTTTCCTCTTGACCCATAATTTTGTTTAAACTGCTTAACAAAATCATTGTCTATTTCATTTACAACTAAGATATTGACATTATCTAGTCTCTTGGTTAAGTCAGTAATATCATTTCGCATGCGAGCTTTTTCCTCACGCGATTCCTGGATATGTTCTCTAACCTCTTACAATTATCAGCAATCTTATTACTAAGTCTTACTAGTTTTTCCTGCATTTCAACTTTAGAAGCCTCTATTTTATCACTTAATTCTCGACTGGTTTCATTAAGATGTTCCTGTAACCTGTCTATAGATTTCGTTAGCTCCCTTTAAGTTCCTCTTTTAATCTCGCCGTAGATTCTTCGTTAGATTATTTTAATTCAGCCAAAAAATCGCCGTTAAATTGTTTTAATTTAGCGATCGCCCTAAAAAGGGATCTCATGCTTCTATCGGACACAGATTGCTCTTCGTCTGACATTTCACTTCCCGACATTATTGTAAGATATTAACTAGTTACACACGCAGACTTGTAATCAACAATCCTATTAAAAGCACACTCCCTATGTACAACACTCCACTTCCAACTTAAAACAGACTCACCGGACACTAATATTGTAGTTTGTAGTTCTCGGTGATCAGCGTGCTGCTATGGGCTGCAGAAGTAACAGCCGTCGATGCAGCCGCTGAGATACTGCGACCCCGCTTCGGCAACCGGCAGGACGCTGAGTCAAACACCGGAGACGTCACTGGCTGCAACCACGCCCGGCCGCACCGTAGACAGGTGAAGCCCTCAGCAACACCTCTAATACGAGCCGGAGGAACGCCCCCCAGCTGACGAACTGGGGCTGCTTGGCTGCGCTCCGTCAGATGCCCACACCTGCGAAGTCGCCGCTGGCTGGTGAAGGCTGCACGAAGGCTCGCGTTTACTTCCGAAGGACTCTTGATGTTTTAATTGTTTGCCGGCCGCGGTGGTCTAGCGGTTCTAGGCGCTCCGTCCGGAACCGCGCGACTGCTACGGTCGCAGGTTCGAATCCTGCCTCGGGCATGGATGTGTGTGATGCCCTTAGGTTAGTTAGGTTTAAGTAGTTCTAAGTTCTAGGGGACTGATTACCACAGATGTTACGTCCCATAGTGCTCAGAGCCATTTTAATTGTTTCGTACCTGTGTGCCTTAGTTGCACACAAGTCCTGTTTATAAGGTCACCACGGTGTAGTGTAACGACGTAAGTTTTGTATAAATGATTTTCTTTTGACATATGACGATGTGCAGACTTCGTCACCTACATCAGTTACAAAACACTTCAAAATTATTTAAATTCTTTTTAAAGTTGTCTCTGAATGGTTACGTCACTCAGTCCAAAGATTCTTTTTCAAATTAGATGTCGTTTGTTTCTTCTCAGAAATTATATTAATGCAAGTGATCTGCTGTAATAAATATTAAAACCACATTGAATAAACTTTTAAGACTAAAAACTCGCGATGTACGTTGTCAAAAAATTAACAATCTTGTCAAATAAATCAGTAATACTTCTTCCTTAGTATAATTCTTCATTAATAAATTCTCGAAACACGTATTTAAACTTTTGTAGTATACTCTAGATTATTATCTTCATATATACTACATATAGAAGTGAACATGAGCCTTGACAAGATGGGACTGAACATTTACAACATGATTAAACTTTCTATGACGTCATTGATGTAGAAACATTACAAATTCTTATTTTTTTCAGTTTCTAGAAGCACGACGCAACAACTCGGTTTCAAGATCTTCTGTTGCTCCTTGGCTGTCGACCCGCGACGTATAGTGGCCAGTAATTTTCTCTCTGGTCCCGGCAGTGAAGATGCTGTCTCCGTTCGTTGCGCCGCCCTCTCATGAAACATAAAAATAAGTACAAAACTTTAGATAATTCAAAAACATTACAAATATTACAAAATACATAACCAAAACACTAAATTAAACCTATATTCACCTGCAAACTGGGCAGACACTGGTGGATGGGTGACGCTTCAATTTCGCGTCCCACTACAGTGTCTCCCGTCGCTACTGTCACCTAACGGAACCTCGTCCGGGAGTTGTGTAGCCTTTTTCCGATGCACTACAGGTCGTTTAGCGTCACACTTGGATCCTCACATTGATGATACATCACAAAAAGTGCGTCTTGATTGACTACTACGCGCTTCATGACGACTTCTCTCCGGGAAACTAACGCCGCTACAGTCACCTAACGTAACCTCGTCGGGGAGTTGTGTAGCTTTTTTCCGATGCACTACCGGTCGTTCATTGTAACCCTTGGATCCTCACATTGACGATACGACACAAAAATTTCGTCGCAATTGAGTAGTACAAGCTTCATGATGACTTCTCTCCGGGAGACTAACGTCGCTACAGTTACCTACTTGACCTGGTCTGGGAGTTGTTTAACATTTTTCCGATGCACTGCAGGTCTTTTATTTTAACCCTGGGATTTTCACTTTGACGAAACGACACAAAAATTGCGTCGCGTTTGACTACTACGCGATTCACGACGACTTCTCTCCCAGACACTACCGTTACAACAGTCACCTAATGTAACCTCGCCTAGAAGTTAGGTTGTTTTTTTTTTTTCGATGCACTACAGGTCGTTTACTGTAACCCTCGTATCTTCACATTGACGATACGACACAAAAATTTCATCGCAATTGAGTACTAATGGGTTCATGACGCCTTCTCGCCGTGAGACTAACGTCGCTACTTTCACCTAACGGAACCTCGTGTGAAAGTTTTCTAGCTTTTTTTCCGATGCGCTACTGGTCGTTTATTGTAACCCTTGGATTCTCAAATTGACGATATGACACAAAAATTGCTTCGGAATTTACTACAGGCTTCATGACGAGTTATCTCCTAGAGACTAAGGTCGCTACAGCCACCTAACGAAGCCTCACCTGAGAGATGTGTATTTTTTTTTCCGATACACTACAGGTCGTTTACTGTATCCCTTGGATCCACACATTGACGATACGACACCAAGTTGCATCGCAGTTGAGTACTACAGGCTTCATGACGACTTCTCTCCGGGAGACTAACGTCGCTACATTCATGTAACGGAACCTCACCTGGGAGTTGTCAAGCTTTTCTCCGATGCGCTACAAGTCCTTTATTGTAACTCTGGGATTTTCATATTGACGAATCGACAGTAAAATTGCGTCCCGATTGACTACTACGCGCATCATGACGACTTCTCTCACGGACAATACATGTCTGGAGTCACCTAACGTAACCTCGCCTAGGAGTTGTGTAGCTTTCTTCCAATGCTCTACAGTTTGTTCATTCTAACCCTTGGATCCTCACATTGAAGATACGACACAAAAATTGCGTCGCAGTTTAGTACTACAAGGCTCATGACGACTTCTCTCCAGGAGAATAACGACGGTACTGTCACGTAAAGGAACCTCGTTTGAAATTTGTGTAGCTTTTTGCGATGCAATCAAAGTCGTTTTATGTAACGCTTAGATCCTCACATTGACGATACGACACAAAAATTTCGTTCAGATTAACTACAATGTGCTTCATGACGACTTCTCTCCGGGCGACCGATGTCGCTACAGTCATATAATGTAACCTCGCCTGGGAGTTGTGTAGCTTTCTTTCGATGCACTACACGTCGTTTATTGTAACCCTTTCATCCTCACATTGACGATACGACACAAAATTTGCGTCGCGATTTACTACTATACACTTCAGGACGACTTTTCTCCGGGAGACTAACGCCGCTACAGTCACCTATCTGAACCTCGACTAAGAGTTGTGTAGCTTTTTTCCGATGCACTACACGTCTCTCATTGTAACAGTGGCATTTTCACATTGACGATACGATACAAACATTGCGTCGCAATTTAGTACGAGAGGCTTCATGACGACTTCTCCGCGGGATACTAACGTGGCTACTGTCACCTAACGGAACCTCTTCTGGGAGTTGTGTTTCATTTTACCGATGCACTACAGGTCATTTTTTGTAACCCTTGGATCCTCACATTGACGGTATGACACAAAAATTGCGTCGCGATTTTCTGCTTACGCGCTTAATGACGACTTACCTCCGGGAGACTAACGTATCAACACTCACCAAACGTAACTTCGCCTAGGAGTTGTGTAGCATTTTTCCGATGCACTACAGTTCGTTTATTGTAACCCTTGGGTCCTCACATTGACGGTGTTGTTGTCGTGGGCTTCAGTCCTGAGACTGCTTTGATGCAGCTCTCCATGCTACCCTGCTTAGTGTACTCATCTCTTGGTCTCCCACTACGATTTTTTCCCCTCACGCTGCCCTCCAGTACAAAGTTGGTGACCCCTTGATGCCTCAGAACATGTCCCGCTAACTGATTCTTTCTTCTATTCAATACCTCCTCATTAGTTATGTGATCTACCCGTTTAATCTTCAGCATTCTTCTGTAGCACCACATTTCGAAAGCTTCTATTCTCTTCTTGTCTGAACTATTTATCGAGCACGTTTCACTTCCATACATGGCTGCACTCCGTACAAATACTTTCAGAAACGACATCCTAACACTTAAATCAATGCTCAGTGTTAACAAATTTTTCTTCTTCAGAAACGCTTTCCTTGCCATTGCCAGTTTACATTTTATATCCTCTCTAACTTGACAATCATCAGTTATTTTGCTCCCCATACAGCAAAACTCTTTTACTACTTTAAGTGTCTCATTTCCTAATCTAATTCCCTCAGCATCGCCCGACTTAACTCGACTACATTCCATTATCCTTGTTTTGGTTTTGTTGATGTTAATCTTATACCCGCCTTTCAAGACACTGTTCATTCCGTTCAACTGCTCTTCCAAGTCCTTTGCTGTTTCTGACAGAATTACAATGTCATCGGTGAACCTCAAAGTTTTTATTTCTTCTCCATGTATTTTAATACCTGCTACGAACTTTTCATTTGTTTCAGCTAGTGCTTGCTCAATATACAGATTGAATAGCATCGGGGAGAGGCAACACCCTGTCTCACTCCCTTCCTAACCACAGCTTCCCTTTCATGCCGCTCGACTCTTATAACTGCCATCTGCTTTCTGTACAAATTGTAATTAGCCTTTCGCTCCCTGTATTTAATACCTCCCAAATTCAGAATTTGAAAGAGAGTATTCCAGTCAACATTGTCGAAAGCTTTCCCTAAGTCTACAAATGCTAGAAACGTAGGTTTGCCTTTCCTTAATCTTTCTGCTAAGATAAGTCGTAGGGTCAGTATTGCCTCACGTCTTCCAACATTTCTACGGAATCCAAACTGATCTTCCCCGAGATCGGCTTCTACCAGTTTTTCCATTCGCCTGTAAAGAATTCGCGTTAGTATTTTGCAGCTGTGACTTATTAAACTGATAGATCGGTAATTTTCGCATCTGCCAACACCTGCTTTCTTTGGGATTGGAATTATTATATTCTTCTTGAAGTCTGAGGGAATTTCGCCTGTCTCATGCATCTTGCTCACCAGATGGAAGAGTTTTGCCAGGAATTGCTCTCCCAAGATTGTCAGTAGTTCTAATGGATTGTGCCTACTTCCGGGACCCAGTTTCGACTTAGGTCTTTCAGTGCTCTGTCAAACTCTTCACGGCAGTATCATATCTCCCATTACATCTTCATCTACATCCTCTTATATTTCCATGATATTGTCCTCAAGAACATCGCCCCTGTATAGACCCACTATAAACCCCTTCCTCCTGCTTTCCCTTCTTTGCTTAGAACTGGGCTTCCATCTGACCTCTTGATATTCATGCAAGTGGTACCCAAAACTGGAGTCGCAATTGATTACTACAGGCTACATGACGAGGTATCTCCAGGAGACTAACGTCGCTACAGTCACTTAACGGAACCTCGCCTGAGAGTTGTGTACCTTTTTCTGAATGCACTACAGGTCTTTTATTGTAACCCTGCCATTTCCACATTGACGATACGATACAAAAATTGCGTCGAAAACGAGTACTACAGGCTTCATGTGGACTTCTCTCCGGGAGACAAACGTCGCTACTCTCACCTAACAGAACCTCGTCTGTGAGTTGTGTAGCCTTTTTCTGATACACTACAGGTCGTTTACTGAAACCCTGGCATTTTCACATTGACGATTGGATACATAAATGGCGTCACAATTGAGTATTAAGGGCTTCATGACGACTTCACTGTGGGAGACTAACGTCGTTACAGTTACCTAACGTATTCTAGCCTGGGATATGTGTAGATTTTTCTGATGCACTAAGGTCCTACAATGTAACACTTGGATTCTCAAAATGACGACACGACACAAAAATTCCGTAACGATTGATTACAATGCGCTTCATGACGACTTCTCTCTGGGAGAATAACGTCGCTACTGTCACCTAAGGTAATCTCGTCTGGGAGATGTGTAACTTTTTTCTGATGCACTACAGGTCCTATAATGTAACTCTTGCATCCTCAAATTGACGTTACGACACAAAAATTGCGTAGCGATTGATTACAACGCGCTTCATGACGACTTCTCTCTGGGAGGCTAACGTCGTTACAGTCACCTTCGACAACGTCGTCTGGGAGTTTTGTAGCTTTTTTCTGATGCACTACAGGTTATTTATTGTAACACTTGGATCCTCACATTGACGATACAACAAAAAATATGTGTCTCGGTAGACTACTACACGCTTCATGACGACCTCTCGCCGGGGAATAACGTCTCTACAGTCACATAACGGAACCTCGTCCGGGAGTTGAGTAGCTATTTTCCGATGCACTAGAGTTCTTTATTGTAAGCGTGGCATTTATATTGACGATACGATACATAAATTGCGTCGTAATTGAATACTACAGTCTTCATGACGACTTCTCTCCGGGAGACCAACGTCGCAACTGTCACCTAACGGAACCTTGCTTGGGAGTTATGTAGCTTTTTTCCGATGCACTGCAGATCTTTTATTGTAACCCTGGCATTTTCACATTAAAGAAACGATTCCAAAAGTGTGTCGCAATCTAGCACAACTGGCTTCATGACGATTTCTCTCAGACTAACGCTGCTACAGTCTCATAACGGAAAATTGCTTTCTCGTTGTGTAGCTTTTTTTCCGATGCACTACAGGTCATTTATTGTAACACTGTCCTTTTCACATTGACGATACGTTACAAAAATTGCGTCGAAATTGAATACTACAGTCTTCATGACGACTTCTCTCCGGAAGACTAACGTCGCAACTGTCACCTAACGGAACCTCGTCTGGGAGTTGTGTAGCTGCTTTCTGATACACTACAGGTTATTTATTGTAACACTTGTATCCTCACTTTGACGATACGACATAAAAATTGCGTCGCGATTGACTACTTCGCGCTTCATTACGACTTCTCTCTGGGGACTAACGTCACTACAATCACCTAACGGAACCTCGTCTGGGAGTTGTGTAGCTGCTTTCTGATACACTACAGGTTACTTATTGTAACACTTGTATCCTCACTTTGACGATACGACATAAAAATTGCGTCGCGATTGGCTACTCCGCACTTCATTACGACTTCTCTCTGGGGACTAACGTCACTACAGTCACCTAACGGAACCTTGTATGGGAGTTGTGTAGCTGCTTTCTGATACACTACAGGTTACTTATTGTAACACTTGTATCTTCACTTTGACGATACGACATAAAAATTGCGTCGCGATTGACTACTTCGCGCTTCATTACGACTTCTCTCTGGGGACTAACGTCACTACAGTCACCTAACGGAACCTCGTCTTGGAGATGTGTTGCTCTTTTCCGATGCACTGCAGGTCATTTATTGTAACCTTTGGATCCTCACATTGATGATACGACACAAAAGTTGCGTCGAGATTGACTAATACGCGCTTCATGACGTTTCCTCTCAGGGAGACTCCCGTTGCTACAATCACCTAACGGAACCTCGTCTGGGAGTTGTGTAGCTTTTTTCCGATGCACTACAGATCGTTTATTCTCACTGTATGATCCTCACATTGTTGATACGACACAACACTTGCGTCGCGATCGACTACTACGGGCTTCATGACGACTTCTCTTTCGGAGACAAACTTCGTTACAGTCACCTAATGTATCCTCGACTGGGATATATGTATCTTTTTTCTGATGTACTACAGGTCCTATACTGTATACCTCAGATCCTCCAATTCACGATACGACACAAAAATTGAGTAGCGATTAATTACAACGCGCTTCATGACGACTTCACTCTGGGAGACTGAAGTCGCTACTGTCATCTAACCTCGTCTGGGAGTTGTGTAGCTTTTTTCTGAAGCACTGCAGGTTATTTATTGTAACACTTGACGATACAACATAAGAATTGCGTCGCGATTGACTACTTCGCGCTTCATGACGACTTCCCTCCGGGGACTAACGTCACTACTGTCACCTAACGGAACCTCATCTTGGAGATGTGTAGCTCTTTTCCGATGCACTAAATATCGTTTATTTTCACCCTTGGATCCTCACATAGACGATACAACACAAAATATGCGTCCCGATTGACAACAACGCGTTTCATGACGATTTCACTCTGTGAAACTAACCTCACTACAGTCACCTAACGTAACCTCGCCTGGGAGTACTGTAACTATTTTCCCATGCACTTGAGGTCTTTATTGTGAACTCATCATTTTCACATTGACGATACCATACAAAAATTCCGCCGCGATTGACTGCAACACGCTTCATGACGCCTTCTCCAGGGAGACTAACGTGAAAACGGTCACCTAACAGAAACTTGTCTAGGAGTTACAGTCACCTAAGGGAACGTCTTCTAGGAGTTGTGTAGCCTTTTTCCAATGAAGTACAGATTGTTTATTGTAACCCTTGGATCCTCACATTGACGATTGGCCAAAAAAATTGCGTCGCAATTGAATACTACATTCTTCATGACGATTTCTCTCTGGGAGACTATCGTCAATACAGTCACCTAACGAAACCTCACCTCGGAGTTGTAAGCTTTTTTACGATGCACTACAGGTCCTTTATTGTAACACTGGCATTTTCACATTGACGATACAATACAAAAATTGTTTCGCAAATGAGTACTACAGGCTTCATCACAGTTTCTCTCTGGGAGATTAACGTCGCTACAGTCACCTAACTTAACCTCGCCTGGGAGTTGTGTAGCTTTTTTCCGATGCACTTGAGGTCTTTATTGTAAGACCGTCATTTTCACATTGACGACACGATACAAAAATTGCGTCGCAAGTTCAGTACTACAGGCTTCATGATGACTTCCCTCCATGAGACAAACGTCACTACTGTCACCTAACGGAACCTCGTCTGGAAGCTGTAGCTTTCTTCCGATGCACTACAGGTCGTTTATTGTAACCCTTATATCCTGACATTGACGATACGACACAAAAATGACGCCGCGATTGACAACTACGCGCTACATAACGACTTCTCTCCGGGAGACTAACGTCGCTACAGTCACCTAACGGAACCTCGCCTGGGAGTTCTGTAGCTATTTTCCGATGCACTTGAGGTCTTTATTGTAAGACCGTCATTTTCACATTGACGACACGATACAAAAATTGCGTCGCAAGTTCAGTACTACAGGCTTCATGATGACTTCCCTCCATGAGACAAACGTCACTACTGTCACCTAACGGAACCTCGTCTGGAAGCTGTAGCTTTCTTCCGATGCACTACAGGTCGTTTATTGTAACCCTTATATCCTGACATTGACGATACGACACAAAAGTGACGCCGCGATTGACAACTACGCGCTACATAACGACTTCTCTCCGGGAGACTAACGTCGCTACAGTCACCTAACGGAACCTCGCCTGGGAGTTCTGTAGCTATTTTCCGATGCACTTGAGGTCTTTATTGTAAGACCGTCATTTTCACATTGACGACACGATACAAAAATTGCGTCGCAAGTTCAGTACTACAGGCTTCATGATGACTTCCCTCCATGAGACAAACGTCGCTACTGTCACCTAACGGAACCTCGTCTTCAAGCTGTAGCTTTCTTCCGATGCACTACAGGTCGTTTATTGTAACCCTTATATCCTGATATTGACGATACGACACAAAAATGACGCCGCGATTGACAACTACGCGCTACATAACGACTTCTCTCCGGGAGACTAACGTCGCTACAGTCACCTAACGGAACCTCGCCTGGGCGTTCTGTAGCTATTTTCCGATGCACTTGAGGTCTTTATTGTAAGACCGTCATTTTCACATTGACGATACGATTCAAAAATTGCGTCGCAATTGAATACTACAGGCTTCAAGACGATTTCTATCTGGGAGACTAATGTCACTACTGTCACCTAACTTAACCTCGCCTGGGAGTTGTGTAGCTTTTTCTGATGCACTACATGTCGTTTACTGAAACCCTGGCATTTTCACATTGACGATTGGATACATAAATGGCGCCACAATTGGGCTTCATGACGACTTCACTGTGGAAGACTAACGTCGTTACAGTTACCTAACGTATTCTAGCCTGGGATATGTGTAGATTTTTCTGATGCACTAAGGTCCTACAATGTAACACTTGGATTCTCAAAATGACGACACGACACAAAAATTCCGTAACGATTGATTACAATGCGCTTCATGACGACTTCTCTCTGGGAGAATAACGTCGCTACTGTCACCTAAGGTAATTTAGTCTGGGAGATGTGTAGCTTTTTTCTGATGCACTACAGGTCCTATAATGTAACTCTTGCATCCTCAAATTGACGTTACGACACAAAAATTGTGTAGCGATTGATTACAACGCGCTTCATGACGACTTCTCTCTGGGAGGCTAACGTCGTTACAGTCACCTTCGACAACGTCGTCTGGGAGTTTTGTAGCTTTTTTCTGATGCACTACAGGTTATTTATTGTAACACTTGGATCCTCACATTGACGATACAACAAAAAATATGTGTCTCGGTAGACTACTACACGCTTCATGACGACCTCTCGCCGGGGAATAACGTCTCTACAGTCACATAACGGAACCTCGTCCGGGAGTTGAGTAGCTATTTTCCGATGCACTAGAGTTCTTTATTGTAAGCGTGGCATTTATATTGACGATACGATACATAAATTGCGTCGTAATTGAATACTACAGTCTTCATGACGACATCTCTCCGGGAGACCAACGTCGCAACTGTCACCTAACGGAACCTTGCTAGGGAGTTATGTAGCTTTTTTCCGATGCACTGCAGATCTTTTATTGTAACCCTGGCATTTTCACATTAAAGAAACGATTCCAAAAGTGTGTCGCAATCTAGCACAACTGGCTTCATGACGATTTCTCTCAGACTAACGCTGCTACAGTCTCATAACGGAAAATTGCCTTCTCGTTGTGTAGCTTTTTTTCCGATGCACTACAGGTCATTTATTGTAACACTGTCATTTTCACATTGACGATACGTTACAAAAATTGCGTCGAAATTGAATACTACAGTCTTCATGACGACTTCTCTCCGGGAGACTAACGTCGCAACTGTCACCTAACGGAACCTCATCTGGGAGTTGTGTAGCTGCTTTCTGATACACTACAGGTTACTAATTGTAACACTTGGATCCTCACATTGACGATACAACAAAAAATATGTGTCTCGGTAGACTACTACACGCTTCATGACGACCTCTCGCCGGGGAATAACGTCTCTACAGTCACATAACGGAACCTCGTCCGGGAGTTGAGTAGCTATTTTCCGATGCACTAGAGTTCTTTATTGTAAGCGTGGTATTTATATTGATGATACGATACATAAATTGAGTCGAAATTGAATACTACAGTCTTCATGACGACTTCTCTCCGGGAGACTAACGTCGCAACTGTCACCTAACGGAACCTCGTCTGGGAGTTGTGTAGCTGCTTTCTGATACACTACAGGTTACTTATTGTAACACTTGTATCCTCACTTTGACGATACGACATAAAAAATGCGTCGCGATTGACTACTTCGCGCTTCATTACGACTTCTCTCTGGGGACTAACGTCACTACAGTCACCTAACGGAACCCCGTCTGGGAGTTGTGTAGCTGCTTTCTGATACACTACAGGTTACTTATTGTAACACTTGTATCCTCACTTTGACGATACGACATAAAAATTGCGTCGCGATTGACTACTTCGCGCTTCATTACTACTTCTCTCTGGGGACTAACGTCACTACAGTCACCTAACGGAACCTCGTCTGGGAGTTGTGTAGCTGCTTTCTGATACACTACAGGTTACTTATTGTAACACTTGTATCCTCACTTTGACGATACGACATAAAAATTGCGTCGCGATTGACTACTTCGCGCTTCATTACGACTTCTCTCTGGGGACTAACATCACTACAGTCACCTAATGGAACCTCATCGTGGAGATGTGTAGCTCTTTTCCGATGCACTGCAGGTCATTTATTGTAACCTTTGGATCCTCACATTGATGATACGACACAAAAGTTGCGTCGAGATTGACTAATACGCGCTTCATGACGTTTCCTCTCAGGGAGACTCCCGTTGCTACAATCACCTAACGGAACCTCGCCTGGGAGTTATGTAGCTTTTTTCAGATGCACTGCAGATCTTTTATTGTAACCCTGGCAATTTCACATTAAAGAAACGATACCAAAAGTGTGTCGCAATCTAGCACTACAGGCTTCATGACGACTTCTTTCCGGGAGACTAACATCGCAACAGTCACCTAACTGTACCTCGTCTGGGACTTGGGTATATATGTTTTCCGATGCAGTACAAGTCGTTTATTGTAGCCCTTGGATCCTCACATTAACGATACGGCACAAAAATTGCGTCGCAATTGAGTACTACAGCCTTCATGACGACTTCTCTTTCGGAGACTAACGACGTTACAGTCACCTAATCTATCCTCGCCTGGGATATGTGTAGCATTTTTCTGATGCACTACAGGTCCTATACTGATACTCTCAGATCCTAAAATTGACGATACGAAACAAAAATTGCGTAGCGATTGATTACAACGCGCTTCATGACGACTTCTCTCTGGGAGACTGAAGTCGCTACTGTCACCTAACGGAACCCTGTCTGGGAGTTGTGTAGCTTTTTTCTGGTGCACTACAGGTTATTTATTGTAATACTTGGATCCTGATATTGACGATACGACATAAAAATTGTGTCGCGATTGACTACCCTCCGGTGACTAACGTCACTACAGTCACTTAGCGGAACCTCATCTTGGAGATGTGTAGCTCTTTTCCAATGCACTACAGATCATTTATTTTCACCCTTGGATCCTCACATTGACGATACGACACAAAAGTTCCCTCGCGATTGTCTACTTCACGCTTCATGACGACTTCTCTCCGGGGACTAATGGCACTACAGTCACCTAACGGACCCTCGTCTTCGAGATGTGTAGCTCTTTTCCAATGCACTACGGATCATTTATTTTCACCCTTGGATTCTCACATTGACGATACGACACAAAAATTGGGTCGAGTTTGAATACTACGCACTTCATGATGTTTTCTCTCAGGGCGACTCACGTTGCTACAGTCACCTAACGGACCTTGCCTGGGAGTTATGTAGCTTTTTACCGATGCACTAGAGTTCTTTATTGTAAGCGTGGCATATACACTGACGATACGATACATAAATTGCGTCGCAATTGAATACTACGGTCTTCATGACGACTTCTCTTCGGGAGACTAACTTACAACAGTCACCTAACGGAAACACGTCGGAGACTTGAGATTTATTTTTTCCGATGCAGTACACGTCGTTTATTATAACCCTTGGATCCTCACATTGACGGTACAACACAAAATATGTGTCGCGATTGACTACTACGCGTTTCATGACGACTTCTCTCCGAGGACTAACGTCGCTACAGTCACCTATCTGAACCTGGTCTGGGAGCTGTGTCGCTTTTTCCGATGAATTACAGGTCGTATACAGTAACCCTTGGATCCTCACATTGACGATACAACACAAAATATGCGTCGCGATTGACAACAACGCGTTTCATGACGATTTCACTCTGGGAAACTAACCTCACTACAGTCACCTAACGGAACCTCGCCTGGGAGTTCTGTAACTGTTTTTCCATGCACTTGAGGTCTTTATTGTGAACCCATCATTTTCACATTGACGATACCATGCAAAAATTCCGCCGCGATTGACTGCAACACGCTTCATGACGCCTTCTCCAGGGAGACTAACGTGAAAACGGTCACCTAACAGAAACTTGTCTAGGAGTTGTGTAGCTTTTTTCCGATCCACAACAGGTCGTTTATTGTAAGTCTTATATCCTCACATTGACGATACGACACAAAAATTGCGTCGCGATGGACTACTACGCGTTTCATGTCGACTTCACTCCAAGGACTAACGTCGCTACAGTCACCAAACGGAACCTCGTCTGGGAGTTGTGTAGCTTTTTTCCGATGCACTACAGATCGTTTATTCTCACTGTATGATCCTCACATTGATGATACGACACAACACTTGCGTCGCGATCGACTATTACGGGCTTCATGACGACTTCTCTTTCGGAGACAAACTTCGTTACAGTCACCTAACGTATCCTCGACTGGGATATATGTATCTTTTTTCTGATGCACTACAGGTCCTATACTGTAAACCTCAGATCCTCCAATTGACGATACGACACAAAAATTGAGTAGCGATTAATTACAACGCGCTTCATGACGACTTCACTCTGGGAGACTGAAGTCGCTACTGTCACCTAACCTCGTCTGGGAGTTGTGTAGCTTTTTTCTGAAGCACTGCAGGTTATTTATTGTAACACTTGACGATACATCATAAAAATTGCGTCGCGATTGACTACTTCGCGCTTCATGACGACTTCCCTCCGGGGACTAACGTCACTACAGTCATCTAACGGAACCTCATCTTGGAGATGTGTAGCTCTTTTCCGATGCACTAAATATCGTTTATTTTCACCCTTGGATCCTCACATGGACGATACAACACAAAATATGCGTCGCGATTGACAACAACGCGTTTCATGACGATTTCACTCTGTGAAACTAACCTCACTACAGTCACCTAACGGAACCTCGCCTGGGAGTTCTGTAACTATTTTCCCATGCACTTGAGGTCTTTATTGTGAACTCATCATTTTCACATTGACGATACCATACAAAAATTCCGCCGCGATTGACTGCAACACGCTTCATGACGCCTTCTCCAGGGAGACTAACGTGAAAACGGTCACCTAACAGAAACTTGTCTAGGAGTTACAGTCACCTAAGGGAACCTCGCCTGGGAGTTCTGTAGCTATTTTCCGATGCACTTGAGGTCTTTATTGTAAGACCGTCATTTTCACATTGACGATACGTTTCAAAAATTGCGTCGCAATTGAATACTACAGGCTTCATGACGATTTCTATCTGGGAGACCAATGTCGCTACTGTCACCTAACTTAACCTCGCCTGGGAGTTGTGTAGCTTTTTCTGATGCACTACAGGTCGTTTATTTTCATCCTTGGATCCTCACATTGACGATACGACACAAAAGTTGCGTCGTGATTGACTACTACGCGCTTCAAGACAACTTCACTCTGAGAGATTAACGTCATTACAGTCACCTAACGGAATGTCGCCTCAGAGTTGTTAGCTTTTTTCCGATGCACTACAGGTCTTTTATTATAGCCCTGTCATTTTCACATTGACGATGCATACAAAAATTGCATTGCAATTGTGTACTACTGTCTTCATGACGACTTCTCTCTTGGACACTAACGTCTATACAGTCACCTAACGGAACCTCGCCTCGGAGTGTTAAGTTTTTTTTCCGATGCACTACAGGTCCTTTATTGTAACATTGGCATTTTCGCATTGACGATACAATACAAAAATTGCTTCGCAAATGAGTACTACGGGCTTCATGACAGCTTCTCTCTGGGAGATTAACTTCGCTACAGTCACCTAACGGAACCTCGCCTGGGAGTTCTGTAGCTTTTTTCCGATGCACTTGAGGTCTTTATTGTAATACCGTCATTTTCATATTGACGATACGATTCAAAAATTTCGTCGCAATTGAATACTACAGGCTTCATGACGATTTCTATCTGGGAGACTAACGTCGCTCCTGTCACCTAACTTAACCACGCCTGGGAGTTGTGTAGCTTTTTCTGATGTACTACAGGTCGTTTATTTTCACCCTTGGATCCTCACATTGACGGTACGACACAAAAGTTGCGTCGTGATTGACAACTACGCGCTTCATGATGACTTCTCTCTGGGAGATTAAAGTTAGTACAGTTACCTAATGGAACCTAGCTTGATAGTTGTGTATCTTTTTTCTGCTACACTATAGGTCTTTTACTGTAACCCTGACATTTTGACATAGGCGATACGATAGAAAAATTGCGACGCATTTGATCACTACAGGGTTCATTGCGACTTCCCTCCGGGAGACTAACGTTGCTACTGTCACCTAAAGGAACTTCGCCTGCGAGCTGTGTAGCTTTGTTCCGATGCACTACAGGTCGTATGCTGTAACCCTTGGAACGTCACATTGACAATACGACACAAATTTAGCGTTCCGATTGACTAGCACGCGCTACATGAGGACTTCTCTCTGCGAGACTAACGTCGCTACTGTCACCTAACGGAACCTCTCCTGGGAGTTGTTTACGTGTTTTCCGATGCACTACAGGTCGTATATTGTAACACCTGCATCCTGACATTAACGATACGACACTAAAATTGCGTCGCGATTATTACGGGGTTCACGACGACTTCTCTCCAGAAGACAAACGTCGCTACGGTTACATAACAGAACCTTGGTTGAGTGTTTGTAACAACTTTCTAATGCACTACAGGTCATTTATTAAAATCTACGTATCTTCACATTGACGATATGACATAAAAATTGCATCACAATTGTGTACTACGGGCTTCACTATGACTTTTGTCTAATGCACTACAGGTCCTTTATTGTAACCTTTGCCTCCTGATATTAGCGATACGACACAAAATTTGTGTAGCGATTGAGTAATTTAGGCTTCATGACGACTTCTCCCTGGGAGACAATCGTCGCTACGGTGACCTAACTATCCTTATCTGGGATTTGTGTAGTTTTTTTCCGATGCACTAAAGGTCGTTTATTGTATCCCTTTCCTGCTGACATTAACGATACGACACTAGAATTGCGTAGCGATTGAGTAGGGGTTCAGGATGACTTCTCTCCGGAAGACTAATGTCGCGACTGTCACCTAACCAATCCTCGTCTGGGATTTGTGCAGCTTTTTTCCGATGCAGTACAGGTAGTTGATTTTATCCCTTGCCTGCTGACATTAACGATATGACATAAGGATTGCCTCGCGATTGGGTACTATGAGAATTATTACTTCTCTGGGGAAGAACTCTGTTTGGGAGTCGAGTAACTTTTTGCAGATGCACTACAGGTCGTTTATTTTAACCTACGTACCCTCACATTGACGATACAACACAAAAATTGCATGACGATTGTGCACTACGGGCTTCATGACGACTTTTCTCTGGAAGACTAATGTCGCAACTGTCACCTTACTGATCCTCGTCTGGGAATTGTGTAGCATCTTTCCGATGCAATATATGTCGTTCATTGTAGCCCTTGCGCACTCGTTTCGACGATACGGTACAAGAATTATGTCGCCATTGACTACTACGGGGTTCTTGACGACTTCTGCCTGGGAGACAAAAGTCGCTACCATGACCTAACCAATCCTAGTCTGAGATTTGTGTAGCGTTTTTCCATTGCACTACGGGTCATTTATTGTAACCTTTTCCTCGTGACATCAACAATACAACACAAAAATGGCGTCTCGATTAAGTTCTATGGGATTTTCACTCTGCAGCGGAGTGTGCGCTGATATGAAACTTCCTGGCAGATTAAAACTGTGTGCCCGACCGAGACTCGAACTCGGGACCTTTGCCTTTCGCGGGCAAGAGCCAACTGAGCTGCCGAAGCACGACTCACGGCAGGCACTCACAGCTTTACTTCTGCCAGTACCTCTTCTCCTACCTGGCAGAAGTAAAGCTGTGAGTACCTGCCGTGAGTCGTGCTTCGGTAGCTCAGTTGGTAGAGCACTTGCCCGCGAAAGGCAAAGGTCCCGAGTTCGAGTCTCGGTCGGGCACACAGTTTTAATCTGCCAGGAAGTTTCAAGTTCTATGGGGTTCATGACGACTTCTCTCCAGAAGACTAATGTGTCTACGGTAACCCAACAGAAACTTGTTTGGGAGTTGTGTAACATTTTGCCGATGCACTACACGTCATTTATTACAACTAAGGTATCCTCACATTGGCGATATGACACAAAAATTGCGTCACGATTGTGTACTATAGGCTTCATGACCACTTATCACTGGTTGCCTAACGTCGCAACGATCAGCAGCCGGAACCTTGCCTGGGATTGTGTGTTGCTTTTTTCCGATGCACTACAGGTCGTTCATTGTTACCCACGTATTTTCACATTGATGATAAGTCACAAAAATTGCGTCGCGATTGAGTACTACGGGCTTGATGACTACTTCACCAAGGGAGACAAACTTGGGTAGGGGTAACCGAATGCAACCTCAAGTGTGAGTTGTGTAGCATTATACCGATGCACCACAGGTCGTTTATTGTAACCCTCACATCCATACATCGATGAAACGAAACCAAATCTTCGTCGCGATTGTCTCCTACGGGCTTCAGGAAGATTTCTCTGTAGGAGTTTAACGCCGCTACAGTCACCTATCGCAACCTTGCCTGGGAATTGTGTTGCTAATTTTACGAGACACTAGGTACTTTATTGTAACCCACGTATCTTAACATTGACGATACAACAAACATTGCGTGCGATTGAGTACTACGGAATTCATGATGACTTCTCCGTGGGAGACAAACGTCGCTACGGGCACCTAACCGACCCTCGTCTGAGAATTGTATAGCTTTTTTCCGATGCCCTATAGGTCGTTTATTGTAACACTTGCGTCCTGACATTAAGATACCACACAAAAATTGCGTCGCTTTTGAGTACTACGGGTTTCATGAGGACTTCTCTACGGAAGACTAACGTCGCTACATTCACCTAGCAGAACCCTGGGTGAAAGTTCTGTGACACTTTTCCGATACACTACAGGTCGTTTATTATAACCTACGTATCCTCAAATTGACGATACGACACAAAAATTGCATTTGGATTGTGTACTACAGTTTTCATGACGACTTCTATCCGCGAGACTAATGTAGCTACTGTCAGCTAACCGATCCTCGTCTGGGATTTGGGTAGCTTTTTTCCGATCGGTTACAGGTCGTTTATTGTTTCGCATGTCTCATGACATGAACGATACGACACAAAAATTGCGTCGCGATTAGGTACTACGGGCTTCATGACAATTTCTCCCCGAGATACAAACGTCGGTAAGGTGACCTAACCGATCCTCGTCTGGGATTTGTGCAGCTATTTTCAAATGCACTACAAGTCGTATATTGTAACCTTTGCCTCTTGACGTTAACGATGCGTCACTTGAATTGCGCCGCCATGGAGTATTACGGGGTTCCTAACGTTTTCTTTCCGGAGGACTAACGTCGCTACGGTCACCTAAAAGAACCTTGTGTGGGAGTTGTGTAACATCTTTCCAATGCAGTAAGTGTCGTTTATTATAACCTACGTATCCTCACATTCAGGATACGGTCCAAAAGTTCATCACAATTGTGTACCACGGTCTTCATGACGCCTTCTCCCCGGAAGACTAACGTCGCTACTGTCACGTAACCGATCCTCGTTTGGGATTTGTGTAGCATTTTTCGGATGCATTACAAGGTAGTTTATTCTATCTCCGACGTTCTGAAATTAACCAAACCACGCAAAAATTAGTAGCGATTGAGTACTATGGGCTTCATGACGACTTCTCCCCGGGAGACAAACGTCGCTACAGTGAGTGACCTAACCAATCCTCGTCTGGGATTTGTGTAGCTTTTTTCCGATGCACTATAGCTCGCTTATTAAAACCCTTGCCTCCTGACATTAACGATACAACACTAAAATTGTGTCGCTATTGAGTCATGACGACTTCTGGCCGGGAGATTAACGCCGCTACGATCACCTCACAGAACCATGTGTGGGTGTTGTATAACATTTTTCCGATGCGCTACAGGTCGTTTATGATAACTTACGTATACTCACTATGACGATACGACACAAAAATTGCACCAGGATTGAGTACTACGGGCTTCTATATGAGTTCTCTCCAGACGACAATCGTTGATACTGTCACCTAACTGATCCTGGTCTGGGATTTGTGTAGCTTTTTTCCGATGCACTACAGGTCGTATATTGCAAGCCTTGCCACATGATATTAACAATACGACACAAGAATTGGGTCCAGATAGAGTACTACGAGGGACATGACGACTTCTCTGCGGAAGACTAACATCACTACAGTTACCTAACACAACCTTCTGTGGGAGTTGTGTAACATTTATCCGATGCACTACAGGCCGTTTATTATAGTTTACCTATCCTCACATTAACGATTCCATACAAAAATTTCGTCGCAATTGAATACCACAGGCTTCACGACGACTTCTCCCCGGGAGACAAACGTCGCTACAGTGACCTAACCGATCCTCGTCTGGGATTTCTGTAGCTTTTTTCCGATGCACTGAAGGTCGTATATTGTAACCTTTACCTCCTGACATTAACGATCCATCAAAAAAATTGCGTCGCGATTATTACGGGGATCATAACGTTTTCTCTGCGGACGACTAACCGTTGCTATGTCACCTGACACAACCTTGTGGTGGAGTTGTGTAACATTATTCCGATGCACTACAGGTCGTTTATTGTAACCTACGTATCCTCACATTGACGATACGACACAAAAATTCCGTCACGATTGTGTACTTAACGGGTTCATGACGACTTCTCACCAGAAGACTAACATTACTTAAGTTACCTAACACACCTTGTGTGAGAGTTGTGTAACAGTTTTCCGACGCTCTAAAGGTCGTTTATTATGATCTATGTAACCTTACATTGACGATATGACACAAAAATTGCGTCACGATTGTGTACTACGGGCCACATGACGACTTCTCTCCGGAAGACAAACGTCGCTACTGTCACTTAACCGATCCTCGTCTGGGATTTGTGTAGCTTTTTTCCGATGCACTACTGGTCGTTTATTGTAACACTTACGTCCTGACATTGATGATACGACACAAAAATTGTGTGGCGATTGAGTACTACGGAGTTCATGACGACTTATCTCTGGGAGACTAACGTCACTATGGTCACCTAACAGAACTTTGTGTGCGAGTTGTGTAACTTTTTACGATGCACTGCAGTTGCTTTAATATAACCTACGTATCCGCACATTGACGATAGGACGCTTCACAATTGTGTACTAAGTTCTTCATGTCGTTTTCTCTCTTGAAGACTCACGTACCTACTATCACCTAACCGATCCTGGTCTGGGAGATGTGTAGCTCTTTTCTGATGCGCTACAGGTAGTTCATTGTAACCCACGAATCGTCACATTAATGATACTAAGCAAAAATTGCGTCGCAATTGAGTACTACTGTGTTCATGACGATTTCTCTCTGGGAAAATACTGTCGCTATGGTCATCTAACGGAATCTCGTTTGGGAGCTGTGCAGCTTTTTTCCGATGCGCTACAGGTTGTTTATTGTAACACTTGGGTACTCACATTGACGATACAATACAGAACTTGCGTCGCGTTTCACTACTACGGGCTTCACGATGGCTTATCCCTGGGAGACACATGTGGCCTAACTGATCCTCGTCTGGGATTTTTATATCGTTATTCCGATGCACTACAGGTAGTTCATTGTAACCCACGTATCGTCACATTGATGATATGACGCAATAATTGCATCGTGATTGAGTACTACAGGCTTCCTGACGACTTCTATCCGAAAGATTAACATCGCTTTGGTCACCTAACAGAACCTTGTGTTTGAGTTTTGTAACATTATTGCGATGCACTACAGGACGTTTATTAAAACCTTATTATCCTCATATTGACGATACGACACAAAAATTGCATCACGATTGTCTACTACGGGCGTCATGACGACTTCTGTCCAGAAGACAAACGTCGCTACTGTCACCTAACCGATACAGGTGTGGGAATTTTGTAGCTTTTTTCCGATGCACTACAGGTCGTTTAATGTAACCCTTGCCTCCTGACATTAACGATAAAACACAAAAATTGCGTCGCGAATGAGTACTACGGGGTCCATGACGACTTCTCCGCGTGAGACATAAGTCGCTCCGGTGGCTTAACCGTACCTCGTCTGGGATTCCAGTAACGTTTTTCCGATGCACTACAGGTTGTTTATTGTAACCCTCGCATCCTCACATTAAAAATAGCAGGCAAAAATTGCTTCATGAGGGCATCTCTCCGGAACACTAACGTCGCTTCGGTCACCTTACAGAACCTTGTGTCGTAGTTGTGTAACATTATTCCGATGCACTACAGGTCGTTTATTATAACTCACTTCGACGATACGACACAAAAATTGTATCACGATTGTGTACTACGGGTTTCATGACGACTTCACTCCGGAGACTAACGTCGCTACTCGCACCTAATTGATCCGCGTCTGGGATTTGTGTAGCTTTCTTCCGATGCACTATAGTTCAATTATTGTAACCCTTGCCTCCTGACATTAACGATATGACAGAAAAATTGCGTCGCGATTGAGTTCTTCGGGGTTCACAAAGACTTCTCCCCGGGAGACAAACGTCGCTACAGTGACCTAACCGATCCTCGTAGGGATTTGCGTAGCTTTCTTCCGCTGCACTACAGGTCGTTTATTGTAACCCTTGCATCCTGACATTGATGATACGTCACAAAAATTGCGTCTCGATTGAGTACTACAGGGTGCATGACGACTTCTCTATGGATGACTGACGTCGCTACTGTCACCTAACAGAACCTTATGAGGGAGTTGTGTAACATTTTTCCGATGCACTACAGGTCGTTTACTATAACCTACGTATCCTCACATTGACGATTCGACAGGAAAATTGCATCACGATTGCTACCCTCGCATGGGACGGACATTCATACATTCTTAACAAGCTATTAAACAGATTTACGGAATGTGGTGTTACAGTGAATCTATCTAAGACGAAGTTTTCTTGTGAAAAAATAAGATTTCTAGGACATATAATAAAAGCACAAGGCATAAGGCCAGATCCCATGAAGCTGGATGCACTGAAGAATCTCCCAGCACCCAGAACAAAGAAACAACTAAGGTCACTAATTGGGTTTTTCTCATTTTTCAGAAAATTTTTACCTCACCCACTTCTAAACAACCCACATCCACTCAAACTACTTAAGAAAAACCAGACTTGACATTGGAATAAGGAGTGTCAGGAAGGCTTTGAGAAAATTAAACATGCACTAATGAATGCAAGCGTATTATGCCACCCAGATTTTTGCTCAGAATTCTGTTTAGCTTGTGATGCTTCCAACTATGGTTTAGGAGCATGTCTTTTCCAAGTTGTAAATAAAGATGGTAAGGAAGAAGTTAGAATTGTAGTATTTGCTAGCAGAACTTTGACCGAATGTGAAAGATCTTACACAACTACAGAACTAGAAACATTAGCCATAGTCTGGGGTTTCAAGAAATTTAACTATTATATTTTTGGCAAGCACACAAGGATATACACAGATCATCATGTGTTGATATTTCTTCTATCATGTAAATTATTACACCCCAGATTAGCCAGGTGGGCGACTTCCCTTCAAGGATACTCATTTGAAATAATTCATATTAAAGGTACAGATAATGTCGTAGCAGACGCACTATCACAACTTCCACAAGGATTAAGTAAGGATACAACAGAACCAGAGAACCTCCATGATCACAGAATTTTGCTAATGCAGAATAGCTATTATAGTCAGTATTACAAAGACTTGTGTACAAACATGGAAACACTACAGATGGCAGAGCCTCAGTGGCCAAAAATTAGCAAAATTATCACAGATCAGCCTCAGCACACACTGTGTAATAGATATAAACTAGATAGAGGAGTATTATTTTACAGGAGACACATTTTGAGTAAAAACTGGTGCGTTTGTATTCCCCAGGAATATGAAGGATATCTTATTTGGCATACACATTTTCTCTTTGGTCATTATGGATCTAAGAAATGTTTTTCTAAATTAATCTCATACTGTTACTTCACGAACATGAGGAGAAAAATACGTAACACACTCAAAACTTGTACCATATGTCAGAAAGCAAAAGCAAGTAACCAGTCACACAGAACAGAACTACACTCAATACTGCCTACCAAACCATTGCAAACAATTAGTACTGACATACATGGACCTCATCGTACAAGCTCTGTAGGAGCAAAATATATACTTTTATTTTATGATGTTTTTAGCAAACATGTAAAATTATTTGCACTGAAATCTGCAACAGCAAATGCCATTATCAGGAGATTTAAGAACGATTACATACCACATCTAGGAAAACCTGTTAAAATCCTATCACACAGTGCCACATACTATACAGGATTTCGTTGGACGAAATTTTTACAACAACATACAACCCATATTCATTAGTAAATTTGCACGACAAGGTAACCCTGCAGAAAGATTATTTAGGGAACTCAATCGGTTTATCAGGACTTCCATACCAAATAAGCAAACCAAATGGGTAAGCCTATTGAACTCATCTGAGGAGGTGCACAATAATCTAAACGTATATGACACTACACATACACCTATGGAAATCATGTTTAACATAGCAGAAAGAAATGAATGGAGTAATCCAATACCGAAGTTGAAACACGAAGAAATCCCACTAGAAGACAAGCTAAGAGAAGTCTACATTACACTGGAAAGTAAGATAAGAAAAGGACACTACAGTAAACAAACTAAGAAAAGACTAAACTACAAGTAAGGTGAACTTGTACTTCTGTGTACTCATCACAAATCCTCAGCTCTGATGCATAGGAATGCTAAGTGCAGACTTGACTACGACAGTCCATACATAATCCACGGGATACCGCATCCAGGAGCGTATTTACTAAAGAACTGGAGAAATGACAAGATTATAGGATTACATCCGAATAAAGACATTAAAAATACAACACAGAATAACTACATATAAATAGTAGTTTTAAGGGAATGCACTAAATAATGACAACAGAGGATATTAATATTAATTAAGTAATATTTATGTACCTGACTGAAGAAAGAAGACATGATTGCAGAACGCTGATGCTGAATATTATAGTCATGAAGATAGAAGGTAAGTGATATTATTTGGTATTAAGTATATATGATTGTGCAAGGCACATCTATTAAAGAAGTTGGCAATACGATGTGTAGATTTTGACACCGATTCACACGCACGCCTGCGGAGCAAAGAGAAATTCTTGAGCACAGCGATTTGAGACAAAAACACACGACACTGAGTGACGCGAACACAGTGGCCAATTAATTGCATGGTTACCTTAGGTTATGATTTACTGAATAAATTTCCTTTTCGTTACGCGTTAACATTTGTGTTTAATAAGCGCCTCAGGGTCCAGTGCTCTAGTTGTGATGTATTTTGTCTTATATTCTCCGTTTTAAGGTGAATTTAAACTTGTATATATTTGTTGAAATTTTGATTTGCAAACAATTCTTTCCATACCTTGTTGACAAAGGATACTTATTTCATTATGTTATTTAGTTGTAAAAACTAGATCACAACAGAAGGAGAAATGTGAATAATATTGTACATGTCTAACATGAAACCCTCACATGAATGAGTGAGAAATGTAGTTGTAATTGTATTCTTAATTTTATTTCAGTGTCAATGCATTGATCTATACCTGTAAATAATGACAAGAGTGTAGAAAAGGACCAGACTATATAAATGTCCACAAACTGAAAATTTTGTCAAACTCAATGTGATCAGTGTGTTTACGTGTGAAGTTATTCGCGTGTATGAACAGGTGCGTTGTTAGGTCTTGTGTGTGAATGCGAACAATGACAACGCCGTGATACGGTGTAATTTGCAGTCCAAACGACTCTGAACAAAGACATTATGCCAATTATGTTTGACGACGAGCGCAAGCTGTCGCGAACAATTATCGTCGGAGTGCGCCCGCACTCACTAACAACACGAGAAACTAACTGTGTAATGCCATGCAAACGACCGGAGCAGCAACTTATGGAACACTTCAAAATGCTAATAGTTCAACGTATGACGAACACTAACCTTAGAACATTGGATAACCAAATCAGTAAACTGTGACGTCGGAAGTGATTTCCATGCCTTCTCTGAGACTAAACACTTGTGGCACACCTGAAGTTACGTACTTCAATTCTTACGTACGACCGGATCTGTGAAAAACGACAAAATAGTCAATCAAGCGACAAAATGAACCCTTTCCTTCGTTAAAAGCGAGGAAAAGGTGCACTGTAATGAACTTTAATGGACAATACAAACCTGTATCACATCTGCAATAACACCGACAAATGGACTTTGACCGCTGACGTCAATTGACGGCACGAGAACCTAACGGATGCAAGTATACCAGTACAATGAACATTGAAAACCAATGGAAAATATTTTCTTTCCAAAGTGATGAAGTACTTACCTGCAAGGAACTTTGGTATGCAGTCATATGAACATTATCACTACGAGATACATCCGAGAATGTACGCGCGGCAATAGAGACTGAAACCAGCAACTATGCGAGACGGAGTATCTAGCAACGATAGCGGCGCGGCAGCAACCTATAGTGAAGCGCATGCGCGCGGACTACAATAACAGACTATGGTCAACAAAGGGACATAATCCGGCAACTTAAAGACCGGCTAAGAACTTGATTTGTCAAAATGTAAATAAATGCAATCATAATGTATCTGTATATGATGTTATGTTTACTAAATTGTGTGAGTATTTATTATTTATTATTTTTTGCCATCCCAATTGGGAAAGTAGCTTCTCTAAAGATGTCATCTTTTGCTTCGAAAATTTGGGGGCGGTTTAAAGGAACATTTTTAGCCATAGCATGTAAATCTATTTTTTTTTAATCACAGAACCCTGTTTAATAAAGCATGCAAGCCAATGCAAGTTATCTTGTGTGCGGTCGCATGTGATCGCTGGTGAGACCCAGAGAGGATGTCAAGTCTTTTGTTAATTACTTCTTCTGTTATCTGTTCTGGAATGCAGTCGAGGGAGAGCCTCGCGCGTTAGACTGGCCGCTCTAATTTAAACTGTTTAATTTTATAAAAAGTCACTGCGTACTGCAGGGCGCAAAATCGCGCATACTAGTAATTATATAAGGAAATTTCCACTGCGCACGGACGAGATACTGACGTGCGGATAATCAATATACCACTAGTGATTAATATTGTATTCCCACTATAAGTAGCATAGTACATTTCAGTAATTATATTTATATTTAACGCTATTTGTTTTTAAATTTCATTATTTGTTTCATCCATGATCCAAAAATTTCAACATTATATGCAAACTGTATCTCCAGTATTTATCTCATTTTAGCTCATAAATAACGTGGCCCACGAAGGTCCTTCTTACGGCGACGAAATCCACAAAGCATACGTCTGATGCCACCTTATCATGAAAGTAAATTAATTCACAGATTTTTAAAAATATTTCCATCCATCTCAATTCACTTCAACAAAAATTAAAATGATATAAATAATCATATTCACATTAATTTTTATTTAATTATTCAAAATTTGTGTAGCTCTTTTCCGATGCAATACAAGTCGTTTATTGTAACCCTTGCCTCCTGACATTAACGATACGACACAAAAATTGCGTCGCGAAGGATTGTTACGGGGTTCATGACGACTTCTCTCCGGATGACTAACGTCGCTACGTGCACCTAACAGAACCGTGTGTGGGAGTTGTGTAACTTTTTCCGATGCACTACAGGTCATTTGATATAACCTACGTATCCTCACAATGACGATACGGCACAAAAATTGTAACACGATTGTGTACTACGCGCTTCATGAAGACGTGTCTCTGGAAGGCTAACGTCGCCACTGTCACCTATCCGATCCTCGTCTGGGATTTATGTAGCTTTTAATCGATGCACTACAGGTCGTTTATTCGAACCCTTGGCTCCTGACATTAACGATACGACACAAAAATTGCATCATGATTGTGTACTACGATCTTCATGATGACTTCTCTCTGGAAGACTAACTTCGCTTCTATCACCTAACGGATCCTCGTCTGGGATTTGTGGAGCTTTTTTCCGATGCACTACAGGACATTTATTGTAACCCTTGCCTCCTGACATTAACGATACCACACAAATATTACGTCGCGACCGAGTACTACAGGGTTCATGACGACCTCTCCCCGAAAGACTAACGTCGCTACAGTCACCCATCAGAACTTAGTGGGGGGGGGGGGTGTAACATTTTCCGATTCACTACAGGTAGTTTATTATAACCTACATATCCTCACATTGTCGATACAATACAAAAATTGCTTCACTTTAGGTACTAATGTCTTCATGAAGTCTTCCCTCTGCAAAACCAACGTCGCTTCCGTCACCTAACCGATCCTCGTCTGGGGTTTCTGTAGCTTTTATTCGATGCACTACAGTTCGTTTATTAAAAGCTCCGCTTCCTCAAATTGATGTTACGACACACAAATTGAGTCGCATTTGACTACTACAGGCTTCATGACACTTCTCTCTGGGAGGCTAACGTCGCTACGGTCACCTAACGAAACCTGGTCTGCATTTTGTGTAACTTTTTTCCGTTGCTCTACAGTTTATTATTATAACCAACGCATCTTCAGATTATCGATACGATACAAAAATTCCTTCGTAGTTGGGTCCTCTGGGCTTTATGACCTCTCCGGGAGACTAACGTCACTAAGGTCACCTAGCAGAACCTTGTGTGGGAGTTGTGTAGCGTTTTTCCGATGTACAACAGGTCGTTTATTGTAACCTACGTATCCTCACATTGACGATACCACACAAAAATTGCATCACGATTGCTTACTACGGGTCTCATGACGACTAATGTCCTTACTGTCACCTAACTGAACCTGGTCTGGGAGTTGTGTACCTTTTTTTCAATGCACTACAGGTGGCTTGTTGTCACTCGCATCCTCACATTGACGATACGACACAATAATTGCGACGCCATTCAGTACTACGAGCTACATGACCAGTTTTCTCTTTGAGACTAACGTCGCTACAGTCACCTAACGGAACCTCGTCTGGGAGTTGTTTAGCTTTTTCCGATGCACTACAGATCGTTTATTCTAACCCTGGCATTTTCACATTGACGATACGATACAAAAATTGCGTCGCGATGGGTGCCACGGGCTTCATGTCGACTTCTACGCGGGAGATTAACGCCGCTACCGTCACCTTAAGAAACCTCGTCTGGGAGTTTGTAGCTAGTTTTACGAGACACTGAAAGTCGTTCTTTATAACTCACGTATCCTCACACTGACGATATGACACAAAAATTGCGTCGTGATTGAATACTATGGCGTTCACGATGACTTCTCTCCCGAAGACTAACGTCGCTACGGTGACCTAACGGCACCTGGCGTGGGAGTTGTGTAACTTTTTTCCGATGCACTACAGGTCTTTTATAGTAACATTCGTCTCCTCACATTGACTATATGACACATATATTGCATCACGATTGAGTACTACAGGCATCATGACCACTTCTCTCCGGGAGAGAACCTCGTCTGGGAGTTGTATAGCTTTTTTCCGATGCACTAGAGGTCGTTTATCGTAACTCTCGTATCCTCACATTGACGCTGCGACACAAAACGTGCGTCGGGATTGAGTACTATAGGCTTCATGACGTGTTGTCTCCAGGAGACTGACGTCGCTACTGTCACGTAACGGAACCTCGTCTGGGAGTTGTGTAGCTTTTTTCCGATGCACTACGGGTCGTTTATTGTGAGCCTCCTATCCTCACGCATTATGTGATAAATCCACACCACAGCGTGACTTTCTCGTCACTCAGTGGGTTTCCATAACAATTTTGGGAATATCGGTCGTCCTGATTCTATAGTTCTGATTGTTGTCGGACCCTCGGTGTGTTGAAAGAGGTTTCGTCGGTCCATTTACACGTCAGACTACCAATCGTGAACGTTCCCCTTGTCTTGAAGCGCTCACATCGAAAACACTCGCCGCTTCACAAAACGATTGGCTAAAGAGTTCATGATGGCGCTAGATTTTGTACGAATAGCTGTGGATGATATGCTTTAGTGTTCTCCAAACAGTAGCGCGTGGAACGACGGTGTGCATCCTCCAAAGTCTCCACTTCCCTCTGATCGAGTAGTGGTAGTGATTTTGTCTGGTCGCCCGTTGCAGGGCCGTTCGTCTTAACAGCTCGAAGCCTCGAGATTCTTGATCATTTACTTCGCGGCGACACTTCGCATGGGACATTTACCAGTGCGAAAACCTTCCTATGGTGATAGAATTGAATAGCTGCAGTTGCGTATTCTCCGTTTTGGTAGCAAAGCTTCACTAACAGTGCCTTTTCTGGTAAAGTCAACTTGCCGCCTTTGCTGGCACACCTGAACCCCTTTCTCACTACAGCTCATTTTATACAAGCAGCTCATGCGGTGTCACTGACATCTCCAGCGCCATGCGTTGGCCGGTTTTTGCACTCATCTTCGTTTTCAATAAAATCCCATGTCACTTTACGCACCTGTGACAAGTTTCACCTCTCTACCTAAGTTAGTCCATAAATTTGTGCACTTTCAAATTAACGAACTTTCTGGTCACTCTGTATTTGTACACATATTTCACATATATTTAACATATTTCATTACATATTTATACATATATTTCACTCATATCTCTAACGAATTTTACCCAACAGTTTCGTTTGAATGCAGCTCAATGTTTTTGGCGTCACATCCTTAGAACAGTATGTCGGACAACGACATTATCTTCCAAGTAAGTCCTGTGGTACTTGTGGACGCTGTCTCTGAAATACACTCCTGGAAATTGAAATAAGAACACCGTGAATTCATTGTCCCAGGAAGGGGAAACTTTATTGACACATTCCTGGGGTCAGATACATCACATGATCACACTGACAGAACCACAGGCACATAGACACAGGCAACAGAGCAGGCACAATGTCGGCACTAGTACAGTGTATATCCACCTTTCGCAGCAATGCAGGCTGCTATTCTCCCATGGAGACGATCGTAGAGATGCTGGATGTAGTCCTGTGGAACGGCTTGCCATGCCATTTCCACCTGGCGCCTCAGTTGGACCAGCGTTCGTGCTGGACGTGCAGACCGCGTGAGACGACGCTTCATCCAGTCCCAAACATGCTCAATGGGGGACAGATCCGGAGATCTTGCTGGCCAGGGTAGTTGACTTACACCTTCTAGAGCACGTTGGGTGGCACGGGATACATGCGGACGTGCATTGTCCTGTTGGAACAGCAAGTTCCCTTGCCGGTCTAGGAATGGTAGAACGATGGGTTTGATGACGGTTTGGATGTACCGTGCACTATTCAGTGTCCCCTCGACGATCACCAGTGGTGTACGGCCAGTGTAGGAGATCGCTCCCCACACCATGATGCCGGGTGTTGGCCCTGTGTGCCTCGGTCGTATGCAGTCCTGATTGTGGCGCTCACCTGCACGGCGCCAAACACGCATACGACCATCATTGGCACCAAGGCAGAAGCGACTCTCATCGCTGAAGACAACACGTCTCCATTCGTCCCTCCATTCACGCCTGCCGCGACACCACTGGAGGCGGGCTGCACGATGTTGGGGCGTGAGCGGAAGACGGCCTAACGGTGTGCGGGACCGTAGCCCAGCTTCATGGAGACGGTTGCGAATGGTCCTCGCCGATACCCCAGGAGCAACAGTGTCCCTAATTTGCTGGGAAGTGGCGGTGCGGTCCCCTACGGCACTGCGTAGGATCCTACGGTCTTGGCGTGCATCCGTCCGTCGCTGCAGTCCGGTCCCAGGTCGACGGGCACGTGCACCTTCCGCCGACCACTGGCGACAACATCGATGTACTGTGGAGACCTCACGCCCCACGTGTTGAGCAATTCGGCGGTACGTCCACCCGGCCTCCCGCATGCCCACTATACGCCCTCGCTCAAAGTCCGTCAACTGCACATACGGTTCACGTCCACGCTGTCGCGGCATGCTACCAGTGTTAAAGACTGCGATGGAGCTCCGTATGCCACGGCAAACTGGCTGACACTGACGGCGGCGGTGCACAAATGCTGCGCAGCTAGCGCCATTCGACGGCCAACACCGCGGTTCCTGGTGTGTCCGCTGTGCCGTGCGTGTGATCATTGCTTGTACAGCCCTCTCGCAGTGTCCGGAGCAAGTATGGTGGGTCTGACACACCGGTGTCAATGTGTTCTTTTTTCCATTTCCAGGAGTGTGTGTTGCGAATCGAGTGAGTGGTAAAGCAGTAACAAATCAAATTGTCAGCATGATGCGGAAATTTTGATTTGTCTCACTGTATATGACTTCAGATATTCTGAACTATGTGTTGTACATATTTTGCAGTTATATTGAGTAGTATATGTGAATACTGTCTGCAAATAGTGTTGGCAATAGAGTTGTTGGTCAAGAAGCAATAAATTAAAAGCTAATGCCAGATGAAGCAGTTTTACTGCATGAATAAAAAAATGTATACGCGATAAACTTTTTTTCTTTCATCAATTTTTTGAGGGACGACTGAGCGAGAAAACATATCGAAAAAGTTTCAAAGTATGTACAATGATTGTTTAAAGTCAGCGAGTGCACATTTTCTCAATTAATGGATGAATATAATCTGGCTATTCATAAGTTGTGAATTATGCTTCTTTTACACCCCCACCACAATCCCACAGCTTTGAGAGGCAAGAGGTTCTTAGGCACATAGTGGTTCTTCATAGTCTGTAATGGATATGTGTAAGAAGTTTGGATGAAACTGATACAGTGGTTTAGAAGGCCATGTGTACACGCACATACACATACATACAGTTTTATAATACACTCTAAGACAAAAAATGGAAGCACGAGGTACCACGAAGGAATTATTCGAATGTGAGGGAAGTCGGTAGATGTGATTTACATGTACAAAAAAACAAATGATTGCTATTTCACAGCAAATATATAATTAATTCAACAGAATGAGTATCACAAACTGAGAAAGTGAATAATGCGTTGGTCCACCTCCGGACCTTGTGAATTGAGTTATTCGGTATGGCATTGACTGATAGAGTTGTTGGGTGTCCTGCTGAGAGATATAGTGCAAAACACTATTCAACTGACGCATTGTATCGTCAAAATAGTTACACGGTTGGAGGCCCCTGAACGTAATGCTCCAGACGTCCTCATTTCAGGAGAGACCGGACGATCTTGCTGGGCAAGGTAGAGTCTGGCTAGCACTAAGACAAGAAGTAGATACTCTCACTGTGTGCGGGAGGGCATTATCTTGCTAATATGTACGCACTGGATAACTTCCCATGAAGAGCGACAAAACAGGACGTAAAGTGTCGTCGACGTATCGCTGCGCTGTAATAGTGCCACGCGTGGCAGCTGAATAGGGCCTGCTATGAAAACAAATGACCTCCTAGACCATCACTCCTTGTTGTCGAGTCATATGATGGGCGACAGTAAGACTGGTATCCCATTACTACCTGGGACTTCTCCAGGGACGTCTCCGGATTGGAATCTCAGTGACCGGAGCATAAATGTCTTCAGTGATGGATGTCCGCCCCAGTAGCTGAGTGGTCAGCGTGACGGATTGCCGTCCTCCGGGCCCGGGTTCGATTCCCGGCTGGGTCGGAGATTTTCTCCGCTCAGGGACTGGGTGTTGTGTTGTGTTCATCATCATTTCATCCCCATCCGGCGTGCAGGTCGCCCAATGTGGCGCCGACTGTAATAAGACCTGCGCCAAGGCGGCCGGACCTGCCCCGCGAGGGGCCTCCCGGCCAATGACGCCAAACGCTCATTTCCATTTCCAGTGATGGATTTCCTCTGACGAACTCCTTTATGGCACAGTAGGTCAACCAGAAGAACGAATAGCTAGAGCTGTTCTGACGCCGTTAAATAGGGACTGGATAGTGTTGGGATACCAACCTGATTGTTGCCTGTGATATGGTCCGAAAATAAGGAATGATGGTCTCTAATGATGGTCTCTCGGTGCCAATAATTTCATAGCAGGACCGGTTGGGGGGGTGGGGGGGGGGGGGAGGTCACTGGCGGCATACTTACAGCATATCGGTACGTCGACGATATCTGTGCCCTGTTTTGTTGCCCTACTGGGAAGCCATTTTGGGCTTATATTTCAGTAAGATAATGACCGCCCCTACATGGCGAGAGCTACTATTGCTATTCTTCATGCTTGCTCAACCCTTTTTTGGCTGTCAAGATTGCTAGATCTTTCCCCACCAGAGAAATTTTGGACCATTATGAGCATGGCCATCCAACCACCTTAGGATTTTGACGATCAACCACTTAATTTGGACAATTTAGTGCGATATTCCTCATGAGGACATCCAGCAAACGTATCAGTGAATGGGAAGCTGAATGCTTGTAGAAAGGCCACAGGTGTACCAATGCATCTGTGAAGCTCTTATTCTTGAATAAATCAGCCTTCTGAAATTGGAATCATTTGGTTATTTGTATCTGTACGACACATCAATTATTCTCCCATTCGGATATCCTTTTTCGTTTCTTTTTTGTCTGACTTCTCTTTTTCTGGTTTCTCAAGAGATATGCTGCTGCTGCCTACAAACCTGGTTTCGTGTTACTGGGGTCAGTTAGATGATATGTTACAGCAACGGACTCTAGTATAACGCTGGATTGGATGAATTCTAGAAAGTTTAACCTCTGTTTAGTGTTACCTCGTTCTGTTTGCGATAATAACTGAATATCCAATTACCGCAGCCCAAGAATCAGCGGTGGCCTAACACTTTCTACCAGATTCACACGGAATGAATTACTGTGAAGTGTGTCTGCATTAGCCTCTTCATTGCTTTTTTTAACATTTATCTGGCCACAAGGTATATTACCTTTATTTCACGAAACATCTTACTAAGAATTTTGGTAATCATCGGAGCCCCCCCCCATCTTCAATTATTCAACATATCTACGTGCAGTATGTCAGTATATACATCCTAACCTCCTCTCATTTGATGAATTAAAAGCATGAATGAGAGTGCACACGGTAAATTTCAGTATCTAGATTTGTGGGAGTAAAGGTGCTAAGTGAAAGAATCACGTACAGGTAGCAAAGAGATTTCTGTTCGCCTTGGACAAAGCTCTTGTACAGTTTGGCACCACACAGTAGAGAGCTCTCTGGGCACTTCCGGAAGAATGGAACGCGTGGGATCCAAAAGAATTGCCTTTACAGTGTTCTGGGAGACGTGAGACGAACGACTCCCACTAAGTGTAAGTGTGTCTATTCATAGTTGATTCATTTCAGCTCAAGTCAAAATTACCGTCTTGCTCTCATCGCTTATCGCTCGTTTAGCGGTATACGGAATCTTTCTTGCTAATTTCGGAACAACATGAGCAGTTGCATTTAGCCACGCATGCAAGCCGTTGTTCTGCTCTACCTCTGTTCAGACACGTGGACTCGTGATGTATCTTCTCAGTTCAGTCTGATTTAGTTCGTTGTTGATCTCACGAGAATAGTATAATTGAACAGATTTCTGAAACTTCGCTAGTTTAGATTTGTCTAGTTTCCACGTGTCTTTCTCATCGCAGCACATATTAAGTACGGTTCTGACAGCCTTAAGTTCTCAGATTGTGTCTCATTGTAACACACTTCTTTAATTTGCCTAGTATTCTGAATTTTAGCACTCATTTTATCCAGAATTTCTGTATGTGACGACCACATGTTCGAAGATTGTGAGACTCGTTAAATGTCACTGTTACTGATTTTCCTGGTAAAACTCCCAAATTAGTTTCAGAACCTCTTTCATGGTGCAACTATTAAGAATTTGTTTTTATCGGTGAATTCTTGTTTACTTGGTATGTGCACTCAAGCCTAGAGATAAACCGTTTCCCAACCACTGTCATACGGGTGAAGTTTCTCATTACTCTTATATTGGTCCTGAATTTCTATTACGTGTTTATATGCACGTGAATTTCACCATTGATAGATTCCTCTGGCACTCCCATAATTAATAATTAATGACAAATTGTAGTTGGGTCTTCAAGACGCAGTTGTAAACGTTTTATTTTCTAGTTCAGCAGAGAGTGTTATGGAGAACAGCAACCATCACTCATTTATTAGTTGTTTAGCTTATTATTTTGTGCCGGCCATGGTGGCCAAGTGGTTAAAGGCGCTACAGTCTGGAACCGCGCGACCGCTACGGTCGCAGGTTCGAATCCTGCCTCGGGCATGGATGTGTGTGATGTCCTTAGGTTAGTTAGGTTTAAATAGTTCTAAGTTCTAGGCGACTGATGACCTTAGAAGTTAAGTCACATAGTGCTCAGTGACATTTGAACCATTTTATTATTTTGTACAGCTGTCCTTGAATAAACGTGATGTTCTCGCCAGAGTGCATGCTTACGTATTCCCTCGCCAACGTCCATTTTACGTCCTGCTGCTATCCATTCTGCAACAGATAAATATGGCCAATTTCTTTATTTAATATTTATTCAACTGTCTTAATTGTGCAGAGCACACAACTGTGGTAATGACACTCTGCCACTGTCGACAGTCCGGGAAATGCGACGCCACCCTCGGTCAGTGACTGTGCAGGCGGTATGAGGTTAGCGGCACGAAGCGAGGCCCAGCTCACCTCCTGCAGATGCTGCGGTTCGTGACGACGCCAGGAGTCGCCGGTGCAGCAGCGGGCAACACCCTCCGCTGGCTGGTCCTGACAGCGACTGAACACCTCATCAGTCAGACCGAATGCCGACGCCCGCCTCTGATGCCATTAAATAGTGCAGACCGCTGCTGAATCCGTCGTGTTTATTAGAAGGCTCTCGATGAGTTGGCTAACGCAACCGCGCCACACGCGGCCCGCGCCTGCGTAATTCTGCTAATGCTGCATTCTGGCTGCTGTGTGCGTACACACATACCAACGCTCGTTGCAAAATTGTGTCACCTGCATAACACGCTGGCCAGCCTTCGTCCGCCGTCTGCCGTAAGGCTGACGCATCATGCACTGAAACACACTAAATCACAATTTCGCACCGCATTGTCTAAAAGTAACCCCTTGTGCTCTACACAACAAACTCCGTGTAGTAAAGCCCAAAACTTGGCAGTAGCGTGCCTCCTTCCAGCCACGTCGTCTTCGTATAGGCCACAGCCTTATGATGTGGCGTACAGATCACTGTGCACCACATTTTATTAGACTGAGTTTTATTTTCAGACCAGAGGGCAGTGACAGATTTGCCGACAGATGTGTCCTCTGTTATAAGAGACATTCAAACGAATGGGGTCAGAGGTTTTGTGATATGTCTAACTGGTTTCCTAATATATTAGGGAGATGTTCTTAATGTGTTAAAAGGATGACTGTCTCACTTGCGTTTTTTGTAAGTGGTCAGCCAGTCACATTTCCCTTCGCCATTATTTTAGCTCCTATGTAGTTTTACTTATGTTTCAATACCGCTGTAGCACTTTTCACAGTTTCTCAGTTCTTTTACGGTGGGTGAGGTAGAGTGATTTTGTAGGTCAATCCGAGTGTGATGGGAGTGAATGAGTGAGTGTCACTTTTTAGGTTTACTTCTCATTGTGTGACAGTCCTTTTAGGCATTTTATCGACATTTGTTTATTTCATCGTTTGTAAGGGCACTGATAACCCCGCCGTTGAGCGCCCGTGAACTCCAAACACACACACACACACACACACACACACACACACACACACAAACACACAATTTTGTTCCGTCACAGATGTCTCCGCACAAATGCACGAACAAGAAGAACGATATACATAAATAACCCACTGTGTTACGCCACTTACACTCCAAGATAAACTCAACTATTTTGGTGTGTATGTAGATAAATAGGTGAACTGGCACTCACGATTTCTCGACCTTCTCAACAAAGCTTGAAAAAGCGGAAAAACCGCACTAGATAGGAAACAGGCCGCATCCACTTGTTCTCAACCAGGAGAGCCATCCCCCCTTACAACACATTCACTCGCCCTGTTTCCGAGCACTCCAATGCACAACTAATCGGCGGACCGAAATCATACAATGACAGGTCGTTGGCATCGAAAGGCGGACCTCTTCCCAATAATCAGTCTTCTGACTGGTTTGATACCGCCAGCCACATATTCCTCTCCTGTGACAACCCCTTCATCTCAGAGTAGCACTTGCAGCCTACTTCCTCAATTATTTGCTGCACGTATTCCAATCTCTGTCTTCCTCTACAGTTATTGCCCTCTACAGCTCTCTCTGGTACAGTGGTTTTGTGAATTCCTATTCTGGATTATCCAAATTGCTAGAGGAAACTGTAAAAGAAAATTATTGTTTGTAGTGACACGATCAGATAGATCCCATGAGAAATTATTCTACTGCAACCATATTTCCAAGAGGTGTATCAACATTGGTAACATTCCATATACATCCCAGTGAAGGTTATCGTGAGTTGTTACGAGGGAGGGCTATGTAGGGAAAAAGAATGATTGGAGATAACAGTGTATTAATAAGCTGTACCACATGTGTCATTTTGGGACCACCTTTTGGCCAACCAGCAACAATAACAGGGGCTACGATTCAAAATGGGGGGAATTTAAGGAGATGAGACCTGCATAAACTAAACCAGAGGTTGTACAGAGTTTCAGGGATAGCATAAGGGAACAATTCACAAGAATGGGGGAAATAAATACAGTAGAACACGAATGGGTAGCTCTGAGGGATGAAGTAGTGAAGGCAGCAGAGGATCAAGTAGGTAAAAAGACGAGGGCTAGTAAAAATCCTTGGGTAACAGAAGAAATATTGAATTTAATTGATGAAAGGAGAAAATATAAAAATGCAGTAAATGAAGCAGGCGAAAAGAAATATAAACGTCTCAAAAATGAGATCGACAGGAAGTGCAAAATGGCTAAGGAGGCATGGCTAGAGGACAAATGTAAGGATGTAGAGGCTTATCTCACTAGGGGTAAGATAGATACTGCCTACAGGAAAATTAAAGAGACCTTTGGAGAAAAGAGAGCCACTTGTATGAATATCAAGAGCTCAGATGGAAACCCAGTTCTAAGCAAAGAGGGGAAAGCAGAAAGGTGGAAGGAGTATATAGAGGGTGTATACAAGGGCGATGTACTTGAGCACAATATTATGGAAATAAAAGAGGATGTAGATGAAGATGAAATGGGAGATACGATACTGCGTGAAGAGTTTGACAGAGCACTGAAAGACCTGAGTCGAAACAAGGCCCCAGGAGTAGACGACATTCCATTAGAACTACTGACGGTCTTGGGAGAGCCAGTCCTGATAAAACTCTACCATCTGGTCAGCAAGATGTACGAGACAGGCGAAATACCCTCAGACTTCAAGAAGAATGTAATAATTCCAATCCCAAAGGAAGCAAGTGTTGACAGATGTGAAAATTACCGAACTATCAGTTTAATAAGTTACAGCTGCAAAATACTAAGGCGAATTATTTACAGACGAATGGAAAAACTGGTAGAAGCCGACCTCGATGAAGATCAGTTTGGATTCCGTAGAAATGTTGGAACACGTGAAGCAATACTGACCTTCTAACTTATCCTAGAAGAAATATTAAGAAAAGGCAAACCTACGTTTCTAGCATTTGTAGACTTAGAGAAAGCTTTTGACAATGTTGACCGGAATGCTCTAATTCGAAAGGTGGCAGGGGTAAAATACAGGGAGCGAAAGGCTATTTCCAAGTTGTACAGAAACCAAATGGCTGTTATAAGAGTCGGGGGACATTAAAGGGAAGCAGTGGTTGGGAAGGGAGTGAGACAGGGTTGTAGCCTTTCCCTGATTTTATTTAATCTGTATATTGAGCAAGCAGTAAAGGAAACAAAAGAAAAGTTTCGAAGAGGTATTAAAATCCAGGGAGAAGAAATAAAAACTTTGAGGTTCGCTGATGACATTGTAATTCTGTCAGAGACAGCAAAGAACTTGGAAGAGCAGTTGAACGGAATGGATCGTGTCTTGAAAGGAGGATATAAGATGAACATCAACAAAAGCAAAACGAGGATAACGGAATGTAGTCTAACTAAGTCGGGAGATGCTGAGGGTATTAGATTAGGAAATGAGAGACTTAAAGTAGTGAAGGAGTTTTGCTATTTGGGAAGCAAAATAACTGATGATGGTCGAAGTAGAGAGGATATAAAATGTAGACTGGCAATGGCAAGGAAAGCGTTTCTGAAGAAGAGAAATTTGTTAACATCGAGTATAGATTTAAGTGTCAGGAAGTCGTTTCTGAAAGTATTAGTATGGAGTGTAGCCATGTATGGAAGTGGAATATGGACAATAAATAGTTTGGACAAGAAGAGAATAGAAGCTTTCGAAATGTGGTGCTGCAGAAGAATGTTGAAGATTAGGTGGGTAGATCACGTAACTAATGTGGAGGTATTGAATAGGATTGGGGAGAAGAGAATTTTGTGGCACAACTTGACTAGAAGAAGGGATCGGTAGCTAGGACATGTCCTGAGGCATCAAGGGATCACAAATTTAGCGTTGGAGGGCAGCGTGGAGCGTAAAAATCGTAGAGGGAGACCAAGAGATGAATACACTAAGCAGATTCAGAAGGATGTAGGTTGCAGTAGGTACTGGGAGAAGAAGGAGCTTGCACAGGCTAGATTGGCATGGAGAGCTGCATCAAATCAGTCTCAGGACTGAAGACCACAACAACAACAACGATTCAGAACCTGACATATCCACTACTGTATTTGCATGATAAATTTGTGGAAATACTGCCTCCTAAATAACTCACCTTACAGAACAGTACCTTGGATCCGATACTAATCAGTTCTTTGGACAAGGTGGTAGCATCACTGAAGTGGTGTTATAGCATGGAGCAAATGTTTATACAAATACAGCAGTATCTCGTAAGATACAAAAAAAATCAAACTGAATGGCGTCTCAACTTCAAGTACCACTTTGTTTCTGGTTCTAGTTTGTGCAGCCTACATCTCTCTACAGCGGGAAACCTTTTACCCTCCTGAGCTCCTTCTGCACCACTTACCAAATGGGTCACCCTGAGAGAATGTGTTGAGGGTGGGAAAGCATTCAGTTCACGAGCCATGGCGTGGCATGTGTGCCTTATCACTAGTAGCTAGACAGTGTAGGTTTTAGCACAGTTCTAGCTTACCATCTAACTTGTACCTCGTGAGCTACCTGACTAGAGCTTACCTAGCATGTACACTTTCTAGCGACTGTAATCGAATTTTCAGGTCTAACTACATAAATTAAAACTTCCGCCGAGTCACCTCAGAAGATGTTGCCCGCAGTAGGCAACAAAATGTCAGGAAGGAGAAGCAGTTTATACATATGGACCATGGCAATTTAGCCCGGAACTCATAATTAATGAAGACGCCGGCCGTGAAAGCTTACATGTTATGACTAACTACATAATTTAGTTAAAAAATTCTATTTTAAATTAAACTAATTAGAAAATTAATAAAAATAAATATTTTTCATATCACATTCACCAATTTTCAACACAATTATTTTTTTCATACAAAATAAATTATTTTTTTATAAAAGGTGACTGCAAGAAAATAAATAAAATAAATTATGGTGAATGTAAAAAAGTAAGTGAATAAATAAATCCGTTATCAAAAAGTCCAAAATTTTCATATAGTGAATTCGATATAATGAAATTAATTAAAAAATTCATTTTCAAATAGTGCAAAACATTCACTATCGAAAACCTTCCACTCGGTTATTCCTACAGACAGCGCTTCTTGCTTCCGACCTTCTTTACATCAGCACATCATGGAGGCCTCTCTCTGAGTTAACAGAGTGCTCCTTTATTTCAGGCTGAAACACACCACCCACTCTTTAGGATAGGTCTTAATACCACCTGTGGGATGGTGACAAGTCATACAGAAGCGAGAATAAAAAACGTTTTGCTCTCCTCCACACCACTGATGCTTTGAGGACTTCGTGAAGCAATGTCCAAAATCCTTCAGTCTAAATACTCGGTTAAAAGGTCTGACATTGCTACAATTGCTATAGTAGCCTTAGGAATTTTTTCATCAAAAGTTGTACAAAGTTACATAGTCGTTTTCTGGATGATACGATATTCTTTCTACGAGTCATGTTAAGCTCATAAATAGAAAAGTTCGTTACGAAGTTATACGAAGTTAGGTCAGTGACTTATTTGAGTGATGTAACTCATTCAAAATCTAGAACTGCATTGAATGCTTTGAGAATATTTTGTGGAGGATTAATATTTCACATCTCCATGGGAAAATTTCATTTCATGAAATTTTCAAGTATATAAAATGTAGCTTAACATATTCAAATAAAGAACAGTCAAGTAACTGATTATTTTTGGGATTTGTCTGAAATGCAACATATATGAAATATAGCATATCAGATTCTGCAGACTTATAGTAATTTGTGATACAAACTTCGAAATTTTTCTTACCACTCAGTCCTGCAACTTCTACAGTCTGTAGTTCATAAAAATAATTTTGGATTTTTGATAATATTTTCTTGTTGTTCTACCTCATATGTTGGTTCATATTTATCTTCAAAACACTGGGGATTTTAACTGCTCCATCTGAATTCATTTACCAGTCAGTTGTACACATCGAAAATAACATTGGTAATTACCGCACAAACAGCTCCGTCCATGACCACGGAACAAGAGTTAGACTCAACTTACATTTGCCAAGAAAAAATAAACATAAAACTCAAAACAGCATTTTCTAGCAAGGAATAAAACTGTGCAATAAATTACCAAAAGCTTTTAAAGAAATTGCAAAAATACACTTTTTTAAAAAGGCATCTAAAAAGTACCTCTTGTGCAATATATTTTATACATTGGTGAATTACTTAGATAAAACAAAGTAGGGGTTTGGTAAAAAAAAATTTCAATCAAGTAAGATTAATAATGATTATAAAACATCCAACATTCCACATAGCACCATCACACTACGTTTTTTTCCTTCTTTTTTCCTGTTCTAGAGACACTTACCCTCATGCTATCCATAGCACAGTACTAACACCTCTTCTTCTTTCTGAGCTCAACATCGCACTCATTTAGGAGGGATGCTGACTGAGTTTTTCAAGGCAGCAAATGGGAAGTTATGGTACAGAAAATGGCCTACAGATCACCAGTGTGTGTGTGTGTGTGTGTGTGTGTGTGTGTGTGTGTGTGTGTGTGTGTGTGTAGTGAGTGAAGTACAATGAAACAATGTGTGCATAGTGTGTGCAGTGACTGATAGTGAGATATGAGTGAACAGTGTGACATTACATTATTTAATAAGTTATTTGTAAAATGAGTATTGTATACCAGGAGTAAATCTAATGATTGTCTGTAATGAGAAGTTTGTAAAGGTATGTGTGTACGAATTAGCTTATTTTAAATTGATCTAAACTTGTAAATACTTTGACATTTCCTGTATCCTTATAAAGAGAGATCTACTGATGAATAAAGTTACTACTACTACTACTACTACTACTACTACTACTACTACTAACAAATGGTACACGAATTTCCATCGATTCTATTATAATTTCTCTTTCCTTAGGAAGTGCATCATCAATTTCACGTCTGGCATTGTTATAATCATGCTATCTAAGAATTGCATATCCAGAACTAGACTACCTAGTATAAATTACTGATATATCTCCTTTCCACATAATTTTTTTATAAACAGTAAAAAATGGACCAGGCATTCCAAATGAATAAAGTACCTCATTTTTCTTACCCCTTACTTTTACATTATTAAGAATATGTCCTTCCAAGCTTATTTTATCAGTAACAGATTAAGTCAAATATAATGTAGCTGTTGATGAAATAAAATGATGTTCGATTCTAGATAAAATATTGCTTCTTGTCTCTACAGCCACATAATCAAACAGTTTTGTCACATAATAATCTATCAATTTTTATTGAATTTTCATCATAAGTAGTAAAATCTGATGCTGATCCATCTGGACTAGGTATAACAATTCTAAAGTTTGAGTACAATTGTGCATGATTCATATGAAGCCATCTATTACCAATATTTATTTAAATATCTGTATGGTTTCTGGGCTCATTTCAATTATTTTCTCATTCACAGAAAATGAGTGAAACCGATAACTCACGATTTTTTCATGATTTATTAAGGATAAAATTTACTAAGACATTTTTAGAACAACCATTAAGTCAATCAGACTCTCATTTCATCAGTTTCAGTAATTTCTAAATCTTGAAAAGCATCAAACATAGGAATACCTGCAGGATATTGTGCTTCATAAACAACTCACTTCCGAAATACATTATTTGGTTTAAATGAGGCAATAATATCAGTTTCTCTCTGAAAATGATCTGTATGTTTAAGAAATGTTGCATTAATCAAATTAAAATTTATATTAAGTAATTGAATTGAAATAATTTTAAGAATATCTTTAGCATCAGTGTTTATGTTAGATTCAGCAACCTGGTCACTAAATGCTAATGTACTAACAATACCATGTTTTATGTCCATATATAATTCTACATCACTTTCGATAACAGTTCTATTTTAAATTTCGTTTTTATTAATATAGTTATTTGGATTTTTGGAATGAATGATTTGTATAAATTTCTTAAACTGTTCTGACCAATAGGAATTTCGATAGTTTCCACAATGCAACATGATGTACTATTTTTCAATATAATATTTGGACTTTAAAAAATTGAATAAAAGCCAATTTATATAATGTTTACCAGCATTTCTTATTGGAACAGATATCTTTTTCTACGAATAGATGACTTACCACTTAACTGAAATAATCTACTGTGACAGATGAAGGAATCTTGACTGCAATACATTTGTATTAATAAAAATTTATTTAAATGAATGACAGATTTGGAACAAAAAATAAGAATTCGAGAAAAGTAATCAAAAGAGCAGGCACTGTAAACTTTCACCAAGATCTATTCGATGTGCAATTGTAGGATCAAGTGGTTCTGAAAAAACAACATTATTGATTGAATTTATAAAAAGATGTGAAAAAATTGAAGATTAGCACAATGGAAAATAACTATGAAATTATTCCATTATATCAATGTGTAGATGATTCTGTAGTTGTATTTGATGAATTAATCTCTGAAATTGTGATATAGTTAAAGAATATTTTACTACAGCTCGACAATAAGTAATAGACGTAGACCATCTTAATTTTTTACATATTTTCAGGGAAGATGACAAAAATTTAAGTGACACTCATATTTATCATGAGTTTGTTGAAAGTGATTTAAAATTTGACAATTTTTAAAGAAATGTACAGTAAATATTGAAATGATCATTTGGTATATTTTATGATTGATATCACTAGAAAACCGAATGAAAGTAAGTTCAGAAATAAAATACAGAATTCCATATCAACATAAATGTTAAATGTGAACATAAATGTTTAAAAATATTTAGTAATTTATTTCATCTCTAATAAATGTTTCCAAAACACAACCTAGAATATATTATATCAATCAGAAGCATTATATTCTGAGAGTAGCCCAAATAAAATAAAATCTAGTAGATATAATCAATATAAATATTTCATAAAAAGAATTGTTGATGAGTGTTTCCCAAACTGAGGAAGATCAACTATTGATTCTTCAGATTATTCAGAAATAAGTTCACTTGAGAAAATACGTGAAGGTTTAATAAAGAAGTTTACAGAAAACCCATCAGGTAAGTTTGAATGAATGACGTTTGAGATTTAATGGATAAATTATCAGTAATTCGTGGAGAAGAGTTAGCTGGAAATAAAAATTATCATAATGATGAAGTTGAAATAACACAGATGTTAACATACGAATTTAAGGCTTTTTCTTAATAGTCCAAAAGGACTTTCGCATTTGATTAAATTTTTTGAATAATTTTCATCACACATTAGGAAAAGTGAAAAACATGAAAGAAGTTCAGTAAATTGGGCTTTAAATAATTTACCTATGCTGGAGATGCATCTTCCAGGATATTTTTACAGCAGACTATTTACTAAGAGTGAAGAATGTCTAGCACATGGGGATCCAGGAATTATTCCATTAGATGAAACTTGTAAAAACGTGATATTGCCTATAGAGATAATAAAGATTTAGAAAAAAGACTCAAAGCAGATAAAGAACTTCAATTAGATGTGAAAGAAACAATATAAGCAAGTGATGCTTCGTTAGAGGAAAAAATAGCTGCAACTGCCATTAGAGGGAAAACGAAAACTAGTTTTGGGAATATATGTGGATGACAATGGATGTGGATTGAAAAATTGTTAATACTAATAATTTTTCATGTGTATGAATGAATAACTTTTACAATGATTGTACTTCATTACATATTGCCAAAACTAAACAAAAATCAATTAAAATTAAATTAAATAATGACACCTTGTATTGAACTATTTAAACTGCTGCAATATAATTCAATGGGATTCGTGGCTGCACTGTTTTCAGGCCAGTCATGCACTTTCACGTGGTTTTCTCTGAAAAATTTCAGTGAACTTTTGTTTTATGACAGGGAGTTCCAACTTGCATAAATATAAATACATTTTCGTGAAATGATTCTAGCGTTTTAGGAGTTAACTGGAGCTTAATACTATAATTTATCGTTCATCTCTCAAAATTGCTTCTACAACAGATATCCACCTATAACCATACCAAGAAAACACACTCCAGACCATGACTCTCTTCTTATGCTTCGCTGTCAGAAAACTAACACTGAATGCATATCTTACAATCCAACACAAAACCCGAAATGAATAAAACTGTTAAAATTACTAGCAGGCCACACATGGATGTCGACATCGTTCTGCCGTTAACGTCAACTATAAATCAGTCCTCACCTACGCCAAAGTTGTCACAACTTCCATCTCCCGTAAATCCTACAAGTCTCTTGAAATTTTTGAAAGACCACACTTCACCTTTCCTTCTACACCCTCCTACTTTTTCCAGCTCTCACAGTGTACCAACTCACCCACTAACCACACCTTCTCCTCACCATAGAGCGCCTTTGGATACGATATATATTAACCGAAAAACCCACTCCCAGCATACGAATTTAGCTTTCCCTAATCACCAGTCCAGGTACCTTGCTGCGCCAGAGCATCCACATTCCAACTTCTAAGCACCTTCATGCGTTATAGATCCTCTCCCGCTGGAATTCTGACCAACTCCCACTCCGCAGCGATGAAACACGCAGCGATGAGATACCCCTCTTTCCAATCCTTGTCGCTATGCTCCATCTCACACCTTCCTTCCATTTTCCATCCTCCCACTTCTTCCACGTTGCTGGTTATCAGGCTTCCTGCGGTCCCACAGGGTCCCATAGTCAGTGCACCTTCCTCACAATAATTGTAAGCTTTCTATAAAAATTTTCTGTATGCGAGAGAAAACAGTATACGTACTGAATTCAAAAATTTTCTTCACTTGGAACATGTACTTCAGGTGTCGCCTTCAACTGCTGAGAAAAACTGACTGTTTGTCAGACCCGGGATGCGCACGAGTCGCGAAATGAAACTTTAAACTTCATAAAATGAGAAATTTGAAATAAATAAAATGAATCTACTTAAGTGCCAAAAGAAAGTAATTGTGTGCTCAGTGAAAACTATAACTAAAGCTCAGTACCAAAGTATGAACGTTGCTTGGTATGAAGTGCAGTGTTGGTATATTGACAGACTACTCCACTCGGAAAAAATAGCTGTTTGAAATTACCAATGATTTTCGCTGAAAATCAGTCTGCTTCTTAGTACAACACCAGAAAATCCCAACTACACACTGTATGCTCAAGAATACAAGGTGCGATTTGCCCAGAAATAAAAGTGACTTACATCCTACACATCATGCTGTTTTTGCATCTGGAGTACTGACGTTCTCGAAAGCAAATGCAAGTCAGCAGATGCAGCAACTAAAAGTAAATAATCTGCTCTAAATTTTTTTGCTTGTCAGAAACAATCTGTAATTGCGTGTGATTTTAGGTGCAATGCACACACGACAGAATATTAAAACATTACTATGAATCATGGAGGTGGGTTTTACTTTAAAGAAAATCTTTTGTAAGAAATCAGACTCTGAACATTGATGAAAGGACTGCACAGCGTAAGAAAACTTTAAGAATTACAAATTTCTCTCATTACAAAGAAACTACGAACATACCTTAAAAACTCCTCCAAAAATCTTCCCCGTCAAGACAGGGTCTTGCCGCGAGAGCGTGCAAAAATGTAACAAGACGTAGAGAATGCTTCGCTGAACAATTTGAGGTAGGAGAAGCCAGCTTAAGGAGATATGGAAGTAAACTTGTCTACCGCTTCCTTTGTCTAGCATTACTGTGTTCCAGCTTATATACAACTAACATGCGTACAGGATTACACTTACTCTACATTTTATTTACATGTACTTTCTTTATTTCCTGCAAAGAAATAAGGAGGTCGAGGCTGATCACTAAGAAGTATTTCCAGGGCGCTGGATTAGAATGGGAGATCCTATTCCACGGCCTGTGACGTCACCTGCTCTGACTCCCCTTGATTATTTCCTATAGAGATATCTAATGTTACTTGTGTATGACGTGGCGATGGATACGGAGATGGAATTAGTTGCCAGAAGTGTAGCTGCCTGTGATGTGATTCGAACCACACCAGGTACATTTTTCAGGGTACGTCAAAATCTTGTTGGCCGATGTCATGCTGAGGCGCAGCGCAGTGACTTATACCGCTCCTGTCTAGAGTCTGTGTATTGAGAGAATGACTCATGCGTGCACAGTGACAGACGTTCTGAAGCGGGTTCACAGTTGAGTACGTAGTTCTTATTTTCATCTGCTAGAGGACAGAAGTGCACAGAGACATTCAAGAAACACGTCTAGACAATGTTGTTTCTGAATTATGTTTATTTCTTGAAGGCTTTTTTGTTTATTTTTGTTTGCACAGTTTTGTATATGCTTTTAGCAGTGTGAATGATGCATGAATGTGGTCTAAAGTAGATATGTAGATCATTGGCCTACTGAGAAAGACAGTGTGAATGCAGACGACGGGGAATTTTGTATATGTTAAGTAAGTTTATGGTAAAAGTAAATCTAATTCTAGGGCAAATCAAAATAGTTGATAAGATAAAGTATAAACAAAATATCAGAATGCTAAATACTTATTTCGGTAAAAAGTACGGTTCTAAAGTGTGTTATTTGTTGATTGGTTAGTGAAACACCCCCGTTTTATTCCTTTACTGGATTTTGTGTAATTTATCGAAGCCACCAAACAGTTAATTATTATGATTATATGACCGTGTGCTTAATGGATGAAAGGCTATCGGTTTTTCTGCTGTGGTTTCGGGGGTATTTCAACCGAGTGCGGCTGTTCTGAGACTGAATAGTGGAATGACTGAAAGTTTGTCTATTATTAATGACCATAAAGGTTGCCATGTACAAACTGATATATATTTACTACTAACACAGATATTCTGAAGCAGTTGCTACCTTCGCCTTACAGTTCTAATTACGTTTATATCTCTTATTGGTTGTTGATTTTAGGTATTTCGTCACACGCAATGCTGATGGTTAATATCCACAACAATCCTCACTGCAATCCATGGTTGTTGCTGGCCGACGCGGTTGACGCGAAACACGTAATTCGGCACTTGTCACTTTCTGTTTCATCACTTGTCATACTCCGGTGAATTTTACCGTTTACCACTCACTTGATCACCATTCTTGCCCGTCTCTCCAACACTACTTCTCACTCGACACTCCAGCACTACTTTGCACTCGACACTCGTCTCACTACCTCCTGCAGCGCTTGACAATCGACTCCTGTCTACTATCGACCTGGGCGTCGGATACTAGCATCTACGTTCGTGGGATGACGGATCCCTTACATTACTCATGAAAAGCGCGGACTAACGCGGGAGAATAATGTTTTCCTATTGGCCTTAAAGAGAACTGACCAATCAGAATGGAGTATTCTTCCCGCGTCTTTGCTCTTGGAGATACAGAAGGCCTACAGCTGTCTAGTGAGACGGCGCCCAGCCTTTCAGTGGTACGATCGTGTGCAATATGAGCTGCGAAGGAAGTTGTAATTTGCCACTTTTAGTTGTACTACATGTTTCAAAAGTGTTTTAAGGTGAAGGCATATTTATCCCGGTGTGTTCTTTTTAGAAATTATGGATTTATAAGTAACTTCGTCTATGAGAAAAGACAATAATTCTGCGTGACATATTGCGCAGATTGGTGACTAAAAACTTGAGTGCGTTAGACACTGATAAACTTAACAGTATGGCGAGCATTTTCATTTAAGAACAACCAATGCTTTGTTGCTGTTCAGATTTCAGGAAATACGTTACCATAAACTTGCTAACGTGAATGAAAGGGTTTGAGCGTGACTGTGTTAGGATTGGCACGGGATCGGCAATGAACTTGTAATTCTCGACTTCAGAATACACCGATATTTTTCCAGTATTAAGACCTTTACCCGATTCTTAGAATAGTTGCGTTTTATGCAGCCTGGTGGGAGTTGCAGTACGATAGGTTTCTGTTCGGCTTTCCTACCGGCGATATCTGCTGCAACGAGTTCACAGGTAGGTGCAGGTAACAGGACGAAAGGAACAGCGCCGCCGCAATGCTTCGACTGAAGTTCATGGCTGCCAGCTTCAGCACATTTTATAAGATATAGTAGAACTGGTACGATCATTGTGTCAGTGATAGTATTTGCAGTTAACTGTAACTAAAGTAAAAATAAAATATAGGGGACGATTTCCTTTCAGGCATCATCCATCATGAGCATTTATCTCTCTCGATCGACGACAGCGAGAGACTGGTTCATTGGCAAGAAGAAATGAAGGACCTATCAACGTGAAGACCACACCACGGAAATTTGTTAGGGTGCGTCAGAATCTTCTTCTCTGATGTCACGCTTGCATTGAGGTTGAAGGCCGTCAGTTTCAGCATGTTTTGTAAAATACAGTACAAATGCTACGTTCATTGTGTGAAAGATGGTATTTGTAAAAAAGCAGACATAATGTGATTTATCCCTATTATCTGCTTAAGCTGGTTTCTCCGAACCCAGGTTTCCTACCTCAAATTGTTCAGTGAAGCATCCTCTATGCCCCGTCAAATTTTTGCACGCTGTTACGGAAACACCCTGTATAAAGAACAACAAAGTATTATAAATGAGGATTCATATCCACAATAAAGCTTCCAATTAGTTTCTCCCAGATTCGCCAATAACAGATCTCTTTCTGTGAAAAACTCAACTGTTCGCTACTATGCCCCAAACAAAATGTCCTAGCGCTGCACAACTGCACTGTCTATCAACTCAACCACAGGTAAAACAAAACAAAGAGGCAATGATCTTATTCACTACTCATACAGTGCGCTCATTCGTCTTTGCCCCAGTACAGTAAAGGCAAATTCATTACAATAGCAGGTAACATATGAGAACCCAACCGAACGACCATACTCATGCACACCAGCATCACCAATACACCATAACATAATACATATTATTTTATTTTAAAAGTAGACTACTGGCCGTTAAAATTGCTACACCAAGAAGAAATGCAGATGATAAACGGGTATTCATTGGACAAATATATTATACTAGAACTGACATGTGATTATATTTTCACGCAATTTGGGTGCATAGATCCTGAGAAATCAGTACCCAGACAACCACCTCTGGCCGTAATAACAGCCTTGGTACGCCTAGGTAATGAGTCAGTCAGAGATTGGATGGCGTGTACAGATACAGCTGCCAATGCAGCTTCAACACGATACCACAGTTCACCAAGAGTAGTGACTGTCGTATTGTGACGAGCCAGTTACTCGGCCACCATCGACCAGACGTTTTCAGTTGCTGAGAGATCTGGAGAATGTGATGGCCAGGGCAGCAGTCCAACATTTTCTGTATCCATTAAGGACCGTACAGGACCTGCAACATGCAGTCGTGCATTATCCTGCTGAAATGTAGGATTTCGCAGGGATCGAATGAAGGGTAGATCCACGGGTCGTAACACATCTGAAATGTAACGTCCACTGTTCAAAGTGCATCAATACGAACAAGAGGTGACCGAGACGTGTAACCAGTGGCACCCCATACCGTCACGCCGGGTGAGACGCCAATATGACGATGACGAATACACGTTTCCAATGTGCGTCCACCGCGACGTCGCCAAACACGGATGCGACCATCATGATGCTGTGATGCCATTCGTGCACCCAGGTTCCTCGTTGAGTACCCCATCGCATGGCTCCTGTCTGTGATGCAGCGTCAAGGGTAACCGCAGCCATGGTCTCCGAGCTGATAGTCCATGCTGCTGCAAACGTCGTCGAACAGTTCGTGCAGATGGTTGTTGTCTTGCAAACGTGTCATCTGTTGACTCAGGGATCGAGACGTGTCTGCACGATCCGTTACAGCCATGCGGATAAGATGCTTGTCATCTCGACTGCTAGTGATACGAGGCCGTTTGTATCCAGCACGGCGTTTCGTATTAACCTCCTGAACCCACCGATTCCATATTCTGCTAACAGTCATTGGATCTCGACCAACGCGAGCTGCAGTCCCTCCGCCACACACCGTCAGATGTATGGATGTAGATGTAGAATGTCGCGATACGATAAACCGCAATCGCGATAGGCTACAATCCGACCTTTATCAAAGTCGGAAACGTGATGGTTCCTCCTTACACGAGGCATCACAACAACGTTTCACCAGGCAACACCGGACAACTGCTGTTTGTGTATGAGAAATCGGTTGGAAACTTTCCTCATGTCAGCACGTTGTAGGTGCCACCGGCACCATCCTTGTGTCATGCTCTGGGAAGCTAATCATTTGCATATCACAGCATCTACTTCCTGTCGGTTAAATTTCGCGTCTGGTGTAGCAATTTTAATAGCCAGTTGTGTAATATGAGATCATTCAGGAGTTTTTAAAATCTTCAGTATAGCCTACCAGAGTTTCTTTTTCTTTTATCTTAATATTGACATACGCTTAACTGAAAAAAATCTTAAATATCTTTCTCCTTTGTGTTTTTGGAAAATCTTCACTTATTTCCGCGTGTTTTTATTTTAAACCATCTTTTCAATTTGTGTAACTAATTTCTGAGAAGCAGTTTTATCCCCTGCCAGCCCGGCCACTTCGTGTGTACGTGAAGTAATTGTAAAAGAGAACAATATTTTACGACAGCCGGAATTAGTCCCAGAAAACGGAGCAGCCATTCAAAACTGGGTATTTTAACCGAATTTGATGTTGCAATTAAACCGAAAACATTTTATGCAAGGCGAGAGCTACGTCACGACAGACTTGGTAGCCACGTTGCCTTTAGGCTGTCCTTCACCTCTGAACGATCTGGTGAGTCGCCACGAACGGCAGTTGTTGTGGATTCCGCGTTAAACTGTTAGGCTCAAATGGCTCTGAGCACTATGGGACTTAACATCTTAGGTCATCAGTCCCCTAGAACTTAGAACTACTTAAACCTAACTAACCTAAGGACATCACACACATCCATGCCCGAGGCAGGATTCGAACCTGCGGCAGTAGCAGTCCCGCGGTTCCAGACTGCAGCGCCTAGAATAAACTGTTAGATAACAGTGGTATGTTAGGGGCATCCAAGTCGCCGAAGTGGCGTCAAACTGGAAGGCCTGACAGGTCCGTTGCGCCACACGAAATCACGATTATTATTATCATCAAAGCAGTGAGTTCTTGGAGTGCCTTACTGCCGGAGGCTGTGGGGCTGGCCTTGAGGACCGCCTGATAAACGGCGAGATACGCGTGCCGCCGGATCAGTTGCGTCGCAAGCGGCGGACACTGCAGACGCAGATAGCGACATGGAGAGGTACAGGGGACGCGTCGCCATGGTGACGGGCGCCAGTTCAGGAATCGGCGCCGCTATCGTACAGGCCCTGCTGAGAGAAGGGCTCACTGTCGTGGGCGTGGCCAGGAGGATCCACAGAGTTAAAGTGAGTTCTTCATAGCCATACGCCCATGTCACTGACATCGATTTGCAGTACGACATTGTGTTTCATCATTATGAAATACCTTAATGAAAATTACCTATTGACAAGTAACCACCACGGATCAGAAATGTCGTTCATGTAAATCTACACTGCTCGCCATTAAAATTGCTACACCACAAACATGACGTGCTACAGACGCGAAATTTAACCGACAGGAAGAAGATTCTGTGATATGCAAATGATTAGCTTTTCAGAGCATTCACGCAAGGTTGTCGCCGGTGGCGACACCTACAACGCGCTGACATGACGAAAGTTTCCAACCGATTTCTCATACACAAACAGCAGTTGACCGGCGTTGCCTGGTGAAACGTTGTTGCGATGCCTCGTGTAAGGAGGAGAAATGTGTACCATCACGTGTCCGACTTTGATATAGATGAGATTGTAGCCTATCGCGATTGCGGTTAATCGTACCGCGACATTACTGCTCGCGACGGTCGACATCCAATGACTGATAGCAGAATATGGAATCGGTGGGTTCAGGAGGGTAATACGGAACGCCGTGCTGGATCCCAACGGCCTCGTATCACTAACAGTCGAGATGACAGGCATCTTATCCGCATGGCTGTAACGGATCGTGCAGCCACGTCTCGATCCCTGAGTCAACAGATGGGGACGTTTGCAAGACAACAACCATCTGCACGAACAGTTCGGCGACGTTTGCAGCAGCATGGACTATCTGCTCGGAGCCCATGGCTGCGGTTACCCTTGACGCTGGAGCCTGCGATCGTGTACTCAACGACAAACCTGGATGCACGAATGGCAAAACGTTATTTTTCCGGATGAATCCAGGTTCTGTTTACAGCATCATGATGGTCGCATCCGTGTTTGGCGACATCGCGGTGAAACACATTGGAAGCTGTATTCGTCATCGCCATACTGGCGTATCACCCGGCGTGATGGTATGGGGTGCCATTGGTTACACGTCTCGGTCACCTCTTGTTCGCAATGACGGCGCTTTGAACAGTGGACGTTACATTTCCGATGTGTTATGACCCGTCGCTCTACCCTTCATTCGATCCCTACATTTCAGCAGGATAACGCACGACCGCATGTTGCAGGTCCTGTACGGGCCTTTCTGGATACAGAAAATGTTCGACTGCTGCCCTGGCCAGCACATTCTGCAGATGTTTCAGCAGTTGAAAACGTCTGTTCAATGGTGGCCGAGCAACTGGCTCGTCACAATACGCCAGTCACTACTCTTGATGAGCTGTGGTATCGTGTTGAAGCTGCATGGGCAGCTGTACCTGTACACGCCTTCCAAGCTCTGTTTGACTCAATGCGCAGGCGTATAAAGGCCGTTATTACGGCCAGAGGTTGTTGTTCTGGGCATTGATTTCTCAGGATCTATGCACCCAAATTGCTTGAAAATGTAATCACATGTCAGTCCTAATATAATATATTTGGCCAATGAATACCCGTTTATCATCTGCATTTCTTCTTGGTGTAGCAGTCTTAATGGGTAATAGTGTATATTCACACACAGTCTACAGGTTATCTCTAGTTGAATTCATGCTTCTAATAAAATTACACGAGTGCGGAACTGAGCAGGGTAGCGCAGTGGTTAGCACGCTGCACGCGCTTTCATGAGGACGACGATTCAAATTCCTTTCCGGCCTTCCTGTTTTAGATTTCCCATGATTTCACTAAACCACTTAAGGCAAATGCCAGGATGGATCCTTCGAAAGGACACGCCGCTTTCCTTCTCCGTCTCTAATGACATCGTTGTCAACGGGACGTTAAACACTAATTTCCCCCTCCCTCCTCGGGTGCGGAATACCGCCTCAGTTGATCCAGTAGAGTCACAGATTCCTGACAGAAAGAACACATTTTGTCGTAATTGACAGGATGTCGTCTAGTGAAACCGAACTTAAATGAGGGACTTCCCAAGGAATCGTTATGGGGCCCCCTGCTGCGCTTAACCTGTATCGACGTTCTAAGAGACGATATCGACTGTCCTGTCTGACTGTAGCTGATGCTGCCATTTATCGTCTAGTACCAAACAAATTACAAAATGATTCGAAACGTGGCAGTTCACCCAAAACAATAAAAAGTATGAGTTGCTCCACATGAGTACTAAAAAATCATTCGTTAAATTTTGGTTGCGATACAAATCACAGTATCTAAATGCTGTCGTTTCAAGTAAATACCTACGAGTTACAAGTGCGAACTACTTAAATAGGAACGGTTACATACGTACGTGACATTATGCAGAAAACAAAATACGGTTGCGTTTTATTTGCAGAACAATTAGAAGACGCAACAAACCTACTAAAGGGGCTGACGACACTACATTTTCCCGACTTCTTCTGGAGTATTTCTTCTACCTACTTATCACATTAATATGCAGTTTTAATGATTAGTCATGATAACACACTGCACACATAAATTCAAATGCGTGTGCATTCGAACCATCACGACCAAAACATTACTTATTTGGTCGTTCACTGAGTTCGTCGGAGTTTTTTGGGACATAAGAAATCAGTACCTCTCTATTGAACTGTGCTTTCAAATCTGGCTCAAAGTCTGTAACCCATATTTTATCTTCATCTGCGTCACTACTCTGCAGTTCATGACCAAGTGTTTTGCAGAACGTTCGCACAACACTTCCAGGCTATTTCTCCATCCTTTCACTCTCGAATAGCACGTGGGAAAAATGAACACCAAAATATTATTTTGAGAGCTCAAATTTCTCTTATTTTATTACGATGGTCGTTTTTCCCTATGAAGGCGGGAGTTATCAAAATATTTTCGCATTCTGAGGAGAAAGATGGTGACCTTTTTTTTTTTTTTTTTTTTTTTTTTAGAAGACTGAGAAGAGTAGTGTAGGAAATCTCTTTAGTACGTCTGTTGCATCTTCTAAGCGCTCTGCGAAGAACATTTTCTATTTAATGGTTCTAATTTAAGTTGTTTGTAACTGTAATTCCTAGCTATTTAGGTGAATCGATAGCCTTTAAATTTCTATTATTTGTCGTGCAACCGAAATTTAACGATTTCTTTGTAGTTCTCATCCGGAGAATCTCACACTTTTTATTCTTCAGGGTCAGTTGCCACTTTCACACCATACAGATACCTTGTCTTAACTATGTTCTTTTGGCATTGATATTCTGTTGAGTTTACTAGACGGCAAACGATAGCATCGTCTACTAACTACCTCTCTGAGCTGATCACATTCGCTCCCGAATCCTACACGAGGCCTCCGAGAAAGTTAGGCCGCAGCACGTACGTCGCGAAGGTAGGCCGGAGCTTGTTCGCTCTCTCAACTCAGCAGATAAACTACTTTTCTCACTTTTTAACTCGTAACTAAGTGTCTACTTACAAACAAGAATTGCATCTTCTTCAGGAATCCGCTATTATGGAGTCTTACTGTTGTTAGTCCTACAGTGATCGGCAGTTCAATGGGCTACTTATAACTTGTTACGACTACACTGGGGTACAATAAAATTAAAATCATGCTAGAATGATTATCAGTTGCATAATTCACTACTTCTTGTATGAAATGAAGACTGTTAAGCCATTATACCTTTTAAATCGAATATTGATCTTAAATTTTATTGTAGTACTGTTAATCAGTAAGACTTCAAAATAGCAGATTCCAGCAGAAGATGCAATTCTCATTATTACGTACATGGCCAGCTGCGAGTTCGAAACGCAGTTTGTCTGTTGAGCTGAGCGAGCGAGCGAATTCAGGCAGTCAGCGATCGTGTGCGCCGCGGCCTGTCTTTCTCGTGGGCCTCGATCCTTTACTGCTGACGTCAAAGGCTGTTCCCGTGGAATGCTGCGTGAACTCTGGGTCATCTCTCGTCGTAGTCAATCGTCGCAGCAAAAGTCGGCCCTCGGCAACCATATACGTACTATTTCAACTAAAAATTACATAATGGAAATTTTTACTCGACGTTGTCGTCAGGTGAAAAAATGAAATATTTAAATAATGCAAACGGAAATTGCTGCCGGGATGTGCCTTACTGCTTTAGCAGAGCACAGAATTTCAGTGATAATAACACATGCTAGATTAAATTTAGTTACTTGCGCGCACAGTTACGTAAGGATGTTCACTACGGCGAACTTCGTGCTAGCACTCATATTATTTGGTAGGTCTATCTTTGCTGCGAAACATTAATGTTCAAGCACGGTTTTAAATTTTTGTGCTACACAGATAATTCACACGCTACAGTCCATGTAAACGATAGTTCTTTCCTCAACCAGCTTCTTAATGCTTGACCAAATTAATCCTTCACGCTTCTTCCTCCTGTTAGTGTTGACTGAGTGTCTTCCATTTATTAAACTTCTCGAAATTAGCACATTTGTTATCCTCCATTAACGAAATTTCGATTTTCTCCTTCTAGCTTGTTGATCTCCACTAGGAAACACCTCTGTATGTTACTCATTTTATCGGTCGTCCAGTTTGGCTTCCTTTGGCACCTCCACCATCGTTATGTACAATGAATAACCGACAGGTCGATATAACATTTATTAAGCAGCTCGACAACATTGCCATCACACACCTACACCACGAAAATTTTCCACACGCAATAAAATCTCTTAGATCCGACTTCACCTTCTACATCGACTAGTACCTCTTATAATACTCTTTTTTATAAGTCTTTGTTCACATTACTCCTCCTCCAAGCTCCTTGTTTCGCAACATTCGTAAAAACCACGAAAACTGGCCTACTTCGATTCCAACCAAACTACATTATAATCTGTCTTTGTTCTACTCCTCATTTAAATTCAAAGACTTCAGTTTATTCCATACAAAGCACAGCAAGTGAAAATTAATTTTCTGTTTTTTTTTTTTTTACATTACATAAATTTTCGTAAGAAGTACACGTTCAAAAGCAATAATTTTACGTACCAAAATGCAGCACTCATGAGTAATTCACATCTCTATGAACAGAAATTTGCGAACCACTAAAAGAAGAGTTTGCGTTTGAAGCAAATAACAACTAGCAGAAAATTGATCCAGTTGAAGCACAGAAAGAACGAATACGTTCCTCTTCAAAGGAGTCTGAAGCAATTGTGAGGTACCAGCTCCTTCAATCCTCAGTTCACCTACTTCAGGAAAAAGTTTTGGCACGTTAACATATTCGCCATCTTTTAACATAAAACACGTTAAATCCTTTTAGCCAGTCACTCTTCGTAGTTAAGCCTTAATAGTCGTCATCTCCCTCCCACTGGCAGTATCTGTACAGTCTGGTCAGAGACAGTCTGAAAGGCTTGTAAGGGTGAGCTGAGAAATAGTTGTTAAGAAAAGAAATCGATACGTTGCGCCATTTCCAATCTAATTAACGTGACGTTAGCTAATCAGGTCGTTGCGAGCACAAATACAAGCGGGCCGCGAAAGACGGTGATGCCAAACGTGTACTTCGTTTGGTTTTCTAAAACCGATCAAGAATGCGGTACAGCTGTTGCACGTGGGACGCTAGTAAGGATCGATTTCATATTATTTGTGACAATTCTGCATATGCATTTCTCCCACTGCGTCCTTTCTATCCAATTGGTTTACAGTGTTTACAGTGTCGTCGTAACTGCCGCCTGCTTCACGACTGCTGTGCAGCGAGCTACCTTAATTTAAGTATTAACTGTATTTTTCTTACTTGTCACTTCTTCTTCCGTGTGTATTTGCTTTTAGGAAGCTTTAATTTTCGAGTGCTCTTAATAGTGTTCCATAGATTTCGTGTTTGTTTTGAATACAGTCAGAGAGAGTCCCTTTAGTTAGCCATAGTCAGTGTCAGTGTCGTCGTAACTGCCATCTGCTTCACGTCTGCTGTGCAGCGAGCTACCTTAATTTAAGTATTAACTGTATTTTTCTTACTTGTCACTTCTTCTTCCGTGTGTATTTGCTTTTAGGAAGCTTTATTTTTCGAGTGCTCTTAATAGTGTTCCATAGATTTCGTGTAGGTTTTGAATACAGTCAGAGAGAGTCCCTGTAGTCAACCATAGTGCCAGTAGTGCTAGAGTTTGTTTTCAATACAGTCCAGAGACAGATAGTGCTATTTTCATTGTTTTCTACAAGAAGTGGCTAGCAACCACAGTTTAGTGAATAAGCAGCCGCCTTTAGTGAATTAGCAGTCTAGTTAAAGGTTGATTAACTCTCTTCAGTAAATTGTTTCCTTAGGATGGATAGGATGTGTGACTGCTGTGTACGGACGCAGGAGGAGCTGGCCACTGTTCGCGAACAGCTGAGCGTGTTGATGGCCGCGGTCAGCCGTCTTCAGGCTGCTGCCTCGGAGTGTAGCGGCAGTGGGGAGTCTGGTGCGTCGCAAGGTACACCCCAGGTGTTACGTGCTTCACCCACTGTCCCTGCTGTCGAGACATCTTCGCGGGTACCGGGCGCGGTTGGGCCACCCTCTCCCCAAGGGGAGTGGCAGGTTCAGCGGCGTTCGCGGCGCACGAGGCGGAAGGTCAATGTGGAGGCTGGCCGTGTGGCATCGCCCGCTCTGCCTGTGAGGGGACATGTGGCTGCTCCTTCAGCAAGGTCCGAGCAGGCACACGGGGGGAGGGGTTTATTAGTTATTGGGAGCTCCAACGTTAGGCGGGTGATGGAGCCCCTTAGGGAAATAGCGAGAAGGTCGGGGAAGAAGGCCAGTGTTCACTCTGTCTGCTTGCCGGGGGGTCTCATCCGAGATGTGGAGGAGGCCCTACCGGCGGCGATAGAGAGCACTGGGTGCACCCGACTGCAAATTGTTGCTCATGTCGGCACCAATGACTCCTGCCGTCTGGGTTCAGAGGTCATCCTCAGTTCGTACGGGCGGTTGGCGGAATTGGTGAAGGCGGAAAGCCTCGCTCGCGGGGTGGAATCAGAGCTAACTATTTGTAGTATCGTTCCCAGAACCTATCGCGGTCCTCTGGTTTGGAGCCGAGTGGAAGGCTTAAACCAGAGGCTCAGACGATTCTGCGGAGATCTGGGGTGCAAATTTCTGGACCTCCGCTATCGGGTGGAGAAATGTAGGGTCCCCCTGAATAGGTCAGTCGTGCACTACACGCCGGAAGCGGCTACAAGGGTAGCGGAGTACGTGTGGAGTGCACATGGGGGTTTTTTAGGTTAGAGAATCCCCTCCCTAGGCCCGACAAGACGCCTCCTGAGACGCGGCAAGATAGGAGTAGGCAAAATGCAACAGGGAATAACAATATTAATGTGCTAATAGTAAACTGCAGGAGCGTCTATAGAAAGGTCCCAGAACTGCTCTCATTAATAAACGATCACAACGCCCATATAGTACTAGGGACAGAAAGTTGGCTGAAACCAGACGTAAACAGTAACGAAATCCTAAACTCAGATTGGAATGTATACCGCAGAGACAGGCTGAAGGGGGTGGCGTGTTTATAGCGGTAAGAAGTGCAATAGTATCGAAGGAAATTGACGGAGATCCGAAATGTGAAATGATTTGGGTGAAGGTCACGGTTAAAGCAGGCTCAGACATGGTAATTGGATGTCTCTATAGGCCCCCTGGCTCAGCAGCTGTTGTGGCTGAGCACCTGAAGGATAATTTGGAAAATATTTCGAGTAGATTTCCCCACCATGTTATAGTTCTGGGTGGAGATTTTAATTTGCCGGATATAGACTGGGAGACTCAGACGTTCATAACGGGTGGCAGGGACAAAGAATTCAGTGAAATTTTTTTAAGTGCTTTATCTGAAAACTACCTTGAGCAGTTAGAGAACCGACTCGTGGTGATAACATATTAGACCTTCTGGTGACAAACAGACCCGAACTATTTGAAAAAGTTAACGCAGAACAGGGAATCAGCGATCATAAAGCGGTTACGGCATCGATGATTTCAGCCGTAAATAGGAATATTAAAAAGGGTAGGAAGATTTTTCTGTTTAGAAAAAGTGACAAAAAGCAGATTTCAGAGTACCTGTTGGCTCAACACAAAAGTTTTGTCTCAAGAACTGATAGTGTTGAGGATCAGTGGACAAAGTTCAAAACCATCATACAATATGCGTTAGATGAGTATGTGCCAAGCAAGATCGTAAGAGATGGAAAAGAGCCACCGTGGTTCAACAACCGAGTTAGAAAACTGCTGCGGAAGCAAAGGGAACTTCACAGCAAACATAAACATAGCCAAAGCCTTGCAGACAAACAAAAATTACGCGAAGCGAAATGTAGTGTGAAGAGAGCTATGCGAGAGGCGTTCAATGAATTCGAAAGTAAAGTTCTATGTACTGACTTGGCAGAAAATCCTAAGAAATTTTGGTCTTATGTCAAAGCGGTAGGTGGATCAAAACAAAATGTCCAGACACTCTGTGACCAAAATGGTACTGAAACAGAGGATGACAGACTAAAGGCCGAAATACTAAATGTCTTTTTCCAAAGTTGTTTCACAGAGGAAGACTGCACTGTAGTTCCTTCTCTAGATTGTCGCACAGATGACAAAATGGTAGATATCGAAATAGACGACAGAGGGATAGAGAAACAATTAAAATCGCTCAAAAGAGGAAAGGCCTCTGGACCTGATGGGATACCAGTTCAATTTTACACAGAGTACGCGAAGGAACTTGCCCCCCTTCTTGCAGCGGTGTACCGTAGGTCTCTAGAAGAGCGTAGCGTTCCAAAGGATTGGAAAAGGGCACAGGTCATCCCCGTTTTCAAGAAGGGACGTCGAACAGATGTGCAGAACTATAGACCTATATCTGTAACGTCGATCAGTTGTAGAATTTTGGAACACGTATTGTGTTCGAGTATAATGACTTTTCTGGAGACTAGAAATCTACTCTGTAGGAATCAGAATGGGTTTCGAAAAAGACGGTCATGTGAAACCCAGCTCGCGCTATTCGTCCACGAGACTCAGAGGGCCATAGACACGGGTTCACAGGTAGATGCCGTGTTTCTTGACTTCCGCAAGGCGTTCGATACAGTTCCCCACAGTCGTTTATTGAACAAAGTAAGAGCATATGGACTATCAGACCAATTGTGTGATTGGATTGAGGAGTTCCTAGATAACAGGACGCAGCATGTTATTCTCAATGGAGAGAAGTCTTCCGAAGTAAGAGTAATTTCAGGTGTGCCGCAGGGGAGTGTCATAGGACCGTTGCTATTCACAATATACATAAATGACCTGGTGGATGACATCGGAAGTTCACTGAGGCTTTTTGCAGATGATGCTGTGGTGTATCGAGAGGTTGTAACAATGGAAAATTGTACTGAAATGCAGGAGGATCTGCAGCGAATTGACGCATGGTGCAGGGAATGGCAACTGAATCTCAATGTAGACAAGTGTAATGTGCTGCGAATACACAGAAAGATAGATCCTTTATCATTTAGCTACAAAATAGCAGGTCAGCAACTGGAAGCAGTTAATACCATAAATTATCTGGGAGTACGCATTAGGAGTGATTTAAAATGGAATGATCATATAATGTTGATCGTCGATAAAGCAGATGCCAGACTGAGATTCATTGGAAGAATCCTAAGGAAATGCAATCCGAAAACAAAAGAAATAGGTTACAGTACGCTTGTTCGCCCACTGCTTGAATACTGCTCAGCAGTGTGGGATCCGTACCAGATAGGGTTGATACAAGACATAGAGAAGATCCAACGGAGAGCAGCGCGCTTCGTTACAGGATCATTTAGTAATCGCGAAAGCGTTACGGAGATGATAGATAAACTCCAGTGGAAGACTCTGCAGGAGAGACGCTCAGTAGCTCGGTACGGGCTTTTGTCAAAGTTTCGAGAACGTACCTTCACCGAAGAGTCAAGCAGTATATTGCTCCCTCCTACGTATATCTCGCGAAGAGACCATGAGGATAAAATCAGAGAGATTAGAGCCCACACAGAGGCATACCGACAATCCTTCTTTCCACGAACAATACGAGACTGGAATAGAAGGGAGAACCGATAGAGGTACTGAAGGTACCCTCCGCCACACACCGTCAGGTGGCTTGCGGAGTATGGATGTAGATGTAGATGTAGATGTAGATGTAGATGTCCCTATGCTACTGTTTCCTCTCTCATTTTCTCTGTCCCCTTTTACTTTCTTTCCCACTGCCACTGTCTTCATCACACCTCAGCAGCTCAAAAATTCTGGAGGATCCAACTTATCTTACCCCTAAATTCACGTGTTTAAAATTTCGGTCCAAAATGCGACCTCCTCTAAGCCTACGTGTTGAGTTCGCCGGTTTTGGAGGGTCTAGATTCCCCCCCCCCCCCCTCTCCCCCGCCACTCACCACAACCTTTCCTCAAGAGTATATATGATCTCCACTCATGTCTGTTTTTCACTTTCTTTGACTCTCTTTCTTTCCCACTGAGGCTATTCCCTCTCTCTTCCACCGCCATTGTCTCTCATCAACTCTTTTTCATCATGAAAAGCGCGAATATGTTCGCAAGAGAAAATAATTGGTGAGGAAGGCGGAATGAGGACTGAAACAGTTCGTTCCCCAGTTTTGTGACAGAGTTTTTTTGCAGAGGAACATATTCGCCTTTTTCGTGCTCCGTCAGGATCATTTTTCCGCTGGTTCAATTCTTTTCCGTGCTACAGCAGAATATACTGCTTATATAAAACGATGGCCGAGCGGTTCTAGGCGCTTCAGTCTGGAACCGAGTGACCTCTATGGTCGAAGGTACGAATCCTGCCTCGGGCATGGATGTGTGTGATGTCCTTAGGTTAGTTAGGTTTAAGTAGTTCTAAGACACGTAACGTGTATCCACAGGACATGTGGCCTGTATTTGAAGAAGTGTCATGATGATCTCTCCATTGGCAAAAGATTCCGGAATAGTCCCCCATTCGGATCTCCGGGAGGGGACTGTCAAGGGGGAGGTTACCATGAGAAAAAGATTGAATAATCAATGAAAGGATAACGTTCTACGAGTCGGGGCGTGGAATGTCAGAAGCTTGAACGTGGTAGGGAAACTAGAAAATCAGAAAAGGGAAATGCAAAGGCTCAATCTAGAAATAGTAAGGGGTCAGTGAAGTGAAGTGGAAGGAAAACAAGGATTTCTGGTCAGATGAGTATCGGGTAATATCAACAGCAGCAGAAAATGGTATAACAGGTGTAGGATTCGTTATGAATAGGAAGGTAGGGCAGAGGGTGTGTTACTGTGAACAGTTCAGTGACCGGGTTGTTCTAATCAGAATCGACAGCAGACCAACACCGACAACGATAGTTCAGGTATACACGCCGACGTCGCAAGCTGAAGATGAACAGATAGAGAAAGTGTATGAGGATATTGAAAGGGTAATGCAGTATGTAAAGGGGGACGAAAATCTAATAGTCATGGGCGACTGGAATGCAGTTGTAGGGGAAGGAGTAGAAGAAAAGGTTACAGGAGAATATGGGCTTGGTATAAGGAATCAAAGAGGAGAATTACTAGTTCCAGCTAGTAATAGCGAATACCCTGTTCAAGAATCACAAGAGGAGGAGGTATACTTGGAAAAGGCCGGGAGATACAGGAAGATTTCAATTAGATTACATCATGGTGAGACAGAGATTCCGAAATCAGATACTGGATTGTAAGGCGTACCCAAGAGCAGATATAGACTCAGATCACAATATAGTAGTGATGAAGAGTAGGCTGAAGTTCAAGACATTAGTCAAGAAGAATCAACACGCAAAGAAGTGGGATACGGAAGTACTAAGGAATGACGAGATACGTTTGAAGTTCTCTAACGCTATAGATACAGCAATAAGGAATAGCGCATTAGGCAGTACAGTTGAAGAGGAATGGACATATCTAAAAAGGGCCATCACAGAAGTTGGGGAGGAAAACATAGGTACAAAGAAGGTAGCTGCGAAGAAACAAATAGTTCAGTTGATTGATGAAAGGAGGAAGTACAAACATGTTCCGGGAAAATCAGGAATACAGAAATACAAGTCGCTGACCGAGCGAGGTGGCGCAGTGGTAGCACACTGGACTCGCATTCGGGAGGACGACGGTTCAATCCCGTCTCCAGCCATCCTGATTTAGGTTTTCCGTGATTTCCCTAAATCGTTTCAGGCAAATGCCGGGATGGTTCCTTTGAAAGGGCACGGCCGATTTCCTTCCCAATCCTTCCCTAACCCGAGCTTGCGCTCCGTCTCTAATGACCTCGTTGTCGACGGGACGTTAAAACACTAACCTAACCTAACCTACAAGTCGCTGAGAAATGAAATAAATATGAAGTGCAGGGAAGCTAATACGAAATGGCTGCAGGAAAAATGTGAAGACATCGAAAAAGATATGATTGTCGGAAGGACAGACTCAGCATACAGGAAAGTCAAAACAACCCTTGGTGACATTAAAAGCAACGGTGGTAACATTAAGAGTGCAACGGGAATTCCACTGTTAAATGCAGAAGAGAGAGCAGATAGGTGGAAAGAATACATTGAAAGCCTGTATGAGGGTGAAGATTTGTCTGATGTGATAGAAGAAGAAACAGGAGTCGATTTAGAAGAGGTAGGGGATCCAGTATTAGAATCGGAATTTAAAAGAGCTTTGGAGGACTAATGGTCAAATAAGGCAGAAGGGATAGATAACATTCCATCAGAATTTCTAAAATCATTGGGGGAAGTGGCAACAAAACGAAAACATAGGTACAAAGAAGGTAGAATATATGAGTCTTTCGATATACCATCTGATTTTCGAAAAAGCATCATCCACACAATTCCGAAGACGGCAAGAGTTGACAAGTGCGAGAATTATCGCACAATCAGCTTAACAGCTCATGCATCGAAGCTGCTTACAAGAATAATATACAGAAGAATGGAAAAGAAAATTGAGAATTCGCTAGGTGACGATCAGTTTGGCTTTAGGAAAAGTAAAGGAACGAGAGACGCAATTCTGACGTTACGGCTAATAATGGAAGCAAGGCTAAAGAAAAATCAAGACACATTCATAGGAAAAAGCGTTCGACAATATAAAATGGTGCAAGCTGTTCGAGATTCTGACAAAAGTAGGGGTAAGCTATAGGGAGAGACGGGTCATATATAATATGTACAACAACCAAGAGGGAATAATAAGAGTGGACGATCAAGAACGAAGTGCTCGTATTAAGAAAGGTGTAAGACAAGGCTGTAGCCTTTCGCCCCTACTCTTCAATCTGTAAATCGAGGAAGCAATGATGGAAATAAAAGAAAGGCTTAGGAGTGGAATTAAAATACAAGGTGAAAGGATATCAATGATACGATTCGCTGATGACGTTGGTATCCTGAGTGAAAGTGAAGAAGAATTAAATGATCTGCTGAACGGAATGAACAGTCTAATGAGTACACAGTATGGTTTGAGAGTAAATCGGCGAAAGACGAAGGTAATGAGAAGTAGTAGAAATGAGAATAGCGAGAAACTTAACATCAGGATTGATGGTCACGAAGTCAATGAAGTTAAGGAATTCTGCTACCTTCTGCTACCTAGGCAGTAAAATAACCAATGACGGACGGAGCAAAGAGGACAGTAGACTGATGACCAAAACAAAAAAAAACAAACAAGAACACATGAACAGCACAGAGTGAAGAGGTACTGTGAACTGCGCGACAGACTGGTACAGACATGAAAATGCTGCTGGTTTCTTCTAATTACTCTTTGTTTTACGTGTATCTAGTATAAACACTGCTAAATAACAGTTTATGGAGATCCTAAAATTCAAAATTCAAAGTCACTGAAATATCGAAAAAAGCTAAAACTAGACAAGTAATTTGTTAAATAACTGTACGTGATGGAATGTTTTCACTATTTTTCCCGAAATCAGCATTGAAAATACTATAAAAATTACTAAATATATTTTAAACAATTTTTATGTCGCAGGCCTGTGATATCAGTCGCATAAAGAGATTTAAAGTTATGGTGCAGCGGATACCACAGTTATTGGCAACCAAACAAGAGGAGAAAGTTGCAAGGGGTAAAAAGAAGGGACCTGGAATTGGTGAGCAACGTACTGTGCATGATGTGCCATACAGGTTAAGGTCACGTAAGTAAGTTATATGACTGTAATTTCTTGGCGGTTCTTCAGGTTAGTGTCTCGGAGAGTGTGTATTTTATTGCGCTAGGAACTTTTTTTGCGGAATTGCCAGTTTTACTCATATTCTTATTATTGATATTGTTTTTTGTGTGCTGTGCATTCTCGGAAGGAGGGAAGGGACGACTGAGCAATGTTGTTCTGTAGTTGTCGAATATGTAAGGATGATGCGGATGCTGCTGTGTTGTATCAAGGGTGAGGCAGGGCATGAAACGGCTCTTCAGCCACTACAATTGGGTGCGGTATTCTCGAGACAGCCGGCGGCATGGCTTACTAGTGGTACATGGACCCTAAAAACAACAGTGGAGATCTGGGAGATTGGGAATCAGATGCAAATGCTAGAAGATGTCTTATCAGAGTTGTATAAGAAGAAATAAAAACTTTGAGGCTGGCCGATGACATTGTAATTCTGTCAGAGACAGCAAAGGACCTGATAGAGCAGTTGAACGGAATGGACAGTGTCTTGAAAGGAGGGTATAAGGTGAACATCAACAAAAGCAAAACGAGGATAATGTAATGTAGCCGAATTAAGTCGGGTGACGCTGAGGGAATTAGATTAGGAAATGAGACACTTAAAGTAGTAAAGGAGTTTTGCTATTTGGGTAGCAAAATAACTGATGATGGTCGAAGTAGAGAGGATATAAAATGTAGACTAGCAATGGCAAGGAAAGCGTTTCTTAAGAAGGAAAATTTGCTAACATCGAGTATACACTCCTGGAAATTGAAATAAGAACACCGTGAATTCATTGTCCCAGGAAGGGGAAACTTTATTGACACATTCCTGGGGTCAGATACATCACATGATCACACTGACAGAACCACAGGCACATAGACACAGGCAACAGAGCATGCACAATGTCGGCACTAGTACAGTGTATATCCACCTTTCGCAGCAATGCAGGCTGCTATTCTCCCATGGAGACGATCGTAGAGATGCTGGATGTAGCCCTGTGGAACGGCTTGCCATGCCATTTCCACCTGGCGCCGCAGTTGGACCAGCGTTCGTGCTGGACGTGCAGACCGCGTGAGACGACGCTTCATCCAGTCCCAAACATGCTCAATGGGGGACAGATCCGGAGATCTTGCTGGCCAGGGTAGTTGACTTACACCTTCTAGAGCACGTTGGGTGGCACGGGATACATGCGGACGTGCATTATCCTGTTGGAACAGCAAGTTCCCTTGCCGGTCTAGGAATGGTAGAACGATGGGATCGATGACGGTTAGGATGTACCGTGCACTATTCAGTGTCCCCTCGACGATCACCAGTGGTGTACAGCCAGTGTAGGAGATCGCTCCCCACACCATGATGCCGGGTGTTGGCCCTGTGTACCTCGGTCGTATGCAGTCCTGATTGTGGCGCTCACCTGCACGGCGCCAAACATGCATACGACCATCATTGGCACCAAGGCAGAAGCGACTCTCATCGCTGAAGACGACACGTCTCCATTCGTCCCTCCATTCACGCCTGTCGCGACACCACTGGAGGCGGGCTGCACGATGTTGGGGCGTGAGCGGAAGACGGCCTAACGGTGTGCGGGACCGTAGCCCAGCTTCATGGAGACGGTTGAGAATGGTCCTCGCCGATACCTCAGGAGCAACAGTGTCCCTAATTTGCTGGGAAGTGGCGGTGCGGTCCCCTACGGCACTGCGTAGGATCCTACGGTCTTGGCGTGCATCCGTGCGTCGCTGCGGTCCGGTCCCAGGTCGACGGGCACGTGCACCTTCCGCCGACCACTGGTGACAACATCGATGTACTGTGGAGACCTCACGCCCCACGTGTTGAGCAATTCGGCGGTACGTCCACCCGGCCTCCCGCATGCCCACTATACGCCCTCGCTCAAAGTCCGTCAACTGCACATACGGTTCACGTCCACGCTGTCGCGGCATGCTACCAGTGTTAAAGACTGCGATGGAGCTCCGTATGCCACGGCAAACTGGCTGACACTGACGGCGGCGGTGCACAAATTCTGCGCAGCTAGCGCCATTCGATGGCCAACACCGCGGTTCCTGGTGTGTCCGCTGTGCCGTGCATGTGATCATTGCTTGTACAGCCCTCTCGCAGTGTCCGGAGCAAGTATGGTGGATCCGACACACCGGTGTCAATGTGTTCTTTTTTCCATTTCCAGGAGCGTAGATTTAAATGTCCGGAAGTCGTTTCTGAAAGTATTTGTATGGAGTGTAGCCATGTATGTAAGTGAAACATGGACGACAAATAGTCTTGACAAGAACAGAATAGAAGATTTCGAAATGTGGTGCTACAGAAGAATGCTGAAGGTTAGATTGGTAGATAACTTCACTAATGTGGAGGTATTGAATAGAATTGGGGAGAAGAGGAGCTTGTGGCACAAGTTGACTAGAAGATGGGATCGGTTGGTAGGACATGTTTTGAGACATCAAGGGCTCACCAATTTAGTATTGGAGGGCAGCGTGGAGGGTAAAAATCGTAGAGGGAGACCGAGAGATGAAAACACTAAGCAGATTCAGAAGGATGTAGGTTGCAGTAGGTACTGGGAGATGAAGAAGCTTGCACAGGATAGAGTAGCATAGAGAGTTGCATCAAATCAGTCTCAGGACTGAAGACCACAACAACAAGAACAACATAAGAAGGCACAGGGGAATAATTTTTTTCGGGAGTTGGAGGGTGAGTAGGAGGAGTTGCAGTTTACTTACAGTACGTAAGAACGCTGTTGTCACGGTTGGTGGATGTGGTTCCGCAAGCCAGGGGCCGGAGGAAGAAGGCTATGTAAATGTTGGACCAGAGTTGTTAAAGACAATATTCGTAACAGCAGATGAAGAGGAACTGTACAAGTTAAACAGCACAGTTTTTCGGGTTCAACAGATGGAAAATTTTATGAAGGATGCCGTGGGGCAGCACACAGCGCGGTTATCAGAACTGTAACAAGGGGAGTTGAATGACACGAGACTGGTACGGGAAATGGCAGCAGACCTAACAAGATGTGCTAGTGAAAGGAGGGAAGTGCTGAACAGTGATTTGGAGAAAATAGCCTGCCGGGGTGGCCGAGCGGTTCTAGGCGCTACAGTCTGGAACCGCGCGACCGCTACGGTCGCAGGTTCGAATCCTACCTCGGGCATGGATGTTTGTGATGTCCTTAGGTTAGTTAGGTTTAAGTAGTTTTAAATTCTAGGGGACTAATGACCTCAGATGTTAAGTCCCATAGTGCTCAGAGCCATTTGAACCATTTTGGAGAAAATACAGAAGCAGTTGAGTGAATTGGACGGCGAACTGATTATAACAAGTTCGCTACTTGGGCTACCAGACCAACTTAGGGATGCTAGGGGTGAAATAGAGATGTTACAGGAGGCGATGTTTCATGTATTAAACGGACATATTAGTGCTGTATTGATTATAGCTAGGGTTCAAATGGTTCAAATGGCTCTGAGCACTATGGGACTTAACATCTGTGGTCATCAGTCCCCTAGAACTTAGAACTACCTAAACCTAACTAACCTAAGGACATAACACACATCCATGCCCGAGGCAGGATTCGAACCTGCGACCGCAGCGGTCACGCGGTTCCAGACTGAAGCGCCCAGAACCGCACGGCAACACCTATAGCTAAGAAATTCATGGTTGGATTGCGCCTAGCAGAAGAGCAGTTTGCGACAGAGTTGCTACATACAGCCGAAGTGTCGTAGGATAATTTCTGGCTGTTCTTCCATATGGTTGGGGAAGAGATAGAAACCGATGCGGCCAGTTTTCATACAGCGATCTGTGTTCCTATTGCGAAGAAAAATTCGGAGTTTCATTGCTACAACATTCACCAGTGTCCAGTGGAGAATATTGAGGAAGTGGGTGAAGGTGAGAACGCGGCAAGTATTGCTAGTCTAGTATTACTAGTCTCCAAGGAAAGGCGGACTCATGAGGTATTGTCACGGGTAAAGTTGGAAAAGTGCGTACAAGGGTAGATGATGATGTGTTCGCGTGGCTATGTACAGACTTAAACATGGATTTGAGAAGTGAGTTTGTTGCAGGGGGAAGTTACAGACAATGGAAACACATTGATTATACTCAGTATTCACGCCAGAAACTGTATGGTTAACTGCTATGAAGGAGGCTGGTCGGTAGGGCTCAGAAAACATGAGCTTCGGGAGAGTGGCACTATCATTAATGGCACCACTTGAGAAGTAATCTGGACATACTGTTATCTTCTATGCTTAGTAGCTCAAATGTTATGACATTGTCATGAAGTAGCTTATATTACCCAGAAGGATCTCTGACGCTATTACCCTTTCGAAATTTAACCTATTTAAGTAACACACTCAATACAGAACTTCTACAAATTAATAGAGTCCAACAAGAGGGAATCTCGATGGAACAAATGTGGCAGCATGTAGACCATTTCCAAGAACAACAGCAACCCAAAATGTTAGTAGTAGGCGTATATGCTATCAGTTGTGGCGTGTTTGTAGCAGGATTTTGTGTACACTATTCCTTGGTAAAATGCGAGTGGGCACGGGGTGTATTAGAGTTAAGGCAGTTTAGTGGAAGCCCAATATTAAAGATTACGCAGCTGTAACGGGAAGGCAGAGATTACGGGATCGATGGACACATTGAGTAGCGGGTGCTGGCAATGTTGCGGTTTTTTGAGGTAGGTCTACATATATACTCCGCTGGCCACCAAGAGGTGTATGGCGGAGGGCACAATTCGCGCCAAAGTCATATTTCCCCCCTTCTGTTCCACTCACTGATCGCGCGGGGGAAAAACGACTGTCTGAACGCCTCAGTACGAACGCCAATTTCCCATATCTTTGAATGATGATCATTATGCGATTTGAAAGTTGGTAGTAATAATACATGCTCTACATCCTCCGTGAAGACTGGATTTCGGAATTTAGTGAGCAGCCCCTTCTGTTTAGTGCACCGTCTATCTGCAAGTGTGTCCCACTTCAAACTTTCTATGAGATTTGTAACGCTCTCGCGATGACTAAATGTACCAGTCACGAATCTTGCCGCTCTTCTTTGGACCTTCTCAATCTCTTGAATGAGACCCAACTGCTAAGGGTCCCATACCCAGGATTCTACCAATAAACCGCAATCTAGAGCTCGCCTTACTCGTTACTTGTGTAATCTGATCATTCCATTTGAGATCATTTCGAATAGTCACACCCAGATACTTGACTGATGTTACCGCTTCCAAAGACTGACCATTTATTTTGTACTCATACATTAATGGGGATTTTAGCCTTGTTATACGCAGCAGGTTACACTTACTAATATTGAGAGATAACTGCCAGTCATTACACCACGCATTTATTTTCTGCAAATCCTCATTGATTTGCCACAACTTTCGTATGATACTACTTTCCTGCAGACTACAGCATCATCAGCAAACAGTCTAAGGCCGCTGTCAATAGCATCAACCAGATCGTTTATGTAAATCGAAAAAGCAGAGGACCTATTACGCTGCCCTGGGGCACACCTGAAGTTACTCTTGTTTCTGTTGAAGTTACCCCGTTCAGGGCGACATACTGCTCCTTGTCTGCTAGAAGACTTTCTATCCAACCGCATATGTCATTGGACAGACCGTACGCACGCTGTTTTTGTAGCAAGCGACAGTGCGGAACTGAGTCGAACGCCTTTCGAAAGTCTAGAAATATGGCCTCAACCTGGGACCCGGTGTCTAGAGCCTGTTGTATATCGTGCACAAAGAGGGCCAGCTGTGTCTCGCATGACTCTGTTTCCTAAAACATGCTGGTTTCTGCAGATGAGCTTCTCAGAGTCTAGAAAGGTCGTTATGTCTGAACACAAAATATGTTCCATGATTCTACAACAAATCGATGTCACTGAAATTGGCCGGTAATTACGTGCGTCCGATTTTCTACCCTTTTTGTAGATTGCTACGACCTGGGCCTTCTTCCAGTACCGTGGAACGTTCCGCCGTTCCAATGACCACTGATCTGGCGCAACACAAAGCAGTGAAGTTCTATGAAAACCCGTACATGGCAGTTACAGCAGCTCCTACCAGTGTGTGTGTGTGGAGGCCGATATAGGCTAGAGAATCTGATATTATAATTATTAAGGAAAACTCCACTCATCCGCTCCAGTGGTATTACATTAAATGGGCCAGAGAGGTTCAAGGCAAGCAGTTGTATCGAAATTCTGTCTACATCTGGAACCGGAGAGAGCAACGATTGTCAAAATATGACCACAATCTGATGATGGATTTCAGTTGGAATCAGCCAGCTGAATCACTCGCCAAGTTCTGCTGTATGGATAAGCCACAGCCGTGGCGGCGCACAGCAGCGGGGCAGCCAGCCTCCGCTCTTTGGATGACTTCATCCGACGGACTGTAAGCTGCCATCAGTAAGGGTGGAGCAGGGACGCGAACCCAAGGCCTCCCGGATCCGAGGCTGTCCTTAATCACCGTCCGATTCGCCCTGGATGGGCAACTGGAGCTGCTGAGACTCTTCTACGACGACGCTGCTGGCTGTTATCATTCGGCGCTCTACGTGGTGAGCTCGAGCAGCTCTTACTGGAGTAGCCAACTGCGCTCCGGTGGGGAGGTGCGGGGATTTCAGCTTGCCTGAAAGACGCCTTCGTCCACGCCGCAGGGACGAGGACAGAGAGCCGTTACGTCACGGGGACAGAGCGGCCGGTTGCCGTAGCAGCAGATTCCGGCGATGACGTTCGCGCTGACACACTTCCACACGCTGTGTCGCCGTCGTCTGGATCAGAAGAGGCACTGTGTATTCTTCGACGGAAGAAAAAGTCGATGCCAACTCGTCTGTACAGCACTGGACGCTCTGGCGAGAGTCCCCCCCCTCACTCCCAAACCATAACTCTGAGTCATCCTGGTGCGCTACTACCCCTGCGGCAGGGGAGCCCTAACAGCTTATTGAAATACCATTCTCTACATCTACATCTACATCCATACTCCGCAAGCCACCTGACGGTGTGTGGCGGAGGGTACCTTCAGTACCTCTATCGGTTCTCCCTTCTATTCCAGTCTCGTATTGTTCGTGGAAAGAAGGATTGTCGGTATGCCTCTGTGTGGGCTCTAATCTCTCTGATTTTATCCTCATGGTATCTTCGCGAGATATACGTAGGAGGGAGCAATATACTGCTTGACTCTTCGGTGAAGGTATGTTCTCGAAACTTTGACAAAAGCCCGTACCGAGCTACTGAGCGTCTCTCCTGCAGAGTCTTCCACTGGAGTTTATCTGTCATCTCCGTAACGCTTTCGCGATTACTAAATGATCCTGTAACGAAGCGCGCTGCTCTCCGTTGCATCTTCTCTATATCTTCTATCAACCCTATCTGGTACGGATCCCACACTGCTGAGCAGTATTCAAGCAGTGGGCGAACAAGCGTACTGTAAACTACTTCCTTTGTTTTCGGATTGCATTCCCTTAGGATTCTTCCAATGAATCTCAGTCTGGCATCTGCTTTATCGACGATCAACATTATATGATCATTCCATTTTAAATCACTCCTAATGCGTACTCCCAGATAATTTATGGTATTAACTGCTTCCAGTTGCTGACCTGCTATTTTGTAGCTAAATGATAAAGGATCTATCTTTCTGTGTATTCGCAGCACATTACACTTGTCTACATTGAGATTCAATTGCCATTCCCTGCACCATGCGTCAATTCGCTGCAGATCCTCCTGCATTTCAGTACAATTTTCCATTGTTACAACCTCTCGATACACCACAGCATCATCTGCAAAAAGCCTCAGTGAACTTCCGATGTCATCCACCAGGTCATTTATGTATATTGTGAATAGCAAGGTCCTATGACACTCCCCTGCGGCACACCTGAAATCACTCTTACTTCGGAAGACTTCTCTCCATTGAGAATGACATGCTGCGTTCTCTTATCTAGCAACTCTTTAATCCAATCACACAATTGGTCTGATAGTCCATATGCTCTTACTTTGTTCATTAAACGACTGTGGGGAACTGTATCGAACGCCTTGCGGAAGTCAAGAAACACGGCATCTACCTGTGAACCCGTGTCTATGGCCCTCTGAGTCTCGTGGACGAATAGCACGAGCTGGGTTTCACATGACCGTCTTTTTCGAAACCCATGCTGATTCCTACAGAGTAGATTTCTAGTCTCCAGAAAAGTCATTATACTCAAAAACAATACGTGTTCCAAAATTCTACAACTGATCGACGTTACAGATATAGGTCTATAGTTCTGCACATCTGTTCGACGTCCCTTCTTGAAAACGGGGATGACCTGTGCCCTTTTCCAATCCTTTGGAACGCTACGCTCTTCTAGAGACCTACGGTACACCGCTGCAAGAAGGGGGGCAAGTTCCTCCGCATACTCTGTGTAAAATTGAACTGGTATCCCATCAGGTCCAGAGGCCTTTCCTCTTTTGAGCGGTTTTGATTGTTTCTCTATCCCTCTGTCGTCTATTTAGATATCTACCATTTTGTCATCTGTGCGACAATCTAGAGAAGGAACTACAGTGCAATCTTCCTCTGTGAAACAACTTTGGAAAAGGACATTTAGTATTTCGGCCTTTAGTCTGTCATCCTCTGTTTCAGCACCATTTTGGTCACAGAGTGTCTGGACATTTTGTTTTGATCCACCTACCGCTTTGACATAAGACCAAAATTTCTTAGGATTTTCTGCCAAGTCAGTACATAGAACTTTACTTTCGAATTCATTGAACGCCTCTCGCATAGCCCTCCTCACACTACATTTCGCTTCGCGTAATTTTTGTTTGTCTGCAAGGCTTTGGCTATGTTTATGTTTGCTGTGAAGTTCCCTTTGCTTCCGCAGCAGTTTTCTAACTCGGTTGTTGTACCACGGTGGCTCTTTTCCATCTCTTACGATCTTGCTTGGCACATACTCATCTAACGCATTATGTACGACGGTTTTGAACTTTGTCCACTGATCCTCAACACTGTCTGTACTTGAGACAAAACTTTCGTGTTGAGCCAACAGGTACTCTGAAATCTGCTTTTTGTCACTTTTTCTAAACAGAAAAATCTTCCTACCCTTTTTAATATTCCTATTTACGGCTGAAATCATCGATGCCGTAACAGCTTTATGATCGCTGATTCCCTGTTCTGCGTTAACTTTTTCAAATAGTTTGGGTCTGTTTGTCACCAGAAGGTCTAATATGTTATCACCACGAGTCGGTTCTCTAACTGCTCAAGGTAGTTTTCAGATAAAGCACTTAAAAAAATTTCACTGAATTCTTTGTCCCTGCCACCCGTTATGAACGTCTGAGTCTCCCAGTCTATATCCGGCAAATTAAAATCTCCACCCAGAACTATAACATGGTGGGGAAATCTACTCGAAATATTTTCCAAATTATCCTTCAGGTGCTCAGCCACAACAGCTGCTGAGCCAGGGGGCCTATAGAGACATCCAATTACCATGTCTGAGCCTGCTTTAACCGTGACCTTCACCCAAATCATTTCACATTTCGGATCTCCGTCAATTTCCTTCGATACTATTGCACTTCTTATCGCTATAAACACGCCTTCCCCTTCACTGTCCTGCCTGTCTCTGCGGTATACATTCCAATCTGAGTTTAGGATTTCATTACTGTTTACGTCTGGTTTCAGGCAACTTTCTGTCCCTGTCCTCCACGCAGAGAAGAAGAAAAAAAAAACCATTCGCTGCGCATTGAAGGGTTCATCATTCGCTTCAAGCGAGAACTGGTTCACCGTATTTAAAGAGATGTAATTTCGCTTTTAAAATTAAAATATGAATGGAGATGACACAGTTTGTTGAGCAGTCAACAAGGTATGAAAGTGAAGTTTTCTAATGTTTTATCAGAAATATGTGTGCGCCTTTCGTTTCAAATTTTAAAATAAATAAAAAGTAGCAATTTCGGTAAAAAATAAAACTTATGTAGTTACATATATTACTTTTTGCTTCCCTTTGTCCAGAAGTCGGTATGTTATTGATACTGCAATACCATTTTTTAGCTTACTTTTGCCCTGGTCAAATCTCGCATTACAATGAACTCTCAATTATTCGAGATTTTTATAGGTTTCTTTAACTTCATTTAGTTTAGAGGACAGCCCCTACTCGTTATTACCGATTTAGTTCGAAACTTTTTGTACATGCACAAATGAAAGTGACGGAAGTGGGATCTTCAGATATCCAAATGTTCAGAAAAAATACAGCATTTTTGCGTGGTTCGGTCAGGGTACGAGAAATTTACATTAACCTAGTCTCCAGTCTGCATGGCTCAGTATTTATGCGGGGAACTTTCAACGGCTTACTGAGTTCATGCCATGCGACATCTATAAGGCGGACACAAGGAGGTGACGTTTAAAACCTCAGTGGATTCGTGGTACAGTTGATGACTTGTACATGCTGGAGTAACATTCAACATAAAAATAGTGGGAACAGTAATTTTCTCGGAATCTTACACACGTTGTAAGCGCAGTATCTTTTGTTTTCTAGATTACAACGTTTTTTTATTGTTTCTGTAAAAAAACAAACGTGGTTTACATTCGTAAAAGCTTGTGTCTCATCGCACATTTTGGTAGTAAACCGTCCATATAGCATCATTTCGTCATATATGGACGCGGATAGTGGTTGATATACATTATATGTATTTTAGAAGCCGGCCGCTGTGGCCGTGCAGTTCTAGGCGCTTCAGTCCGGAACCGCGCTGCTGCTACGGTCGCAACTTCGAATCCTGCCTCGGGCACAGATGTGTGTGATGTCCTTTGGTTATTTAGGCTTCAGTACTTCTAGGGGACTGATAACCTCGGATTTTAAGTCCCATAGTGCTTAGAGCCATTTGAACCATTTTCTTGTATTTTAGAACGGTCTTCTCGGGACGTTATTTCACCTTGTCTCTCGACAAGATAAGTGCGGTTTTGATCAAATTCCTTAGCTGGAGATAAGAGTGGATGTTACAGAGTTGCAATAGCGAAGTGCATCTGGGGGTGGTGGAATGGGGGGAATCACTTTAACTGCGAGATGGGAATCCTTCTTCTCCTTGAAAAATGTCGTCGTGTACTTGTGGATTCGTTTCTCCTGCCAACGAGTCAAATTTTTATTTTTCATTGTTTATTGAGATTTTCCTCTATACAAAGGCATACAACACACAAAGCTACACAACATAACAAATACCCGGAAATTATGACATGTGTTATATAAGATCTTAATTTATGTCCACAGGATGCCCCTCCTGGTGTTTCGATCTTGTATATATTCGCATTGTTAACTGTACATTTTGGAGCCATATGGTCATAGGGGGTCCTCTTCTCTTCCTTCCCTCTGGTTCCTATTCCCGGAACATTTTCGGTATCCTGGCTTCCTTCTTTCTTCTTGCATGCTCCTACCATTGCAACTTCCCTCTGTCTATCACTTCAGGTATTCAAGCTACTTCCACTCTCTTTATTATTTCGTCGTTTCTTATTTTCTCTTTTCTTGAAATTCTTGCAGATTCTCGGGAAGTTCATTTCTACTGCTAGCAGTTCTGTTACGTGTTTCAGATTAGTAGTCAATGTATATACGTAACTAGGTTCTCTAGCATCGATTTATATTCGGTTTATTATATTTCTGCTCCATAAGATTGAGTTGAAGGTCTTCCACTGCTAATTCTTTTATTAATTTCTACCTCTGGTTTTCCCTCCATCTCTAATATGGATCACAAATAACAGAAATTGTTGACCTTCTTCACTCTCTTTCCCTCTATGTACAAGTCATCTACATCATTAGTGAGGTATTCTGTTTTCTGACGAGTAATCTTCAATTCCCAGTTTCTGTATTCCGTTGCTAACTTATTACATATATAATTTGCATCCTCCCCATCTTGCGCTGTAACTACTTGATTATCATCCAATAGCACGTGATGTAAATACGCTTCATCTTTAATATCTAGCCAGCCCCATCCCATTGCTTTTATAAGACCTTCTCATATGTTTTATGTCTATGTAGATTTTATGTAATGTTTTGACATGGGGCAGCATTGTAACAGACACTTGCTTGTTCTAAATTTCTGTGAAAGTACACTCATGGAAATGGAAAAAAGAACACATTGACACCGGTGTGTCAGACCCACCATACTTGCTCCGGACACTGCGAGAGGGCTGTACAAGCAATGATCACACGCACGGCACAGCGGACACACCAGGAACCGCGGTGTTGGCCGTCGAATGGCGCTAGCTGCGCAGCATTTGTGCACCGCCGCCGTCAGTGTCAGCCAGTTTGCCGTGGCATACGGAGCTCCATCGCAGTCTTTAACACTGGTAGCATGCCGCGACAGCGTGGACGTGAACCGTATGTGCAGTTGACGGACTTTGAGCGAGGGCGTATAGTGGGCATGCGGGAGGCCGGGTGGACGTACCGCCGAATTGCTCAACACGTGGGGCGTGAGGTCTCCACAATACATCGATGTTGTCGCCAGTGGTCGGCGGAAGGTGCACGTGCCCGTCGACCTGGGACCGGACCGCAGCGACGCACGGATGCACGCCAAGACCGTAGGATCCTACGCAGTGCCGTAGGGGACCGCACCGCCACTTCCCAGCAAATTAGGGACACTGTTGCTCCTGGGGTATCGGCGAGGACCATTCGCAACCGTCTCCATGAAGATGGGCTACGGTCCCGCACACCGTTAGGCCGTCTTCCGCTCACGCCCCAACAGCGTGCAGCCCGCCTCCAGTGGTGTCGCGACAGGCGTGAATTGAGGGACGAATGGAGACGTGTCGTCTTCAGCGATGAGAGTCGCTTCTGCCTTGGTGCCAATGATGGTCGTATGCGTGTTTGGCGCCGTGCAGGTGAGCGCCACAATCAGGACTGCATACGACCGAGGCACACAGGGCTAACACCCGGCATCATGGTGTGGGGAGCGATCTCCTACACTGGCCGTACACCACTGGTGATCGTCGAGGGGACACTGAATAGTGCACGGTACATCCAAACCGTCATCGAACCCATCGTTCTACCATTCCTAGACCGGCAAGGGAACTTGCTGTTCCAACAAGACAATGCACATCCGCATGTATCCCGTGCCACCCAACGTGCTCTAGAAGGTGTAAGTCAACTACCCTGGCCAGCAAGATCTCCGGATCTGTCCCCCATTGAGCATGTTTGGGATTGGATGAAGCGTCGTCTCACGCGGTCTGCACGTCCAGCACGAACGCTGGTCCAACTGAGGCGCCAGGTGGAAATGGCATGGCAAGCCGTTCCACAGGACTACATCCAGCATCTCTACGATCGTCTCCATGGGAGAATAGCAGCCTGCATTGCTGCGAAATGTGGATATACACTGTACTAGTGCCGACATTGTGCATGCTCTGTTGCCTGTGTCTATGTGCCTGTGGTTCTGTCAGTGTGATCATGTGATGTATCTGACCCCAGGAATGTGTCAATAAAGTTTCCCCTTCCTGGGACAATGAATTCACGGTGTTCTTATTTCAATTTCCAGGAGTGTATATTACCAAAATTTCATTTGACATATGTTATCTTCGCATTTTTGATGTACTATTTTAATTAATTGGCCTTTTATATTCGCCGTAAGTAATGTTCTCCAAAGTAGTTTTCTCAAGACAATAACATATGCTTTTTCCACATCTATGAAAATTTATATAATGTTTTTTGATTTTTCACTATGATTCTCTAAGATCTGTCGTAATGTGAAAATATGGTGAATGCATGTCTACCAGCTGTGAAGCTACATTGTTCTTGCTGGATTTTAAAATTTATTTCTAGCATATATTTAATTATTTCCCCAAAATTTCTCAGTAATGTGTTCATAACACAAATTCATCAATAGTTCGAGCAGTTTTTGCAATCTACTTTCTTAAATACGGTACTAACACATCCTAGGCTCATTTCCTTGGGTAGTGAAACTCCATGTAACATTTTATTGAATAACCGCTTTATTAGCTTCACGATTTAGTCAGTTAACAGAGGTAAATATTTGTCCTGCATACACCACATCAAATAAAACATATTCAGTGTTATCTCTGTTTATCTGCAGTCTAACTAACGTAAAAATTCAAAACAAAAATATGTTTTCGGGTAGGGACTCGATCCTGCGACCGTCGGATTATCGTTGTGTATTCTTTCCGGTGCAGGATTTTCTGCACGAACTGATCTCTCGATTATGTCCCATAAATGTTTGATGGAATTCATGTTGGGCTATCCGGGTGGCCAAATGATTCCCTCGAATCGTCCAGACAGTGGCCAACACTTGTGGCCCAATGACATGGCACACTGTCATCCATAAAGAATTGAGAACATTAAGTCCATGAATGGCTGCAGATGGCCTCCAAGTAGCCGAACCATCTTCAGTCAATGATTGGTTCAGTTGAACCAGAGCACCCAGTGATTTCACGTAAATACACCCAATACCATTATGGAGCCACCACCAGCTTGCACAGTGCCTTGTTGACAACTTGGTCCATGACTTCGTAGGGTAGTGCCACACTCTAACACCACCATTAGCTCTTAGCAACCAACATCAAGACTCATATGATCAGGCCACAGTTTTCCAGTCGTCTACGGCCAACTGACATAGTCAAGAGCCCAGGAGAGGTGTTGCAGGCGATGTCGTGCTGTTAGCAAGAGCCATGACGTTGGTCATCTGCTGCCGTAGTCCATTAAAGCAACATTTCGCCGAATTATTTTAACGGATAAGTTCGTCGTACGAGCCACATTGATTTCTGCGGTTATTCCACGCTATGAGCCTTATCTGCTAGCACTGACTGTCCAAACGCCACTGCTCTCAGTCCTTAAGTGAAGGTCGTCGACCATTCCGATGTCTGCGGTGAGAGGTAATGTCAGAAATTGGGCATTCTCAGCACACTCTTGACTCTGTGGATCTCGAAATATACAGAACCCCAACTATTTCCGAAATGGAATGCCCCATGCGTCTAGCTCCAATTACCACTGCGCGTTCAGAGTCTGTTAATTCCCATCGTGCGGTCATAATCATCTCAAAGATTTCTTTACATGAATAAAAAATGGTTCAAATGGCTCTGAGTACTATGGCACTAAACATCTGAAGTCATCAGTCCCCTAGAACTTGGAACTACTTAAACCTAACTAACCTAAGGACATCACACACATCCATGCCCGAGGCAGGATTCGAACCTGCGACCGTAGCTGCCGCGCTGTTCCAGACTGTAGCGCCTAGAACCGCTCGGCCATCCTCACATGAATCACCTGAGTACAAACGGTAGCCCCGCCATTGCATTGCCCTTTTATACACTGTGTACATGATACTACCGCTATCTATATAAGTGTATACCACTATCACATGACTTGTCACTTCACTGTGTAAGGCAGGTTAGGAGGCAAGTAATCACTTGTCCTGTGACGCCTGAAGTGCTCAGTGTTTCTGCGTAGCGTTATGCATAGAACCACCCAGCTTTTCTTCTGGGCTGTCTAACTTCCGCTATTGATATACACACATCACAAAAAGCTTTGCATCACCCTGATTCCCACAACTCCTGAATATAGACGTTGGCTGTGGACTTCGTATTACAGTCCCTTTGGCTGTTCACAGATGTCACTAAACCCGCCCAATCATGCTTGAGCAGCGCCTAGTAGTCGGAGGAGTCCGACAGCTGATCAGTACCAGACATTCCACCAGGAAGGAGGTACATGGCTCGTGTTGTCTGTAGTTCAACCATGCCCAGACGGTCAGTACCGCGGTTCGATCGCGTCCCCATTGATACTTTGTGCCAGCAAGGGGTCTCAACAAGGGAAGTGTCGTTCAGACGTCTCGGAGCGAACCAAAACGATGTTTTTCGGACATGGAGGAGATACAGAGAGAAGTAACTGTCGATGACATGCCTCGCTCAGGCCAATCAAGGACTACTACTGCAGTGGGTGACCGCTACCTACGGATTATGGCTCGGAGGAATCCTGACAGCAACGCCAACATGTTCAATAATGCTTTTCGTACAGCCACAGGACGTCGTGTTACGTCTCGAACTGTGTGCAATAGGCTGTATGATGCGCAAATTCACTCTCGACGTCCATGGCGAGGTCCATTTTTGCAACCACGACACCATGCAGCGCGGTACAGATTGGCCCAACAACAGGCCGTACGGACTGCTCAGGATTCGCATCACGGACCTACGCCGGTAGTGGTTACGGAAGGCGCCGTAACGGCTGTAAGACACGTGAATGCCATCCTCCGACCGATAGTGCAATCATATCGGCAGGATATTGGCGAGGCATTCGTCTTCATGGACGACAATTCGCGCCCCCATCGTACGCATCTGGTGAATAACTTCCTTCAGGATAACGACACCGCTCGACTAGAGTGGCCAGCATGTTCTGCAGACATGAACCCTATCGAACATGCCTGGGATGGATTTGTAAAGGCCTGTTTATGGACGACGTGACCCACCAACCACTGTAAGGAATCTGCGCCGAATCACCGTAACCAGTCATGCTCGGATACAGCATTAGTAGAGCACTGCTTGACACAGTCACGTTGTTTAAATGTTTGTGCCTAACGTTGCGAAGCGATATGAAATGGAATGAGCATCCGAGGATGTGGTAGGAATGGCGAAGGTCCACTTTGGTTTAATCGAATAATTTTTGGAAGGTGTAGTTCATCTAGACTGCATAGAGGACGCTACAGGGACCTTACTGCTCAAGTGTCTGGGATCCACAGAGGATGGATTGAAGGAGCACATCGAAATAATTCAGAGACGAGTTGCTGGATTTCTTATCGGTAGGTTCGATCAGCATGTAAGAGTTTTGGATATACTTCGGGAGATCAGGTGGGCGTCCCTGGAAGTAAGAACACTACTGACAAAGTTTAGGGAACCGGCGTTTGAATCTAACTACAGAACGATCCTACTGTCGCAAACATAAATTTCGCGTAGGGACCACGAAGATAAGATACGAGAAATTAGAGCTCATATGGAGGCATGTATAGAGTCGTTTTTCTCTCGTTCTATCTGCGACTGGAACAGGAAACGAAACGACTAATTGTGGTACATAGTACCCTCCGTCACGCACCGTACGGCGACTTGCGGAGTATCTATATTGATGCAGGTGTAGATTTAGATAAATACAACTCGGAAAGGTGCTGTATCCACTGACACTTATCATTTTCCTACTTGTACTGTAATTCTGCGATCTTCTGAATCTCCGCTAGTACGTACCATTAAGGCCGTGGCCAGAGTGGGCGGCCAGCTTTGAACGCTGTTCCCCCCGCAGCGTGCAACAGAAACCCATTTGACGATAGGAAAGTGTGCTGTTGGCAAGCGCATCGGGAGGCCCGCACAGCTGGCGATAGCTGCTTACAGCGGGGCGTGAGCGTGCAACAGAAAGCAGTTTGTGATCCTCGGGCGTGCGGTGAGCGGTGAGCCACGTCTTTTGAAGAGATTATCACAGCCTTATATCAAACGCAAGAAATTTGGCAACCTAGTCAATCACAATACAAAAACAGATCGACTAGAAGGAGGATATTGTGAGAAATAGCAATGAGGTATTATTGACGGCAAGTAAACAGGGTGTTACAAAAAGGTACGGCCAAACTTTCAGGAAACATTCCTCACACACAAAGAAAGAAAATATGTTATGTGGATATGTGTCCGGAAACGCTTAATTTCCATGTTAGAGCTCATTTTAGTTTCGTCAGTATGTACTGTACTTCCTTGATTCACCGCCAGTTGGCCCAATTGGAGGAAGGTAATGTTGACTTCGGTGCTTGTGTTGACATGCGACTCATTGCTGTATAGTACTAGCATCAAGCACATCAGTACGTAGCATCAACAGGTTAGTGTTCATCACGAACGTGGTTTTTCAGTCAGTGCAATGTTTACAAATGCGGAGTTGGCAGATGCCCATTTGATGTATGGATTAGCACGGGGCAATAGCCGTGGCGCGGTAGGTTTGTATCGAGACAGATTTCCAGAACGAAGGTGACCCGACAGTAAGACGCTCGAAGCAATTGATCGGTGTCTTAGGGAGCACGGAAGATTTCAGTCTGGGGAAGACCTAGAACGACGAGGACACCTGCAATAGACGAGGCAATTCTTCGTGCAGTTGACGATAACCCTAATGTCAGCACCAGAGAAGTTGCTACTGTACAAGGTAACGTTGACCACGTCACTGTATGGAGAGTACTACAGGAGAACCAGTTGTTTCCGTACCAGGTACAGCGTGTGCAGGCACTATCAGCAGCTGATTGGCCTCCACGGGTACACTTCTGCAAATGGTTCATCCAACAATGTGTCAATCCTCATTTCAGTGCAAATGTTCTCTTTACGGATGAGGCTTCATTCCAACGTGATCAAATTGTAAATTTTCACAATCAGCATGTGTGGGCTGACGAGAACCGGCACGCAATTGTGCAGTCACGTCACCAACAAAGATTTTCTGTGAACGTTTGGGCAGGGATTGTTGGTTATGTCTCGATTGGGCTCCATGTTCTTCCACCTACGCTCAATTGAGCACGTTATCATGATTTCATTCGGAATACTCTACCTGTGCTACTACAACGTGTGCCATTACAAGTACGACACAACATGTGGTTCATGCACGATGGAGCTCCTGCACATTTCAGTCGAAGTGTTCGTACGCTTCTCAACAACAGATTCGGTGGCCGATGGATTGGTAGAGGCGGACCAGTTCCGTGGCCTCCACGCTCTCCTGACCTCAAACCTCTCGACTTTCATTCATGGGCGCATTTGAAAGCTCTTGTCTACGCAACCCCGGTACCAAATGTAGAGACTCTTCGTGCTCGTATTGTGGACGGCTGTGATACAATACGCCATTCTCCAGGGCTGCAACAGCGCATCAGGGATTCCATGCGACGGAGGGTGGATGCATGTATCCTCGCTAACGGAGGACATTTTGAACATTTCCTGTAGCAAAGTGTTTGAAGTCACGCTGGTACGTTCTGTTGCTGTGTGTTTCCATTCCATGATTAATGTGATTTGAAGAGAAGTAATAAAATGAGCTCTAACATGGAAAGTAAGCGTTTCCGGACACATGTCCACATAACATATTTTCTTTCTTCGTGTCTGAGGAATGTTTCCTGAAAGTTTGGCCGTACCTTTTTGTAACACCCTGAATATTATTATTGTGTCATTCTGTTCTGACAAAATTAATTCGGAAACATATCTCACAAATTTCTTTCCACTACTGATATTAGACGCAATTGTTTGAATTGCGTAATGCTGTTATGTTTAAAATAAATTTCATAAAGCAAATAGTTATTGAATTGACTTTTACTTATATCAAGGTAACCCGCCCGGCTAGCCGCGCTCTCTCCAGAGCGGTAAGGCGTGTCGGTACCCGGCACGAATCCGCCCGGAGGATTAGTGCCGAGGTCCGATGTGTCGGCCAGCCTGAGTATGGTTTTTAAGGCGGTTTTCAATCTGCCTCGGCGAATTCGGGCTGGATCTCCTTATTCCGCCCCACTATGTCGGTGATTGCTGCGCAAACATTGCCTCCACATACGCTTGCACCATAATTACTCTACCACGCAGACATATGGGGTTACACTCGTCTGGTATGAGACGTTCCCGGGGTGCACCGGGGGCCGAATCGCACAATAACCCTGGTTCGGTGTGGGGCGGCGGTGGGGTGAGTGGACTGCAGTCGCGTGTTGTGGGGTTGTGCGCGTTTCGAGGGCTACGGCGGGGACGGAGCCTCTCCGTCGTTTCTAGGTCCCCTGTTTAAGATAACTATTTTTCCTTTGGCGACGTAGTTGAATGCAAATTGCTGCAAAATATGCTCAAGCGTTCACGGATCTTTTGCGAAGTATGATCAAATGTAGACACAAACATTCTCGTGCGTTAATGGAACTTATCAAGATATAATCGTAAACTCTCACACAATGTGTTAAACTTTCCAGACACTGGAAGACTTGTAGCTTTCCTTAGAGTGAATAAATCGACTTTTAGAAACGTATGTCCCTCCAGTATAAAATAGATTGGTTCAAATGGCTCTGAGCACTATGGATCCTTAACATCTGAGGTCATCAGTCCCGTAGAACTTAGAACTACTTAAACCTAACTAACCTAAAGACGTCACACGCATCCATGCCCGAGGCAGAAGTCGAACCTGCGACCGTAGCGGTCGCGCGGTTCCAGACTGTAGCGCCTAGAACCGCTCCGCCACCCAGGCCGGCTATCAAATAGAATAGCAATGCATCCGACTCTGTTGTTTGTCTGCATGTATAAGAGCTACAGCACAACCATGCGATTTTAAATAAATAATTTGGTAAAAAGCACTTGTACCTTCACTGTGTAACCTGTTAATATGCTATCGTTCCACCTACACCTATAATCATAAAGTTTCATCAGTCTCTGCTTTAGCTTTAGTTTGTTGTCAGTGATGACACTTATGAAGAAAGAAGTTTAAAAGTCAGATGAATATAAATCTCCAATTCTGTTAAAATTCTGCCTGCCGGAGTGGCCGAGCGGTTAAAGGCGCTACAGTGTGGAACCGCACGACCGCTACGGTCGCAGGTTCGAATCATGCCTCGGGCATGGATGTGTGTGATGTCCTTAGGATAGTTAGGTTTAAGTAGTTCTAAGTTCTAGGGGACTTATGACCACAGCAGTTGAGTCCCATAGTGCTCAGAGCCATTTGGACCATTTTGTTAAAATTCTAGGGTAATCGTGTAGCCCAGTGTGCCGTTAACAATCAACAGCTGGGAATGAAACTCACCAAATCATTTTTTGTGTACACTTCATTTATCTTTGACATACGAAAAAATACAACAACAGTATACCATGTTTCCATTTCTATCCCTGTACTGAGTAAGAGAGTGAATCTTCTTTCTAGAACTATCCTTTAATTCATCAGTGATATTGACGTTGCCGAATATCTGCAGGGTTCTGCAAGTAGTCAATGTATTTATAGCTTCAGAGCTATGAAAGTGTTTTATTCGGTCACTTCTACTCTGCACCAAAAATGCAGCGTCGTTCCAGTAGAAAAGAAATGATGCATGCTTTTTTTTTTGCGGATAACAAGGTTATGAAAACATGATAGTCGTTACTTTATAAACCATTTGAGATTACTCACTAGGGTCAAAATAAACATACGTAATCTATCTTTAACCATTAAAAGACAATTACATATGGTAAAGAAGTTCACTGCTTCACTATGAATGGGGAACAAAACTGTGATATACTATTTGCTGCATTATTTTCATGTTTCTGAGATGTTGAACAGGGACAAAATCCTTCGGTAAGTTTACATTCCAGACGTTCAATGTTAAAAGTACGATGGGTTGCAGGATTCCGCAAAAACTGCAACAGAGTTGGCGATTTATTTCGTCTGAATTGTTAACCATTTATTATTTAAAGAAGCCTCTTCTGTCTTGAGTATTGGCTACATTTCTCTTGTTGACTGCTTTAATTGTGTCTCTATTGGCTAATCACAGTATAAATTCACAAACTCGCCTTGCAATAGCTGTTGTGACAGAATCTTGAAACAGTGTCGTATTAAACAAGCTAAAGGTGAACAGAGGTCAATACCTAAGGGAAAACCTCATGGTGTAAATTTGTTGTAATATAAGAGAAGAAATTTCACGTTTATTTTTATACTAGGGAATTCGCTTTTCACTAGCTATCAGTGAGTGAGTAAAAAAACTATACCTTTGGCTATACCGCCGTAGATAAGAGGATTCCATATGTTAACCACGTGGCAAAATATTTCCTCATTGTGTGACGCCATTTGCCAAAATCTCGTTTCGGTACCTTGGGCGGTTTAAGAAATATATATTATGAATATTTCATTCTCGGGCGTGTGTGGTGAGAAGTGAGCGTGGTACATAAGCTATATTTTCTCGAGACTGAAGTATGCAGAGTTAATGGACTGCGCGTGGAAGCCGAGAATACCAACCATTTCCTGTTTTTAAATAATGGCGTTAACAAAATTCGTCTGCGAGCACTGACTTATGTTACTTTTGCTTTCCGGTACGCCTGTAAAAGCGTAGAGAGCGAGGCCTGTCAGACCACAAAAACGGCTGTTGACTAGGCGTTTCAAATCGAACTTGACTATCCATACACTGACATCTCAGTTTCAAAAACGATAACAAACTAGCAACAACAGAATCACCCTCTGGGAATCCACGTCACATTGAGCAACTCGGCAAAATACTTGATCGCCCGTCTATAGACCTATTCAACTTCAAGACTCACATAAAACATGTAGTACATAACACTAGACAATGACATTCCTTCTTAGAAGAAATGGACAGACGTTTCCATGGATGCTCCGACACCATAGCCTTATGTATCAACAATATCTTTATTATAGCGATTATGGACTATGCTTCTGCACACCTACCCAAACTAAATCAACTGACCATCAAAAAACTATTTACAATAGAACTATGTCCTCCTAGAAGCATTGTCAGACTGGACATCGACTACAAACCAACACTTGCACCTGACTGCCAACACGCCAAACAAGAAGAGCATACTAGCGGCAGTTCCAACAGTAAATGCAAAACCGCAATTAATCTGCCTCCATGTCCTTGTCAACAAACAAGAATACCCTAGCCTTACACCCTGATATGAAGATTAGAGTAACTTTACAACTAAGTTGAAACATACCGACGCAGGCCGGAGTGGCCGTGCGGTTCTAGGCGCTGCAGTCTGGAACCGAGCGACCGCTACGGTCGCAGGTTACTGGACTTTTAAGTTACTGCTCTACCATTCCACTCTCGAACAGCGCGCAGAAAAGATGAACATTTAAATCTTTCTGTGCGAGATCTCATTTCTCTTATTTTATTTTGGTGATCATTTCTCCCTACGCAGGTGGCCGTCAACAAAATATTACCACACTATGAGGAGAATGCTGGCGATCTAAATTTCGTGAGAACGTCGTGCAGCAGCGAGCAACGCCTTTGTTTTAATGACAGCCATCCCAATTGCTGTAGCATACCCGTGGAACTCTCTCACTTATTTCGCGATAATATAAAGCAAGCTGCCCTTTTTTGAACTTTTTCGATGTCCTCCGTCAATCCTATATGATGCGGATCACGCACTGCACAGCAATATTCCAGAAGAGGGCGGACAAGCGTATTTTTTTTTTCTTTATTGATTTTCAATTCCCCCGAAGGGGGCGGGCTGGCAGCAGCTTACTACGCTGCTCTACAGCCTACAGACTTTTTTTAAAAAAAGGAAGAAGAAAGAAACAAGAAAAAACAGGCGATAAAATGGTGATTTAAAGTGTAAAATGACGTAAAAATGCGGAAAGTTAAAACAGAAAGCAAAAGGGGTTGGCAATGTTGATAAAATACACAGGAATCAGACAAGTAACATAGTAGACACACAATTAAAAAAACATGGCGACAGTGTGGTTTCTGTTCGCAAGAGATAAAAAAATTCACACCCAGCGACAGTATGATGGCTGTTCGCTACACTTCCCAAAAGACACAACACGGAGCACTCACTGGAAAAACACACACGGTAAAACACTGCACGAAAATGGCGGCACAGATATGGCACTCCCGATCTAAAGGCAGATGGGGGGGGGGGACCTGGAGAAGGGGGAAAAACAAGGAGGGAGGAGAGGAAAAAACGAAAAGGGGGGGGGGGGAACCAAGGAGGGAGAGGACTAATGAAGGGGGAGAAGGGCAGACGCGAGAGGGAATGAGAGGAGGCAGGAGGGAAAAAGGACTCGGGGGAGAGAAGGGGGCAAAGAGAGGGGAGGTGGGGACGAAAGAGGATGGAAGGGGGGAGAGAGGGAGCCCGGGAAAAGGACAGAGGAAAGGAGGGGGAGTGAGGATCAGAGTTGATATGAGGGATAAATGGAGGGAGAGAGGGCATCATCCGGGAGTTGATGGAAGCCACCTTGGGAAAGGAGATGTAGGGTGTAGAGATGGAGGGTAGGGGGGACACAACGGTGAAGACGTGGCAGGGGGCGGGGATCAGAGAGGAGAGGAGCAACCAGGGGGTGAGGGGGTTCAAGACGGCGGGAGGTGTAGAGGATGCAGATATGTTCGAGGAGACAAGCGTAGTGCAAGCAGTCTCTTTAGTGAGCCTGTTACATCTTCCAAGTCTTCTGCCAATAAATCGCAATGTTTGGTTTTCTTTCCTCCCAGCATTATCTATGTGATCGTTCCACTTTAGGTTATTCATCATTGTAATCCCTAAGTACACAGGGCGGTCCATTGATCGTGACCGGGCCAAATATCTCACGAAATAAGCGTCAAACGAAAAAACTACAAAGAACCAAACTTTTCTAGCTTTAAGGGGGAAACCAGATGGCGCTATGGTTGGCACGCTAGATGGCACTGCCATAGGTCAAACGGATATCAACTGCGTTTTTTTAAAAATAGGAACCCCCATTTTTTGTTACATATTCGTGTAGTACGTAAAGAAATATGAATGTTTTAGTTGAACCACTTTCTTCGCTTTGTGATACATGGCGCTGTAATAGTCACAAACATATGGCTCACAGAGTTAGACGTGCAGTCTGTAACAGGTAGGTTTTTTACAATAAAATACAGAACGTATTTACGTTTCAACATTTTATTTCGGTTGTTCCAATGTGATACATGTACCTTTGTGAACTTATAATTTCTGAGTACGCATGCTGTTACAGCGTGATTTCCAGTAAATACCACATTAATGCAATAAATGCTCAAAATTATCCCGGTCAACCTCAATGCGTTTGGCAATACGTGTAACGACATTCCTCTCAATAGCGAGTAGTTCGCCTTCCGTAATGTTCGCACATGCATTTACAATGCTCTGACGCATGTTGTCAGGCGTTGTCGGTGGATCACGATAGCAAATATCCTTCAACTTTCCCCACAGAAAGAAATCCGGGGACGTCAGATCCGGTGTACGTGCGGGCCATGGTATGGTGCTTCGACGACCAATTCACGTGTCATGAAATATGCTATTCAATACCGCTTCAACCGCACGCGAGCTATGTGCCGCACATCTATCATGTTGGAAGTATATCGTGTGAAAGCATAGCTAATTACACACATAAAAATTTTTTTTCGTGGTTTTCTTTAGGTTTATATTCTTTTTCTTTTGTTCATATGGGCATTTATAATTGTGATTATGTAACATTCTACTGTGGTTTTATGCGAATGAACTTTGCTGGTCTTGGTTTTTTGGGTGGTGGAACTGTTGTCTATGACATTCTATCAAGCCGTGGAAGTGAAGACTTCAATTAACTGTGCAACATAAATGACTTTGAGTGACGTTGTCGAAGTTTGAAATGCGAGAACAGAGTGGACATTGTTTACGGTGTGCTTCACACACAAGAACTATTCTATGAACTGTGTATTTGTGGCTAAGACTATATAAATGTGACGAACTGTGTTATTATGCACGATAGCGTCACGAACAGTGCATAAAGTGTAAAAACGAGCGATGTCTACGTAATGTACTTTGAAAGAGAGGACATGTCAACAACGGTCGTATACTGGCGTCTTGTGGTTTGTTAATCACCACGGGGTTACTAATACGGATGTGCCGGAATTTTATTTGCGTTTCGCCGGAGAAGATTAACCAGCGGAACTGCCTGTATCCTGCTCTCATCACCATAACCCGCCGACATCGTGCTGCCCAACGCAACGCTTCGTTTTGTAACAAAAAGTTAAGAGATTTCGCCGAACGCTAGCCCCTGGCCTAGAAACTTTCTTTCTCTATTAAAATTATAAGAATTACAGACTCTATTCAAATAAATTCTTTGTTTAGTTTTATGTTTGCTTTCTGCTAACGAAAATAAAATTACAATCAGTGAATTAAAAGTTGCCTGGTAGTCATTGTTGAAACACCAGTAAATATATATCTTCTTCCACTCATTAGAACTAATTCTCCTAGCATGTCAAAATTATTGTAGATATTTTATGTAGTTTTATGTATTGTTATGAGACTAGATATATTACAGTGACTAATAAGAGTATTTTGTCGCGAAATATGGCGTCGCGCGAAAATTACGGCGACCGCCATAATTGCTTGCGTTCTGACCAATAACGTAAAAGCCGCTATTCCCGTATTGGTGCATTTCCTGACGTGAGCGTGAATTATGAATGTCAACTGTCAAATCACGTAGGGACTGTTTACCCAGTAATAAAAGTTTTTGATATTGTATTGCTACGAGTCGTAGTACTAAGATACTCAAAAGTGGGTAGATGTATGGTGAAGCCACCCAGTGTTCATGCAGTTAATAACAGTATTGTGCCCATTTACGAAATTTTGTCACTTTTTCTAATTCCTTTCAGAGATTGTCTTAGATGTCTTTGAAGTTTCAGAGAATATATACACAATTTTGTCGGTTCAGGTTAGTTTCAGAGCAGTTTCTCATGAATATGAGAGTTTTCAGTTCATAAACAAAGTGGGATCGTGACCAATTGAGAAGTATAACAAAGAGTGTGGTTTTCCAACTAGAATTTTGGATGACTTCACAGTTCAGATTTTGATAATTATTTTTCCTGTGGGTTGAGGTCATCACAATCGCCATTCTGTCGTGCAGTGAAACACCTTGTAGTAACATCGGTGTCCGCAGCTCGTGGTCGTGCGGTAGCGTTCTCGCTTCCCACGCCCGGGTTCCCGGGTTCGATTCCCGGCGGGGTCAGGGATTTTCTCTGCCTCGTGATGACTGGGTGTTGTGTGATGTCCTTAGGTTAGTTAGGTTTAAGTAGTTCTAAGTTCTAGGGGACTGATGACCACAGATGTTAAGTCCCATAGTGCTCAGAGCCATTTAGTAACATCGGTAGAACATTACGTAGGAAATCAGCATACATTGCACCATTTACATTGCCATCGTTAAATGGGGGCAAATTATCCTTCCCCCCACAATACCGCACCCTACATTAACCCTACAAGGTCGCTGATGTTCCACTTGTCGCAGCCATCGTGGATTTTTCGTTGCCCAATAGTGCATATTATGCCGGTTTACGTTCCCGCTGTTGGTGAATGACGCTTCGTCACTAAATAGAACGCGTGCAAAAAATCTATCATCGTCCCGTAATTTCTCTTGTGCCCAGTGGCAGAACTGTACACGACGTTTAAAGTCGTCGCCATGCAGCTAAAACACCTATTTTGGCATCATGATTTGTTGCAGGTCGTGGTTGACGTTTCACTTGTCCTTAAATAACGTAACTATCCGGCGAACGGTCCGGACACTTGGATGATGTCGCCCAGGATACGGAGGAGCATACATAGCACACGCTCGTTGAGCATTTTGATCACAATAGCCATACATCAACACGATATCGACCTTTACCGCAATTGGTAAACGGTCTATTTTAACACGCGTAATGTATCACGAAGCAAATACCGTCCGCACTGGCGGAATGTTACGTGATACCACGTACCTATACGTTTGTGACTATCACAGCGCCATCTATTACAAAGCGAAGAAAGTGGTTCAACTAAAACATTCATATTTCTTGACGTACTACACGAATATGTAATAAAAAATGGGAGTTCCTATTTTAAAAAAAAAAACGCAGTTGATATCCGTTTCACCTATGGCAGCGCCATCTAGCGGGCCAACCACAGCGCCGTCTGGTTTACCCCTCCAACCTAGACAAGTTTCGTTCTTGGTAGTTTTTTCGTTTGACGCTTATTTCGTGAGATATTTGGCCCGGTCACGATCAATGGACGACCCTGTATAGCCTTTATATTTATGTGATTTATTGTGTAACTGAAATATAGCGGATTCTTTTTAATGCTCACATGAATGCCTTCACACTTTTCATGTTTTAAAGGCAATTGCCATTTATTGCCCTATATAGGATATCCTGCATAAATCATTCTGCAACCCATTCTTACCATCTGATGACATTACACGACGGTAAATGACATCATATGCAAACAATGTAAGATAGCTGCTCTGATCAGAGTGCATATAACACTTGTTTGTGGGACGTCAGATTTATTTCTGTTTTACTCGATGACTTTTCGTGAGATATTATGAACTGTAACCTTTCTGACACGAAATCATGAATCCAGTCTCACAACTGAGACGATATTTTATAAGCACAACATTAGAAGTCGCTTGTAAGTAGCGGTGTCTACATTGCTCCAGAGATCTAAAAATATGGAATCAGTTTGACGTCCCCTGTTGATAGCACTCATTACTTCATGACAATAAAGAGCTAGTTGCGTTTCGCAAGAACGATATACTCTGAACCCATGTTGGCTCTTTGTCAACAAATCGTTTACTTCGCGGTGATTCGCAAAGCTCGAGCAGCGTATATGTTCCAAAATCCTACAACGTATCGACGTTATTGATATGGGTCTGTACTTCATGCGAGTGCTTAACTGGAAATCGAGAAATCTGGGCGTTTATTCTCCCGGTTGATTTCTTGTGCGTCCAGAACGACTACACCCAGGTGACTGTATCGACCCATTCCTATGAGTCTGTAGATAGAGTAGAAGATGTAAGTAGATGGAGCGCTGAGAGCTTTCTGGCGTTGAAGACGATCTTTCGTAGAGTTAATCCGATCCTTTCCCGGATTAAGGCCAAGTTCGCTCTTCGTTTGGTTCAGTTAAAATGCAGGAGCGCTGATGCGCTGCACCACATTGGCGGACGGGTGTATGATCCACATCTACATGGATACTCTGCAAATCACATTTAAGTGCCTGGCTGAGGGTTCATCGAACCACCTTCACAATTCTCTATTATTCCAATCTCGTATAGCGTGCGGAAAGAATGAACACCTATATCTTTTCGTACGAGCTCTGATTTCCCTTATTTTATCGTGGTGATCTTTCCTCCCTATGTAGGTTGGTGTCAACAAAATATTTTCGCATTCGGAGGAGAAAGTTGGTGATTGGAATTTCGTGAGAAGATTCCGTCGCAACGAAAACCGCCTTTCTTTTAATGGTTTCCAGCCCAAATCCTGTATCATTTCTGTGACACTCTCTCCCATATTTCCCGATAATACAAAACGTGCTGCCTTTCTTTGAACTTTTTCGATGTACTCCGTCAGTCCTATCTGGTAAGGATCCCACACAGCGCAGCAGTATTCTAAAAGAGGACGGACAAGCGTAGACCTGTTACATTTTCTAAGTGTCCTGCCAATAAAACGCAGTCTTTGGTTAGCCTTCCCCACAACATTTTCCATGTGTTCCTTCCAATTTAAGTTGTTCGTAATTGTAATTCCTAGGTATGAAGTTGAATTTACGGGCTTTAGATTTGACTGATTTATCGTGTACCTTTTAGCATTCATGTGGATGAGCTCACACTTTTCGTTATTTAGGGTCAACTTCCACTTTTCGCACCATTCCGATATTTCTTCTAAATCGCTTTGCAGTTTGTTTTGATCTGTCGATAAACGACAGCGTCATCTGCAAACAACCGAAGACGACTGCGAAGATTGTCTTTAATATCGTTTATATAGATAAGGAACAGCAGAGAGCCTATAACTCTACCTTGTGGAACGCCAGAAATCACTTCTGTTTTACTCGAAGACTTTGCGTCAATTACTACGAACTGTGACCTCTCTGACAGCAAATCAGAAATCCAGTCACATAACTGAGACGATATTCCATAAACACGCAATTTCAATACGATCCGCTTGTGTGGTGCAGTGTCAAAAGCCTTCCGGAAATCCAGAAACACGGAATCGATCTGAAATCTCTTGTCTATAGCACTCAATACTTCATGTGAATAAAGAGCTAGTTGTGTTTCACAGGAACGTTCTAAACCCATGTTGACTGTGTGTCAATACACCGTTTTCTTCGAAGTAATTCATAATGTTCGAACACAATATATGTTCTAAAATCCTGCTGCGTATCGATGTTAACGAAATAGGCCTGTAATTCAGGGGATTATTCCTACTACCTTTCTTGAATATTGGTGTGACCTGCGCAACTTTCCAGTCTTTGGATACGGATCTTTCGTCAAGCGAATGGTTGTATATGATTGTTCAGTATGGAACTAATCCATCAGTATACACCGAAAGGAACCTAATTGGTATACAGTCTGGACCAGAAGACTTGCCTTTATTAAGTGATTTAAGTTGCTTCACTACTCCGAGGATATTTACTTGTACGTTACTCATGTTGGCAGCTGTTCTCGATTCGAATTCTGGAATATTTACTTCATTTTCTTTTGTGAAGGCATTTCAGAAGATTGTGTTTAGTAACTCTGCTTTGGCAGGACTGTCTTCCATAGTATCGCCATTGCTATCGTACTGGGAAGGCATTGATTGATTCTTGCTGCTAACACATTTCACATACGACCAGAATCTCTTTGGATTTTCTGCCAGGTTTCGAGTCAAAGTTTCGTTGTGGAAACTGTTATAGGCATCTCGCGTTGAAGTCCGCGCTAAATTTCGAGCTTCTGTAAAAGATTACCAATCTTGGGGATTTTGCGTCTGTTTAAATTTCGCAAGCCTTTTTCGTTGTTTCTGCAACATTATTCTGACCCATTTTGTGTACCAAGGAGGATCAGCTCGGTAGTTTGTCAATTTATTTGGTATAAATCTCTCAATTTCTGCCGCTACTATTTCTTTGATTTAAGCCACATCTGGTCTACACTTATCTTATTAATTTGGAATGAGTGGAGATTGTCTCTAAGTACAGCGTCAAGTGAAATTTTATCTGATTTTTTGAATAGGTATATTTTTCGCTTATTTTTCGAGGATTTAGGGATTTCAATATTCAGTCTCGCTACAACAACTCTGTGTTCACTAATCCCTAAATCGGCTTTGATGCTCGTTATTAACTCAGGATTATTTTTTGCTAAGAGGCCAAGTGTGTTTTCACAACTGTTTACTATTCGCGTTGGCTCATGAACTAACTGCTTGAAATAATTTTCAGAGAATTAGTTTTACCTTCATCTAGGCACCTTAGTAAAAATGCGAGGCAGCTTAGCAGATGGACTTTCTGGTTTTGAAGCTTATCCAGCTTTCTCACAACGTTGTATACCATTCAGGTTGTTTGGCCTGCCAAAGATTCATAATGAAAGCATGCGATCAATAGTGATCAATACTGGGGCACCAACATAACCCCTTCGTAAGCAGCTGTTGGATCCTCACTTCCGCGAGTGTAGACATCACATTCGAAACTCAGGTTATTTCATCCACCAAATAATAGAGCCAAGGCTGGAAGAGTGCGAAATAACGGCCATGTCGAATGTTACCTCGCTTCTCACTCGAGTCATTTTGGAAGTCTCAACGAGAAGTTCAGCTCTGAGCAGACACAGGTTTTTAGACGTGTTCTGACATCGACTTCGTTTTCTGTTGTGTCGGCTACAATTAACAGAAAATTTTACACTTCTGGCTATTAAAATTGCTACACCAAGAAGAAATGCAGAAGATAAACGGGTATTCATTGGAAAATATATTATACTAGAACTGACATGTGATTACATTTTCACGCAATTTGGGTGCATAGATCCTGAGAAATCAGTACCCAGCACAACCACCTCTGGCCGTAATAACGGTCTTGATACGCCTGGGCATTGAGTCAAACAGAGCTTGGATGGCGTGTACAGGTACAGCTGCCCATGCAGCTTCAACACGATACCACAGTTCATCACGAGTAGCGACTGGCTTATTGTGACGAGCCAGTTGCTCGGCCACCATTGACCAGACGTTTTCAGTTGGTGAGAGATCTGGAGAATGTGCTGGCCAGGACAGCAGTCGAACATTTTCTGTATCCGCAAAGTCCCGTACAGGACCTGCAACATGCGGTCGTGCATTATCCTGGTGAAATGCAGGGTTTCGCAGGAATCGAATGAAGGGTAGAGCCACGGGTCTGAACACACATTAAATGTAACGTCCACTGTTCAAAGTGCCTTCAGTGCGAACAAGAGGTGACCGAGACTTGTAACGAACGGCACCCGATACCATCACGACGGGTGAAACGCCAGTATGGCCATGAAGAATACACGCTTCCAATGTGTGTTCCCCGCGATGTCGCCAAACGCGGATGCGACCATCATGATGCTGTAAACAGAACCTAGATTCATCCGAAAAATGACGTTTTTCCATTCGTGCTCCCAGGTTCGTCGTTGAGTACACCATCGCAGGCGCTCCTGTCTCTGATGTAGCGTCAAGGGTAACCGCAGCCATGGTCTCCGAGCTGATAGTCAATGCTACTGCAAACGTCTTGTAACTGTTCGTGCAGACGGTTGTTGTGTTGCAAACGTCCCCATCTGTTGACTCAGGGATCGAGACGTGGCTGCACGATCCGTTACAGCCATGCGGATAAGATCCCTGTCATCTCGACTGCTAGTGGTACGAGGCTGTTGGGATCCAGCAGGCTGTTCCGTATTACCCTCCAGAACCCCCCACCGATTCCATATTCTGCTAACAGTCATTGGATCTCGACCAATGCGAGCAGCAATGTCGCGATACGACAAACCGCAATCACGATAGGCTACAATCCGACCTTTATCAAAGTCGGAAACGTGATGGTACGCATTTCTCCTCCTTACACGAGGCATCACAACAACGTTTCACCAGGCAACGCTGTTTAACTGCTGTTTATGTTTGAGAAATCGGTTGCAAACATTCCTCTTGTCAGCACGTTGTAGGTGTCGCTACCGGCGGCAACCTTGTGTGAATGCTCTGAAAAAAATCATTTGCATATCACAGCATCTTCTTCCTGTAGGTTAAATTTCGCGTCTGTTGCACGTCATCTTCGTGGTGTAGCATTTTTAATGGCCAGTAGTGTATTTCCATTAAGGGAAAAAACAATACCTAACTTCCTGTGCTTCTTGTGCCTCCTGCGTGCAGTTACATTGACAGTCTATTAATACTCGTAGAACACAGGTGAAGTATCAACTTCCTGTTACTCAATGCTGGTTCTCTCGAATTCTGCGACCGAAGTGAGGCGGACCAGCAGCGGGCGGCTGGTTAAACCATCGCTAACAGGGGGTGCTGACTCTTCTTGGAAGTGTGGCGCTCCCCGTACTTTCCATTCGCGTGTGGGCAGCGCCTTCCTGATGCCATTTCGTGGCGCTGCGCTGGTCAGCGTGCAGTCGATGCTTTAGGACTGCACGTTTGCAGTGGACAATACTCGGAGCGGACCGATGTCGTAGCCATGGGCAGCCATCTTCATACATACTCCGCAATCCACCATACGGTGCGTGGCGGAGGGTACCTCGTACCACAACTATCATCTTCTCTCCCTGTTCCACTCCCAAACAGAATGAGAGAAAAATGACTGCCTGTATGCCGCTGTACGAACCCTAATCTCTCTTATCTTATCTTTGTGGTCTTTCCGCGAAATGTAAGTTGGTGGCAGTAAAATTGTACTGCAGTCAGCCTCAAATGCTGGTTCTCTAAATTTCCTCAGTAGCAATTCACGGATAGAACGCCTCCTTTCCTCTAGAGACTCCTACCCGAGTTCCTGAAGCATTCTGTGACACTCTAGTGATCATCAAACCTACCAGTAACAAATCTAGCAGTCCGCCTCTGAATTGCTTCTATGTCCTCCCTCAATCCGACCTGATAGGGATCCCAAACGCTCGAGCAGTACTCAAGAATAGGCCGTATTAGTATTTTTATAAGCGGTCTCCTTTACCGATGAACCACATCTTCCCAAAATTCTACCAATGAGCGGAAGACGACTATCCGGATTCGTCACAACTGCCATTACATGCTTGTCCCACTTCATATCGCTCTGCAATGTTACGCCCAAATATTTAATCGACGTGACTGTGTCAAGCGCTACACTACTAATGGAGTATTCAGACATTGCAGGATTCTTTTTCCTATTCATCTGCATTAACTTACGTTTATTTATATTTATTTATATTTAGAGTTAGCTGCATTCTTTACACCAATCACAAATCCTGTCCAAGTGATCTTGTATCCTCCTACAGTCACTCAACGACGACACCTTCCCGTACACCACAGCATCATCAGCAAACAGCCGCACATTGCTATCCACCCTATCCAAAAGATCATTTATGTAGATAGAAAACAACAGCGGACCTACCACATTTCCTGGGGCACTCCAGATGATACCCTCACCTCCGATGAACACTCACCATCGAGGACAACGTACTGGGTTCGATTACTTAATAAGTCTCTCGCCACGTGTGCCAAATCTGTTCATGGAGACAGAGCACTGTAGACCACTGAACAAAAACCTGTTTATTTCTTTCGGTATGACGACGACACTTTCGTTATTTGACCTCATGCACCAGAAAAACTACCAAATTTACTTAGAACTCAATTCCATCCATGAAAACACCCAATTTGCCATGAAAGTGGCAAAAGGTCGCAAACATCCTTCTCTTGACATCCTAATTCAGCATATAGCCAACGGCTCGCTTGCCCTCAGTGTATACCGTAAGCCAACACGTACAGATTTCATGCCTCCAGCTGCCACCATCCATCGCAGGAAAGCAGTGTGCTCAACATTCTGGTATTCAGTTTGACTGTATTACTTTCGTAAATAAGGAACTACCGACTTCAGTCACAATCAGGATTTTATTTCAATGCACGATGGATTTCGAGACCTGGGGGCTCATATTCAGGTGCTTCGACAGGCTACATCGTTCATTTTTCCGGATTTAAGTTAATTCAAATGGTTGAAATGGCTCTAAGCACTATGGAACTTAACATCTGAGGTCATCAGTCCCCTGGACTTAGAACTACTTAAACCTAACTAACCCAGGACATCACACGCATTCATGCCCGAAGCAGGATTCGAGCCTGCGACCGCAGCAGCAGCCTGGTTTCGGACTGAAGCGCCTAGAACCGCTCGGCCACAGCGGCCGGCTAAGTTAATTCTGATATATTACAAAGAGGGGACATTTTTTTTATAAGTTTACAAAATTAATACAAATCTAAAAATAAATTACTTTTTCCGTTGCCAGAGACATGATTTTTAAGAATATTACGAAGAAATATGGTTACGCACATATCTGCATCTTTCATTCTACAACATGTTTTTAAACACAAGTCAAAACGTATCAAAGTACTTCAAATATAAAGACGCTATTTTTCTACAAATACACGGGTGATATTATTTCAGAGGAGATACAAAGCCATTATGTTGTCAGATACACATGCTGTCATTTACAAAAAGAATATTTGTGAATATGTTAAATGTGGACGATGCTATCAAATTGCTGGCTGCACTTTGTTTAGGAAAAAGTAAACTTTTGAAACTACTAAAAAAATGTGATTGCTAAACTCTATTAGTTCATTCAACATTTTTTCGGAAGATTTTTCTTTGTATTGGAAACATGTTGAATGAACTGAGTTTAGTGGCCACAGTTCTTTCAGTAATTTCAAAGGTTTACTTTTTCCTAAAAAAAAAATTCTTAGTAGACTAGCCATTTGATAATATAACTCACATTTGACATGCACGAACATTCGTTTTGTAAATGATATTCTGGTTACTAATAACATAATGGCTTTGAATCTCCTTTAAAATAACAACAACTGCGTATTTGCAATAATGCATCCTCTTTACATCTAAAATTCTTTGACTTGTTTTGTCTTTTGCTTACAACATGTGCTGTAGAATGAAAAGTGGTATATATGTACATAAACATTTTTACTCGTGGTGTTCTTCAAACCATGTATCAATCACTGGAAACAGTAAGTTATTTTTCGATTTGTATTAGTTTTGTAAACTTATACTCAAAATGTGCCCGCTTTGTGATTTGCCATTGTAATCCCTTCAGAGCCAGAATTAACCTCTCACATGCAGATAACATCGAACATTGCAGATCATGCTGCTGTTACATGAACGAGAAAGCCCCAGAATGTATTGCAAATTCGAAGATGAAAAGAAGAGAATAAAAGAATGCAACAGGACGCGAACCAACTTCCTTCGACTCTCCACTTGCACGTCTCTGATCGCAGCACCACAACTATCAGTTACAATTTCGATTATTATTATCGTTTGCCTTAGAATGCTAAGGACTTCTACAGCTGCTATGTCCTTTTAATTATAACGGATTGTACCTAGAATGAATATATGGTAAATCTTCATTGTGCCGGTGCCCTGAAACAACATATTTTAATAACAAGCTGTAGGAAGAAAACAACGAAATACGATAAACTCTCCAATAAGTAACGAGAGAGCAGTGTCATGTGACCGATTTTCAATTTCAGACGAACGCCAGTCGAAAGCGACGTGGCTTCTTCATTTTAGTCACTCGTCATTCTGTGGTTGCTTTAAATATGAAACATTATGTGTGCGAACTTGCAAGGTATGCCCAATCTCTTTTCGAAATCATGACTAACATTTGCGCAGTGTATGATAATACGGATATTTCTCGTTTCATGTGAATACTCCTCAAATATATTATTTATTGGTGGTTTTATTTGTTTGTCTTATACCCCAGCAGTGTTTAACTTTACGTGAATATGTGAGTTTATTACCTCAGGCTACGTTTCGTAATTTCCTTGCTCACTATCGTGTACCATGCCCCTTTATTTTGACTTCCGAAAACATGGAGGAGGTTTGTCCAATTTGCTTCACTCTTGTAGTCGTGTTGACTCTCTATGGTATTCTGTTTCTATGGTGCTATCAGACAAGCAAAACGGCGTGAAATAACCGCAGAAATCAATGTGGGACGTACGAAGAATCTATTTGTTAGGACACAGCGGCGATATTTGTCGTTAACGTGCTATGGCAGCAAACGACCGACATGAGTGCCTTTAGTAACAACACGACATCGCCTGCACCGCCACTCCTGGGTTCGTGAGCATGCTGGTTGGATCCTAGACGACTGGAAACCCGTGGCCTGGACATATGAGGCCGATTCCACTCCGTAAGAGCTGATGACCTTTTAGCCACAAACAATTCAGAGCTAATAGAGAGCATCATGACTCATACAGGTATTAGTGATCACAAGGTCGTTGTAGCTAGGCTCAATACCGTTTCTTCCAAATCCACCAGAAACAAACGAAAAATAATTTTACTTAAAAAAGCGGATAAAGTGTCACTAGAAGCCTTCCTAAGAGACAATCTCCATTCCTTCCGAACTGACTATGCAAATGTAGACGAGATGTGGCTCAAATTCAAAGATATAGTAGCAACAGCAATTGAGAGATTCATACCTCATAAATTGGTAAGAGATGGAAGTGATCCCCCATGGTACACAAAACAGGTCCGAACGCTGTTGCAGAGGCAACGGAAAAAGCATGCGAAGTTCAGAAGAACGCGAAACCCCGAAGATTGGCTAAAATTTACAGACGCGCGAAATTTGGCACGGACTTCAATGCGAGATGCCTTTAATACGTTCCACAACTAAACATTGTCTCGATATTTGGTACAAAATCCGAAGAAATTCTGGTCGTATGTAAAGTACACAAGCGGCAAGACGCAGTCAATACCTTCGCTGCGCAGTGCCGATGGTACTGTTACCGACGACTGTGCCGCTAAAGCGGAGTTATTGAACGCAGTTTTCCGAAATTCCTTCACCAGGGAAGACGCATTGAATATTCCAGAATTTGAAACACGAATAGCTGCTAGCATAAGTTTCTTAGAAGTAGATACCTTAGAGGTTGCGAAGCAACTTAAATGGCTTGATACGGGCAAGTCTTCAGGTCCAGATTGTATACCGATTAGGTTCCTTTCAGATTACGCTGATACAATAGCTCCCTACTTAGCAATCTTATAGAACCGCTCGCTCACCGATAGATCTGTACCTACAGATTGGAAAATTGCGCAGGTCGCACCAGTGTTTAAGAAGGGTAGTAGGAGTAATCCATCGAACTACAGACCTATATCATTGACGTCGGTTTGCAGTAGGGTTTTGGAGCATATACTGCATTCAAACATTATGAATCACCTCGAAGGGAACGATCTATTGATACGTAATCAGCATGGTTTCAGAAAACATCGTTCTTGTGCAACGCAGCTAGCTCTTTATTCGCACGAAGTGATGGTCGCTATCGACAGGGGATCTCAGGTTGATTCCGTGTTTCTGGATTTCCGGAAAGCTTTTGACACCGTTCCTCACAAGCGACTTCTAATCAACCTGCGGACCTATGGAGTATCGTCTCAGTTGTGCGACTGGATTCGTGATTTCCTGTCAGGAAGGTCGCAGTTCGTAGTAATAGACGCCAAATCATCGAGTAAAACTGAAGTGATATCAGGTGTTCCCCAGGGAAGCGTCCTGGGACCTCTGCTGCTCCTCATCTATATAAATGACCTGGGTGATAATCTGAGCAGTTCTCTTAAGTTGTACGCAGATGATGCTGTGATTTACCGTCTAGTAACGTCATCCGAAGACCAGTATCAGTTGCAAAGCGATTTAGCAAAGATTGCTGTATGGTGTGGCAGGCGACAGTTGACGCTAAATAACGAAAAGTGTGAGGTGATCCACATGAGGTCCAAAAGAAATCCGTTGGAACTCGATTACTCGATAAATAGTACAATTCTCAAGGCTGTCAATTCAACTAAGTACCTGGGTGTTAAAATTACGAACAACTTCAGTTGGAAAGACCACATAGATAATATTGTGGGGAAAGCGAGCCAAAGGTTGCGTTTCATTGTCAGGACACTTAGAAGATGCAACAAGTCCACTAAAGAGACAGCTTACACTACACTCGTTCGTCCTCTGTTAGAATATTGCTGCGCGGTGTGGGATGCTTACCAGGTGGGATTGACGGAGGACATCGAAAGGGTGCAAAAAAGGGCAGCTCGTTTTGTATTATCACGTAATAGGGGAGAGAGTGTGGCAGATATGATACGCGAGTTGGTATGGAAGTCATTAAAGCAAAGACGTTTTTGGTCGCGGCGAGATCTATTTACGAAATTTCAGTCACCAACTTTCTCTTCCGAATGCGAAAATATTTTGTTGATCCCAACCTACATAGGTAGGAATGATCATCAAAATAAAATAAGAGAAATCAGAGCTCGAACAGAAAGGTTTAGGTGTTCGTTTTTCCCTCGCGCTGTTCGGGAGTGGAATGGTAGAGAGATAGTATGATTGTCGTTCGATGAACCCTCTGCCAAGCACTTAAATGTGAATTGCAGAGTAGTCATGTAGATGTAGATGTAGATGGTAGGCTTCGAGGGGGCGTGCTTTCAACAAAGATGTGATGGAGTGTGGCCCTCAACTACGTACCCTCGGACTCGAAATATTAAAAGTTTTGGCTGGTTTCGTTGTCTAGGTGATGGGATATGTAGTTGACGCATTACAAGCAAATACTGCTGAGTCTACAGTCTACAATATGAATGGACACATGAATCGAATTGTCGAAGGTTCCTACCACTCGGCAACTGCGAACTTTGAACGTAACATAGACGATGGTAAATGAAAGATTGCAATTAAATAAAATCTGCAAGTACTAACTTAACGATTTTAAATGATGAGTGCTATAGTAGAAGTACTTTTGAGAATGCGTTATATGTCTGCAAAACACTTATTGGTGTCGATGGTCCAGCAATTAAATAAAATATGTTGAATAACAGGTAAACAACAGATTCTTACTGCACGAAATTAGTTATGAACGACAACATAGCTCGCTATATTCACTTCTAAACGTATACTACGTCTTCACTGTAGAAACCTCGGAAATCCCACTTGTTCACAAGTCGGCACTCCGAAGTATTTCTATCTCTCGCGACCACGTGCAAACCGCCCCACACTCTCCAAGTCTCCCTCGCGACCTTGCGTCTGCCGCGCCGTACTGTCCCGCCATCTCCGTGACCTCTGCGACCGTACCTCTTGCCGCACTGTTCCGAACTGCCTCTCGTGTCCTCTGCCGTACTCCCCAGAACTCTTCTCCCGCTCCTATCCAGTCTCCCCATTCTTTAGCGCTCTGATTCGCTAGAGCGCTCGCACCCTGTATTCAAGACATAATGAAACACAATCGAATTACTGGATTTACATTTAAATAACTTGAAATTAAATAAATATTCCTACGGCTGGACCATAAACACGCTCTAACACACATTATTAGATACATAAACAAATTAAATAAACTTGTATCAAAGGAATAGAACAAAAGGTAGGCCAGTAGCCCAATCTCTCTGTGCTTTCTAAAACACAGTAAATATTTAACCAAGTTCTTCATGAATAACATTGCTGTGTGTGTTTGTTGTGGTTTTCAGACCTGAGACTGGTTTGATGCAGCTCTCCATGCTACTCTATCCTGTGCAAGCTGCTTCATCTCCCAGAACGTATTGCAGCCTACACCCTTCTGAATCTGCTTAGTGTATTCGCCTCTTGGTCTGCCTCTACGATTTTTATCCTCCACACTGCTCTTCAATACTAAATTGGTGATCCCTTGATGCCTCAGAACATGTCCTACCAACCGATCTCTTCTTCTAGTCAAGTTGTGCCACAAACTCCTCTTCCCCCAATTCTATTCAATACCTCCTCATTAGTGAAGCGATCTACCCATCCAATCTTCAGCATTCCTCTTTAGCACCACATTTCGAAAGCTTCTATTCTCTTCTTGTCAAGACTATTCATCGTCCATGTTTCACTTCCATACATGGCTACATTCCATACAAATACTTTCAGGAACGACTTCCTGACACTTAAATCTATACTCGATGTTAACAAATTTCCCTTCTTCAGAAATGCTTTCCTTGCCATTGCCAGTCTACATTTTATATCCTCTCTACTTCGACCATCATCAGTTATTTTGCTCCCCAAATAGCAAAATTCCTTTACTACTTTAAGTGTCTCATTTCCCAATCTAATTCCCTCAGCATCACCAAAGTTAACTCGACTACATTCCATTACCCTCGTTTTGCTTTTGTTCATGTTCATCTTATATCCTCCTTTCAAGACACTGTCCATTCCGTTCAGCTGCTCTTCCAGGTCCTGTGCTGTCTCTGACAGAATTACAATGTCATCGGCGAGCCTCAACGTTTTTATTTCTTCTCCATGGATTTTAATTCGTACTCCGAATTTTTCTTTACTGCTTGCTCAATATACAGATTGAATAACATCGGCGATAGGCTACAACCCTGTCTCACACCCTTCCCAACCACTGCTTCCCTTTTATGCCCCTCGACTCTTATAACTGCCATCTGGTTTCTGTACAAATTGCAAATAGCCTTTCGATCCCTGTATTTCACCCCTGTCACCTTCAGAATTTGAAAGAGAGTATTCCAGTCAAAATTGTCAAAAGCTTTCTCTAAGTCTACAAATGCTAGAAACGTAGATGTTTGCCTTTCCTTAATTTATTTTCTAAGATAAATCGTAGGGTCAGTATTGCCTCACGTGTTCCAACATTTCTAATGAATCCAAACTGATCTTCCCCGAGGTTGGCTTCTACCAGTTTTTCCATTCGTCTGTAAAGAATTAGTGTTAGTAATTTCCAGCCGTGACTTATTAAACTGATAGTTCGGTAATTTTCACATCTGTCAACACCTGCTTTCTTTGGGATTGGAATTATTATATTCTACTTGAGTAACATATATCGGATATGAACAAAGACATAGGTGAATAAATATATAATCATGCTGCTACCGTTTTCTCTTCTAAGTGTAGACTACTTAAGGCCTGATGCAATCGATAGTAATCGGCCACTTTCACCTCCAATAACTCATGTACTATTCAAGTTACGTGCCTGTAATTCATACCAATTTAGGTTTACACTCACAGCTTTGTAAAGACACGTCGATCGAAGAAATCGGATGAGCGGTTTAGATTTTGGAATTTTGTTGCTGGGGGTTACTTGTATAATTTACAGTCAGATATTAAACTTAAAACCAATAAAGATATTGAAAATCTGATTACACCATCAGAATCGTCGTGCAAATAATGGCAATGTAGGTGTTTCTTTTTAAGGTGTCGTGATTCCTCTGACTGCTATTGATTTCTACACGAATTGTGGAATGTCTGCCATGATTGTTTCAAAAAGTCCGCCATCTTTGGCACTCTCAGCTTACAAGTCTCTTTCATCGACACAGCGTCACCAAGGAATTCCCAGCCACGTGCTCGGCCTAGACCATGCGCTCGAGCTACCCCTCTTGTCTGGCTAACATTCGGCACCACGTGTTTGCTGCCGGGCCCTGGCTTGCCGAGTGGCTTGCTGAGTGGCCCATGCAGCCACGCCAACTCCGAACTTAGAGTATTGCTGGGGTGTCACAACTTGCCCGTTACCTCACAAGTGTGACGCAGGGCCGAAGAAGCTACGGACCCAAATCGTCAACAAGGCACTGTGCAAGTTGGTTGTGGCTATACAAAGGTGTGGACAGTGTTAACTGGAATGGACTGGGTGCTCTGGTTCAACTGAACCGATGATTGACTGGAAATAGTTTCGTTAGGATACTTGGAGGCGACGCGCAACCAGTTATGGACTTCACGTTCCCAAACAACGACAGAATTTTTACTGCACCGTGTCACTGGGCCACAACTATTCGCACTTGCTTTGAAGAACATGCTCGGCAGTTCGAGCGAATGAACAGACCACCCAAATCGCCCGACATGAATCCAATTGAACATTTATGGCACATAGTCGAGAGCTCAGTCCGAGAGAATGCCTAGTGGGCTCGCCGCTCACCATATATCATATAACACAAGGTGTCATACCTTTAGGCAGAATTTTTCGTGTCTTTATTCTCACTGAAGTGATCCTTTACTGCTGTACCTTACAGGAAATAAATAAACTCTTTTACGGTTATAGCATTTAGTGGCCATTAAAAATTCTTACAACTTAATTCTCAGGATCCTTGATCCTGGGGGAGGGAATTATGTTCAAAAGATAAATAACCGAAGAAAAAATAACTGTCACAATAACTTCCACAGGTCCAGCATATATCCCAAGATGCAAACAGTGACACATCACAACCACGTGAGCAAGTTCTGAGCGGTACAAATATCGGAAGGAAATGTTGCAGTGTCTGTCACCTATCGTTGGGTGCTGTTGACAGAGTCCAGTGGCACGGCTCGACGGCGAATGCGGCAGAGTCCAACGGCTGTGTCAGCGAGAATGCCGTGGCGTAGTATAGCCGGCGATGGAGTGCTTGAAACAGCTCGATAAATGAAAGTAGTCTTCACTCTTCTGCGGCCAGCTACATCGTCATTTTTGTCCATCCCCATGCCATCGACTTGAGTACCTTATGTTCACGTGACAGGAGCTGGTAAACCTACGATGTCCAAGGTGTCGCAGGCCGGAGTGGCTGTGTGGTTCTAGGCGCTACAGTCTGGAACCAAACGACAGCTACGGTCGCAGGTTCGAATCCTGCATCGGGCAGGGATGTGTGTGATGTCCTTAGTTAGGTTTAATTCGTTCTAAGTTCTAGACGACTGATGACCTCAGAAGTTAAGTCGCATAGTGCTCAGAGCCATCTGGACCATTTGAACCAAGGTGTCTGCCACCGACAAATCTTCCTCCATCGATGGCAGAAATATAAAATTTACCATTTTCACACGTCCTTGATTCGCACTTCCCTGTTTCACGTCTTCTGATCGCTACAGCTATAGTTTGTGTTGGACACCATGACAAGCCGTGAACTCTTGCGTTGTAAAATGTAAACAATATTTCTGATGCGTTGTTAGTCCATGTTCTCTGACTCACTGATACGTTCGCAGCTGGCAAGACGGAAGACTGGAAGCGTGTCCTGGATGTGAACGTGCTGGGTCTAAGCATCTGCACCAGGGAGGCCGTGCAGGACATGCTGAGCAGGGGCGTCGACGACGGCTTCATCATCCACATCAACAGGTTTGTTTTCGTCCCGGCGCATGTACCAACTCACAGTGCCTACTTCTAGACCATCTCATTGCGTATGTTATACGCACAGCGTTCTACAGAAAGTTGTTATTGCTACTAACTCATAAATAGTTTGAGATACCGAACAGGTTATTTATGTGTGTGTGTGTGTGTGTGTGTGTGTGTGTGTGTGTGTGTGTGCTGGGGAGTACTTCCAGAATTAATGTTTCACTCTTCAGCAGAGTGTACGCTACTGCGAAACTTAAAAATGCATGCTGATGCTGGCCCTGAGTCTGGGCACCTGGTGTTTCCAAAATGTTTTTACGTATTGTCAACGCTCACATCTTTTTTTCCCAACGTGGTATTGAAGAAACTACCATTTAAATAAAAAAGATGTGTGCTGTATTGCTTTTGAAGGGCAATCGATTCATCGTTTTGTCGGTTCTTCAGGTTTACGGGCGAGGTAGCCGAAAGAAATGCGGATGATATTCTGAAAGTGAGGGTGAAGGCTGCGGCATAGTACAGTTTCACACTTTCACCCCTGTTACCGTCTACATGTCCCATAACAGGACTTCACCGATTTGCAGCAGTGACGTTCTGTCTCATATTTACTACATATCCCGACTCTGCTTACCAAAAATTTCGCGTACAAAAATTACTTCTTCACAAAGAAAGACAGTACAATAATCTTCTCCTAGTTACATATTTCCTGCTCATAAATGTTTGAAACTACTTGTCTATCTACAAACGTTTATGGGCTTAGACTAAAGGGGAGAAGCAAATAAAAGAACTATCCATATATAAGAAAGAAAATAATTATATTTACTAATTTTACCTTCCGGGTCGCTGGCCATGTACTATACTGTAGTTTCTGTCCTTTTCTCTTTGGAATAAAGGGTTGTATTTTGCAGAGAGTCCAGCCATAAAGATACACGGTAGGTCTCAGGCCGGCGATCTACCTGTTCTTTCCCTTGCATAAAGCTGTTGCTTGACTTAAAACTAATAGTAATTCTCTGGTGATTATACATTAAGTGCCATGGATCGGTTCGCTGCCTTTTTCCCTCTGTTTCACTGGCTGTTTAGCGTTTCATACTTGATAGTGCTATGAGCGCAAAGAAAAATAAGTATAGCGGGCAGTTGTAGGCCTCAACATCCTGTGGCAATCGTAACAGTCTCATTTAAACCGACGTCTGTGCGTTCAGAGTGACAAGATGTCTCCCATACCTGTGCTGCATAATCTCCAGCCGCAAAATAGAGTCCCACTTGTGATGTCCGAAGTACTTCAAGCTGTCTCCATGTCCTTCCAGACCTGTGCAGTGTTTTTTAAACACAGTGTACGGTCTTGGCTGACTCCCAAGTATTTTTATTTGGTGCAGTGGTGTAGTCTAATCCCCCGCCATCCTATTCCCAATTATCTTGAGGCTTCTCTGTTATGTAGATGGAATATATATACTAGCATTTTTTCTGAGTTAGATAGCAGGTGATTTTCTTCATAGCGGTTACAGAAGGTATCCAAAGCCCTGGTCAGGCTTCTTTCAATCACTTCTGCCTTGAGCAGAAATGGCAGTGTCGCCTGTGTATATGGATCCCTTTCTTTCTGGTTGGTGTGGGTGTTCATTAAAAACGATGCAGTAACCAAAAAAAGGCAGTCTCTTTCATAGTGAATATCTTCGAACATCTGTGACATAAACACCTGTTGTAGAGGGGCAGTACAAGTTTAAGAGCTTTTCAACGTTACTTATAGGATAAAATCCGGTGAAAAGGCATCCGAGGTATCAGGTGACATCTGAAGCAATTACCCGATATATATCTAAGGTCATCACCTTCCCTGGAGACCCACCTCTGTACTCACAATCCTGAAACAGTTGTATGTGGTACATTCAAGGTCACCCCATCACCTCCCCCTATTTTGTCTGCACCAATAGGAGTCAAGCACTTTTCGTCTCCTCCTCTTTTTATTATTGGGGAAAACGTGTGGACATGTCATTCTTGTTCTGCGCACTGTTGTGAGAGGATCACCAGCAACAGAGCTGCACTTTTTTAAAAATGGTGATGGTTATTACCATAATTTACTTTGACACTATAGAGTGTGGTTGAATTGCTGTAATTTGATGACGTGAAGGAATATTCTGCAAAATGATGGAATTTTTTAAAAAATTAGACTGGTAAGGGCAAGACTCCAACATACTCATTACAGAGCAAATCATTGTTTTTTAAGTTGGTTCTTGCGAGTTATTAGACGTTTTGCATTTCAGATTCTGTAAACTGACAGAAAATGTTAGTTCTCTAGGCGAACTGTGTGTGACTGTGGGGGTATCCTGTTTCAAAATGGTAGCCAAGATTACCATAATTAGTGGTCCAAAATGGGCACCTTCAAGATTTTTAGCTTAAGTAACACAATTAGCAGCAAAGATTTGGACATTATCTGCAAGTACTACTTACAGTTTTATCCTATTTTTCCAGATATAAAAACGAGACAGAAACACGTCTCTGTATTACTAATGTGTTACATTATAGTTCGTTAAAATAAGGGCATAAGCAATACAAGTTACACTACTATTTACAACTTTGGGTAATGGTTTTAACAAATACCCAATGTAAGTACGAGACTGAGAAACAACCACAGTGCATCAAATAAACTATTGCTACTAGAACCCATCCCTCCATTATTAATGCGTAAGAATTCCAGTGTTGCAAATTTCGCAGATGAACTTCTGTGAAGTTTGGAAGGTGGGAGACGGGATACTGGTGGAAGTAAATCTGTGAGGACGTGTTGTGATTGGGTAGTGCAGTCGGTAGAGCACTTGCTCGCAAAAGGCAAAGGTCCCGAGTTCGAGTTCTAACGCACAGCTATAGTCTGCCTAGAAGTTTCATGTCAATGCACACTCTGCCGCTGAGTGAAAATTTAGTTCTGTCACATAATAGCGACAAAAACAACGTATAAGCACTCAGCCACCCACTACTGTTTACAATTTGGTTATATATTTCTATTTTCTTAGACATCGCCTTTCCATTCTAAGGTGCATGTTAATTTGTGGTTATTAAAATTCAAACAATTTGCGCAAGCATTATTTGAAACTGCACTCCTACTTGAACCTTCTGCAAGCATACCGATTAATGATCACGTCCCCACATTATTATTTACTGGTATCTAGGATGCCTGAGGAGAGACTGCCACAGTCTGAAACACCCTGCCAGATCCCTTCAGCCTCTGAGAATCCTCCCCTTCCTCTTTCTCACTGGATCAAAACAATCAAGATTCCCTTCCTTTTGCTGGCCGGGGTGGCCGAGCGGTTCTAGGCACTACAGTCTGGAACCGCTTGACCGCTATGGTCGCAGGTTCGAATCCTGCCTCGGGCATGGGTGTGTGTGATGTCCTTGGTTAGTTAGCCTTAAATAGTTCTACGTTTTAGGGGACTGATGACCTCAGAAGTTAAGTCCCATAGTGCGCAGAGCCATTTGAACCATTATAACCCTTTTATCACTGGAGCAGTTGCATGGGCCGCGATATTTGAGGTCTCATCAGCACAGTGAAAGAATCACTATGAAGTGCCCTGATACGCAGTTATGAGACGGTACCCTCAAGTAGAATAAAGGTGGATTAGAAGACAGATAAGTCCAATTAACTACCAGAATACGATATTTAAATAAATTAACTCTTTCTACATGCCAAAACCGTATCCCCCCTACATTTTTAGTGTCTATGAGATGTCACAGTGTGTGTTAAGATGGGTGCGTTATCCTATCGGCAGAGTTACTGTAATAAATAATATCATTGCGTTTCCCCTAAGTATTAGAAAGTATTACCACTATCCAGTTTTTCCAAAACGCATACATAAATCCGAGACACTTAATGTTTATAAATTCCGCAGTGCTTTATTTAATGACAAATACATACTTGCTAACTACAAAGTCTACATTATGTCTGTATTACACTACTTACCATTAAAATTTCTACACCACGAAGATGACGTGCTACAGACGCGAAATTTAACCGACAGTAAGATGATGCTGTAATATGCAAATTATTAGCTTTTGAGAGCATTCACACAAGGTTGGCGCCGGTGGCGACACCTACAACGTGCTGTTATGACGAAAGTTTCCAACCGATATCTCATACACAAACAGCAGTTGACCAGCGTTGCCTAGTGAAACGTTGTTGTGATGGCTCGTGTAAGGAGGAGAAACGCGTACCATCACGTTTCCGACTTTGATAAAGGTCGGATTGTAGCCTATCGTGATTGCGGTTTATCGTATAGCGACATTGCTGCTCGCGTTGGTCGAGATCCAATGACTGTTAGCACAATATGGAATCGGTGGAATCAGGAGGGTAATACGGAATGCCGTGCTGGATCCCAACGGCCTCGTATCACTAGCAGTCGATATGATAGGCATCTTATCCGCATGGATGTAACGGATCATGCAGCCACGTCTCGATCCCTGAGTCAGCAGATGGGGACGTTTGCAAGACAACAGCCATCTGCACGAACAGTTCGACGACGTTTGCCGCAGCATGGAGTATCAGCTCGGAGACCATGGCTGCGGTTACCCTTGACGCTGCATCACAGACAGGAACGCCTGCGATGGTGTACCCAACGAAGAATCTGGGTGCACGAATGGCAAAACGTAATTTTTTCGGATGAATCCAGGTTCTGTTTACAGCATCTTGCTGGTCGCATCCGTGTTTGGCGTCATCGCGGTGAACGCACATTGGAAACGTGTATTCGTCATCGCCATACTGGCGTATCACCCGGCATGATGGTATTGGGTGCCATTGGTTACACGTCTCGGTCACCTCTTGTTCGCATTGACGGCACTTTTAAAAGTGGACGTTACATTTCAGATGTGTTACGACCCGTGGCTCTACCCTTCATTCGATCCCTGCGAAACCCTACATTTCAGCAGGATAATGCACGACCGCATGTTGCAGATCCTGCAGTGGCGTTTCTGGATACAGAAAATGTTGGACTGCTGCCCTGACCAACACATTCTCCAATTGTCACACCAATTGAAAACGTCTGGTCAATAGTGGCCGAGCAAATGGCTCGTCACAATACGCAAGTCACTACTCTTGAGGAACTGTGGTATCGAAGCTGCAGGGGCAGCTGTACCTGTACACCCATCCAATCTCTGATTGACTCATTGCCCAGGCGTACCAAGGCTGTGGTTGTTCTGGCTACTGATTTCTCAGGATCTATGCACCCAACTTGCGTGAAAATGTAATCACATGTCAGTTCTAGTATAATTTATTTGTCCAATGAGTACCCGTTTATCATCTGCATTTCTTCTTGGTGTAGCAATTTTAATGGCCAGTAGTGTATTTACTGGTATCTAGAATGGCTGAGGAGAGACTGCCACAGTCTGAAACCCCCTGCCAGATCCCTGCTGCCTCTGAGAATCCTCCCCTGCCTCTTTCTCTCCGGATCAAAACATTGAAGATCCCCTTTTCCCTTTTATTACTGGAGCAGTTATTTGGGTTGTAAAGCGGGATTACAAGATACTTAAGTACAATTAACCACCAGAATACCATATTTGAATAAATTAACTCTTTCTACATGCCAAATCTGTACCACCCCTAAATTTTTACTGTCTGTGGGAAGTCATAGTGTATGTTAAGATGAGTGCGTTATCCTATCGACAGAGTTACTGTAATTTAATGATGTCATTGCGTTTCCCCTAAGTATTAGAGAGCATGACCACTACCCAGTATTCCAAAACGCATACATAAATCCGAGACACTTAAATGTTCACAAATTGCACAGTGCTCAGTGCTTTATTTAATGACAGATACGTACTTGCTAACTACAAAGTCTACATTATGTCTGTATTACTTACATGTGAGATCACTATAAATATTCGTCAGAGCTGTCTACACGTAAATAACTATGAAAAAATGCGAATGTGTGTACCCACAACACACTGCTCAATTCTCACTGTAAGCAATAACCGCTACAGTCATAGGATGGGATTAGGATAGAAAAAAAAAAGCACTCCGTCTTCAGGCCACGAGTGGCCTACCGGGACCATCCGACCGCCGTGTCGTCCTCGTTTGAGAATGCGGATAGGCATATAGGAGGGGCGTGGGGTCAGTACACCGCTCTCCCGGTCGTAAGATGGTATTCTTGAACGGAGCCGCCACTGTTCGGTCGAGTAGCTCCTCAATTGGCATCACGAGGCTGAGCGCACCCCGAAAAATGGCAACAGCGCATGGCGGCCTGGATGGTCACCCATCCTAGTGACGACCATGCCCGACAGTCCTTAACTTCGGTGATCTCACGGGAACCGGTGTACCCACTGCGGAAAGGCCATTGCCAGGATTAGGATAGAGAAAAAAGAAATTGTTTGTAATCGTCGCTGGTGTGACGGAACTGGTAGCTGGCGGAGGCCACACTGTTTACACTAGTTGTTGCACACTGGTAACCGCCTCACCATAGCAAGAAGAACTACAGTGGTCACACGCCCCACTGCACATACATCGCACGGGCAACAGTCAAGGGAGAAGTAGTAGTTACATGACCGTTGAAAACTAGAGAACAACTGGAGAAGAAGCAGAATATGCACGTGCTAGCAGCACCTGTGATCAAATATCAGATGCTAACCGCCGGAGGCAGGTGTGTGATAAAACAGGCAGGATGCCACCAGTCGAAGTTCCGAGGAGAGGAGAGAGCAGTCTGTATTTACTGCTCTCATAATGGATAAAACGCTATGTCTGTCTAATTTCCGAGAACGTAAATAATGGTGTAGCAATAATCTACAGATACGACACTGATAAATTTACAAACATTGTACCACAACTATAGCCTGACGCAAGGTGTAGTCCCACATGCAACCATATCTGCGCTATTTCTTTTGTTTGGTGTATGGATGTGTCACTGTTTATCAATCCCTCAGTCGCCACACATATTGAGTGGATGGTCCATGTCGTTACACACAATCTTCGGAGGGTATGGAGGTGGAATACCAGAAGCGCTTTGACGTTCATGTATAGTAATATCATGGTTTCTTCAAATTACTGCAGCTACTCGCCTTGTGTTTTGTTCTTCAGTTTCTATTGTCCCGTTACCGGATTGAAACCGCCTAGTGATTCACCATCTGATTGTGTATGTTCAATGATTGTCTGCAGCAGTGTGGGAGTCGTGTAGCTGTGGCAAGATGTATAAACGGAAGATGTAAGCACCGAGTGTGGAGAGAATTACTTACAGTTATTAGTGTCCGTTCGTTGGTTGCTGGTGCACACAATATTCTGGGAAATACAATGAATGTTTTCCAGGGATGTTAATGTCAGTGCACTTCACACACTTAGTTACAGGTAACACGTTCCACATGCTTTACAAAACATATCTACATCTACATCCATACTCCGCAATCCACCTGACGGGTTGTGGCGGAGGGTACCTTGAGTACCTCTGTCGGTTCTCACTTCTATATCAGTCTCGTATTGTTCGTGGAAAGAAAGATTTTCGGCATGCCTCTGTGTGTGCTCTAATCTCTCTCATTTTATCCTCATGGTCTCTTTGCGAGATATACGTAGGAGTGAGCAATGTACTGCTTGACTCCTCGGTGATGATGATGATGAGCGTTTGGCGTCATTGGCCGGGAGGCCCCTCGCGGGGCAGGTCCGGCCGCCTTGGCGCAGGTCTTATTACATTCGGCGCCACATTGGGCGACCTGCACGCCGGATGGGGATGAAATGATGATGAACACAACACAACACCCAGTGCCTGAGCGGAGAAAATCTCCGACCCAGCCGGGAATCGAACCCGGGCCCGGAGGACGGCAATCCGTCACGCTGACCACTCAGCTACTGGGGCGGACGACTCCTCGGTGAAGGTATGTTCTCGAAACTTCAACAAAAGCCCGTACCGAGCTACTGAGCGTCTCTCTTGCAGAGTAACCAAGGATTAAATTATGTCAAAGAGTTTGTGTTAGGGCAGAGAGTCACTTTGTTCAGTTCTTGTAATACACACTGGCGACAGTAAGAATGTATCTATTTCTCTATTGCAAAAATAACATGTAGTTATTTGCTGATATTGACATGTGCTATTCATAAAATCACATAAACAATGACTTTCGAAGTTATTACAGAAAGCTGCTGTTTCGTCTTTACGTAGTTCAACGCTCAAATTTTTTGTTAGTCGCAGTATTTGTATGTGTGGCCAGAGGTGTGATTTTTTTAAAAGCATGCATTGATATCGTCTGCTGGTGTTGAACTGGGGGTAACTGGAAGTGTTTGTCGGAAATCTCCTGATAGTATGAGTGTAGCTCCTCCTATCACTTCGGTTTCCCCTGTAAGTCTTTTAATGTTGTGTCCATGGCTTCGAGTAATTTTTCATGCCATCGTGCATTTGTCCCAGAAGATAATTTTAGCTTTCTTTACAAGTTCACTCCCTCCTGATGCTCTTGAAATTTTACACACAGCTAATTGCTCTTCCTCTACATTCAGCGGTATTTGTAGTATGGAATGGGCAGTTCGTCCTCCTTTCATATGTGTGGCTGCAATGCCGGTTGATGCCAGTGCAGGAGCGATGTGTTGTTTAGCACGTATTTCCGCCAGCAATACATTTGTTAGAAACGTTTCTGTAGTGCCGCCTGTTGTATCCAAGTAAATCATTCCGTCAGTTTTGTTGTCGATCCGGTCCATGATAACGTTGTAAATTTGCATTTGGTTGTAACTAAGGAATGGTTTGTCCTGAGCAATGGATTAAAGTAGTTCGTTGATGTTGTAGCTTTTTTCCTTTGTAATTTCGAAGTTTAGCATACTGTTAGCATCTTTTCGTTGTGCTTGCATTCCAAGTTGTACTAAGGTCTGACTGTTTATTGCGAAACATTTATCTTCTAGCCGAATGAGTGTCTCACTGAAGATGTTGGCGCTGAATTCGATGGTCAGTTCGTGATGAACTTATCGGATATGATACAGTATGTAATCATTCATACTCTCTTTAAAGGAGTCCCATAGCTGTGTTGGATTCGATGGGTCACCTGTTGTTAATTTATGTCAAGTAAGTCTCTCATTTGTTCAGCTGACGCTGTGAGTTAGGCTTCTTATAGTGTTAATTTTCAGTAGTTTTCGTTTTCCAGCAGTCCTAAACGTTGGCACGCTTCTCTGTACGCCTGTCATAGGTAACCGTCAACAGTGTTGAAATCTATGAAACTTGTTGGTCCCCTTTTTCGTGTAGAAACATCCAGAGATAGAAAGATTCGATGTTGTTCGGATTTACAGCGTTTACTCGGCGTAGTACGCCAATTTTCATGATTTCTGGTTGACTTTCTACTGGAATTCCTTGTTTTCTTCTTTGAAGGATATTTCTTGTTGTGTTCCACGTGTAATAGGTAGCGACGGCGGCATATAGTAATGTTTTCGCGAATAGATCTGTTTGGAACAGTTGGTAAAAAGCTGATAATGTTGTGTTCTGAGGGTGCTTGCTTGCAGTTTTCTTGGTGGTGTCACTTGTGAAGAAAACTCTCTGTCCCTTCCCCAAATGTACTGCTAGATGCTTCACAGTTGCTTCGCCTTCATGTATGAGAAATTCGAAAATCCGCCACTTGCATCGTTACTGTTGATGTCCTTTCCTGTTTGGTACCTGAGGAACTCGTCGTTTCTGTTTTGTTGTTCGCTGTCTTCGGCTATTTGAAATAGTGCCATGTTACTGTCTTTGCTCAGATACTTACAGACATATTTGATGATTTCGCTGAACTGCAGTATTCTACGTATATTTGTGCTTGCAACATTTTGGTAAGTAGTATGTTATATGACACTACCCATTGACTATCTATTTCCAGTTAGCGGCTGCCACATATTTGTATTTTAGCTGTGAAGCCACCGTTTTCGGGTGATCGTCTTCTGTATTTGGGATAACCATCAACTCCAGTTTGGGTGTCGTCCAGGTGGCGAATTGGTGTTTAATGCCCCGCATGGTCAGTGACTCATGTTTTTCACTATTATTTCGTAGAGTTCCGGATCTTCTTGTGTACTGGTAAATTCTGCTAGAATGACTTTGTTGACATCCGAGGGATGAATTCCGTCACGTGGTCATATTAAATTATGTGAGTAATCCAGTCCTCGTTCTTGCCATTCGACTGTTCCAAATATGTGGTATTTTGTGATGAGTTCAATAAAACTCATTTGCTTTTGTCGGAAACTTTTGTCTGTGTCTTAGTTGTTCTTTGATTTCTGGCCACGACGAGTTGCATGTGAATGTTAAAATGTTAGAGGTCAGGTCGTCTATATTTTCTTATGTAGGTCATTGCATCTCGAGTGTATTCGTGCATGTGTCTCGGGCTGCATGTGTATGATGAGAGTAAGATTACCTTTGTTCCAGTGTCGCTAATGTTTCCGTCATTTATGACTGAGCCTTGAAGGTGGATGTATTCTTCCGTGAGTTGTTTGTTCTGACTCAGTCTTATGTAAATATCCATTCCGCTTCTATTTTTGCATACATGTCTACCAAGAACTGTTGGAATAAACGGAGAGTGTTGAGAATGTGATTGCAGGTTTCATTGTCTCTGACCATTAAACGGTAAGCATAAAACTCTTTGGAAGTGACTGCTTCGTTTGTTTCTACGCCTTTTTCAGTTTGAATTTGTTTCACATTAAAAAGATATCCGTCCTCTCCGTGCATTAATGGCTGTTGGGGGGCATCATATGAACGGCGTGTCTCTGCATGCGTTATAGTCTTACTCCTTTTCGTTGTGCAGTTATGTCATGGTTTGTCTTTTCATTGTCAACAATTACGTCTATCTGAGGTTCATTAAATAGACGTTCGTGTTCTCCAGGAGGTCTTTTGTCGGCTCGAATTATAACTTTATAGTCATCAGAAATCATTCGGCCTAATGCTCCTTTGAGTATGTGTAGCAGTTGATTGTATTTGTGTAACAGCATCTGTACGTCTTGGACTAATTCTCGTCTCAGCCCACTGATATTTGCGCATCGTTGATCAGTTTCTGTTTCTCCATTTCTGATGAAATATACGTACAGAAATCTGTAGTCTTTGTAGGTAGTAGAAGTAATGATCACATGTTGTGACAGATTTGTCCTTGAACGGAAAATCAATGGATTTCATCTCTTTTTGTTTTGATCGACGTGACACCGAAGGAAGTCATTTGGAAGCAGGTGTTGTTCGCTTTTATATTTTGAAGAACGTCTTTTGATTCTCGGGTTTACACGGTCACTTACGGTAAAACTTCCTGGAGAACTGCTTCCAGAGGAGTTTTTCTAAAGATGGAATAATCAACGAATGGATAACGTTCTACGAGCCGGGGCGTGGAATGTCAGAAGCTTGAATGTGATAGGGAAACTAGAAAATCTGAAAAGGGAAATGAAAAGACTCAATCTAGATGGTCGGTTGGTTGTTTGGGGAAGGAGACCAGACAGCGTGGTCATCGGTCTCATCGAATTAGGGAAGGATGGGGAAGGAAGTCGGCCGTGCCCTTTCAGAGGAACCATCCCGGCATTTGCCTGGAGTGATTTAGGGAAATCACGGAAAATCTAAATCAGGATGGCCGGACGCGGGATTGAACCGTCGTCCTCCCGAATGCGAGTCCAGTGTCTAACCACTGCGCCACCTCGCTCGGTCTCAATCTAGATATAGTAGGAGTCAGTGAAGTGAAATGGAAAGAAGACAAGGATTTCTGGTCAGATGAGAATAGGGTAATATCAACAGCAGCGGAAAATGGTGTAACGGAAGTAGAGTTCTTTATGAATAGGAAGGTACGGCAGAAAGTGTGTTACTGTGGAAAGTTAAGTGACAAGGTTGTTCTTATCAGAATCGACAGCAAATCAACACCGACAACGAAAATTCAGTATACGTACCGACATCGCAAGCTGTAGATGAAGAGATAGAGAAAGTGTATGAGGATATTAAAAGGGTAATACAGTATGTAAAGGGGGATGAAAATCTAATAGTCATGGTGGACTGGAATGCAGTTGTAGGGGAATGAGTAGAAGGAAAGGTTACAGGAGAATAAGGGCTTGGGACAAGGAATGAGAGAGGAGAAAGACTAACTGAGTTCTGTAACAAGTTTCAGCTAGTAATAGGGAATACTCTGTTCAAGAACCACAAGAGAAGGAAGTATAGGTGGAAAAGGCCAGGTGATAAGGGAAGATTTCAGTCAGATTACATCAGGGCCAGATAGAGATTCCGAAATCAGATTCTGGATTGTAAGGTGTACCCACCAGCAGATATAGACTCAGATTCCAATATAGTAGTGACGAAGAGTAGGCCGAAGATTAAGACATTAGTCAGGAGGAATCAATATGCAAAGAAGTGGGATACGGAAGTACTAAGCAGTGACGAAATAGGTTAAAGTCCTCTAAGGCTATAGATACAGCAATAAGCAATAGCTCATTAGGCAGTACAGTTGAATTGGAATAGACGTTTTTAAAAGGACCATCACAGAATTTGGGAAGGAAAAGATAGGTACAACGAAGGTAACTGCGAAAAAACCATTGGTAACAGAAGAAATAATCGATGAAAGGAGGAAATACAAAAAATTTCTGGGAAACTCAGGAACAGAGAAAAACAAGTCACTGAGGAATGAAATAAATAAGAAGTGCAGGGAAGCTAAGAGGAAATGGCTGCAGGAAAAATGTGAAGACATCAAAAAAGAAATGATTGTCTGAAGGACAGACCCAGCATACAGGAAAGTCAAAACAACCTTCGGTGACATTAAAAGCAAGGGTGATAACAGTAAGAGTGCAGCGGAAATTCCACTGTTAACTGCAGATGAGAGAACGGATAGGTTGAAAGAATACATTGAAAGCGTCTATGAAGGGGAACGTTTGTCTGATGTGAAACAGGAGTCGATTTAGAAGAGATAGCGGATCCAGTATTAGAATCAGAATTTGAAAGAGCTTTGGAGGACTTAAGATCAAAGAAGACAGAAGGGATAGATAACATTCCATCAGAATTTCTAAAATCATTGGGGGAAGTGGCAAAAGAAACGACTACTCACATTGATGTGTAGAATTTATGAGTCTGGTGACATAACATATGACTTTCGGAAAAGTATCATCCATCCAATTCCGAAGACTGCAAGAGCTGACAAGTGCGAAAATTATCGCACAATCAGGTTAACAGCTCATGCATCCAAGTTTCTTACAAGAATAATATACAGAAGAATGCAAAAGAAAATTGAGGATGCGCTAGATGACGATCAGTTTGGCTTTAGGAAAGGTAAAGGCAGAGAGAGGCCATTCTGACGTTGCGGTTAATAATGGAAACAAGACTAAAGATAAATCAAGACACGTTCATAGGATTTGTCGGCCTGGAAAAAGCGTTCGACAATGTAAAATGGTGCAAGATGTTCGAAATTCTGGAAAAAGTTGGGGTAAGCTATAGGGAGAGACGGGTTATACAGGGTGTTACAAAAATGTACGGCCAAACTTTCAGGAAACATTGCTCACACACAAAGAAAGAAAATATGTTATGTGGACATGTGTCCGGAAACGCTTACTTTCCATGTTAGAGCTCATTTTATTACTTCTCTTCAAATCACATTAATCATGGAATGGAAACACACAGCAAGAGAACGTACCAGCGTGACTTCAAACACTTTGTTACAGAAATGTTTCCTGAAAGTTTGGCCGTACCTTTTTGTAACACCCTGTATACAATACGTACAAAAGAGGGAGTAATAAGAGTGAACGACCAACAACGAAGTGCTCGTATTAAAGAGGGCAAGACAAGAATGTGACATTTCGCCCATACTGTTCAATCTGTACATCGAGGAAGCAATGATGGAAATAAAAGAAAGGTCCAGGAGTGGAAGTAAAATTCAAGGTGAAAGGATATCAATGATACGATTCGCTGATAAGTCATTGCTATCTTGAGTGAAAGTGAAGAAGAATAACATGATGTGCTGAGCGGAATCAACAGTCTAATGAGTACAGAGTATGTACTGAGAGTAAATCGAAGAAAGACGAAGGTAATGAGAAGTAGTGGAAATGAGAACAACGAGAAACTTAACATCATGATTTATGGTCACGAAGTAGATGAAATGATGGAATTCTGCTACCTAGGTAGTAAAATAACTTATGACGGATGGAGGAAGGAACACATCAAAAGCAGACTAACATTCCTGGTCAATATAAATCTTCTAATATCTAATATTGGCCTTAATTTGAGGAAGACATTTCTGAGCATGTACGTCTGGAGCACAGCATTGTGTGGTAGTGAAACGTAGACTGTGGGAAAACCAGAACAGAAGAGAATCGAAGCATTTGAGATGTGGTGCTACAGACGAATGTTGAAAGTTAGAAGGATTTATAAGGTAAGGAAGGAGGAGGTTCTGCGCAGAGTCGGAGAGAAAAGGAGCATGTGGAAAACACTGATCAGGAGAAGGGACAGGATGATACAACATCTGTTAAGACACGAAGGAATGACTTCCATGGTACTAGAGGGAGCTGTAGAGGGCAAAAACTGTAGAGGAAGCCAGAGATTGGAATACATCGAGCAAATAATTGAGGACGTAGGTTGCAAGTGCTACTCTGAGATGAAGAGGTTAGCACAGGAGAGGAATTCGGGCGGGCCGCATCAAACCAGTCAGAAGACTGATGACCAAAAAAAAAAACCTGTCGTTATAGTAGCAGTAACCGATTTAGCAACAGCGAAAGACATTTGTTGTCTTATATAGGCGCTGCCGACCGCAGCGCCGTGTCCTGCCTGTTTACATATTTGAATACACATGCTTATACCAATTTCTTGGGCGCTTCAGTGTAATTCAGGCCCACACTGTAATGTCAGTGTGCCTTACCTCCTAAATTATGGTCATATATGCCACAATGTTTGATTTCATATGACTCTGCTGCTGTCGATGATCCTCTCACCACAGTGAATAGGCTTTGAGTGATGTAGCCAAGGCGGTTGCTCTAGTAAGAAATTGAAGAGGGGTAAGTGAGAAAGGGGGAGGAGTAGGAGCTGGACTGTTACCGACCTTGAAGGGATGAGGAGGGATGGGAGGTGAGAAGAGGAACGTATCCTCTCTAGGAGAGGGCGGGGTGAGGGATGACTTTGAATGCACCTCACACAATTGCCTCAGGTGTTTCTTATCACGGAGGTATTACCTTATAAATGGATCGAACCAGTTTTAACCCTCGCAACATCAGCTTAGTAGGGGGTACTTGTTGTTCACGTTCTGAAATTAATGTAATCTAGTCCGTTTCTCTCTATTTTACATTTTAGAAAGAAATACTTATTTTTTTAATAAATTATTCTACCAGATTCCACACTGGTTTTAAATTTTTCAGTTAAAATTAATCCAAAAATGTAAGATTCAGTGGTAGGTGTCACTTTTCCTAGGGAAGGTTGCAACCAGTATCTCTCTGTTCAGAGCCTTACGTACAAATCAGTGTCTCTTTAAAAAAAAATACTTTGAGATTATAAATGAACACAAGAACGAAATTTGCATTTTTTTATATTCTTTTGTGGAGATCGTGAAGTCTGCAGTACACGTTATTGATAATATGTTGATATTGCTAAGAATGTGTTAAAGGTATTTTCAGGCTGTGCAAACCTGAACTAGAGCAGGATACTCCATTTGGTGTTCACGAACTGACTGCGGTGACCTGGAAGTAGCCTCTTTAAAAGCGAAGCCATAACTTAAATATTGGTTTCAGGCCTCTACAGTAGATGGAAGGATCCTGTTCCGGTATTACACAAACCTCAAATTAAAAATAATTAGTTTCCAGTAAAATAAAAGTAATACAATAACCACCTTTCGCTTATTCATTTCCTGCTCAAAGAAGTTTCACACAATCTGCATATCTACGAACATACGCAAAAAAAAATTATTCCTGAGATTGGATCAAGACCTTTTCTTAGCGTCTTGTTCGCCTAATTTAAAATTTTCAGTGTTCTGGTGCATACCCGGCAACCTCTTACTAGTAACATTTGCAGCCACATTCAGTGTTTGAATTCATATTGATTTAAGCGTAAGAGAATTTTAATATGTTTTTTTCTTATAGTTTCATTAAAAATCAGCTTTAAATTAAACGGGAATAGTAATCGAATTAATGAAACGAATTGGTTTGTTTTGCAGCACAGTTTTAAAGAAAAAATTAATAAATATGTATATGGGTTTTCGTAACTAAGCATGCATGTGTAAGCCAGTTAAACAGTTCAGAAAACAACGCAGCTTACAGAACCTGTGTAGCAACTTTGTACATGTTCGACAGTAGATGGCTTTGTTGTCGACTTATTATGAAGGTTGTGTTCCACATAGTGGTTACCTAAGGACATAGAAGCCAAAAAAGCTTAAGTCTGAGCTAAAACGCTAAACAATATAGATACTTTTAAAATTTTGTTAAAAAAGTAAAAAAAATAGCGAATGAATACTATTTGCGTTGATAAAAAGAGAATTCTTGAACATGGTGCAAAATCCGTGCGTGAGGGACAACTATGATTAAAGCTGTTTCTGTGTGGTAGTTTTAATATCAAATGCGCAAATGCGAGCATCAGTCTCTTCAAGGAAACCCTGAAGTAGTCGATGAATTCATGAGAAACTCTTAGCAACAACGCCACATTATCAATCACGACACCCATAGGAAAATAATCTGATTAAAAGTATCTGGGCATCTATTAGTGGACATTGATGTGGGTGTCTCCACTCTTCGCCTTTATGACGGCTTCTCAACTCTGCTGGATATACATTCAGTGACGTGCCTGTGTGATGGGGGAATAGCAGCCCACACTGTCTCAATAGCTGAAGCCGGAGAAGGAAACTGTGATGTGTGCACGCTGAGGTCTGGGGTGGAATCTACATTCTAGCTCATCCCAAAGGTATTCCACAGGGCTGAGGCTGGGACTCTGGACAGGCCGGTCCCTTTCAGGAATGTTACTGTCCTCAACCCGTTGCCTCAAAGATGGTTCTTTAGACAGGATGCATTGTCATGCTGACATAATCAGTTATCGGCACTTAAACGTTCCTATCCTATACACGCTACTTTTTTTTTTTTTTTTTTTTTTTTTTTTTTTTTTTTTTTTTTTGTCATCAGTCTACTGACTGGTTTGATACGGCCCGCCACGAATTCCTTTCCTGTGCTAACCTCTTCATCTCAGAGTAGCACTTGCAACCTACGTCCTCAATTATTTGCTTGACGTATTCCAATCTCTGTCTTCCTCTACAGTTTTTGCCCTCTACAGCTCCCTCTAGTACCATGGAAGTCATTCCCTCATGTCTTAGCAGATGTCATATCATCCTGTCCCTTCTCCTTATCAGTGTTTTCCACATATTCCTTTCCTCTCCGATTCTGCGTAGAACCTCCTCATTCCTTACCTTATCAGTCCACCTAATTTTCAACATTCGTCTATAGTACCACATCTCAAATGCTTCGATTCTCTTCTGTTCCGGTTTTCCCACAGTCCATGTTTCACTACCATACAATGCTGTACTCCAGACGTACATCCTCAGAAATTCCTTCCTCAAATTAAGGCCGGTATTTGATATTAGTACACTTCCCTTGGCCAGAAATGCCTTTCTTGCCATAGCGAGTCTGCTTTTGATGTCCTCCTTGCTCCGTCCGTCATTGGTTATTTTACTGCCTAGGTAGCAGAATTCCTTAACTTCATTGACTTCGTGACCATCAATCCTGATGTTAAGTTTCTCGCTGTTCTCATTTCTACTACTTCTCATTACCTTCGTCTTTCTCCGATTTACTCTCAAACCATACTGTGTACTCATTAGACTGTTCATTCCGTTCAGCAGATCATTTAATTCTTCTTCACTTTCACTCAGGATAGCAATGTCATCAGCGAATCGTATCATTGATATCCTTTCACCTTGTATTTTAATTCCACTCCTGAACCTTTCTTTTATTTCCATCATTGCTTCCTCGATGTACAGATTGAAGAGTAGGGGCGAAAGACTACAGCCTTGTCTTACACCCTTCTTAATACGAGCACTTCGTTCTTGATCGTCCACTCTTATTATTCCCTCCTGGTTGTTGTACATGTTGTATATGACCCGTCTCTCCCTATAGCTTACCCCTACTTTTTTCAGAATCTCGAACAGCTTGCACCATTTTATATTGTCGAACGCTTTTTCCAGGTCGACAAATCCTATGAAAGCGTCTTGATTTTTCTTTACCCTTGTCTCCATTATTAGCCGTAACCTCAGAATTGCCTCTCTCGTCCTTTTACTTTTCCTAAAGCCAAACTGATCGTCACCTAGCGCATTCTCAATTTTCTTTTCCAGTCTTCTGTATATTATTCTTGTAAGCAGCTTCGATGCATGAGCTGTTAAGCTGATTGTGCGATAATTCTCGCACTTGTCAGCTCTTGCCGTCTTCGGAATTGTGTGGATGATGCTTCTCCGAAAGTCAGATGGTATATCGCCAGACTCATATATTCTACACACCAACGTGAATAGTCGTTTTGTTGCCACTTCCCCCAATGTTTTTAGAAATTCTGATGGAATGTTATCTATCCCTTCTGCCTTATTTGACCGTAAGTCCTCCAAAGCTCTTTTAAATTCCGATTCTAATACTGGATCCCCTATCTCTTCTAAATCGACTCCTGTTTCTTCTTCTACCACATCAGACAAATCTTCAAACTCATAGAGGCTTTCAATGTATTCTTTCCACCTACCTGCTCTCTCCTCTGCATTTAACAGTGGAATTCCCGTTGCACTCTTAATGCTACCACCGTTGCTTTTAATGTCACCAAAGGTTGTTTTAACTTTCCTGTATGCTGAGTCTGTCCTTCCGACAATCATATCTTTTTCGATGTCTTCACATTTTTCCTGCAGCCATTTCGTCTTAGCTTTTCTGCACTTCATATTTATTTCATTCCTCAGCGACTTGTATTTCTGTATTCCTGATTTTCCCGGAACATGTTTGTACTTCCTCCTTTCATCAATCAACTGAAGTATTTCTTCTGTTACCCATGGTTTCTTCGCAGCTACCTTCTTGGTACCTATGTTTTCCTTCCCACGTTCTGTGATGGCCCTTTTTAGGGATGTCCATTCCTCTTCAACTGTACTGCCTACTGCGCTATTCCTTATTGCTGTATCTATAGCGTTAGAGAACTTCAAACGTATCTCGTCATTTCTTAGTACTTCCGTATCCCACTTCTTTATGTATTGATTCTTCCTGACTAATGTCTTGAACTTCAGCCTACTCTTCATCACTACTATATTGTGATCTGAGTCTATATCTGCTCCTGGGTACGCATTACAATCCAGTATCTGATTTCGGAATCTCTGTCTGACCATGATGTAATCTAATTGAAATCTTCCCGTATCTCCCGGCCTTTTCCAAGTATACCTCCTCCTCTTGTGATTCTTGAACAGGGTATTCGCTATTACTAGCTGAAGCTTGTTACAGAACTCAGTTAGTCTTTCTCCTCTTTCATTCCTTGTCCCAAGCCCTTATTCTCCTGTAACCTTTTCTTCTACTCCTTCCCCTACAACTGCATTCCAGTCGCCAATGACTATTAGATTTTCCTCCCCCTTTACATACTGCATTACCCTTTCAATATCCTCATACACTTTCTCTATCTGTTCATCTTCAGCTTGCGACGTCGGCATGTATACCTGAACTATCGTTGTCGGTGCTGGTCTGCTGTCGATTCTGATTAGAACAACCCGGTCACTGAATTGCTCACAGTAACACACCCTCTGCCCTACCTTCCTATTCATAACGAATCCTACACCTGTTATAACATTTTCTGCTGCTGTTGATATTACCCGATACTCATCTGACCAGAAATCCTTGTCTTCCTTCCACTTCACTTCACTGACCCCTACTATATCTAGATTGAGCCTTTGCATTTCCCTTTTCAGATTTTCTAGTTTCCCTACCACGTTCAAGCTTGTGACATTCCACGCCCCGACTCGTAGAACGTTCTCCTTTCGTTGATTATTCAATCTTTTTCTCATGGTAACCTCCCCCTTGGCACGCTACACTATGCTCTAAAATGTGCCTATGTCCTCCCACATTTAGCGTTTTCTTAAGGGGGTAGGACGTCATAAGGGGCGACTTGGAGCAGGAGAGGCATCACATGACATTTTAATTTCCAGTGTCTATAATTTTACAAATAAATTCATAAAACTTTGTCAGCAACACCAGGAAGGATTCAGGATTCACACTCATTGCAGTGGATGTTCGAAAACATAACAAAATAAATTTTTTTACGTGCGAAATTTGATCATTTTTTCACTTACTGATGGCTGCATTTGTTGCTATAGGTACACTTTTCTCCATAAGTTAAAGAGATTCTTCGATGAATTTTGCACAGCATACATACCATACTCACAGGTGTATGAAACTCTAGAATTTATTTAATTTATGAAAAAACGAATGAGCTGTTATATTTTAAACTTCATGTTTAGAAAAAACACAAATTTTATAGTTAATTACCTCAATTTTTACCACAGTTTTTAATAGATTTGGAAAATTCTAGAGTTTCATACACCTTTAAGTATGGTTTGTGTGCTGTGCAAAACTAATCGAAGAATCTCTCTTACTTATGAAGAAAAGTGTTTCTATAGCAACAAATACTGCCATTAGTAAGTGAAAAAATGAAGAAATTTCACATTAAAGAAAATCATTTCGTTATGTTTTGAACTTCCACTCCTACGAGTGTGAATTCTGAATCCTTCCTGGTCATGCTGACAAAGATTTATGAATTTATTTGTAAAAGTATAGATAGTGGAAATTAAAATGTTCTGTGGTGCCTCTCCTTCTTCAAGTCGGCCCGTTTTACGTCCTACCCCCTTAAATGTAGTAATGGGATCACATCCTAACCATGAAAGATACCACAATACTGCAACACCACCACCTCCGTTCTCCACTAATGGTACAACTCATGTTTGCAGGCAACGTTCTCCGGGCATTCGCCAGAGCCAAATTCTTTCATCTGATTGCCTATGCGTTTGGTGTTATTCATCACTTCAAATCACTACTGACCAGTGATGTTTGTCCTTATCAGATCAAGAGTCGCTTGGCATTGCCCACAGAAACATGTAGTGTATGAGGAGCTGCTCGACGACTCTATGCATTCTTTTTAACTCTGTATGCACGCTCATCGTGCTAGGTGGACCCCTGGTAGCACTTTGTAGCTCATGGGCGACTCCTCCTGCTCGTTCTTGCGATTTTTTACAATCTCTCCCTCGCAATGCTCGATGGTCCTCGCCCGTCCGTACGTGAGGTATGCCCAGTTTTGGGCTGTTCCTTCGCATTTGCGCTTCACAATCGAATCACCATCATAAAAAATCGACCTGACAGCTTTAGAATGATTGGAATCTCCCTGGCCGATCTGTTACTCAGTGACATCCAATCACTAGTCTCGTTCGAGGCAAATGAGCTCTCATGAGCAACTCATTCTGATGTTACTGGTTCTCTAGTGAAAACACAACACTCCCCGTCTCTTTTAATACTCCCGGAACCATCTCGCACGGCATTTAGTGGTCAATTCCACTTAGGCCTCTCAACATATATTTGATCATATAGTTTCGATGCAGAAAAAAAGTCTTGGTTGCACAAGATAAGTTTATTTAATATTCATATATGACGCTTTTCGCTGTTCTAGGAATCATCAGACAACCGAGGCGTCGAACGTAATTAAAAGTCGCATAGAACCGGGAGGTAATAGCCGGATATCCACAGCGTATGCTTCATTACATCATCGATAACTACTAGTGTCCGGGCGTCAAACATAATGAAGAATCCCAAAGAACTGAGAAGAAACAGTCTACGGGACGTTTGATGTTACCTCTCAGTTCTATGGAACTTCTAATTACATTCGACGCCACGGTCATGCGAAACGCGTCACATGTGAAGATTAAATAAACTTACGTTGCTGTATCAATGCTACCGCGGCAGTGATAGTGTGGAATCATTATAATTCCATCATGTAGCGTAGTTCGGCAGGTCGCGTGAGTATCTTGTTGGTAGCTGTTCACTTCACTTTAGTGAGCGTACCCACACTGGAAGTTGGTGACGCAAGGCAACTTGCAGTACGGCGCATCTGATCAGATATCGTTATCGCTAACAGTTGCAAAATGCATGCGCGATGAGCTATCCTGAGCTTGTTTACCTGCCAGTTCCACACCCACAGCATTCCTGGCTGTAGGAGAAAATCGCATCTGCTGCTTTGTGTCGGCCTGCCTACTCGACTGAAAATTGAAAGTTTACTAAGAAAGTTTCATTACGAACCAATGTTTATCACAAAACGCTCGTCATTGTTCATAAATTTTGGCAGAAATTTTACAAACGACTGAAAAATGGTTCTTTTCATGGCCGTAACTCTAGTTCTGAATCACTGAAGTCCATTTCTCGGTGATGATAGCCGAAGTGACAAAGCTCATCAGCCCTGCTTATAAACAAAGCCAATTTTTTCCCACTCTACTACGCTTCTGCAGCGCGGATTTTACTGTTGCAAAGTAGAATAACTTTCTAACTTTCTAAACTACATAAAGATTAACTGAAATACTGCGGAATGTAATGTTTTCCAATATTTCTTGTTCATTATTTGCAATGCAAAACTGGAGAGAATCTCATCTGCCGTTAGACGGCCAAATGAAACATGCTGAACTCATTTAGTGCTGTAGATTTTAGTAAATGAAATTTACCACTACTGTCTTTAACTTTGAAATTAATGAAAGATCAAAATTGAGAAGTCTCTCACAATTACATTTAATATTATGATATGAAATTTTAATTAAATAATACAGTCAGCGTAATGGCCGACTAAATTCTGCTACGGGAGATGAGCTCCCTGCAGTGCGAAGATCTGTAAAAACTTCGTTAATTATAATTAATGGTTGCGATCATGGGAGGTGACAACTAAGTCAATAATACACACTTTCTAATAACAATTTCTATTACATTTTTCAAAAATACAGATAAAATTATCGGACAGCACTACAATGGCGGCCTACCGCTAGACGAAACAATATTTCTTGTTCATTATTTGCAATGCAATACAGCAATAGTCTCTGGTCATGTTCATTTTCACTACACAGATAAAAAGAGTGTTCATTTATTTTTATATCACATCGCTGTTTGTGAATTTTGGTGGTGTTATTTAACTTTTTTAATCTTTCTTATACATCGCGCACACGTACACAATCTTGAAATAATTCATAATTCACAAGTAGCACAACAAAAGCTTCTTTTCCCTTTCACCAAATGTCCATTTATGTGACGTACTGTCGCACAGAGTTTTTAAACTTTTCGTGTGAACCGCCTCTCATAGACTCTAACGACAAACGCCAACAAAAGCATTCCCACTCTTCGTGCTTAATGAGCAACAACTGGTTAAGCATGCCAGTCCTACTGACTCGAACGAGCTATATTCTCCATATCTAAATATCGTTGGTTTCCTAAAGTAAACCATGAATTGAATCCATATTTATAAATCTAGCAACCCATAGTACGTCCTAACACAAACGACACACTACGAAGCAATTACCTGAATGGGACGGACGTCGGTAGATACGTACATATACAGGCAAATGAATGAATGTTACATCAGAGAAATGGAATGATTTATTCAAGAGAACGAGCTTCGCAAACTGAGCAAGAGAGTAATGCGCTAGTCCACCGCTGGCCCTTGTGCAAACAGTTACTCAGCTTGGCAACGATTGACGGAGTTGTTAGACGTCCCCCAGAGAAATATCGTGCCAAAATCTGTCCAATTGGCGCATTAGATCGTTAAAATCCCGAGCTGGTTGGAGGGCCATGCTCATAATGTTCTGGATATTCTGAATTGTGGAGAGATGTGGTGACTTGGCTGACCTAGACAGTGTTTGGCACGTACGATGACAAGCAGTAGGAACTCTGGACTTGTGCGGGCGGGTATTATCTTGTTGAAATATAAGTGCATGATGATTTGCCACGAAGGGCAACAATACTGGGCGTAGGTAGATTATCGTCGACGTACCGATGTGCTGTATTGTTGCAACGGATGAAAACCAAAAGGGTCCTTCTATGGAATGAAATGCCACTCTAGACATAACTCCTGGTTGTCAGGCAGTATGGTGCGCTAGAGTCAGATTGGTATCCCTCCGCTGTCCGGTGCGTCCAGACACGTCTTCAGCCTGGAATCTCATTGACTGGAGTAGAATTGTCTTCAGTGGTAAGTCTGGCTTTGAAATGAGCCAGCCTAGACCTGTCTGGAAACCCCTCAGATAGTAATGGGATACCAACCAGACTGTCACTCGCCATGCGGCCTGACAACCTAGACTGATGGTCTGCGGTCCCATTTGATTTAGCACGAGGACCCGTTGTGTTGCCATCCGTCGCAACCTTACATCACAGTGATACGTCGACGATACTCTACACTCAGTGTTGTTGCCCTTCATGGCAAGCCATTCTGAGCTCACATTTCAGCAAGATAATGCCCGCCCACAGACAGCGGTAGGTTCTACGGCTTGTCTTTGTACGTGCCAAACACTACAACTTAGATCAGCAAAGTCGCCAGATCTCTCCACAATTGAGAACACTTGGAACATTATGGGAAGGACGCTCCATCTCGGGATTTTGACGATCTAATGCACCAATTGGACAGAATTTACGACGATATCCCTCAGGAGTACATTCAGTGCACAATAGCTGCTTGCATAAGAGACAGAGGTAGACCAACGCGTTATTGGCCTGCTTAATAACTGAAGCGCTTTCTCTTGAACAAGTCATCAATTTTTTTAATGAAATTGTAATCATTCGGGTATCTGTACATGTAGATCATCCCATTCGGATAATTCTTTTGTGGTGCATCGTCTTTTTGTCTCAGAGTGTATGTATAGTACGGACGAAACGCATAGTTAGCATGTGGCAAGATAGGAAACGTGCATTTTAATATAACCAACGTAGTAGTTTTGCACGTGTCCATTTTTATAAACAAACAGTGTAATTTTTCGAGCCAGATACAGTTGACAACTACCACCGGAGGAGGCTAGGTAGCAAATCATGAAGACGAACACTTTTTGTGTGATGCAACAGCTGGCTTCTAAGCGTGTAGTAATCACAATGTAACCCCCGTCTATCATTCTTCACGTTGAGAAACACGTCTCATATGAGGATATCTTCTGTGTAAATTGCTATACGTGGCGAAATGTCCAAAGATACGTGCATGTGTGCATGGTCTTCCTCTACGATTTTACCCCTCCCCAGCCTCCCCCCCCCCCCCCACTCCCCGCGTCCCCGCACATACACACAAATTCACATACATACACACACACACACACACAGGTTTGGCACAGACTTGTTTTCTCTCCATTTCTCTTCAGTACCTCCTTATTAGCTACGTGATCTACCCATCTAATCTTCAGCATTCTTTTGTAGCACCACATTTCAGAAGCTTCGATTGTCTCCTTGTCTAAACTGTTTGTCGTCCATGATTCACTTCCTTGCATGTTACACTACTTATACATACTCCCAGAAAAGACTGCCAAACGAATCTATATTATATGTTAACGAATTTCTTTTCTTCAGAAATGCTTTTCTTGCTGTTGCGAGCCTACACTTTATATCTTCTCTCTTTCAGCCATTGTCAGCTATTTTGCTGCCGAAACAGCAAAACTCATCTAGTTCCCTAATCTCATTCCCTCGGTATCACCTGATTTGAATCTACTACTTTCCATTACCCTAATTTTGCATTTGTTGATGTTCATCCTATATCCTCATTTCAAGACTCTCTCCATTATGTTCAGATGCTCTTCCAAGTCCTTTGATGCCCCTGACAGAATTAGAATGTCATCGGCAAACCTCAAGGTTTTATTTCTTCTCACTAAACTTTAACCGATTCTCCTAATTTTTATTCGGTTTCTTTTTATGTTTGCTCAACGTATAGATTGAATAACATCTGTGATAGGCTACAACCCTGTCTCAATCCCTTCTCAACTTGACTGCTTCCCTCTGATTGCACTCGACTCATAACTGCTGTCTGGTTTCTGTACAAGTTGTAAATTGCCTTTCGCTTCCTGTATTTTACCCCGTGCTACCTTCAGAATTTCAAAGAGACTGTGCCAGTCAAAAGGTTTCTGTAAGCCTGTAAATGCTATAAACGTAGGTTTGCCTTAGCTTAGGCTACCGTCTAAGATAAGTTGTAAGGTCAGTATTGTCTCACATGTTCCCCCATTTCACTTCACTGACGTCGGCTTCTACCAGTTTCTTCATTCGTTTGTCGAGAATTCCTGTTAGCGTTTTGCAACGATTGCTTATTAAAATGATAATTCGGTAATATTCACACCTGTCAGTAACTGATTTCTTTGGAACTGGAATTATTACAGTCCTCTTGAAGTCTGTGGGTATTTCACCTGTCTCACACATCTTGCACTCCAGATGATAGTGTTTTGCCATGGCTGTCTCTCCCAAGGTTGTCAGTAGCTCTGACAGAACGTCGTCTCCTCCCAGGGTCTTGTTTCGACGAAGGTCTGTCAGTGGTCTGTCAAATTCTTCTCGCACTATCACGTCTTCCATCTCCTCTTCAGCTACGTCCTCTAACATTTCTATAATATTTCTTTCAGTCACTTGTCCTTTGCATAGGCCGCCTATATACTCCTTCCACCTTTCACCTCCTTTCTTTTCTTAGGACTGGTTTTCCATCTGAGCTCTTGATATTCTATAAGCCCCAAATATCCTGTTGAACTTCCGTCTGTTACACACGAGAGCCGTCTTCCATACGATACCCAGCTCATATATTACGTCATGATCTGACATATAATTAAAAGTATTAACATTTTCTGATGTGGTATGTAATTAAAATTATTAACATTTTCTACGGTCGTGACGGACCAGTATATTGACCCTGGAGCAGCGTCTATGGAGAACCAAGACGAATAGCATGATAAAAGAGCGGTTCTCAATACAGGAATAAGGAAAGGCGAATAACAATGAAATTTGCATATAATTTTATATTCTCTAACTCAACTTCTCGCTTGTTAGTATTACGCTCCTCACACATGTAAATACGAGGGGTGTTTGAAAAGTCCGTGCAAAGTCCAAGAGTTGGCATTACCGGCGCGTATCGAGGTCATGTTAAGTTAGTATCATCTTTGGAAAGAGCGGACACCAAGTTTCAGCCATATTGGTCTATTTCTTTGTGTTTGGCATTCGTTTGAATCAAAGAAGTCGAGTGATGGTAAAAAAATGGACGAAAAAGAGTTTCGTGTGGTGATTAAACATTACTTTATGAAAGGCAGCACGCCTGAGGAGACTAATGAGAAACTTGATAAACATTACGGTGACTCTGCACCTCCGACTATAACAGTTTATAAGGGATTTCAAAATTTTCGGAGTGGCCATATAGGCACAAGTGATGCTGAACGTTCTGGACGCCCTGTGGAGGTTACGACTCCAGATCATTGATATAATCCATGATATGGTGATGGATGACTGAAGAGTTAAGTGCGTGAGATTGCTAGTGCTATGGGCATCTCGAATGAATGGGTACGTAATATTTTGCATAAAAATTTGGACAAAAGAAAGCTATCCGCAAGATGGGTTCCGCGATTGCCCACGCTTGACCAAAAACGGAATCGTGTGAAGTGTTGCAAGGATGGTTTGCAGCTGTTCAGGAAGAATCCGCAGGACTCTGAGCGTCGTTTCGTCACTGTGGATGAAACATGGATACATTACTATATTCCTGAGAGCAAACAACAATCTAAACAATGGGTTACCGAGAGAAAATCTGCACCAAAAAACGCGAAGACCATTCCTTCGGCCGGAAAGGTTATGGCGACTGTCTTTTGGGATTCGCAAGGGATAATCCTCACCGACTATCTGGAAAAGGGTAAAACTATTACAGGTGCATAATACTCATCGTTATTGGACCGTTTGAAAACCGAGCTGCAAGAAAAACGCCGGCGATTGCACCGCAGAAAATTATTTTTTTCATCACGACAATGCACCAGCACACAACTCAGCAGTTGTGATCGCAAAATTAGTGGAAATAGGATTCTAACTCGTTTCACATCCCCCCTACTCTCCAGACTTGGCTCCCTCGGACTACTATTCGTTCCCCAATTTGAAGAAATGGCTGACGGGACAAAGACTTTATTCAAACGAGAAGGTGATTGGAGGAACTAATAGCGATTTTGCAGACTTGTACAATTCCTATTATTCAGAAGGGATCAACAGATTAGAAGAGCGTTGGACGAAGTGTATAAATCTAAAAGGAGACTATGTCGAAAAATAAAAAAGGTTTACCCCAAACACGTAAAGTAGTTTTTATTTTTGCACGGACTTTTCAAACGCCCCTCGTACAAGTCCAAATAAAAAAATCAAATCACGTAACTACAGAAGTACCTTTAAAATCAGTCCAAATCATTATTCCTGTGCAGTGTGCTGGGCCACGTTCCCGCAATCGACGACGTGGTCGTCATATACAGCGCCAGCAAACACGCCGTCAGGGTGCTGCTCGAGGGGCTGCGGCTGGACCTGGTCGCCAAGAAGAGCCGCATCCGTGTCGGGGTGAGTTCCGGCCTGTTGTATACTGCAGCTCTTTCGGTGACGTCATTGCTTTCATCGTAATTGTATTTTGGATTACAGTACGTACCGCCATCTACGGGTGTTACAGAAATTTTCTGTGTTTTATGTGAAGTTTCAGACTGGCCCTTCAGACATGCTTAGCATAAAACTGTTTCCATTTCCAGCGTACTGTGTGTAAACAGTTTGACGGATTTGCCCCACGGTTCCTCACTTCTGTGGAAATGCAAGGTGTTACCCAAAATTTTCCGAGATAAATCTCAGAGAACATACCTTACTTCTTAATTCCCGCCATCCCCTTAAATTAGTTTCCTCGTGCTTGAGTGAAACGCTTCCAGCCTGCTGGCTGAAACGTGTTCAAAATTAGTTGTGATTTCTATTGAACCTCTTAATGGAGTCAAAACACCACTCGCTTAAGTTTAGTTTCATTTTGTGCGGGAGCAGTTATTCGCGAGGAAATGGTTCAGGTAAGTAGGGAAGGTGGGGGACAGGTGTCATGTTTTTTTGCTAGTAATTCCCTTACAGTGGGAGAGATGTGCACAGTTGCATTGTCATGATGCAGGGACCAGTCCTTGTTCTCCCATTTTCCATATACTTTGCGTCTAACACCTTTCCCCAGTCTTTCAAAACATAGCAGTACAGCTCCCCAGTGACGGTGTGATTATGGTACATGGAAGAAATTATGGGCATTTCAGTGAATGTAAAAAAAAAATTCATTAAAGCTGACTTGATGTTGGTGCACACTTGGCGCGCTTTTTGGAACGCGAGAGAATGATGTCTTCCACTGCGAAGACTGTTGTTCTATTTCAGGGTTATACACGTAAAATGCAGCAACGAAGAGGAGTAGGCTCAAGTTTAAGGGATTAGTCACAAAGAATCATGGCACAAAGAAGGGGAATACGAAAATACCAAACAATCAAGAAATCTTTCAGTTGATACACGGAAGAAGGAAGCACAAAAATGTACACGCATATTCAGGTATACAGAAATACAAATTACTGAGGAATGAAATAAATGGGAAGTACAGAGAATCCAAGCCAAAATGTCTGCATGAAAAGTGTGACAAAATCGAAAAAGATACAATTGTCATAATAACTAGAAAAGTGAAAACAACATTCGGTGAAATTAAAAACAAGGATGGTAGCATAAGGAGTGCAATGGAAATTCCACATTTAAATGTAGAGGAGAGAGCGTATATCTGGAAGGAGTACATTGAAGGCTTCTAAGAAGAGGAGGACATACCTGACGACGGGATAGAAAAAGAAACACGAGTCGAAAGGGAATAGATAGGGGATCCAGTGTTAGGATCAGTATTTACAAAAACTTGGAACGACTTTGTATCAAATAAGGCGGATGGAATATTTCAAGTTGAGTAACAAATGCTCTGCTTGTGTTGAACTGATTTTTGTCTATTTCTAACTAGATTTCGGCTTATTATACCGTCTTTAAGAAACAACTTTTACCGCAAAGTATTGGAAGAATCCATAATTAAGCAGGAGGAATCGATGACATGCCATTAAGATTTCGAAAATCAATGGCAACAAAACGACTATTCACGTTGATGTGTAGAATGTCTAAGACTGGTCATATACCATCAGACTTTCAGAAAAATATCATTCACATTATTCCGGAGATAGCAAGAGCCGACCAAAACAACAATTACCGCACAATCAGCTGAACAGCTCATGCATCCAAGTTGATGACAAGAGTAATATATAGAAGGACGGAAAAGAAAAATGAGGATCTGTTAGACTAGGATCAGTTTGGCTTTAGGAAAGTTCAAATGGCTCTGAGCACTATGGAACTTAACATCTATGGTCATCAGTCCCCTAGAACTTAGAACTACTTAAACCTAACTAACCTAAGGACATCACACAACACCCAGTCATCACGAGGCAGAGAAAATCCCTGACCCCGCCGGGAATCGAACGGCTTTAGGAAAGGTGAAGGCACCAGAGAGGCGGTTTTGACGTTGTGATTGATAATGGAACCAAGACTGAAGACAAATTAAGACACGTCCATTGGATTTCTCAGCCTGAAAAAAAGGCGTTCGACAATGTAAAACGGTACAATGTGTTCGATACCTGAAAAAATAAGGGTGAGCTATATGTACAGACGGGTAATATACAATATATACAAGAATCAAGAAGGAACAATAATGTTTTCGTTAGCCCCTACTTTTCAATCTATCCGTCGAAGAAACGATGACGGTAATAAAGGTTCAAGAGTAGGACTAAAATTCAGGCTGACAGAATATCAATGATAATATTCACTGATGACATGGCTATCCTCAGTGAAAGTGAAGAACAATTACAGGATGTAATGAGTATAGAATATGGATGGAGAGGAAATTGAAGACAGACGGCCGGCCGTTGTGGCCTTGCGGTTCTAGGCGCTTCAGTTTGGTACCGCGTGACCGCTACGGTCGCAGGTTCGAATCCTGCCTCGGGCATAGATGTGTGTGATGTCCTTAGGTTAGTTAGGTTTAAGTAGTTCTAAGCTCTAGGGGACTGATGACCTCAGATGTTGAGTCCCATAGTGCTCAGAGCCATTTTTGAAGAAAGACGAAAGTAATGGGAAGCAGCAGAAATGAGAACAGCGGGAAACTTAGCATCAGAAACGGTGATCACAAAGTAGACGAAGTTAAGGAATTCTGCTAACCACGCAGCAAATCAACCCAGGGCGTACGTAGCAACGACAACATAAAAAGCAGACTAGCAAAATGGGCAAAAAGGGTATTCCAGTCCAAGAGAAGTCCACTAATTTCAAACATAGGCCTTAACTTGAGCAAAAAATTTCTGTGAATGAACGCTGTGAGCATAGCATTGTGTGGTAATTAAACATGGACTGTGGGAAAACCAGAAGACGATCGAACGTTTGAGACCTGATGCTACAGAAGAATTAGGTGGACTGCGTAATGAGGTGGTTCTTTGCAGAATCGGTAAGAAAAGGGATACATGGAAAACACTGACAACAAGAAGAGACAGGATGAGAGGAAACCTGTTAAGACATTAGGGAACAACACCCATGGTACTAGTGGGCGCTGTAGAGGGTACAAAATGTAGAGGAAGAGGAAGACAGAGCCTAGAAGACATCCAACAACTAATTGGGGATGGAGGTTGCAATTGTTACCCTGAGATGAAAACGTTGGCGCGGGAAAGAAATTCGTGGTGGGCCGCATCAAAGCGTTCAGAAGACTGATAACGCCCTCCCCTCCCCCCCCCCTCCCCCCCACCCCACAAACACAAATGAATGAGAAGCGAATCTAGCCGATGTGGTCATACTCCCATTGTTCATCGGCAGTTAAGAAGCTGGACGGAGAATATGGTTCATCTTCAAGTGTTCTTTGCAGCTCAGTTCAAGCTAAACCTGATGGAGTCGTTGGCCGGCCCTCAAATGACGAGGAAAGAACTCTGCTGTAATTCGTCTCGTGTTAAATTCATCGGCTAGAATGCGTTGGCATGTCCCATGCAAAACTCAAGCGCTTTCACAAACAGCCCTGTCTGCCTTCTGTCCTTGCGGCCGTATCCTGAACTGTGCATGATAACTGGTGGACCGCGTGTTTGTCATCCTCCTGACACTCCCCTCCCCTTGGGTCAAAACGTGCTCATCAAAGGCCTCGCTTAGAATCTTCTGGCTTTCAGCTGCAGTTGTGAGGAGCTTGAAACAAAACGTAATGCAGATCCTTCGAAACTGCTCACGTGATAGATCAAAGTTCGTAGCCACAGTAGAACACAGTGTAAAGAAATCAGCAACAGTGTTCATACCGATGTACTGGCGAAGAGAGACAGTTGACACAGCTAGAGGGGTCTCATCCAATGGCTACAGTCCAGTTCTGACTGACCAACCCTCGTTATAAGCCACGTTCATTAAAATGGGCATTTAGGTTTTGGTCTGCCACTTTGTAGATACAAGTTTTTGGTAAATGTAATTCACTGTCCAAAGTGGCAGACTGTTTGGTGCTTCCATCCGTTAGAGCTTGCAAATGTTACATGAAAAACTAAGCTTCTGTTTCAGTATCCCTGCTGTAGACAAACACGGCCGGTTGAGTCTGTACTGTTTATTAGTAAATTAGCTGACAAACCCGGAATTTCCTGAGTAGTCATTTTGGCAATTTTAGATTCGAAAGGAAATTAAAAAATGAACTGTGCGTGTAGTGTAATACCCAAATAATTTCGTTTACATATATTAGTGCAAACACCTCTGAAATTAAGCAGTAGACTCGATGTGAGATAATCCCAGACAGTTTCTGTACGGTGGTCGCAGCTGCTTCACGTGTCTACAACTCGATTTTGTAAATGTCTCTGTGGGAACGCCTCTTCACTGCTCTGCAGACGGCTACTGCTCTCCGCTACAGCCATTTGCGATCCGCAGATGAAAGACGTCTAAGGCTCTGCCAGGTGTCAACGGCTTCCTTGAGCCGACTGTAGGAGTATCTTAGTAGTAAAGAGTAAAAATATTAAAACTTTATACATGATGTGCTATATCATTTGAATTATGGGTCGTACAATGATGTTGTCTAATTGTGCCTGCGACATATGTTGATACTGTCTGTAAAATGTATTGCAAATGGAATTAGCAACAAAGAAGTAATAAATTTAAACGTCACGCACAATGCGGATGTTTTTCACGCATTTGAGTGTTTATGGCGTCATTCATCCTGCACTATGTGTGGTACCATGATACAATTTTGTAGGTGCATTTAGCCGTGTGCGAAACTTAATATGAATGGACTTAGTAGCACAGCAGCAATAAATTTAAACGTCATGGATGATGACACTATTTTTCAAGCGTCTCATCATTTATGACATCTTGAACTAAGGTAGGTAGGTGCTTTGAACGATCACAGTGATTGTTGCCCCTAAGTAAGGGATATGTGTACCATACATAGGCGAAATCAGTCGGGTGGTTTTGGAGGAGATGTGACTCATACATACGTACATACATGCATTTTTGTAATATGTATGAATAACGTCTTACAAACAATTCATTATCCAGTATTAATGCGTGAAACATAGTTTTCAGTGTGATTGAGATATTTCAATTAATTCACTAACATCGATGGATAAAATCATCCACTACTTGTCTTTGAGAGAATATATATGTCCATTTAAATGGACTCTAGAATTTAGTGCTAGTAAAACATATCGTCACATTAATTCGCATCGCATCAAGTGTGAGAAGTGTAAAGCACTGCAGGTCTTGCTCTACGCTTACATAAGAGACGTATTTCGTTTTGTCAAATAAACGGATGGTAGAATTGCTAAAGAATGGAGAATTTTTTGAGCTGAAGGGATTTAGCGATGACGGGGAGGATGATCCTACTGAGTATAGATGGTAGTCATCGGCAGCAAACAGATGTAGATGAGAAACATCGAGAACGACAACGTGCAGATGATTCATCAAGAGATAACAAATATGACGATGATACTACAGCGTAGCTGTTCAGATTCTTGATGAAAACACAGGCAATGCTAGGAGGAAATTATGGGAAAAAAATGTGAGATATATATTCTACAGAGTATCTCAATACAACTTCAACTCTGGAGGCATTCGCCACATTAACAGAATGATCAGAGAATCAATGTCGAACAAAAAAGTGGACTGTAAAAACTATTTTTCACTTTCTTGATTTAGAAGTTACAAACAGTTGGAAGCAATGTAAGGCGGAAAAGGTTAAATGAAATGCGTCCAGCAACAATGTCTGCAGTTCATGGCTTTCAAGATAGCTTTGGAAGAGATAACTTTAGAAAAAGGGGGTTATACTTCCAGCGACACAGATAACAAAGACGAGGATGGAAGGAAACAGCCGGCCACGATCGCCGAGTGGTTCTAGGCGCGGAAACGCGCGACTGCAACGATCGCAGGTTCGAATCCTGTCCCGGGCATGGATGTGTGTGATGTCCTTAGGTTTACGTAGTTCTAAGTTCTAGGGGACTGATGACCCCAGATGTTAAGTCCCATAGTGCCCAGAGCCATTTGAGCCATTTTGGAAGTAAACAGAAGTAATGACAGTTGTACACCAGACAGAACGAAAAAGCATCTCCCAGTCATTGTGAATTTACTTGTATGAACTGTAGGAAGATTGGTTGCACAAAAAAGATAACGATGTGTTCAGCATGTGTGTAGCATGTTTTTGCGTTACTATGTAGAGCAACCGCTTATCAAAGGTGCATGAAAAATTATATTGGGAAAAAGCTAATGCTCTTTAGTGCAGTGTTTAGCAACATGTTTGTAATACTTGGTTTTTAAATGCATTTTGTAAATGTTACATTTACTTTACATTTTGTTACTAACGCATTTCATACCTCGTAGGAGGCAACTTATATTTACAAAAGGAAACAAAAATGTAAGAAGATAAATATCTTCATAAAATATACAGTCATTTCAGTTTAGATGATATATATGCAAGTTAAGTGTAATAAATATTGTTGATAAAAAAGTAAAAATCTGCTTTTATGGCAAGGAGGAATTTTTCTCAATCTAGGAATCTTATGTATCGATTCATAACCAATGTCCACTTAAATGACCACTCCATATTTCAGCCCTTTTTAAAAATTCCTTTAAAAATCCTCTATAATGTTTTTGTACTGATATAACACAGTTCAGAGAAGTTCGTTATTGGCATGCTGCTAAAACAGCTCCGGATCTAAACAAAAATTCTAAGCTATGTCGCTCATTTATGCCCCATCTGATGTTCTTTCCAATGTTCGCAGAGAATGATGACCTATTTCAAACTTATGAGGTCTCAAAGACTGTAGCTAAAAACACTGATAAACTGCAACTTTAAGATTTCCCATGTAAATACCACAACCCAGCACATTTTATTGCAAATAGAAGGCCCAGTTAGTAGACAAAATAGATTAAAGTGTTAATGTTCAATCTCTTTTCTGACTTAATTGTTCATGGTAATTGTAGGTCCAATTCTTTTTAACACGAGAGAGAAGAGACTGTAAGAACAGTGCACAGAGGACGACAGTCATTGACTTCTTTCACATATGCTGCCGATCGAGACAAACTGGTTGCATGAATATCTTCTGAAAATCCGCAACAGTAATGAAAGTTTATCTTCAAATAGAGATACTATCAGGTCCAATCAAAATGTTCCCAAAGCCCTCTTCTAATTACGAAGCATGCAAAACTGTGGATAAATGACTCCTCAGAATATTCCTGCATAATATTTTACTTCACAGAAAATGAAACTGCCAACTTCCTATGGACTTCAGCGTACATTAAAATCGACTTCACTCAAGAACACTTCAACCAGATTACATCAGCCAAGATACAACCATTTCTTTAATAGCAAAATCACACAACACCGTTCGTTTTTTTTTTCCATTCCCTTGCAGGGGCAACAGTCTGGATGATTGACTGATCTGGCCTTGTAACACTAACCAAAATGGCCTTGCTGTTCTGGTACTGCGAACGGATGAAAGCAAGGAGAAACTACAGCCGTAATTTTTCCCGAGGGCATGCCGCTTTACTGTATGGTTAAATGATGATGGCGTCCTCTTGGGTGAAATATTCCGGAGGTAAAATAGTCCCCCATTCGGATCTCCGGGCGGGGACTACTCAAGAGGACGTCGTTATCAGGAGAAAGAAAACTGGCGATCTACGGATCGGAGCGTGGAATGTCAGATCCCTTAGTCGGGCAGGTAGGTTAGAAAATTTAAAAAGGGGAATGGATACGTTAAAGTTAGATATAGTGGGAATTAGTGAAGTTCGGTAGCAGGAGGAATACGATTTTTGGTCAGGTGAATACAGGATTATAAATACAAAATCAAATAGGAGTTATGCAGGTGTAGGTTTAATAATGAATAAAAAAATAGGAGTAGAGGTAAGCTACTACAAACAGCACAGTGAACGCATTATTGTGGCCACGATAGACACGAAGCCCAAGCCTACTACAGTAGTACAAGTTTATATGCCAACTAGCTCTGCAGATGACGAAGAAATTGATGAAATGTATGATGAGATAAAAGAAATTATTCAGCTAGTGAAGGGAGACGAAAATTTAATAGTCATGGGTGACTGGAATTCGTCAGTAGGAAAAATGAGAGAAGGAAACATAGTAGGTGAATATGAATTGGGGCTAAGAAATGAAAGAGGAAGCCGCCTGGTAGAATTTTGCGCAAAGCATAACTTAATCATAGCTAACACTTGGTTCAAGAATCATGAAAGAAGGTTGTATACATGGAAGAACCCTGGAGATACTAAAAGGTATCAGATAGATTATATAATGGTAAGACAGAGATTTAGGAACCAGGTTTTAAATTGTAAGACATTTCCAGGGGCAGATGTGGACTCTGACCACAATCCATTGGTTATGAACTGTAGATTAAAACTGAAAACACTGAAAAAGGTGGGAATTAAAGGAGATGGGACCTGGACAAACTGAAAGAACCAGAGGTTGTAAGAGTTTCAGGGAGAGCATAAGGAAACAATTGACAGTAATGGGGGATAAAAATACAGTAGAAGAAGAATGGGTAGCTTTGAGGGATGAAATAGCGAAGGCAGCAGAGGATCAAATAGGTAAAAAGACGAGGGCTAGTAGAAACCCTTGCGTAACAGAAGAAATATTGAATTTAATTGATGAAAGGAGAAAATATAAAAATGCAGTAAATGAAACAGGCAAAAAGGAATACAAACGTATCAAAAATGAGATCGACAGGATGTGCAAAATGGCTAAGCAGGGATGGCTAGAGGACAAATGAAAGGATGTTGAGGCTTATCTCACTAGGGGTAAGATAGATACTGCTTACAGGAAAATTAGAGAGACCTTTGGAGAAAGGAGAACCACTTGCATGAATATCAAGAGCTTTGATGGAAACCCAGTTCTGAGCAAAGAAGGGAAAGCAGAATGGTGGAAGGAGTATAGAGAGGGTCTATACAAGGGCGATGTATTTGAGGACAATATTATGGAAATGGAAGAGGATGTAGATGAAGATGAAATAGGAGATACGATACTGCGTAAAGAGTTTGACAGAGCACTGAAAGACCTGAGTCGAAATAAGGCCCCCGGAGTAGACAACATTCCATTAGAACTACTGACAGCCTTAGGAGAGCCAGTCGTGACAAAACTCTACCATCTGGTGAGTAAGATGTATGAGACAGTCGAAATACCTTCAGATTTCTAGAAGAATATTACAATTCCAATCCCAAAGAAAGCAGGTGTTGACAGATATGAAAATTACCAAACTATCAGTTTAATAAGTCACAGCTGCAAAAGACTAACACGAATTATATACAGACGAATGGAAAAACTGATAGTAGCCGACCTCGGCGAAGATCAGTTTGGATTCCGTAGAAATGTTGGAACACGTGAGGCAATACTGACCCTACGACTTATCTTAGAAGAAAGATTAAGGAAAGGCAAACTTACGTTTCTAGCATTTGTAGACTTGGAGAAAGCTTTTGACAATGTTGATTGGAATATTCTTTCAAATTCTGAAGGTGCCAGGGGTAAAATACAGGGAGCGAAAGGCTATTTACAATTTGTGCAGAAAGCAGATGGCAGTTATAAGAGTCGAGGGGTATGAAAGGGAAGCAGTGGTTGGGAAGGGAGTGAGACAAGGTTGTAGCCTATCCTCGATGTTATTCAAGCTGTATATTGAGCAAGCAATAAAGGAAACAAAAGAAAAGTTCGGAGTAGGTATTAAAATCCGTGGAGAAAAAATAAAAACTTTGAGGTTCGCCGATGACATTGTAATTCTGTCAGAGACAGCAAAGGACTTGGAAGAGCAGCTGAACGGAAAGGACAGTGTCTTGAAAGGAGGGTACAAGATGAACATCAACAAAAGTAAAACGAGGATAATGGAATGTAGTCGAATTAAGTCGGGTGATGCTGAGGGAATTAGATTAGGAAATGAGACGCTTAAAGTAGTAAAGGAGTTTTTCTATTTGGGGAGCAAAATAACTGACGACGGTTCGAAGTAGAGAGGATATAAAATGTAGACTGGCAATGGCAAGGAAAGCGTTTCTGGAGAAGAGAAATTTGTTAACATCGAGTATTGGTGTGTCAGGAAGTGGTTTCTGAAAGTATTTGTATGGATTGTAGCCATGTATGGAAGAGAAACGTGGACGATAAATAGTTTGGACAAAAAGAGAATAGAAGCTTTCGAAATGTGGTGCTATAGAAGAATTCTGGAGATTAGATCACATAACTAATGAGGAGGTATTGAATGGAATTGGGGAGAAGAGGAGCATGTGGCACAACTTGACTAGAAGAAAGGATCGATTGGTAGGACATGTTCTGAGACATCGAGGGATCACCAATCTAGTATTGGAGGGCAGCATGGAGGGTAAAAATCGTAGAGGGAGACCAAGAGATGAATACACTAAGCAGATTCAGAAGGATGTAGTCTGCAGTAGGGACTAGGAGATGAAGAAGCTTGCACAGGATAGAGTAGCATGGAGAGCTGCTTCAAACCAGTCTCAGGACTGAAGACTACAACAACAACAAAGGTGTACATGAAGTTTTTTGTTTTGACTGCGATAAATTTTATACATCTCCCTAATCGTAAATTTTATTTAAGGCCAACCGTTGTCCAGCTCTTCGCACACTACTTGTCCCAGACTATTTCTCCACTTTTTCTGTGTTTGTTTATTTTGTTGTGATTATTATTGTATTCCAAAGTTTTTATATATTCTGTTTTATTACACGTACATCTTTTCTGCAAAACGTGTCGTTCTTCGAACTTACGGTATAGCTTATGATGTCCTGTTACAGTTTTAATTGAGATGATTTACACAGAATCAGTTTTCACTCTGCCCTGATATGAAACTTCCTGGCAGCCTAAAACGGTATGCCAAACCAGGACTCAAACATGGGATCTTTGCCTTTCACAGACAAGTGTTTTAAGGCAGAGCCTTCTAAGCAGTACAGATGAACACCCGCCCCCTACCTCCTATAGAATTTCTTACACCAGAACGTCGAGTCCCGCCCTCAGAACCCAAGACAACTTCTTTGAGGTTTGGAAATTAAGAGAAGAGGTATCTTTTTTCTCTTATTTATTTATTTATCAGGTTTCTTGAGACAATGCAAGCCAATACTACTTGCTCAAGGAATACTTTAGCACATAGTTTACCAAATGCTGATCAGAAAATTTGTAAACAAAGAATTAAGGAATAAAACAAGAAAAAACACAAAACAACACACCAGAGGAGCACAAAATGCGCGAATAGGTTTCTGTTTATTTATAAGACTGACTGAAAAGTGGTGTACCAGCTGCCTCTTTCTACCTTTCTCAGCGACTTAAAAAATTTTCCCACAAATTTTGGCATGCGAAAAAATTCGCGATTTTTTTAACATGCAACTCACCGCAAACTACCACGAGCTCCCGCAACTGTTACCCACTCAAAACCCACTAGTCCATCGCTGTAAGTTTCCTCATACCCATGTCAGTTGCCCTACCTCACTCAATCATTCAACCCAAATCATTGTCACTATCTCTTTGAGTCTGTCATTCTATATCACACCAACCGTCCCCTTCGTTCTGTCCTACTACTACAATCTACACTCACTGTCTCTGTCACTATTTTGCTCTCTCTTCCTGCTAACATCTCATCCATTTCTTCCCATTTCTGCTATATCTTCTTACTGTCACTATCTCTCTCTCCATCACTGTCATTGTCATAGACTCTTTCTCTCATTATCAGTGGCTCTCACACACTTCCACTTTCTCTTTCTTTATTCCTCCCCTCTTCATTCCTAGCACTGTTCTGTCCTTGTCAACAATGTTCCACTGCCACTGTGTCACTATCTTTCTCTCACCTTCTCTGTCTCTGACATTGTTCCTCTTGCTCTTTCTATGACAAACAGTTTCTACTATTTCCCAGTATTTATTACTTTTATTTCTCATTACCACTGCCGTCGTTTCCTCCTCCTTCTTCTTCGCCTTCTTCTTTTCTCCCTCTCCTCTTCAGTTATTAGGGGAAGGTGGTTGTCATGGTCACCTTCATTGCTGGGGTCATTCTCTCTTCTTCCTTTGCATATATAATTTCTAGACTTTAAGTGGAATGTGTAACTCTCCATGCTTCCTAAGATTTCGTTCAATTTTCTCCTACACTACAGAATTTTATTATTTCGTCTAAAAATTTAGTTCTCTAAATTTTCGTCTTCTATTGTGTAATCCTTAACTCGTCTCAGGAATTTTGTTTATTGTGCCTAAATAAGGCTCTCTTGAGTTTTGCCAATCACAGGAAATGGTATTTACGGTAATTGCAGATATACAGTTGAATAATGGTACATCAATCAAACACAAGCACTCCAAGGGCTACATAGTTCTGCACTTTAATATGCTGTAATGTTCTAGCCATGTGGTTCCCGAAATATTAGTCATGTGGAGTGCAATGCTCTTAATACTCTAATGCAATATGAATACGCTGTGTGATCAACAGTATCCGGACACCTGGCTGAAAGTTACTTACAGGTTCGTGACGCCCTCCATTGGTAATGCTAGATTTCAATATGGTGTTGGCCCACCCTTAGCCTTGATTACAGCTTCCACTCTCGCAGGTATACTTTCAGTCAGGTTCTGGAAGGTTTCTTGGGGAATGGCAGCCCATTCTTCATGGAATGCTGCACCGAGGAGAGGTATCGATGTCGGTCGGTGAGGCCTGGTACGAAGTCGGCGTTCCAAAACATCCCAAAGGTGCTTTATAGGACTCTGTGCAGGCCAATCCATTACAGGGATGTTATTGTCATGTAACCACTCCGCCACAGGCCGTGCATTATGAAGAAGTGCTCGATAGTGTTGAAAGATGCAGTCAACATCTCCGAATTGCTCTTCAACAATGGGAAGCAAGAAGTTGCTTAAAACATCAGTGTAGGCCTGTACTGTGATAGTGCCACGTAAAACAACAAGGGGTACAAGCCCCCTCCATGAAAAACACGACCACACCATAACACCACCGCCTCCAATTTTAATGTTGGCACTACACACGCTGGCAAATGACGTTCACCGGGGATTCGCCATACCCATACCCTACAATCGGATCGCCACATTGTGTACCGTAATTCGTCACTGCACACAACATTTTTTCATTGTTCAATCGTCCAATGTTTACACTCCTTACACCAAGCGAGGCGTCGTTTGGCATTTACCAGTGTGATGTGTGGCACATCAGCAGCCGCTCGACAATGAAATCCGATTTTTCTCACCTTCCGCCTAACTGTCATAGTACCTGCAGTGGATCCTGATGCAATTTGGAATTCCTGTGTGATGATCTGGACAGATGTCTGCCTATTACCTATTACGAAACTCTTCAAATGTCGGTGGTCTCTGTCAGTCAACAGACGAGATCGGCCTGTACGCTTTTGTGCTGTAGGTGACACTTCACGTTTCCACTCCACTATCATATCGGAAACAGTGGGCCCAGAGATGTTTAGGAGTGTGGAAATCTCGCGTACAGACGTATGACACAAGTTACACCTAGTCACCTGACCATATTCGAAGGTCGTGAGTTCCGTGGAGTGCCCCATTCTGTTCTCTCACGATTTCTAATATCTACTGAGGTCGCAGTAAGTGGTAACACAATGCACCTAATATGAAAAACGTATGTTTTTGGGGGTATTCGGATACTTTTGATCACATAGTGTATGTACGTAGACAGGACGACTCTTTTGATGGTTTAAATGGCTCTGAGCACTATGGGACTTAACATCTGTGGTCATCAGTCCCCTAGAACTTAGAACTACTTAGACCTAACTCACCTAAGGACACCACACACATCCATGCCCGAGGCAGGATTCGAACCCGCGACCGTATCGGACTCTTTTGAATATCTTACTGTAAGCTTCTTCTCACTCCACGTACAAAAGCACGAGTACTATCGCATGCCTAAATTCTTTTGAAAATTGCTGAGGGAGGTAGAATGAGGGAACTGGTACCTCACTTTTCCGTCAGAGCCTTTTAAATAAAGAGGAACATGGACATAAATGTTTTCTGGGTCTGGTATCGCATCATATTGTCGCCCCGGTTGTAGCGACCACCTTCTGGGTCTACTGCTGACCAGACGAAGGCCGAAACGTTGTTTTTTTTTTCCTTCCAGCAGTGGTTTTATACAATATGACGCGGTACCATACCCAGAAAACTTTTATGTCGACTAACTCTGACCGCGGAAGCCTACGCAATTATAAAAGAGAAACATAATCGCATTTTTTGTGCTCCGATAGATCCATTTTTCTGCTGGAAAAGATAGAGGGATGTAACTCATTTGAAAATAAATGTATTGGTCAGAAAGAAGTAGAGAATTCACTTACGTGTAACTGAGATAATGCAAACTTATTTTTATACTTACAAATTTTATACAATCAAAAGAATTTTTCATGTACTCAGTACACAACATAGAATCTCCAAATGATATCACAGACACTTTACAGCGTATTTCTCCGTGGCACGTCACTTTAGAAACTACGTATGCGCCTCACTCCGGCCTTGTAAGTGCGCATTTTATGTGTACAAACGGGATAATTCTGAATCTCTGTAACTTATAATCGGATAAAGGTATCAAGAAAATTATCAAAGTGGTTCGAGATGCGAATGTTACGAATATATTGTAAGAAACTTTTCCGTTTTCTGCGTATAACGTCTTAGGATCATCGGCTGGGTTTTGGTCCGCTGATGACGGTGAAAATATAGTAAAAAACCATTTTTGCTGGGATCTGCGAGGAAACGCCTATTAACTAATGGTGCCTCCATAAGTCCCATCAAGCCTTCCGTAGATCACGTCAAATGCAAAAAGAACCAACCGAGTTATTCCATTAGTCTAAGCAGGAAGAAGTGAGTAATATTTGTACTTTGACTCTGTACTGTACGACAGTGGCTCTAAGATGACGCTTCTGTTGGGTATACAAACGGTACCTGGCCCAAGGGCTTATACATAACGCTTGAATTTACCTTTCTATCACTCAACAGAATCCGAGGTATGTGCCCAGGAGGAAGCATCCTATAAAAGAATCCGTTAGTTGGCGCATGCTGTCGTATGCGTAAAGGATGCTTCACATACATCAGTGGTGCGACAGTGCTGTGACCGATCCGTGGTTGCACCGTCCGTGATTCCGCACTGACGCCTGTTCACAGTAGTCATTGTCTCTTCCAGCGGGTGGCATGACGGCCAGGATGGCAAAGTTCTCGGACGAAGATCTCATGCTCATGGCTGTGATTTGGCATGAAGAAAACGAAAAATAAGTGGAAAACGGAATTGGGTTCATCAGACGAGGAGAACGGAGAAACAGAAGGGGAATTTGGCACTCTGTGCAGTGAACTTAAGTACGATGGAGCAAATTTCTGTGCATATTTCAGAATGTCAGAAAAATTCATTCAATTTACTGTCGATCAGTTGGAGGTTCTTCTTATAAAATGAAAGGCCACCTGGAGGACAGTAATCACGTCAAGAGAACGGTTTGCCGTTTGCTTGTTGTTGGTTGGTATACAGATTGCCGCACTTGTCGCATGCGAGTCCTCATCCAGATTCAAACAAAATTTTATGTAGCAAAATCAGATCGGATGCGTTTTGAAAACCCGTGTATGAAAACGAGAAGCTGGCAACTCACATCGGCAGCACATCGGAATGTACAGAGGAATGTGCATCATCTCCCACTACAGTACCAGCCGTCGTAGCCCATTGAGTGAGCTGCTGGAGTATCAAACCCTCATCCACCATGGAGCAACCGCTCGAATCATTGTCAGGTTCCTTTTTCATTTCGTAGAAGTCCATTCCCTGTTTCTCGTCGGTTAAAAGCAAGACATCATTTTGGCAGCTGACAATAGCCTACCACAAGACATGGGATCTATTAGACTGCATGGATGTGTCTACTAACCGCGCAGCGTACCACCGTAACTGGTCCTCTCAGCTTCATGTAGGCCGGCTCCCCGACGGAGTATACAAAGATGAATACGCCGATATGTTTCTGGTGCTGGATGTATCCGATAACCGAGCTGCTGCTGGTCGTGCGTAAGCAGCATGGTACCTTCAAAGGGGCCACTCCGATGAAGAAGTTTTCATCGTCTGAAGCAACGCTTTCGGGAAGCCGGTAATCTTCGTCCACAATTAATGGCCAAAGGTCGTCCAATGACTTGATGCACTCCACAAACAGAGGACGCTATTCTTGAAACCGTTCACTTGTCACCTTGGCGAAGTACCTGTGATATTTCTTAACCTGTGATATTGCCAGGCAGTTCCAGATATGTCATAGACTTGTTGTTGATGTGTTACACTATGAAGAACTGCATCACCATCGTTAACGTTAACTCAGCACCAACATCTGGAAGACCTCATTCCAGGACTACAGTATTGTGAATGGCTTTTGTACCAAGTGGATGAAAACGAAATTTTTATAAATAACGTTAGTCCTAACGAATCTAGCTTCACATGTGAAGGTATTTTCAACCTTCACAACCGCCATTATTGGTCGGAATACAACACACACGTCGTCCGTGAACGTGGTTTTTGCCAAATAACTTCAGTGCGCCTCTGTAGCTTACTTCTCTTTCCAATACTTCGCCTGATCCATTAGAAAACGTTCCACATGGCGTTCGGCGACGGCTATGCTTTTAGCATGATGCTACGACTCCACATTTTGGAACGAACTTGTGCAACTATTTACATGAAGCGTTTCCAAGAAAATGGATTGGTCGTGGAGGTCCAATATTCTGCCCTCCCGGACCTTAATCCACTAGATTTTTACTGTTCAGGACACTTAAGCAATCAAGTTTATGGCACCCCAGGTATCGATCTACGCGACCTAAAAGCTCGCGTACATGACGCTTCGGCAATGGTGGATGCAGGTGTTATGCGTAGGGCCCGGCAAAGTATGTTTCACCGAGGGGTGAAGTGTTTGCAAATGCAACGTGGTCTCTCTGGACATCTTCTTTAAAGTGAACGTTTCTCATACGTGGTCGTACCGACTGTGTGAAGATAAACCTGGACATCCAACATATAGAATGGAATTTTTGTGCGTAGCATAATGTGCAACGTAGTGTAGCCTGTCTTTTGTGTTTGTTGTACCTCATTGGATACAGGCGATTTTACTGTGTCGACATTTATTTTCTGTTGGCTGTATTTGTGTCTTGGGTGGTCACTTACATCTGTAAGAAATCCATGTTATATCTTAATTTTTAAATAAAGGTAACAGTAATAGAAAGAAATACACAATATACCGTAAAGTGGAGGAGTAAATTGGATGTAATCGGATGCTTTAAAAGAAAAAAATTGTATGACAGGCGCGACTCGAACGTCGGTGATCCGCATATCCTTTTCCCACAGCACTGCTGCGTGTCACTGAGCTAATGGGACACATGCGGTACAGTGCAGAGTTCATTGCTACTTTTTATTGGCCACGCTGCAAACAGTTACAGCATTTCTATTAAACCTACTGATGAGACTAGGTTTTGCTAGATACACTTTTGTCTTGAACCGCGTGCCGACTGCAAAGTGTGGCATTTTTTCTCCACCCTGTATAAAAGAAGCACTTTGATAGTTTATTGTTAAGTAAATAAATGAAATGAACATTCATCATTATTCACTTCTGTTGTATAGTGTTGGGCGTTTTCTTCTGTTTCGCGTGATACTGATTCATTACCTCTAGTACTACCTACGAAATCTTCGTTCGTTATGACCCTATCGTCTACCCTTTTCACATATTTGGCCACTGGAGATGCGCTAAACACGGTTTCCTTTACGTATTGTGTGGGGCATAGTACGGTTCAGAAGATCATACGAGAAACCTGCAAGGTTATAACAGACATACGGTGGACAGATTGATGCCCAGTCCGATACAACAAATGTAGTAGAAGATCGGTAAGGGTGGTATTTTTCCTAACTTCGTAGTAGTTTTGGATGAGAAACAATTTTCTGTTCAGGCTCCTTAGAACACTGGAACACAATTCTTTAATTACACAAAGACTGTCTCCATAACTTGCCTTTTGTAGAGAGTGACAACTGATGTCAGGGCATATGGAAAGGAGCTGTCACAAATATAGCAAACAGTCCGAAAGAATAAAATTTTACCTAACCAGTTGTACTTATTCAAGTAAAATCAGAAATAGACGCGTAAGTTCAAAATGGTTCAAATGGCTCTGAGCACTATAGGACTTAACATCTGAGGTCATCAGTCCCCTAGACTTAGAACTACTTAAACCTAACTAACCTAAGAACATCACACACATCCATGCCCGAGGCAGGATTGGAACCTGCGACTTTAGCAGCAGCATGGTGCTGGACTGAAGCGCCTAGAACCGCTCGGCCACAGCGGCAAGCGACGCGTAAGTACTTAGCTGTTTTTATTTCTGATTCTATTTTTTCCAGAGTGCATTGTTGAGCTGTTTGTCCATGTATTTGGGATTGGAGATATCATACAAAACATGATAGTGGCACACAAATTCAATAACTTTTTCGTCATTCTTCTTTCTGATGATAAACTACAGTGCTACGAAATAACAACCTGACCGTGCAGTGGCCATGAAGTGAGAAAATATCGGCTACAAGAAATATGACGCCCATGGTAAAGCGTCGACGGGGACCACCGTCCGCACTGTCAAGGTCACGCCACGGGCGAGGTTTGTTTTTTTCGTTTATTGTATTTCAGTTCCCCATCGGGGCAGGCTGGCAGCAGCATATGCATTGCAGTTCAGTGGACAGACATAGAACAAACAATAGAAGACATTTTAAAATAACAAAGGAGAAAACATAGTGAACATAGATATAAAAAACGGGGGAACATCGTGGAATAGACAAAATAGGGGCGACTGTAAAATGGAGATAAAAAACCGTAAAAAAGTAATGCACACAAAAAACCATACACTGGGACAATTAAAGAACACAAGGCACAGTATGACCGGAGCATAAAAGTATCGACGAAATGGCATAGCACATAACATAAACTGACAGTAACACTAGGTACAAGGCCAGCACAGAATTAAAATCACACCTTTCAATGCACAGGAGAAACAGCATGAAACACAGCACTTATGTGGCACACTGACGATGATCAAAACGAAGGATCTGCCAGGGGCAAAGAGATGAGGGAGAATGGAAGAAGGGAGGGAGGGGAAAAGAGTGGGTAGATGGGTGGGGGGCGTGCCGAAGAGGGTCAGGTAGGGAGGTATGTGGGAGGGAAGAAGGCAAGGATGGGGTGCAGGGTCTCAGGAGGGAAGGAGGAAAATCTGCTCTAGGAGAAGGAGGGGAGAGGAAAAAGGGGGCCCTGGCGAGGGGGGGAACAAGGCCAGGTTATAGTTGGAAGGAAGGGTATATGTCAAGGCCAAGTTCATCATCCAGTCATCCAGGAGGGGGAGGCGCTGGAAATTGCCCTGATGAAGGAGATGGAGGGTGTGGAGGTGGAGAGAGGGAGGGATACAGCGATAGAGGCACACCAATGGGTGGGGGGTGGAGAGGAAGGAGGAAACCAGAGGGTGGTGGTGATCAAGCCTGTGGACAATGTAAAGGATGCAGAGATGTTGGAGGAACAGGAGGATGTGGGGGAAGGGGATGAGTTCATACAGGACCCGTGTGGGGGAAGGAAGGCGGATACGGAAGGCAAGGCGGAGAATATGGCGTTCGAGGATTTGGAGGGCTGTGTAAAAGCGGGTGAGTGTGGAGATTCAGGCAACGTTGGCATAACAGAGGATAGGACGGATGAGGGATTTGTAGGTGTGGAGGATGGTGGAAGGATGCAATCCCCATGTCCAGCCAGACAGGAGTTTCAGGAGGTGGAGGTGGGAATGGGCTTTCTGCTAGATGGTCTGGAGGTGAGGGGTCCAGGTGAGATGACGGTCGAGGGTGAGGCCAAGGTATCTCAGGGTGCCATGGGCGAGTGTGAACACCGCCCTTTATATTCCCAGAGCAGTACTTTCACTTACCTCAGTGGTATGATGGGCCGGTCACGACACGAGCGACTCATGTGTATGAAGTGGAATTTAGTGGAAAATGAACATTGCACTTGTGTGACTGCACACAGCGTCGCCACTGATTTGATAGGAGGGCTGCAGAAGTATAGTTACAACTTTGTGAAACAGACTGAGGCTGCTCCTTGTGACGTCGCAGGGCAGACAGAGTGGGTGCACGCCTGCTCGCTGTTCAGCTTGGAGACTGGCTTTACAGACCCAGGGATTTCATTGGACCCGGGGATTTCACTGTGCGACAGAACCAGAAACACGTATCTAAAAACAAGCGTACCAAAAGTTAATTACGTAACTTCACTTTCTGGGGTGATGGTAACAACTTTATTCGTTCAGAATCACCATTTAATGGATTTCCATACTTGATACCGTTTCTCCCAAAGGCGTCTTCTCCTGTATGTAAAGTGGTCTTTGGATGTTTAACATTCTTAATGTTGACCTCTACGCTGTCATCAGTTCGACAGCGGGTGACGAGCAAGCAGCGGGTGGCTGTAATTATTTGTGAATATATAATGTTCCCTGTGCAACAGATTTAAAGCACGGGGCATCATTGGACGTGCCTCATACTATACCATTTAAGGACCTCTGGAATTGCTTGTGTTTTTCAGCAAATTTCCCCGGGCGCGGTAATGACGGAAATTTGGGACTATCAGACGAAATTTTCGAAAGAAGTAGCCGTGGCGATGGCGCACATGCAACCAGAGGACGTGGCAGCGGCCGTGGTGTACATGCTGTCCCAGCACCCGCGAGTCCAGGTGAGTTGGCAACCAACGAGTTGTAGTAGTCTTCGTACATCCATATTTAAACTGGATGAGGGTGGGACACAAATGGCATAATTTTTATTTAAACTTAAATTGTGTGTGGCTCAGTCTAAGAGTCCGCGGTGAGACCAACACGTGCTCCACATGGATGGCGGGCAGTAACTAGTAGCACGTGTTGGTCTCACCGCGGACTCCTAGACTTAGCTACGATCAAGTGATTTCATTAGAGTGTACGGGCCTGAAAATGGCGTTGACTCTACGTCGAAACTAGTAGCGAAGTAAAAATAAAATCATAAGTACAGCTGGAGGAATTTCATTTTTAATAAAAATTTGTAGTAGTTGTTGTTTCTCAGCCCTCTTCGTCTTTGGATAGCTCCTGACGATCTCTTGGTGCCTCAGGAAGTATATCAACTGACCTTTTCCTTTCATCAAATTGTGCCATAAAATTCTTTTTTTCACTGAAAAGTTTCAGTACTTTCTCGTTTGTAATCCGATCTACCGAGTAAATCTTCACCATTCTCCTGTGTCGCAACTTTTCAAAACATTTTTGAACTCGAGCCAGCCAGGTTGACAGAAATTCATGGAAGGACTAGGCCTCAGATTATGACATCATTCATTATTTGCCAAATGTTTCACATTTATTAAACATTTAAGAAAAACAACCGTAGTAAAACACAATTGAATAATCTTTCAGAAATCAGTAGTTCTTAAATCAACAGCGCAATGCTTTATATTCAAAGGAGCACAATGGCTTAATCAATTTAAAAACAATAGCAATATGTTTGAACAAATATGACTTCTTAGATATCCCAAGCTAACACAATGGTTTTAAATTACAGACGCGAGATTTAACACGGTCCTTTGTGAGAGCTGAGAAATGTAAGCAAATACAAGGGGCAGCAAACGGTCCGGCTGACATATAGAGACTTGATACAGAGAGGAAACGTCACCACAAGGGATTCAAGCCCAAAGACAAAAAATACGCGAACTCTCAAATGATTTAGGCACACGCAAACCAGTGAAGACAAGACTTGACTTAAGTAGCAGTCGCCGTGCCGTAGAGCAGCTTTACAAAAGGTAACGGCAAGAGCGAATGCCAAATGCTTCACAAAAGGTAACGGAAAGAGCGAATGCTAAATGCCGGCCCGTGAGTTCACCCTTGTTAGGTAGGGCCAGTTGTATTCATAGACTGCAGCAACAGTAGCTGAACCATCATACAACAGCGTGGCGCTCCTAAAGTAACCTTTATGCGTCAAGAAAATGGCTAGAAACACTAACAGGTCAATTATTACGAAAACACACTTTCAGCAAATAACTGCCTGAACAAGCAATCCACAATAATTTACAACAACAGCTGGCAAACGTCAATTAACAGACTAAATTAAGAATTTCTACAACAGTACAATTTAAATACTGACGAGGGCCAACGGTAAGTATATCAATATAACCAGGCTACAAAAATAGTTTTAGTAGATCTTAAATAAAAATTTCGTCCTTCCCTACTGGGTTGAAATTCTGGTCCATTAATAATATTACGGTCAGATACTAGTACAAGATGGCCAGCATATCCAATCAACCGCCAAGAACCAGGTAAGAAATCTCGCCTTACAGCAAGCAATGGAGCCAACATAGAAAATTTCACAACCTTCTGGTAGCACGCCCAGTATACTAATAGAACTGGCCAGATCAGAATCTAAAACATAATTTAAAAACCACGTCAATCATTTATGTTCATGACAGTACCAGTAGCATCCGCGACCACCGTCACATTCCCCCGCTTGCACAGACGGTAGGAGTGATAATGTTAAGGATCATTTGGCAAGGAGAAGCACTATGAATGGTAAACGTTCGCCATAGCGAAAATAAATCCGCTACCGGAGGTATCTTAAAAGCAAACAGTAAAAAACTCTCATCACAATCGACACACCCGGGGATCACAACTAAGTTACTTTTCAGAAAAGCAACACAGGGCGCTCACCGAACACCGAGGTGGGCAGGCTCAAATAGTTTCTATAAGCGAGAGAGACCACACTATCAGCGGAATCAAGTTTCCATGAAAACCAAAATTCACAAATCAGGGAAGAAACACATACGACAGGGCAGTAACAACAGAGACTGCCAACGTCGCCAGACTTGATCACACAACACGGCTCGACAACAGGAAAGATGTGCCCTTTCAGCGCTCCGGAATCAGCTAATGATATTCAAAATCGTTCCCACTTCTACGGTTCCCTCAGAGCTAATCGGTCAAGGCAGAGACCACCGTCGCGTGACAACACACGTTTTCTCCAGCCGACTTCCCCCCTCCTCGCTCCTGGTGACTGTGCGTTCCGCACTCCCTTGCCTCGCAAATCTTTTAAGCTGGAAGAGGCAGCGCAAGAGCGCCGCCCCGAGACCAGAGGGAAAATGAACCATAGATTGGATGCTGAGATCTTAATCGATACGATCCGACACTCTCAACTAAACCCAGAAACTCCTCCCCCTTTTTATTCCAATAACATGGCGCGTAAGGGAGGACAAGGAGCCCTACCTCGCTTCCTTGATCTGGCTGACGTGCACCCTCAAGGTTTTACCTGTGGCAAGACTGTAGATCAAAACGTTAACTGAACTCAGGATCCTAAGAATTCGACAAGGCCATACAAAATGCCCAGTGTGCTTCCTAGATATATCCGCATCCCTGTCGCAACCGGCTCTGAATTTAGGGACCAAAGCTCTGTCCCCAGCTTTAGCATGAAAGGGCTGCCTCCCTTTGGCAGCGGTGAGCAAATTCTATATTTCGCCTAGCCTTATTTTAATTCCGTTTATGCTCTCGGAAGCTACATTCTGAGGCAAAAGATAACAAGAGCACAACATCCACAAGTTGCCTAGAGGGAAATACAGGGGGTAGGCAAACATTAAGGTGACGGCGGTTGCCATCAGCGCTTCGTGCTAAGAATTTAAAGCGAAATTAATCCAAGGGAGAGAGCCGTCCCACTTGGTCAGAGACCTGGCATGCTAGTTAATGAGAGTGGCCTTGAGGTTTCTGTTCACCCTTTCGTCGAAAAATGGCTGAGGGTAATAGGGGGTAGTAGTGAAATGCTTGATGGCGTAACCAAAGCAAAAACGTTTAAAACCTTCGGTACAAAGGTCGCTGCCTTGTTACTCACCAGGTAATTTTGCGGCCCGAATATGGAAAAGATCTCTTAGATGGTGGATGGTAACGTGCACAGTAACCGCACTAGTAGCGACAAACCAAACGAAATGGGACAAGCCGAACAAAACGGAAAAAAGGCACCTACTACAACCAGTACATAACGATTCCCACTGAGGAAGAGGCCCCGCGTAATCAATAAACAATTTATCCACAGGTTGTTGCTCTTGATTGGACTGGAAAAGTTCCTTGCGTGAGTTGCGTTTGCGTTTTCCCATCTTACACAGCTCGCACTCCCCCACTAGTCGGAGGATATTCTTATATAATGACACCCATCTACATGTTGTCGCACCTTAACGATGGTCTTGTCAAGCTCCAAATGTCCCCCAAGCAAGGAAACATGAAAGTGACAAAAAATGGAAGGAACAAGCTCCACAGTCAAATAAATTCTAACATCAATGGATCTCCCGACCTCCCAACATACTATGCCCTGTTTCAACAGATAATACCCGAAAACAGGCATTGTCTTATGAGTCCCAAAAGCAGATTTTGGCCTTGTTTAGACTTAAGGTAGGTGAAAAACTCCGTTACCTCGGCCAAGACACCAAATCAGGAGTCACGGACGAGGAGTGGCACCGTCCTACTCCCTCAGCGCCTTCCTCAAACATTTGACGGAACAGCAAACATTTGACGGAACAGCCATGGGTTCGCTACTGTCACCAGCCACAGCTAACTTCTTCATGGAGGATTTCGAAGAACGAGCGTTGAACAGTCCTCCCTTACGTCCATCCTGTTTCTTCAGGTATGTTGACGATACATTTTTAATCTGGCCACATGGCACTGAGGCACTGCAGCATTTTGTTTATCATTTGAATGGTATACACCAGAACATAAGATTTACGGTGGAGGTGGAGATGGATGGGAAGTTACTCTTCTTAGATGTGCTGGTGGAGCGATTATCAGATGGTCGTCTTGGAAATTCTGTGTACAGAAAACCAACGCATACAGATTTATATCTAAACGCAAACCCACATAGTTTTCACCACCCAGCTCAGCAGAGAGCTATGCTGAATACCTTGGTACACAGAGCAAGGGCTATTTCGGACGACGGCATTAAAAAAAAATGGATACTCTGATCATGATATCAGATCTACTCTGGCGAAGAAACCTATAAATGGCGCTGTTCGAACAGATGAAGAGGACCAACACATCGCGCGGCTACCATTCTGCGGTGCAATGACCAGCAAGATCGGCAGAGTCGCCGGTCGGAGTGGCCGAACGGTTCTAGGCGCTACAGTCTGGAACCGCGAGACCGCTACGGTCGCAGGTTCGAATCCTGCCTCGGGCATGGCTGTGTGTGATGTCCTTAGGTTAGTTAGGTTTAAGTAGTTCTAAGTTCTAGGGGACTGATGACCTCAGCAGTTGAGTCCCATAGTGCTCAGAGCCATTTGAGCTATTTTTTTCTGTAGAGTCCTGAGCCAGCAGGGAATCAGACCTGTCTTCCGGCCACCCAGGAGGTTTAAGGAAATGTTGCGACCCGGCCTGAGAGTACCAGAAAGTTACAGAATTCCTTGCGAGTGTGGGAAAAATTATGTGGGCCAGTCTATAAGAACTGTTGCCGATCGCTGTGTGGAACATCAGAGTCATCTGAAATACAGGTATCTTGAAAAATCAGCGGAGGCTGAGCACAGTTTGTTAAATAAACACAAGATTTTATTCGATTAAACAAGAATACTTGCTCACGCTTCGAAGTATTGGAACTTTACCATCAGGAAAGCAGTTGAAATTAGACTTTGTGAAAATAATTTCAACAGAGACTCCGCTTGTGCATTCAGCAATGCATGGAAGCACGCAGTTGATAAAGAGCACAGAGGGCGACTTCATACATTCCTCGCAGTTCTCCGCTTCTTGCGATGGATGGCGCTGCAAGCAACGCTGGATAAAGCGCGCAAACAAAATCTATGGACATAGAGGCCGCCAACTCCGTACGCGCTGTTTTCATCCAACCAATGTTAAGCCGTCCATTGCTTATAAAAGCGGAAGCCTCACCAGTCCACTACACAGGCGATCATTGTAGGCAAAACAACCCCTTCCTTCCGCCTCCTTGATTTCTATCTCACCATCTGTGGCCGTCCTATCGCCCTCACTCCCACCCTTAAGTACCTTGGCGTCACCCTCGACCGTCGCCTCTCCTGGACTCCCCATCTCCGGACAATCCAAGCCAAGGCACGCTCCCGACTCCGTCTCCTCAAGCTCCTTTCCGGCCGTACGTGGGGTCTGGACCCCTCCACCATCCTCCACTCCTATAAATCCATCATCCGCCCTATCCTTTCTTACGCCCATCCGGCCTGGATCTCCGCCCCCCCCCCCCTACCTTTTATAAATCCCACCAAATCCTTGAACGCCACTCTCTCCGCCACGCCTATCGCATCCGTCTCCCCTCCCCCACGCGGATCCTGTATGATATCATCCCCTTCCCCCACCTCCTCCTTTACCTTAAAAGGATACGGATCCTGTACACCTCCCGCAAACTCGATCCTCCTCATCCGCTTGTCTCACCCATCCTCCCCCTCCCCCGCCCGCTGCCGTGCCTGTATTCCCACGTCCCACCCGGTCTCCATCTCTCCACCCTCCTCACCCTCTCCCAAGGTGGCTTCCGCCAGCTCCCCCTCCCTGATGATGTCCTCCTCCCCTCCATCTACCCCTCCTATCAACTTTGATCCTCCCTCCACATCCTGTGTCTTTCCATTAGGCACCCTCCCTCCCTTCTCTTTCCTTTTTCCCCATCCCCTCCCTCCTTCCCTCTTCCCCCAGGCTTCCCCTCCCCCTTCCTCCCTTCCCCCTATCTCCCCTGCCCATGGTATCTGCTCTCCCCTCTCCCTCTCCCACCCCCCCTCCTCCTCTCTTGGCAGGTCCCCGGACTCGTACATGAATAGTGAACATTCGCGCGCCGGAGATCAACGCCTCGTGTTCTCTGTGTGCCGTCGTTTTGTGCGTAAGTGATTCAGTGTTTTTCGTTTTGTGCCCCTACGTTCACGTGTGACAATTTTCGTCTCTTTCTGGGTTGAAGTGTCTGAACAATTTTATCTTGGACTCTACGCCCGTGAACGGCACCTTGTATTTTAAAAATTGTTTGTCTCCGTTTATATGTCCACCATGTTTTTTCTTTAAATGTCTTCATTTGTATATTTGTGTTCTCTGCGGCTGAAGAGCGGTGTCGTATGCTGCTGCAGGCCTGCCTGTCATACAGGTTTCAAAATAACAATAAAGAAAAAAAAAAAAGGTCCACTACAGTCAGTTTTGTCCCTGACGAAGATGACAGAGGTAGTCATCGAAAGCTCGGGATGTTATCCAAATTTGACGCGGCAAGTAAACCGAGAACATTTCATGCTTATGACTAAGTGCGTCGGCCACCTGATTGTTAGACCCCTTAATCAAAAATGGTTCAAATGGCTCTGAGCTTTATGGGACTTAACATCTTAGGACATCAGTCCCCTAGAACTTAGAACTACTTAAGTCTAACTAATCTAAGGAAATCACACACATCCATGCCCGTGGCAGGATTCGAACCTGCGACCGTAGCAGTCCCGCGGTTCCGGACTGAAGCGCCTAGAACCGCACGGCCACCGCGGCCGGCAGACCCCTTAAGGGGAGCCGGACGTGGTCAAGTCCAAAAAATTACGATTTTTTTTTTTTTTGCTATCGAAAATTGAGGAACATTCCTCTTTAATGTAAACTTTTATTTATTGTTCTACTCCCCTAGAAGTGGAGTTGTTACAATTTTCCCCCACGCCTGCAGAGGAAATGGGCGGCCGCTGAATGCATCTAACACCCTCTCGTGACTTTCTGGCGAACTGCTTGGGATTTTCTCGGCCTGTTACGCATACAGCGCCTTATGTTACGCATACAGCGAGTGTGCAAGGGTTGGCTACATTGTTTTCCGTGACAAATATTACCCGTATTTCCTTACAGCTTACTCCTATTTTCCTCAGAATTTCGAACATCTTGCTCCATTTAATATTGTCGTACACTTCTGTTCTGGTTACGTTGCCACGTTTTAGTAACCGTGTATATAAGAAGAGGAAGAACGTAGGGAAAAGAAAATTAACACTAATACCAAGTTGCGACACTACAATGAATAAGAGCGCGGAACATCGTCTCTTTCCTGTTTACCGTTTCGAATTAGTTTAGTGTTGCGCCTGTTGTTGGTAGTATTATACTTCTTGTGTAAAGCGGGTAATATGCAGTATGTACAAGAATCAGGAGGGAACAATAAAACCAATTTTTCATGACTTAGCACGGCCAGAATTGTTACACAAATGTCTACACGGAAAGACGCAGAATCCTAATGAGAGCGTGAACAATTTGATTTGGAAAGTGATTCCTAAAAGGGTGTTTGTAAGCATAAAAACACTGCACTTTGGCATTTATGATGCAGTAGCAACCTACAACCAAGGGAACAGTGTGAAGTGTGAAGTTCTGAGGCATTAGGATTTACAGCTGGGGTGAACACTGTACGAGCACTAAGAAATATTGACAGAGAAAGGATAAGAGGAGCAGAAAGAAGAGAAAGGCATATGACGTATGATGGAACAACAGGCTAGAAAAGAAGACAGAAGAGGAAGCTTTTGAAGGATGAAGAAGAAGACCCTGATAATCCATCCTATAGTGCAGGAATGTATTGAGAAACTTTGATAGCCATTTCCGGTAAATTAGAATTTTTTGAATATAAGGAACATTTTCTCAAAATCCTCTCAAGCTAGAGAGATGAAATTTTTATACAGCACTGCTAGTGGTCAAACTTACATTCTAACACAGCCATTTGGCAATATGTTCAGTAGTTTCATTTCAGTTTAATTATAAAGCAATTATTTGTAAAACATTTGGGTCATTAATAAAAAAAATAATTGGAAGGAAACTAGAAAAGATACTCCAAAATCCCTCTGTCATAACTTCAATACTAAACCATTCTATATGTAAAAAAAAAATTCTAATTTTTCTATTTGGTAGTTTATTGATAAATGTTCCTCAAACTTAGTGATTTTAACATGGGCAGCATAGGCACCTCCGGCTCCCCTTAATCCGCCGAAATCTGAAGCGGAATGACGACATCAGTACCATCTATCTGACGATCCTACCGGTCTTTCTAGGTCGCGCTAAGGCCCAGCTTACGACTTGGTTGTCCCTCTCCAAACCAAACTCCCTGTTCTCAAGATAAAATTTAAATGTCCCTGGGGAGAAGAGAACGGCAAAGGCCTCACACTGGCAAACGCAATACTTTAACTCAGAGGCAGTTAGACTCGAGGACTAAGCGATGGGATGCCTTTCCCCGAAACATTCCTGCAAGAGCGCGCCTGTGATGCCATCCTTAGACGCGTCAGTCTGAACAACGAAGCCTTTCTCAAAGTCCGGTGTGATCAAGATTGCAGGACTAATCAAGGTAGTTTTAATAGCCTCAAAAGCAGCTTGTTGGCCCTCCCCCAAACAAAAGAGTTTCCCTTTTTACGAAAATTATTAAGAGAGGCAGAGAGCTGAGCAAAATTAGGAACGAAGTTCCTAAAATAAATGTCCATACCGATAAATCTAGTTACCCTTTTCTCATTCCTTGGGGTGAAGAAAGCGTCGTGAGGGCGAGGTACAATCCTTATCAATTCTAAACCGATCGCTCGACACGAGATCAGCCAAGAAAGAACTTTGTCGCCTAGCCAGTGTAACTTTAGATGTCGTAAAGATTAATCCGGCTGCCCAAAGCCGTAACAACACTGCCTCGAGATGACATAAATGTTTGTCAAGTGAACGGCTATACACAAGATCATAATTAAGGTAAACCTAGCTATAGACGCAGCTGAACTTAAGGTCGCCCAGAACATAGTCCAACAACCGAGGCAGCTCAGCGGCCCCGATAGAGAAGCCAGATAGAACCCGACTGAACTCATTCAGATTCCAATCGATGCAAAATGCAGTAACATGCTTAGAATCCTCGGTCAACGGTATCTGGTAATAAGCTTGGTTAAGAACGAGTACCGTGAATTAACAAGCCCCAGAAAAATTGTGCAAGTCGAGAAGCGACACAGATTCCAGAATCAACTTTTCATTAACTGCACTGCAATCGACTACTGGCCTGTAACCCTTTCCTTGTCCCTTAGGGACCAGAAACGTATAGTGACGAGGACGGCCTTCTGTAAGCATCTGATTGACCTCTTGTGACAATATCCTCTTTCGGGAGAGGGGGACAATTGAAAAGGAGCTTCTCAATGGAAACCACTTTGTATCCACAACATATGTGGCCTGTAATTGAGAAAGTATGACGATGATCTCTCCAGTAGGAAAAAATTCCGAAATAGTCACCCATTAAGATCTCGAGGAGTGAATGCCAAGGTGGAGGTGACCGTGAGGAGAAGACTGAATAACCAACGAAAGGATAGCGTCCTACGAGACGAAGCTTGGAATATCAGAAGAGTGAACGTGGTAAGCAAGCTAGAAATTCTCAAAAGAGAAATGCTAAGGCTCAATCTAGATATAATGGGGATCAGTGAAGTGAAATGGAATGAAGACAAGGATTTCCCGTCAGACGAGTATTAGCTAACAACAATACATGCGGAAAATAATATAACGGAAGTACAATCCGTTATGAATAGTAAGGTAGTGCAGAGAGTGAGTTACTGTGAACATCTCAATGACAGGGTTGTTCTCATCAGAATCGACAGCAAACCAACACAGATAACAATAGTTTAGGTATACATGTCAACGTCACAAGTCGAAGATGAAGACACAGAGAAATTATATGAGAATATTAAACGGGTATCTAGGGAGATTAATAGTCATGCGGGACTGGAATGCTGCTGTAGGGGTAGGATTCCGGGAGAATAAGAGCTTGCTAGTGGAGCCGAGAGAGCAGAACGACTAACCGAGTTCTCCAGTTAATACCAGCTGGTAATAGCGAATGAATCACAAGAGGAGGAGGTATACTTGGAAACGGCCGGGAGATAATGGAACGTATAAGTTAGATTACGTTATGGTCAGGCCGAGATTCTGAAATCAGATATTCGATTGTAAGGCGCACCCAGGAGCAGACAGTGACTCAGGTCACAATTTAATTATGATAAAGATTAGGCTGAAGCTTAAGAGATTAGTCAGGCAAAATCAGTAAGCAAGGAAGTATGATAACGAAATTACTAAGAAATGAAGAGATACGTTTGAAGTTCTGAAGGGTATAGGCACTACGATGAAGAATAACACAGTAGGCAGTACAACTGAAGCGGAATGGCCATCTCTAAATAGGGCAAGAACAGAAGCTGGAAAGAAAACCGTACGTACGAGGACAGACTCAGCATATAGGAAAGTGAAAATAACGTTCTGTGAAATTAAAAGCAAGGGTGGTAACATTTAGAGTTCATAGGTAATTCCTAAATGCATTGGACGCAGCGGGTAGGTGGAAAGTGTACACTGAAGGCCTCTACGAGGGGAAATACTTGTCTGATGATGTGAGAGGAAGAAACAGTCGACAGGGAAGAAATAGGGCACCAAGTATTAGAATCACAATTTAAAAGAACTTGGAAAGACTTAAGATCAAATCAGGTAGGAGGCATAGGTAACATTCCGTCGGAGTTTCTAAAATCACTGGGGGGAAGTGGTAACAAAACGACTACTCACGTTGGTGTGTAGAATATATGAGACTGGCGACATACCATCAGACTTACGGAATAACATTATCCACAGAATTCCGAAGACAGCAAGAAGTGAGAAGTGCAAGAATTACACACAATCAGCTTAACAGCCCATGCATCCAAGTCGGTGACAAGTATAATTTGCAGGAGAATGAAAAGAAAATTGATGTGTTAGACGACTATCAGTATGGCTTTAGGAAAGGTAAAGGCATCACAGAGGCAGTTCTGTCGTTGCGGTTGATGGAAACAACACTCAAGAAAAAGCAAGACACGCTCATAGGATTTTCCAAACTCGAAAAAGCGTTCGTCAATGTAAAATGGTGCAGGATGTTCGAAATTCAGAGAAAAATGGGGATAAACTGTAGGGAAACTCGGGTGGAGTACAATATGTACGAGCCCCAAAAAAGAACAATGAGATTGGAAGACCAAGAACGAAAAGCTCGGATTAAAAAAGGTGTAAGAATCTATCTGCGCCTTTCATTCTTACTGTTGAATCTATACATCGAAGAAGCAATGAGGATAAAAAAAGAAAAGTTAAAAAGTGGGATTAAAATTCAGCGTGAAACATCAGTGATAAGATTCCCCGATGAAATTGCTATCCTCAGTGAAACTGAAGGATTGCAGGGTGTGTTGAACTGAATGAACTGTATAATATGTACAGAATGTGGATTGAGAGTAAATCGAAGAAAGTCGAAAGTAATAATAAATAGCGGAAATGAGAAGTGCGAGAAATGTAACGTTAATACTGGGGATCACTAAGTAGAGGTAATTAAGGAATTCTGCTACGTAGGCAGCAAAATAACCTATGACGGACGAAGCAAGGAGGACGTAAAAAGCAGACTAGCTCTGGCGAAAAAGGCATGCAGGCCAAGAAGAGTCTGCTGGTATCAAACATAGGCCTCAACTTAGGAAGAAATTTATGAGAATGTACGTTTGGAGCACAGCATTTGGTAGTGAGACATGGGCTGTTGGTAAACCACAACAGATGAGATTCGAAGTCTTTGAGGTATGGTGCTACAGAACAATGTTGAAAATTACGTGGACTGATAAGGCAATAAATAAGAAGGTTCTCTGCACAATCGGTGAGGAAAGGAACTTATGTAAGATACTGACAGGAAGGGACAGAATGATAGAACATATGGTAAGGCAACAGGGTATGACTTCCATGGTACGAGTTGGACCAGCTGTAGAGAGTAAAAACTGTAGAGGAAAACAGAGATTGGGGTACATCCATTGCTGCTCTGAGAAAAAATGTAGGACCAGCACAGGAATTTTTTGAAGGTCACGTCAAACTAGGCAGAAGATTGATGGCAAAAGAAAAGAAAATTTGTGGCACCGATGGGTATTAAGGGCTTAGTCATACATTATCTCTGTAACTACAGGACTGCTCTACAATTGACAGAAATACATGGAACCGCTTCCAGACTATCTCTCGACGGCTCCAGTCTCGAGTGGGAAATGGGAAAAATGAGCAACTACATCTTTCCATGCAAGTTCAGATAACTCTTTCCTTGGCCTACAATTTTTGTTTACGTCTGGATGAGAAACTTGATGACTGAATGTACATAAAAAGATACTTCCGCAACGCGTCGGTGGAGTCATGACTTCACGAAAGTAAAGAGCTACTTGTGTTGCACACTAGCAATATTTTCTGAATCAGCCTTCTTACTTGTCAATAGATCGTTGTCTTCAAGCTATTCCATAGTATTCGAATACAGTATACGTTCCAGATTCCTATTGCTAATTATTTTCAGAAATATGGGTCTGTATTTCAGGAGGTTACTGCTGTTTCCTTTCTTGAACATTGATGTGACCCGTACAACTTTTCAGTCTTTAGGTACGGGCTTTCATTTGGCGAGCGATTGTATAAGGATTGCTAAGAAGGACTGTATTTCATCAGCTTACTCCGACAGGATCCTAACTGGTGTAGAGTCTCGACAGAAAGACTTTATTAAGTGATTTAGGTTTCTTCGCAACATCGAAACGCTTTCAGTAATTTCCTCGTCCAATTATCAGTTTGTCACATTGTTGCTAATTGGAAAAATCATGAACATAACTGTGTTACCATTTCCCAGCAGCTGATTTCCTTAACATTTGCTACTATTAGGATACTGTAGTCGTAAGTAGCGGGGGCCACTGCCCATTCTATGCTTCTCTACTTTCTTTAGGGGTACTGGTAGGTCGGTTCTTACAGTATAGGAATCGGGCCTGATCTAATCTTTTCGTTCCATTTACCAAAGTAAATTTTCTCTGAGGGTTTCTTTTTGTTTATTGCCTTTAACCATTGCCATCTTTCATTTTATTCGTAACGTTGTTGGATCCCCATTGCGAATTCCAGCATGCAGATTATGTTAGCACTGCATCCAGCATTGTAACTAGGCGATGCTCGCTCACTACGTGAAAACAGACGCAGCCTAGCAAGTGTACCATTATGCTCGTTAACTCGTCATGAAATATAGTTAGAAATGTCACAATGGTAAGGTGTTTGGTGGGCGGGATCTAGATTTACGAGGAGCAACCGAAAACGTCCAGTCTACAGCACTTGCAGGGCCAGGAATCGTCCTGTGCCTTATTTAACTACCAAATCTGGACTCATACGATTGCGATACTATCTTGATGTGCCACTCTTTTTCTGCCAAAATACAGTGTTTATATTACCTTTGTCACTTAGGAGCTGAATTTGTTACACATTTTCTTGTGTTGCAGGTTTACGACATCATATTACGGCCTCCTGGATGTGTGTTTTAGCTCACGATGTCACACTTCGGCTGGTTTTTCAGAAGATGGTCATATGCAGAAGTTATTAAGCCTCTATAAGCAACATGTAAGACTAGTTTTTTGTCTAGACGAGATATGAAAAGAATATTCTCTGTTATATGTAACTCGAAGAAGAAATAAAAGACGGAGAGCCAAGGACGTTACAACGAATCACTCCTTACCACTGGTGACTGTATGCTTTGTAAATTACTGAAGGCGCGACGTGTCAGTTACAGCTTTCTACTGTGAGATCCGTGAACGACTCGACGGGCTTCGTAATTGTTACTGGAAAAGTACCAAGATTCGAAAAAAGGACGAAACTGTGGAAGGATAATAAGTTTGGATATGAAACTAATCTATTGTTGAATTAGCATTGTTTACGCTCCAAGCAGGTGTAAAGGTATTAACAGCATCAAATAGCAATAATTGAAGAAGTCAAGAGTAATAAACTAGAAGCAATATGACACTCATTTTTCACTCGGTAAGATGTTCAATTTTCCTACATTTTTCTTCTTGTGTAAATTTATGTCGACTTGAATTACTTTTTGTCAAGAAACTAAGTGTTAAATATGCGTCAAAATAATGCTGTGTGGTGGTGTACTGTCATACATCAATGGATACACAAAATCTTTCCTTTCGTTGTTACAGCTAGTTTATTTGGATAAAGAAATACGTTACTGTTCTGATAAAACTCCCGTACATATATATAATATGGGGACTGCTTGTCTATACTAATAATATCATTTTTATAGGTAATGAAATAGTTTGGCTGAAATTCCTCCGAAGATTCCAGGGTTACAGTCAGTCAGGGTAACTTTTTACGTTAGAGTATCTTTGTACCACTTACCACTTTTGTTTCAAATGGCTGCCGCTCCATCCACTTCCAATGTTTTGCACTAAAAGTAACAATTTTATTACCTCTGTGGTTTGCAGTTACTATTTCAGTTGTCTTTCCAACTTCCTACAAGCTCTTAGGCTCATGATTATCCTTTAATTACGTTGACTGTGGAGAGAACGTCTGGCGGCAGTGATTTAAGTTGAACAGTGCTAGACTGATACGAATATCTTGATATTGGAAAGTAAATATGTTTGCCTTTACTTATTACTAACACCTGGTTTCTTTGGGATGCGATTTAAATTTCCCCATATCCTTTGATACAGGAAAAATTCTTTGTTTTCTAAGACTGACCTAAAGTCTCTTACGACAGACGACGACTGGGGAATAATAGCAGTCGAGCAAAGAAACTACGAAAGGGGATATATCGAAATGCACTGCTAACGCCTCTCACGGTCAGGCAAAGCAGCAGCTCAGTGACAGTAATAATTCAAATTAACGTAGTGAGGTTGAAGTACGTTAAAAACAGGGTGTAAAATACATGATGGCGGGAACACGAACCACCCACGGCTCAACCTCCCCCCCCCCCCCCCGCCCATCAAACAAGAACCCGGGGGTTATATGCCTTAATAAACTAACTAGCTTCTAAAAAGGCCCATGCCAGTGGCCGAGAAAGACCGCAAGCGAAACACTCGGTCGGAGCCACCCCTGCAGAGGGAACACGGCCACTGGCTACCCGACATCCCTGCCCCGGGAAGAGACCTACCTAATTTCGGCAAGTCAGCAACGAAAACAACGAGATACCCGCTCGTACTTCAACAATTCAGAGGAAACATGCCCCAGGCAACCCGACATCCCCACACAGTAGAAGGCACCGAGCTAAGCCTCACAAGATGACCAAAGAGCTACCAGAACTTTAAGACCAGAAGGTATTGTCTGAACGTAACGGATTATCAGTGCCTGCACTCAATCCAGTTGACTGTCACCAGGTTGGGTTCCCTCTAGAAGACAAATAGTGTCTTCAAGGCCTTCAATAGCGGTAAAGGAAACCGAATTGCCGCTCCTGTCTCTCCGACCACCGCCGGCGTGACGTCAACCGGCTGCAGCATGGCAGCGTGCGAACCTGCTACCAATTCAGGAGCACTGCCCTCAGTCTGTTGGCGCCTTATTGTCGACCCGTAAACAAGATGGGCTTCTTAACAGGCCGATCCCCGGACTCTGACTGCCATTATCGTAACACCTGTAACAATAACAAGGCGAACAACACGATGCCACAGACGCAATAGAAACAAGGGTGAAACTGACCGCAACTAGGTTGGTAAGCTCGAGAGCAAACCACGCTCTGCTGCCAGTGAAACTTTGTACGAGCATTAGAATTGAAATTTTCCTCCAATAGGGCGTAGTTAGTATACATTCTCACTTTTACAAGCACTCAATAACCATACACTGATCAGCCAGAACACTATGACGGCCTACCTAATAGCCGGCGTGTCCAACTTTTGCACGCATAACAGCAGCGACGCGTCGTGGGATGGAAGCAGTGAGGCTTTTGTAGGTCGCTGGAGGGAATCGGCACCACATCAGCACACTCAAGTCACCTGATTCCAGTAAATTGCGGAGGCCCATCGTTAGGAGTGCACGGTCAACTGTGTGTTCAGACACAAATGTACTCTAACCAGCATTAGAAGCTGATGTTGTTTCTTCCACAGTTCGCCTCCTGACCTGTGTTACCAGTCTTCTCAGCCTACGATGTCCGACATCATTAATAAGAGGTGGCCGCCCAACCCTACGACGTCTGAACGTCGTTTAAAATAAGTCGGTGGTTATTATGTACTGGCTGATCAGTGTAGGTGTAAAATGATGTTACAATGTCTGTTGTGATATGTAATTTAGTTTGTCTTCAGTATTTTTAAAAATTGTTAAAAAGTGGTACAAAGTTACTCCATTTGATTGTATGTCGAAACATACAAACATACATTCATGTGTGTACACGATCATAGGTAGTACCTTCGGAAATACACGACCGGTTTGAGTAACATTTGACCAAAAGAATCCAGGACGTGTTAATGGACAGCAAGCATTCCACAGAAACTAAAGTACTATCAAATGCCCCCTAAGTAAATGTAATAGGATCTCAAATGTTTTAATATAGATATACGATTTATCATACAGGATCAGCAGATCTATGATATCGTTCGTTAACGAAGCTGCATTGTGCAGTAAAGTCTCTAGACGGTCATAAGGCATTGCAGAGTCACTTCGACAAAATTACCACTTGGTGTTATCAACGCCAGATTCCTTTAAATGTCTATAAATGTAAGAAAATGCCTTCAATTAAGAGAAAGCAATGCGACATGTGACGATCAGGTAAAATCACAATTTGGGAACGCAAGTAGGAGACGTAGGTTGTTGAACAGGCTAAGGAAACGTGCAGTGCATCTGACATCTGTAACAAATCACATAAAAGACCCGAGTGCGACTAATTCTGTTGTTCCTCTGTTTGGACACCTTATCAACGAGATATGGCCACAGACATTGAATGAATTCAGCCAAGCAAATCTGGGATATTAACAGGATACTAGAGCTCATACGAAATGACAACATAAATGCTACTGGGACTTGGTCGGGAATCATTGGAAGAAAACCGATGCAGTTCCGACGAAACCCTTTTTGGTACATCTGGATGACCAGTATTCGAACGTGCCAACAGTGTGCTTCCCCCAGCATATATCTCCTGGAGGAATAAGGTAAGAGGGGTTTCGAGTACATAAAGAGAGATAGATAGCCCTTTTCAACTTCCCCAATGCGCGAATGCAAAAGGAAAGTAAATCGATAATGTTGCTACGATGTGCCCTCCGCCATACATTGTACTGTGGTTTACCGATAATAGTCACTGATGAACGGGAACATTGTGATCACTACTCTGCGTGCCATGCGGGCATCTCATGCGATATGGCAACTACGTAAGCGGGACTGAGAGGAATGTCTAATCATCCTAGCGACGATATCGGCCGCAAGGGCGAAATCCGAGGACATGAGAGACTTTTTATTTATTGATTGATTTATTTAACCTCGCAAAATTATGCCCTCTGGCATCCAACTAGGTATTTTACATCTTTAACACTACTTACAGGGTGATTCCGTTATACAAACTTTCAAGTATTATGGAGAGGGGCTATTTTATTAGTTTGAGATAAGAGACCCTGGTCCGGAAAAGAGCAAGCTGAAAGTTGTAAGCGAGAATCTTTCCGATACCACAGACAGTGAAACAGATGTACCGCCGTTGGTGTGTGGGCAACGTTCAGAGGTGGTACTATGGACCAAAACAAGAAAGAACAATAAGTACGAGCTCTGAAACGCTTAAGAGCTATGGGCGCTTGTTTAGTAGAAGAAATGTGTTTCACAGTAGCGAATATGAACGAGTTGTTATATCTCTTAAAGTGTGCATTTTAGAGCCCTATATTTACTGGATATTTTGGCCGTGTTTTGGTCCCCACTGTCTCCTCCAAAAATGTAGAAACATTGCTGCTGGTAGTTGAAGAGACGTGTTTCACAGTACCGAAGATAAAGCAGTGCTCTTAAGGTAAGCTTTTTAGAGCTATTGTCTAAAAATTGTTTTGGTCTTGGGACTCGGAAAGTTTCCTGCCATTCAATCGTATGACCGACAGTACCTGTAATTGTATTCCGCTTTCTGAGGTATCAGAACCATTTTGGCTTGTAACTTTGAATGGGTCGTTTCCTGACGTGAATACGATTGATACAGCTGCCATTCTCCTTCATCCCTGAAAGTATGTACCATTATAAAATCCCCACGCTGATTATACAGGATGTCCCATTTATCTTGACCACCCTAAATAACGTTTTGTCCAGATGCAAATTACAAAATGTTTCAAGCAAATGTTCTGTAGACGTCAGGGTGACATCAATCAGCATGATTGCCTTCGTTCTAGCTTTGTTTTTTACAAAGATATCAACAGGATATGACATTTTTAAATGGCACCCTGTATTTTTTATTCGGTAATTCATTTCCTCTCCTAAAGACTTATTCAAAAATGTATCTCAGATACCATTCACTGAAACACAACGTTATTAGTTACATAACTGACTTTGAGCCCAGGATCACAAACCCATCCAATTGTTGGAGTTGTCAGAAAACCTATGAAAAACAATTAAAAACACAACACAAAATTGACTATGACACTCCTGTACTATTGCCCAGGAGTAGAACATTCAAACGTGCTCAAAGTGTTGACCCTGGACACCGACACACTGGTGCACTCGTTGAATGGAAGAATTATTTACAGCTTCCAGTGTTGCCTGCATCAGATTAAAGAAGTCTTTGTCTAGATGTGGTTTTTAGGTAGTGTCCCTTACCTAAGTGAATATCACGTTGCTACCGAGGTATCACCTCAAGTACACGATTTGTATGCATTTAGACAATGTACACACACTTTCACATCGGAGGACACTGGAAGTGGTGGTACAGAAAGCCAGGAAAAATATGGGTAAAACAACGGGACGGCAAAAGTACAGACCAATATTCGTAACATGGGTTTACTGCATAATTCTTGAACGTAATATCAATTCGAATATAACAAATTTCCTTGGGTCGGAAACGCTTGTGTTTGGAAATCAGCATGGTCTGGGTAGCATCACTTGTGGGAAACTCAGTTTGCCCTTTTCCCATGTGATGCCCTACGAGTCTTTGATGAAGGATAAGAAGCACATTTCATACTCATAGATTTTCGAAAAACTTTCGATTAAGTGTCCCACTGCATACTAGACAGTAGGTTTGAGTGATGAGGTTCCAGATATGTGAGTGGCTGGAAGACTTCTTGAGCAATAGAAGCCAGTACGTTACCCTCGACGGTGATGAGGAGGCCGACTGTTCATCAGGGACAAGGCTGTCGTCTGGGAAATGTGACAGAACCGCTCTTGTGTTCTGTATACGTAAATGATCTGACTAACAGGCTGTGAAGCAACATGTGACTGTTTGCTGATGACCTGTAGTGTACAGGAGGGTGTCGTCTGTGACAGACTGTAGGCGAATACAAGATGACTTAGATAGAATTTCCAGTTGGTGTGATGGAATGTAGAAAAATGTAAGGTAATGAAGACGAGTAGGAAAAACAGTCCATTAATGTTCGAATACAGGAATAGTGATGTGCTGATCAACACATCATTACGGTTAAATATGTAGGTGTATAGAATGAGATTTTCACTCTGCAGCGGAGTGTGCGCTGATATGAAACTTCCTGGCAGATTAAAACTGTGTGCCCGACCGAGACTCGAACTCGGGACCTTTGCCTTTCACGGGCAAGTGCTCTACCAACTGAGCTACCGAAGCACGACTCACGCCCGGTACTCACAGCTTTACTTCTGCCAGTATCTCGTCTCCTACCTTCCAAACTTTACAGAAGCTCTCCTGTGATCCTTGCAGAACTAGCACTCCTGAAAGAAAGGATATTGCGCAGACATGGCTTAGCCACAGCCTGGGGGATGTTTCCAGAGCAATATTCTGGAAAATCAAGATAGTGTTAGAGATTATTTTACAGAGGCAGACACAAAGGTACAGATTCTTTTTACTTAGTTCCAACTTATTTAAAAATACCAAAACAGTTAGTTAGAGACAATCTAATTTTTTAAAAGATATTTAGACAAGATGATACAAATTTATATCATATTTACCATGAGTTTGTTGGTGGAGATTTAAGGTTTGATCATTTTAAAGAAATGTGTAGTAAATGTTCGAATGAACAGTTTGGATTTTTCACAATAAATATGTCTAGAAAACCAAATGAAAGTAAGTTTGGAAATAAAATACTACATTTCATAACAACACAAATATCTTAATCAATGTTTTTTATTCTTAAACAAATGTTTGCAAAATATGATCCAGAAATCGTTAAAAATGCCAGGCAGAACAGCAGAGTAAAAGAACAGTTAAAAGAAGAACAAAGTAAGAATAATTTAATGAAGAAGATCAACCAGTTATCGATGCCACTGAACAGGTAAAACAAGGAATTGAAGGATTGGATGACAATGTTTTTAAAGCAAATGAAGAAAACAGAGAAGTCGAAAAATAAATTATTCCATCATATAGAAGATTTTGGAGATTTATCACCAATTACTTATATGATGATATTCATGGTGAATATGATTACACATTAAGTGAAACAGAAATTAAAGATGCATTGAATGAATATGAAAAAGGGAAAAAAATCTATAAAGGACAGTGATGTTAAGAAAATAAATATAAGTGAAAGAATGCTAAAATATGTAAAATAAAGTGAAGATACTACTTTTGGATTAAGGCCTGTTGGTACCTTTAAATATATATAGGAAGTTTACTAGTAATATTTGAAGGAGATAAATTAAAAATTGGCGAAAAACATATGAAGGGACTGATGGATTAATGAGTCTTTTAACTCAGGAACAAATTACTATAGATTATATGGGAGAAAAGTTTGATGAAGTAGATTTATCAAATTATGCACATATATTATACAAATCAGGAGCATTGTATTCTGACAAATATCCGAATAAAATAAGATCAAGTAAAGGTAATAAATATAAATATCCGAGAAAACCAATTGTTGATGACTATTTTCCTAACTTAAGAAGACTAACTATAGATTCTAGGTCACCTGAGAAAAAAGGCGAAGGCTTAGTAAAAATATAAAGAAAAACCAGTTGAATATGAAACTTCCTGGCAGATTAAAACTGTGTGCCCGACCAAGACTCGAACTCGGGACCTTTGCCTTTCGCGGGCAAGGCAAAGGTCCCGGCAAAGGTCCCGAGTTCGAGTCTCGGTCGGGCACACAGTTTTAATCTGCCAGGAAGTTTCATATCAGCGCACACTCTGCTGCAGAGTGAAAATCTCATTCTGGAGCCAGTTGAATATGTTTGGATGAATGACATTCATAAATTAATTGATAGATTAGCAGCTATTCGTGGTGAAGAACTAGCTGGAAATAAAAATCATCACAATGAAATAGTGGGAACAATGCAAATGTGGACATATAACTTTAGTGATTTCATTGTAAACAGTCCAAATGGCATTACATATTTAATTAGAATTTTGAATAATCTTCCTCATACATTTTAGAAGAGCAATAAACATGGTACAGAGTTAGTCAACTGGGTTTTAAATAATGTAGCAATGCTAGAGTCGCATCTACCAGGATTTAATTATTGTGGGCCATTTACTAAACTTGAAGAAAGACTAGCACATGGTGATCCAGGAATAAATCCATTAGATGAAGCTTGTAAACAGCATGATATTGCATATTGTGGTCATAAAGATTTAGAAAAATGACTTGTAGCCAATAAAGAACTTCAGTTAGCTGCAAAAAAAAAGAGTGCATGCAAGTAATGCTTCATTAGGAGAAAAAGTTGCAGCAATAGCAGTTAGAGGAATAATGTATGGGAAACGAAAATTAGGAATAGGCTTAGGCGTGGGTAACAATAGATGAGGAGTATAAAAATTTCGGCTTATTAAATTTTTAATTTATATAAATGTACAATTTTACTATTGATTATACTTTGCTACCTAGTGGCAAGACTAAACCAAAATCAATTAAATTAAAGGTGAATAATGAAAAATTAAATGCAATTGAACCATTTTTAACAGACATTCAGAAGAGAATGAAAGAAAACAAAGTTGGTGGAAATTTACTTGTTACATTAGCTCTTCCTGTTGTGAAATAAATCACTGAATATCTATCAAAAAAGAAAGAAGGCAAAGGACTAACACAACACAAAGGTGGATTTCTTCCACTATTATTAGCTGCATTACTATATTTAGCAACAATTGATTCATTAGCTGGTGGAGCAGTAGCTGTTGCATATGCAGGTATAAACAAGAAAAAAGCTGATAAACAATTAGAAGAACAGAAAGAACATAATCAAGGAATGGAGAAGAAAGCTAGCACAGGACTGAAGAAAGTAAAAAAAAATTCCAAAAAGTAGTTGATAAATATCCTAATGTATTAAGTAATTTAGATTTAGAGAAACTTGCTGAACAATTGAAAACTAAACACTTTCGTAGTGTATACATGATTGATGAAACACCATATCATCCAAGAGAATATGAACGTGCAATAGTTAATTGAGATACATCTGATCATGTTGGAACTCATTGGATTTGTTATTATAAAAATAATGATAAAAAGTTGTTTTGGTTTCATTTGGTGGAAATATACCTAAACAACTAGTTAACTATTTAGAAAAAATGATCTGTACTACAATAGTGAGAAAATACAAAATTTCAGTGAAGTAATATGTGGCCATTTGTGTCTGTTTTGAAACTATTCTGTGGTTATTTTGAATTTAATAATATTTTAAGTTTAGTAAATGGGCATTTGTGGAAATAAGATAGGTCAAACTGAAGGACATAGTGTGCATTAAAATATTAAAAAAAATTCATCCAAAGATAGCCAATGTAATTAAACAATTTAATACTATTTTTAAAGTAACTAAAGACTATATTGGCTGAATACACAAACATTCTAACACAGTTCAGTAATTATGTCAGTAAAGAAGATTTCAACAAGATGCTCTCAGATTTAAAGCAAAGAAATGGTATTATGGATGATATTATGGAACATTATAATAATGAAATAAGCGAAATGAAAAGATATCTCTTTCATGCATTAGATAAAATTGAATGTAAACTGAAATCATTAGAATTGCAAATTGGCAAAAGATCGTAGGTGAAGATTTAGAAGTATTGAGGTCGTTAGATTAATTTGACCTTTATTAAATGTTTTTATCTATATAAATGGACAATCTTGCTTCTCATTTATTGTTTAGAGTGTAAAATATTTACTGATACACATAATCCACAGAGAGTAACAACAAAACAGGAAGACAAACAATTGAACATCTTTGTACAAGTTGTGATAAGAAGAAAAGTACATTCGTAAAACAATAATTGTAGGAGGTGGCAATATTATTCATGAAGAAATAATTAATGAATTACATAAGCCAATGAGAAATATTTTTAAAAGAAGACATGTAGTGTCTCTTGGTACATCTCATCTAGTAGAAATAGATTCAGGTAATTTAAAACGAATTTCAAAAATAAACAAAGGTTATACATATTGTTAACAATAATTGACGTTATTTCAAAATTTGCATTTGCTGTTCCTATTAAAAAATAAACCGCTAAAAATATAGTAGATGCTTTTCAAAAAATTTTTATAATTAGAAAGCAAAATAACTTACAAACAAATAATGATAAACAATTCTCTAATAAAGGATTTAAAGCTTTAATGAAGATATATAACATTAATCATTATATAACTTTTTCAGAATTAAAAGCATCTGTAGTTGAACGCTTTTACAGAACACTTAAAGAAAAAATGTGGAAAAAATTAGTTTTTTAAGGAAATTATAAATCGTTAAATTTAGTAAAAAATCAAACTGATGAATACAATATCACAAAACATTCTACAATAAGAATGAAACCAATAGAAGTTATTGAAAAAAATTTAAAAACAAGTTACATTGCATCTAGTGAAGAACCTAAATTTAAAAAGTGTGATACAGTTAGAATTATTGAATTTATAGGTCTTTTTAAAAAAGGATATACAGCTAATTGGTCAACAGAAATATGTGAAATTGAAGATGTTATTCATTATAATCCAGTTACATATAAATTAAAAGATATAAATGGAAAATTTTGTGAACAGGAACTACAGGAAACGAAATATCCAGATGTATACATAGTTGAAGAAGTTTTGAGAAAGAAAGGTAGCCAAGTTTGTGTTAAATGGTTAGGTTTTGATAATCTGCAAACAGTTGGGTAAATAAATACAAAATAGTAGTTGGCTGACCACAATTTACTGCAAATCTATTTAAAAAAATTTATATTTATATGTACCACATAGTACAAATGAGGAAATTCGCACATTCATTCTTTCTATCGGTATGTATCTTAATGATGATATAATCTCAACATTCATAAATCAATTAACACATGGAAGTGTGAATTATTTATATATCTCAAAGGAGATGAAATTTGTATTGTTTATAAATACTTTAAAAACAACACTGACTTACATTAATTCAGTTTGATGAAGAAGATCATCAAGTAATTCTTCTTGTGTATAATTATCCAAAGTATTGAAATAATTTCGATAGCAAACAATTATCAAATTTTCTTTCATTCATTGATATAAATTTATTGAATTTAGCACATAATCAATTCTTAAAATTTTTTCGCTGTTTTCGTGCATATTTCTGATTATATTCATTTGCCTTTGTACATTATTAATTGTGCTCAGATGACATAGTATTCATAATTAAAATTGTATAATCTTAAAACAACAAAAGCTGGTCTTATATTTTCATTGTTTATTTGAGGAACAACATGTGGCACTAGTGTATCTATTTCTCTGTTTCTTTTGTTTATTACATCATAAGCCATATTAAATGTTTCCTTCAAATTTTCGATTTGTTTTTTATCCAATTAATGTATTTCCCATAAGTATTTTATTTGGTATTTATAAGCATCAATCATCTCTTTTCTAATCTTATATTCCACATGTTCACGAATTGCTGGTAATACTTCATGTGTAACCCATTTTCTGAATGCTTTTGCTTCTTCTGTTTTTGATTTTAATATTAGGCAATATAATCCTGATTCATTAATAAATAGAGTTTTTATATCAATATTTTGGACGCCTGTTTTATGGTGTCTATAAAATCTTTAAATCTTTGTTTATCTTCAACATCCACATGTTTTTAATAGCGTCCCTAGATTTTTTATAATCTAATATTTCAGCAACTTCTTTAACCTTAGACCATAGTTCGTTATATTTATCAATAGTTACTAAAATATTTTGGTTGTTATAAGTGAGCTTATTATTCTTTAGATCAAGAAGTGCCTCCATTTATACAGAATTTAAATACATTAGTAAATTAAAATTCTACAGCAAGGACAATTCAAATTTAAACATAAATATTTTCTCTCTCTTCATTTACTTCATCAACAATATCGTTGGATTGGTCACATAATTTCTCAACAAAGTAAGATAGACTGTTGAAGTGTATATTGTATATCTCTTTTCTTTTATCTACTCTGTGTACACCAATATAAATATTAAGCATTTGCTCTATTAATTTATAATCAGTATATTTACATTTCCTGACATAAAATATTTTATCATCTTTAGGTGTTCCACTACTATAGCATAATCATCTTTTTGAAAGATGATTTTCAGACAATACGCCACCAACTTTAAAATAATTTTTCTTGGCATACTGTTCAGATGTAGCATAGTATATAATATGTTCTTTCTTCATCTCCATTACATAAGATATTACTTCTTTTGATTGTAGACATTCATTTTCATTTTCTTTTAACTCTATTGCTTGCTGTTCGATAAATTTTTGAGATTGAATGGCTGTATATGCTTTAACATAGTCAGCATAATCACGAAATATTTCTTCAAGAATAATATTTAGCTACTTTAGTTCTCAAACTCATTACAAGTTTTTGAAAGTTTCTAACTGACAGCAAAATCCACGTTTTTTGGACTAAATTATGAGGAGCAAGTGTTTTTAGTCATTTTGAATGTATTCATAATCTAGCATTAATGGATCATAATGTTTTTTTTTTCCTTTGTATTCGAGACTACAATTTTTCAAGGATTTAAGAAAATCTCCTTTCCATTTCTTATTTTCAGGGTACATGCTCGGCAACCCTTGCAATACTATAATGAAAAAAGCATAAAATGTCATTTCTTATCAAAACATCTTTCTTATTAAGAAAAGGAATCCAAATGTCATTGAAAATGTTCAGCATAGATGATTCGACAACTGCCATTTATATAGAATGAAAATGTAATAATAAATTAAAATTTCACTAAAGAAAATAGCTGATTTCTCATTACCCCTAAGGGAAACGACTCATTCCTCTTTTAATCTTCAAACATTATCAGCAGATGTCATCATCTGTTAACTATTCAGACATCTACAATTTCATTAAAAGTGTGTTATTAAAGATAACAATTTCCTTTTTGTGAAATGTGTATTCTTCTAAAAACTCATAAATGAAATAAAAAATACACAGTAGAAATACTAGTGACAAAAGGAAAATGAAGAGTGTAAATACTTTATCCACACTGCTATCAAGCCCACAGCATGGAAGAGGATTCATTTATTAATGAAAAATTTTAATTATTAATGAAAATTTATCCAAAAAAATGGAAGTGCACAAGAAGTGTAAAAAATGCGAAGTGAAGTCAATCGATAGCTTTCATTTACTTAAATATACAACAGATAAACATTCAAATATGTGTAAAGAATGTTATAAAATGCTTACAAGAAATACATGTAATAATAAAAAGAACATTTCGAACAGCTTATATCAATTTTAAGAATCCTTTGGCATTGTTTAAGGATATGAAAGATTTTCTTTATTTTTACAAACAATGGCAACAGGAGTTACAAAATTTAAAAAAAATGTATTGACTGTCAAGAAATTAAAGATTTTGGCTGTTCTTTATGTAAGTCGTACATCTAGGGACAAGCTTGCAATTAGATACAAGACTTGTCAACTAGAATGTAGGCAAAAAAGAAAAATAGTGAGGTAGTTAAAAGTGATCTCAAAAAACATTAACAGACAAATAGACACATCAAAAATGAAAACTGTCATTTTTGGCAAAGCTAATATCTTTTATTCCTTAATAAATGGAAGTCTCTCTGAGAGATTTTACAGTTGCTCAATTTAGTGATTATTGCAGAAGGAATAATTTACGATGATGTAGTGCATTTAGAAAGGATGACCTTATCAACTTAATTATTTCAAATAATTTGCCTCTTCGCACAAGAACTCTCGAAAAATTGAAAGTAAGTGAACTTAAAGCTAGAGTAAAGAATCTGGGCTTTAAAGGACACAATACACTAAAGAAATCTGAGTTAATTAATGTCATTTTATTACAAGAGTTTAAATTTCATCCAGATGTATTTCAAAAAACTTGATTAAGACCAAAGAGTGTACCAAATATAAATTAGTTTTACAGATTTGATGATGATATTATTGAAAAGCCTAATCCACCAAGTGAGGATAAAATAGTAAGGTTATATCAAACTTACCCATTCAGAAGCAAAATGTTTGATAAGAAAAGGAAGCTGAAACATCTGAAAAGCATTTATTTGAGGTTAAAGTAGTTAGATCTAGATTTAATGAAAAATTTAAAGCATGGTCTGTTGACTATAAAATTGTCTTTAATTATGCTAATATTGGTAAACTCGATACTGTTAGTGAGAAGACAGATAACATAACGAAAGCACTCAATTCCATGGTAAATATAGCTAAAATGAGGACTAATTTCAGAAAAGGAGATAAGCTAAATATAACAGTCAATAACCCAAAAATGTTTTATCCGACTTCTACAGGTAATAATGCATCAAATCATACTCGAGAATCTGTTAAAGTTTTATGCAATAAAATGAGGGACATCTTAAAGTCTGATGAAACCGTTGACATAGCAGAAACATAATTTAATATTCTGATGTTAGCAATTCCAAGAGGTGGTAAGGGAAAAAAAATAATAAATCTTGCTGAAGACAAAAATACTAAGAGATGCATTACAAGAATTAAAAATGATGATAATCTGTGCTGTCCTAGAGCAGTTATTGTGTCTTTGACATATCAAACAGATAATATTTTGGGAAGAGAAGTAACTACAAACAAGATTAAGAAAATCAGAGAAGGAGATAAATACAAGTTACAGAAAATGTTAACTGATCATTATGTAATCAGTTGGGTGGATACAATGAAGAATGCTTTAGATGACATTAAAAATGTTGAAGAATTGTTGGATATCCAAATAAATGTTGTATGTGCTGAAAGTTTTAATGCAGTTATCCATAATGGTCCTGAGAAAGAAATCAAGATATATCTGCACAAAGATCACAACCATTTCGATGAAATTAACAGTATGACTGGTTTCTAGGGATCTTTATATTTCTGTGATAAATGCAAGAAGGTTTATCACAACAAGGATACTCACAAATGTAAAATAGACAGAAAAGTGTGTGTACTATGCAAAAGTCCAGAACATGAAAGTGAAGAAAATAAGATTTATTGTGAGAAATGCAATAGATACTGTTAGAAAGAAGAATGTTTGAACAATCACCAAACAGTCTGTCATACTGCTTACAAGTGTGAAGGATGTAAAAAGAATTGTTTAAGATCCAAAGAACATAAATGCACCTTTGAACTTTGAAGAAATTCTAAACAACTAGTGGAAATTGGAAATCATAAATGTTATATGCAACCTGTATTACAAAAAGGTGGTATCTGAAAGAAAATTTGGTGAGGAATTTATAGTGCAAGGTTACCCAAATTGTAATAAAGAAGGTTGCTATATTAATAGAGAATTCAAAGATTTTTATATTTACCAGTGCTTCAAATATAATAAAATAGTTTTTGGTAAAGAGTTTAAATGTTGTAAAAAAGGCTTTCCAAGGAAAGAAAATTGTACCTATCCTGAAAGATACATGTGGTTTGATTATGAAGCAGCTCAAGAAACTAGAAAACACATTCCAAATCTCATAATTGTTCACAATTTTAAAGGCGATACTGTTTATAAATTTAAGACAAATGATGAATTCTGTAAGTGGATTATAAGTGAGGACAACAGTTATCACACATTCATAGCTCACTATAAAAAAGGTTATGATTCACAATTCATTTTGAAGTACTGTGTTGAAATTGCAGTTAGGCCATATACACTACTGGCCATTAGAATTGCTACACTACGAAGATCATGTGCTACAGATGCGAAATTTAACCAACAGGAAGAAGATGCTGTGTTATGCAACTGATATCAAATATCACTAACAGTCGAGATGACAGGCATCTTATCCGCATGGCTGTAATGGATCATGCTGCGAAGTCTCGATCCCTCAGTCAACATTTGGGGACTTTTGCAAGACAACATCCATCTGCACGAACAGTTCGACGACGTTTGCAGCAGCATGGACTTTCAGCTCAGAGACCATGGCTGCAGTTACCCTTGACACTGCATCACAGACAGCAATGCCTGGGATGGTGTACTCAACAATGAACCTGGGCGCATGAATGGCAAAACGTCATTTTTTCGGATGAATCCAGGTTCTGTTTACAGCATCATGATGGTCGCATCCATGTTTGGCGACAGCGCGGTGAACGCACATTGGAGGAGTGTATTCGTCATTGCCATACTGGCATATCACCCAGCATGATGGTATGGGGTGCCATTGGTAACAGGTCTCGGTCACCTCTTGTTTTCATTGATGGCACTCTGAACAATGGACGTTACATTTCAGATGTGTTATGACCCGTGGCTCTATCCCTCATTCGATCTTTGCAAAACCCTACATTTCAGCATGATAATGCACGACCGCATGTTGCAGGTTCTGTACAGGCCTTTCTGGATACATAAAATGTTCGACTGCTATCCTGGCAGCATATCCTCCAGGTCTCTCACCAACTGAAAACGTCTGGTCAATGGTGGCCAAACAACTGGCTCATCACAATACACCAGGCACTACTCTTGATGAACTGTGGTATCATGTTGAAGCTGCATGGACAGCTGTACCTGTACACACCATCCAAGTTCCGTTTGTCTCTATGTCCAGACGTATTAATGGTGTTATTACAGCCAGAGGTGGTCGTTCTGGGTACTGATTTCTCAGGATCTATGCCCCCAAATTGAGTGAAAACGTAATCACATGTCAGTTCTAGTATAACATATTTGTTCAATGAATACCCTTTTATCATCCGCATTTGTTCTTGGTGTAGTAATTTTAATGTCCAGTAGTGTACCATCTACACAGAAACTAAACCGATTTTGTTGGAAATCAAGCAGTTTGGTATAAAAATTATAGATAGCAGTAATTTTGTACAAAGTCCACTTAGTAGTTTTCCAAAAATTTTGATTTGAAAGAATTGAAGAAAGGATACTTCCCACATTTATTCAATAAGCCAGAAAATGGAAATTATGTAGAACCAATTCCTGATACTCAATATTACTGTGTTGACACTATGAAGCCAAAAGATACAGAAATATTTCTCAAATGGCACAGCTCTAGAGATAAAGACAATTATGTGTTCAATGTGAAAAAAGAAATTAACGAGTACTTTCATTCTGATGTAGATATATTAAGAAGAGTTTGTTTGATGCTAAGAAAATAATTTCTGTACATTGCTAACATTGATCCATTCTGTTATTTAACAATTGCTGGGGTTTTCATGGCAATTTACAGATAGAAATAATTACTGGAAAATATAATTGCTGTATTGGATAAAGAACAGAGGGAGAATTACAGTAAACAATCGATAGCTTGATTGATTAGTTTAAACAACAATAATATCTTGCATGTTCTTAATGGTGGTGAGGTTAGAATAGCTGGTGCAAAAGTAGATGAATTTGATAAAGAAACTAATACTGTTTACCAATACCATGGTCCATATTGGTATGGATGCAAAAATTGTTTCAAAAGTGAAATGATTAAAAATAAAAATAAGGAAACATTAGATGATCTTTATCAAAAGACTTTTAAAGAAGTACATAAATACGAAATGCTATATACAATTTAGTGGAAATGTGGGAATGTGATTGGCTGAACTCAGCAAAGTATAAAAGGCAGTTACCATAAGTTATTGAACCATTAAATACAAGAGATGCATTTTATGGTGGATAAACAAATGTCATAAAATTAAGAGCTAAAGCAGATGGTATTAGCTCAAAAATAAAATATATTGATGTATGTAGTCCTTATCCTTTTGTGCAATATTACGATTATTATCCTGAACAACATCCAAGAGAAATATATATACCAAGATATTATTCTAAAAATTGGTAGTTCAATAAAATGTAAATTTTTGGCTCCTAGATGATTGTATCATCCTGTTTTACCTGTACACGTGGAAATCGATAAACATGAAGTACTATTGTTTCCTTTGTGTGTCAAATGTGCAGAAGAACAAATAAGTAAATACAATCACAGCGATGAAGAAAGAAGTTTTATTGGAGCTTGAGTAACAGATGAAGTAAAGAAAGCTATAGAAAAAGGATATAAAGTTTTAGAAATTTATGAAGTATGGGATTTTAAAAATAAATGCAATATGCTGTTTAAAAATTATTGGAAAGACTTTATGAAAATAAAATTAGAAACTAGTTCACGTAATTTTGGAAGTGACAAAGAATACATCAAAATAGTTAGAGAAACTGTACATTGTCTAAGATCATGTTAGAGTAAAGGAAAATCCTCGAAAATGAGCTATTGCTAAGATTCTTAATTCATAATGTGGCAAATTAGGACAAAGGCAAAATATGAGTCTAACAGAATATGAAACCGATTTACAGCGCTTTTATGAGATACTGTTGGATGACAGATTAGATAATTTAGATGTAAATTTTATTACACAGCAGATGGATCAGATGAGGTACAATTTCAAGCATTATTACGTGGAAATCAATGCAGCTACGAATATCTTTATAGCTGCATTCACTACATCAAATGCAAGAATCAGATTATATGATATGTTAGATAAACTAGGAGAATCTGTTGCATATTTTGATACTGATTCTGTAGTATATGCTGATAATGGTAAAAATACTGTGGAAACATGTTGTAAGTTAGGTGAATGGACTAATGAATTAGGAAATAATTGGATTACAGACTGGGCTCCCACAGGTCCCAAAAGTTACTATTATGAGAAAAATGATGGAAAAACAGAAATTAGGGTGAAAAGATTCACATTAAATTACAAGAATATTCAAAAGTTGAATGGTGGATCGATGATAAGTTTAATACAAAGTGAAGTTAAAGAAAAGATATAGTTAGAATACAATCAGATGACAAGAGATGTTGATACTAAACACCTAGTAACCAAACAGGTTAAGAAAGAATTCTTGTTTCAGTATGATAAAGAATTGTTCTAGATAACTATGATGTTATGGTGCCTTATTATTACTAAAAATTATTTACTACATAATTTATTTTAATGTTGTTAAATGTTTTAGTCTATATCTTCTAATGTAAATAAAAAATTCGTACCACATTCTTTATACAAACAGAATAAATTGGTTAGTAGCATTTTGTTGTATTCTATATTGTCTAACTATTTGGTTACAGAACGATAAACTTTTAAAAATAACAAACTTGCTTTAATGTAATTTTGTAATTTTGTAGGGTGATTATTAATTGGTAAATTAGAATTCACTATTTGCTTTACAGTTATAGAAAAGAGAGAATCAGAGCTTTCTATTTCCACCCATATTTCTATATCACTTTCCTCATAGCTATCAAAGTACTTTTCATATTATTCTCCATAAATTCTCTCTAATACACAAACACATTTAAAATGATCCTGACTTCTCAAGTGTTCTATAACTAATGATCACTTAAAATATTCTTCCAAATATTACACTCAACTTGTTTCTCTCTTGGATTATTACTTCTTTCGACAAAGATGTCAAATTGAAATTCATCCCACATGTTAGTCGTATTTATAAAATTAAAAATTTAAAAGACTATTAAAATTTTGTTCTATATAAATGGACACTCTACTGAAGAAGCTCAATAATGGAAGCAATTCTAATCTGTTTAAAAAGATTAGTGAGCTTGAGGTAAATGGGTGTTTTTACATTACAGATTGTGAATGTTTAAAAACTAGGTATGGGGAGAAAATTTCTCTCGAGCTTGGTAATAAATTGAAAATGTTTTGCCTGAAAGTTTCAATAAAATAATAGATAACTGGGACTTCCAATTTTTTAAAGATGGTGAGATTAAACTAAAATATAAAGGAATGAAGAAAACTAAAAGTAATGATAACGAATTTCATGATCTGGAATTTTTTGTGTAGCTGAAGAATTTTAGTTGAAAATTTTTTAAAATTTCTATTGTTTTGGGTGTATTGGCTTGCATCCGTTTATAAAAATTTTAGTAAGTAAGTGACTAGTGTGCTCAGCCTGGCTGTTTATAAGAAATAAAAAAACACTATTAAATTATCTTCAACTGCACTCGACGTACCCTCTTACTACTTGTATGCAGCTGTGCACCTCTGTTTTGCTAACATGCCACTCCGAGTCAAGTACTCATAAGACCTAGTAAGGCCAGTGGGCCTCTTCTGCCTGTAACTTGCGCCATGCAAACTACTGCGAGTACTCTTTTCAGTGGGTGTATGGCGCTGTGGCCTCCATTCTGCTTCGCAACCGCTGGTAGCTGAACTTAATATCCACAGGCCTGTGCCTGGCTGTAACTTGCGCGCTCAGAAATATTGCACCAAAACTGACTTTTCCTATCCCAACCGGTAAGGTTCAGACGGAATACTGCCGATAGTCTTTTTTCCCTCGCTCTGTTTCCAAACTAAATGGGGTAGCATATGGTTAGTAGTGGTACATGGTACCCTTTGGCACACGCGCTACAGTGGCTTGCAGAGTATGTATGTAGAACAGGCAGTATTTAGGGCAGGGCTTAACAACTGGCCGGTTTTGAGCGCGAGTACTCGCGTCTGCTCAGGCTTGTGCTCGCGAGCAGGTGCAAGGTCGCGGAGTAGGGAGGGAAGGAAGGGGGGGGGAAATGCGCGCGCACGTTTGAATGTGATCTCGCGTTCGTAGCAGATTTAACTAGCCATCTGAATGCTTTGAACATTTTACTACAAGGTAAAGATCTGCTAATTACTCATTTCATAGATCGAATACGAGCTTTTAAAATGAAATTGGGTGAGTCAGCTGGAAACAGGAAACCTAGCTCATTTTCCTAAATTATCATCCATGCAAGATGTTCACAAAGACTCTGAACGTTATTCCCATAGTTTAGTTGATCAGCGCTTTCAAGATCTGACAGCACTAGACAGTGATTTTGATCTGTTCTCTCCATATTCAGCGAATATTTAAGAGATTCGTCCTGAGCTGCAGCAAGAAATTACTGACCTGCAGTGTGACAGAGAATACAGAGACAAATTTCAGAACAAGAAAAACATTTTGGAATTCTACAGACACTTCCCTCAGGATAGATTTCCTCGTTTGCACAAACTGGCGGCAACAATAATATCAATGTTCGGTTCCACGTATGTTTGTGAACAACTGTTCTCTGCAACGAAATGTATCAAGACGCACCTGAGAAACGCATTGTCTGATCGAAATTTAAACTGCACGCTGCGCCTAAAATGCACAAGAACAATTACTCCGAACATAGACGCAACTGTAAAGGGCAAAAAGTACAAGATAACCGAGAATCCCACACTTCAGTGACACCTTTTATTGTGTAACAGTTCACAAATTAATACGAATGTAGAGGCAATACACTAAGCTAATAAAATTATGTGGCATGTGTACATTCTCCTTTATTTGTTTCATTTGTCGCAGTAATAATTCGTGAGTGACATCCCTGCAGGTGGCCGCGGATTTACATTGACTGGCGGCAGCTGTTGTGTGCCCCACATGACTTTCCCCACTCTCCACTCTGGTTCAGTAGTGGGGGTAGCGTGCTCGCGCTGCTCTGTGCTCGCGTCTTGCTGCTCACAACTTGCTCCACGAGCACGTATGTTGTGAAGCCCTGATTTAGGGCTTTAAGTATTAGACTGCATAACCTTTAATCGATGGTTTTCTAGAGGGCACAGTGATCCGAGTTCTTATCAACAATCAGGCTAAACCATTACTGATTTCGCGTTGACTGTGTTATACCAGACTGCCTTTCTTTAGTTCTTCCTTCTCAACGGCCGATATCCTGTAGTGTACACCGAAACAAGGAAGTTTAATGATTGACAACACAAACATGTCTGGCCTTAACTGTAGTCTGTTTACCCGTTTTAGTAGCAAAGAAATCAGATAGCTCTGTGTTTTGTCAGAAACGTCGTAACCTGTCTTTGTGAGGCAAAGACAATAAAATAGCAAACAGAAGGAAGTCAGACATACTCCAGGTACGCCGCTCGCCGCTAAAACTGCGTCACTAGGAAGACGGCCTACAACAAACGTCAGACTGTCGTGCGCACTACTGCACACTATGCAAAAGATTAGTCCTCCAGTGCAACTCCACAGAGGACTAAATGTAAAAGTGACACCTCCTGCAATGTAACGCCTCCGAATTTCTTACGCGAGAACTCTTAAGGCTTTTAAATAAACGAACAATATTAACATTCCACATTTATATTATTCATGTCTACTTATCTGCAGCTCTCTAGCACCGTAGGGCTCCGAAATGTATCGTGTAACATGGCTGTGCGTAACTTACATATGTCGGTCTGTGAGAATCAGCGTGTTCTTATCGCAGAAAGCTAAATGCATAAATTGAAAGACTTCGACTACACACGGAACACTCTCTCTTCAACATGGCAATGCCAAACCACACACAAGTGATGCGACATCTGCAGCAATCGGACGCCTTGGATTCATGTCCGATGTTCATCTGTTCCCGGAAGTTCGAGAACACCTCTGATAATGAAGAAGCGGTACAAGGAGAGGTTAAGTTGTAGCTCCATAAAGTAAGTCAAATATCAACAAACTGGTGTGTCATTGAGAGGAGTGTGTCCCTCGTCATGGTGGCTATATTGGAAAATAGATATGTAGACATGAATAATAAGGATGTAGCATGTTAATAACGTTCGTACGATTTAAAAAGCTTTAAGAGACTTCACATAAAAAAATTCGTAGGCATCACTTTCAACTCACTTTCGTACGTTCTGCATGTATACAGTTATTAGGCAGAAGAGGTTTCATTCAGAAATCGCACCGAAGTGTTGGTATTTGTGAGATAATAGTATTATGTTTAGCGTAACATGGAGAAACGTATGCCAGCACTTGTCGCTATTCGGTTGTGGCTGTATTCGTGGCCGATCGTGACTGTGGTATACCGTTCCACGATACCACTGCCCGCCGTGGGTGGAATATCAAAAGTGTCTCAGTGATGTGAATTTGTAGTTCAAGAGAGGCATATTCAACGCCATACTTGTTCTCGAAGACCCTACTTAGCTAGGGCAAAGGGAACAGACATATTGTTCTCTCAGCCATGCAGGATCGTACGGTCACTTCAAGTTCCTTGGGTCAGGAAATGGACTTGTTTGCAAAAAATATAAGTATCCACGCAGGAAGCGCGATGACGTCTGGAATGCCATGGAGTGTCAGCAAGGCTACCATTGTTGCAGCTTCCCTCGACCTAGCAACACAGAGAGATATGGTTACAGTGTGTGTACAGTGGTGGGTCCAGTAATAATACTTGACACAGGAGAGGCACCACGCCATCTTTTCATACGAACCCCGGTAGTTTGTGCTCCTGATCTGACGTGACAGTATGGCGTGCCAGTGGGTGCACAACGCAAGCACTTCTGGTTCGCATAACCAGTAATAAGGTGAGCAGCCATCCGCTTCTGACGAATTAAGGCCGGTGGCTGCCCCCATATTCAAGGTGTTCCTGACGTTATTTTTCCTGAGAGTCTGGCACGCCACTGTCCTGTAGTCGTTATGACGGGTTAAATGTAGCACAGAACTGAAGCAGCACGGAATGACGGATCCATCATCACAGATCGATGTGTATACTGGTTGCAGTCTTTGTTACCACCAGAAGTGACATGTCTATGTAGTATATTTCGCCACTCTGTATATTCCCAGGTCCCCTTAACGTTTAACGACGTATTCTTCGCTCCATACTGTACTTTCTTCCCTTCTGGTCTTACAACTTTAGTCTTCAGGAGCGTAGGATCTCATCGTTCAGTGAGCTCCACTTCTTCGGGGAGTTGCAGCAAAAACATGCGCGCTGTTTGCAATTTTACCTGTTCCTTAATTATCGAAATGATCACTGTAGTTTAGGGATTAGATATAAGAAACATCATTATGAATTGTTTTATTTGATTTTTTTTTCATTTGTCATCGTCGTCTTCTCATGGCTTTAAATCCTTGACACCGTCTCGAATCTTCTTACTAGTTTTACTTGACAAATGAACCAGGTGCCAAATCTGTGCCAGTTTAATTAATGTTTCCTACGCTATAAACAGTTAATTAAGGAACTTCTCTTTTTTTAACTTGAATGCTGAATTTCTTTCACTTCATGTTACTTTTGTGACACATTTCTTTATCAACAGCTCTGTTACCTCCAACTTTTTTTACTCTCCTGCTTACTGATGTCAACTCACTGAGCTCAAACATTTCGAATAACAGATCAAAAATTTCCTTCTCACTCCTATATTAACAGGCCTTTTTGTTTGTAAATTTCTTTCTTCTGAAGGCTTGTTTCTCCACGTTTTGCGTGCCAGCATTGCTCGGACGTACTTGCAGCTTGGCATTCGGTGTAATTATACGTGTCGCGTTCTGTTCGCTTTAAAGTTTCAGTGAGAACCAATTAACGTTGCATAATGACAAGCAGAATATTACTGAAACCGAGACAGGTTGGTGGTTCTCTAAAAATAACTACCAACCCGTCATTATCCACTTCCTCAAACTATCTGTAAGTGAAATAAATATACTTTTAACTGCTTGGAGTTGAGAGAGGTGGCATCTAAGTAATACGGCACACTCAGCAGTCGTGCTACATGCAGCTGTCAGGAACTATGCTTCTCTCACGAAATTATCTTTGTTTGATGGAGAGCCACCGTTCTGAACACCTTTGCGCGTCACGCAAAATGACCAGTAAGTTATCTTTGATTGATGGAGAGCCATCGTTCTGAACAGTTTTGCGCGTCACGCTAAATGACGAGTAAGATTATTCCCGTTTATATTCATTTATGTAATAAATTCTAAAGATTTAGGTTAGTCAGGTCGTTCATTTGTACCAGTCCCTAAGCCGATATACTTCCTCATTTTTGTATCAGTTCAATGAGCTTGAAGAGGTTCCGAATTATTAAGTCTTTGGAGACTCGTTACTGCACCACTTTAACTTCATTTCATTATGTTACAAATCCAATTCTTTCATCTCAAGGATGCGAGCATTGCAAGATCTGTTTTTGATGGATGATACTAGATTACATTTCCACTGATAGAAGCTTGGTATCTTTATATGATAGTGTGTCTCTAAGACTACTTTAAAGTCTGAAATAGTTCCTATAGAAGCGAAAAATAGTACCACCCCAGAGGTCATTGACTTTTTTTTAAATTTAGAGTGTGTTATTCAAATTGACGCAGCTTGAAAACCGACGAGATTTTATTTAGACATGCGGCCGTGAAAGATTCTAAGGACACATACAGCAGAGTTGCCTTATTTGTATGAGGGAGCGTTAGCAACGATTTAGAGGTAATTACATATTTCATTTGGCATGCCACAACAATATCAGGGCTTCCTCATATGTAGAGCAGTTGAAAATTTTCCACGTACACACAGAATTTTGGTCTATTATAATAGGGACGTTCCAGAAGTAAAACAACATATTCTTTTCTCGGCCAATGTCCATTAAAAAAATCAAAATTTGTTGTGAGGCATCTTGGATAATTCTCACTTCAGCTCCTATAGTTTCACGAAGCTCCAGTGGGTGTCGGCGTTATACGTAGCTTTCAAAACGACGTCAGTAATGGAGGTGCGTTCCAAGCAGAGAGCTGTCACTGAGTTTCTTTTGGTGAAAAACCAGAGCATCGCAGATGTTTATAAGCGTTTGCAGAATGTCTACGGTGACCTGGCAGTGAACAAAAGCTAGGTGAGTCTTAGGAGAGGAAACAACGTCCCTTAAAGACGTCCGGCCTCCCGCGTGCCGACTGGCTGCTCACAAATATGACTCCTGCAAAGTCGGAACGTGCGGACACTCTTACTCGAAGTGATCGACAAATCACAGCCAAACAACTCGCTCCTCAACAGGACGCCTCAGTTAGAAGTGCTGACACACCCGTCCACTAGTTGCACTTCTCAAAAAAGTGTTCCTGCCGGGTTCCCCGCCGCCTCACTGATGGAACATACATAAACAGCAACGAAGAACAACCTGAGCGGAACTCCTTGCACATTACGAGACTGATCGGGACACTTTTTGTAAAACGTCATCACAGACGTTGAAACATGAGTTCATCATTTCGAACCGGAAACAAATTGGCAATCCATGGAGTGGCGCCACGCCGCTTCTCTCCTCTGAAGAAATAGTTCAAAGCCATACCCTCCGCCGGTAAAGCGTTCTGGAACTCTGAAGGAGATATTCTGTTTGATGTTCTCCCTCATGGTGCAGCGATCAGCTCTGAAGTGTGTTTTCTACCTTCCGGAAAATGAAGAAACGACTTCAGCTTGTTAGCCGCCACAAAAACTCAAACGAACTTCTCCGTACCCCACACAAGTCTGCGCGCCCGAGAGGAGCTCACAAAACTTCAATGGTCTGTTCTTCCTCCTCCACTATGCAGCTCGAAACTCGCGCCTTCCGACTTCCATCTGTTTCGCCCAATGAAGTATCCACTCCGCAGAAATCGGTACTTAGATTTTGGGACGTTCATCGATGCAGCAAAACATTGGATCCGGCGTAGACCAATAGGATGATACCATGCGGGCGTACAGGTTACCCAGTAAGGTAACATTGAGCCATCGCATTGAATGGGGTTATGTTGAATATTAGGGTTTTTAGGCAAAAGAGTGGGGGAAATTGCGGTGCATTGCAATCCCGAATAAAACCAATAAGCATTCAGAAAAAATGCGTTCCATTACTTATTGAACTAGATTTGTAACAGCGCCTGCCAGGTACCATTATAAAATTTCTACTAGATGGGAATAGCAAAAATTGCACACGTGGCTCCACATGCGGCGCGGACCGCAGAGGGAACGCCTAGCACAACGTAGGCATAAATATCGGACTCGTTCCACACTGGACTCACAGGGTGTATACGGCCCGGGACATCCGGGAGATCCGGGAAAAACCCGGGAATTTTTTCATCCGGGACAAATCCGGGAAAAACCCGGGAATTTTTTAGAATTCCGGGATTTGTCATTGTTTTAGATTTCAGTTCTGTAGGTTTGACGTGTAAGATCAGATACGCTGACAAAGAACTTTAGTCCACTACTGCTGAATAATACTGCAGCAATGAAACATAAATCAGAGAATAACACCAAAATAAAAGTTTAGTTGGATAGAAAATGGGTAATTTACACAATGCACAGACCAGTTTGCCGACACCGAAAAGTTTCAAAGGCTTTAGGTCGAAGGTTATGCAGTACGTCCGTAACAACTAACGTGCATTCGATGTGCGTGACGTCATAACAGATCACCAGAAAATATTACGAATAGTGGCTTGAGATGCGTTACTTTCAAAGTAAATTTCCATGCAAGATGATTTATGTTACGTGTGAGAATGTGCAGTGAATTTCTTAAATCACAGGGCTTTATAACTCTCATTCAAAACGTAACACTTTGAGGATCAGCTATTTGAAAAATGTCGGGCCCAGAAGATAAGTCATTTATGCCACTATTTAAAATTCTACCGGCACATTTGTGTTTGGTATGACTTAACATGTAACACACGCTAAAAAAAGACCGAGCTTCAGGTTAGTTTTCATATTTAATGATGTTCGTTCATAGATAAAAAATTATGCAATCGATGCCAAAAAGTGTAATTGACCTTCAAAAAAATGTGCATAATGTGTTACTGAGCAATGTCATAAGTCTATTCATGCCAGAACACTTCGACTTTTCTACGCAACTGATAATCATTTTGGCACGATTTTAATTGCCAAATTAGAGCCTGTTAGTAGGCCTACGGACTTCCTATCATTGTAGGACTAATAACAATGGATGCTAATAGACGATGCAATTCTCGTTCGTACATACACATCTGCTTACGAGTTAACCGGTGTACAAACGCACTTAGCTGAGTTGAGCGAGCTCGGCGTAACTTCGTAATGTACGCGCCGCGGCCTGTCTTTCTCGTAGGCGCCGCGGCCTGTCTTTCTCCTAGGCCTCGTGCTCTGAATAACTGCCGTCATTTGCTAGCGAGGTCACGTGACATGAGCTATGACTGGCTGACAAAAGTGCATCGCTCAACGCAATCTCTATTTTAGAGTTTCGGAAGCTACCGTGCTGTAATTTGTGGAATTTGTGTAAATACTTTCGCAATACGAAAATAATTGTCTCGCATCAAACAACTTTCCAAACGCATTGTTTTTCGAGGATTTCGTTTCCTAAAGTGGTGGGACGTCCTCCGCCGGTATAAGACCTTTACGATTCAAAGGACTGATACGTTTTATAGCTCCGAGGGAAAGTATACTGTTACTTAACCCGGATGTATTTTCACCTGCATTATACGCAATTTCATCCGGGAGAAATTGTGTTTTTAACCGGGAAATCCGGGAAAAATCCGGGAATTTTTTTTTCTTGTCCACGTAGACACCCTGACTCAGTATCGGACAACACCTGAAGAAGACAGCGAGCCACGCAGTTGAAATATCGTGCAGGAAAGACACGAATAACTGGCAGAAACCCCATTAATCAACATGACAACGCCTCCCCGGGAAGGCCTGAAGAATTACAAGGTATAAAATGTTTGTCTATTCCTCTACATAATCTACACTACATTTACTGCAACAGTGGCTCAAGAAATATTTAAATGAACAGATTCTCATGAAGTGAAAAGAATGTATGTGTCAGTGTTTCAGAGCAGAGATGCCTTTGACTTTCTAGTGTGCCATTTAACTAAAGAATTATTGTGTAAGGAAATAAAGTAAAGTTCCTCTCTTTCTCCAAACGACAATCAATTTACTATTTTTGCATCATAATGTTTAGAGTTCGTAAGTATCATGCAAAGTGTAAATCATTTCATGTTACATCATCAAACATAACCATCTCAGTTAGCTAATAGGAATGAAAACTACATATGGATTTCTTCATTAATGATTTTGAGATTTTTTAACATTAATGGTTGTTTAAGCTCACTAAATTTTGCTGAGTACCACACTGTTTCAATTTTCCAAGAATTTAATGCATAGCTTATCTTACTACTCAAATGTAATCTCTTAGTATCCATTTTAAAAATATGGTGACAAATTCAACATCATTTAGATTCTCTACAGTCCTATACACTTATAAAGTTTATACTCAATATTATTCAGCTAGGATTCCAATTTGGATAGCTAACACATTTTGCTTGTTGATATTATCATGTTGATATGCTCTCCAACCCAACGATCTGGTAAGTTAACTTATTGTGTTCCATGATATTATAATGTTTGTGTGGTCTTTAAGTGCATATTCTGAATAGTTAATACGTTTTGCTTATTGATATTAGAATGCTGATATGCTCTTCAAGCACAAATTCTGATTAGGTAATATGTTTTGATTCTTGATATCATAATTCTGATACGCTCTTTAAGATCTAGTTGAGGAACATGGAAAATAGCTGTGTACAGTCAGCCATTAAGCATTACCATTTTCTACTCTCACTATTCAATTGTTTCTTGTAAAATTAACTTTTGACTGTTTATTTTTGAAATTCTATCTTGTTTAGAAATATATTAGAAAAGCTTGACGTAAATTTGAATTTCTACTGATGGTGTCCTCCAGAGCACATTCCAAATTTTCTTAACTTATTAAGGGTATATGATGAAAGATGCCGCTTTTCTGATGAAATTACCTTTGTTTGATGTAGATGCAACATCTTGAATAATCTGTATGCCATGGAAAATGACTGGGGAGATCATTCCAGTTTATATTCAGAAAACGCTCTGCAGTTTCATGTTAGCCAGGTCATCCATATGTATCAGTTTGCATGCCAATGTACTTCAATAAATTCGTATTTTGTGGAGTAGCCTTCAAGAGGTTGTGAATTATCAAGTATTACGAGACTGTTTACTACATCATTTTAACTTCATTTCATTGTGTTACATCTCCAATTCCTCCATGCTAAAGATACAAAAAAGACAAGATTTTTTGTGTGGATAATACTGGATGACGTTTCTATTGATAGAAACTTGATTTTGTAGAGTGATGTGGAGAGAATTTTAAATATGCGACTGTAATTTTTGCCCATATATAAGAGGAATAATGCATTTCTTATCGACAACAAGATTAGATGGGTAGATCATTTAACTAATTAGGAGGTATTGAATAGGATTGGGGAGAAGAGAAGTTTGTGGCACAACTTGACTAGAAGAAGGAATCGGTTGGTAGGACATGTTCTGAGGCATCAAGGGATCACCAATTTAGTATTGGAGGGCAGCGTGGAGGGTAAAATCGTAGAAGGAGACCAAGAGATGAATACACTAAACAGATTCAGAAGGATGTAGGTTGCAGTAGGTATTGGGAGATGAAGAAGCTTGCACAGGATAGAGTAGCATGGAGAGCTGCATCAAACCAGTCTCAGGACTGAAGACCACAACAACAACAACATCAACAACATGATCAACCAAAAAGATCATTGTTTTTTATTCATGATTTTCTCAAATTTGCCACAGATACATGCCACCAAATGTATGTCATGAGCTTATTAAGCTTATCTATAGGAATTGAGTAAGGTAAGATGACTTATGATGCTCTGTCACTGGTCGCTAATGTTTTATGTGTGGTACCATCGTTTCAGGGAATTGTTATTATTTCACTTGAGAGAGATTTCGGAGCACTATTAAATGATTTTTCAGACTCTGTAGTCACTCTTAACAGATAATTACAAAACTGGGAGAACTGCCTCATAGCACTCCAAAGTGCTATTAGTTAGACTATCACATCTTAGCACAACTTGTCTTACGAAGCTGCTCACATAGGTATTCTGAGTTATTTTTAGGTATGCAGCTCTCATCCTGTCTTTTCATTAAGTACATGCTACATGGCCACTTTATACTGGTTTATTCCAGACAGATAGAACTATAAAATTTTAATGGCCATTATGTATTCCATTTTGCACATCACCAGGAAGTAAGAGTTTGCTCATTAGTAGCTGTGAGAGTGTCCGAAGCTTTTTCAAGCGCACACAAGCCCAACTTTAAAATCTTTTGACACTGTGGTCTGGACTGCTATCCCCAAAATTTTGAAGGTGGCAGAAATATAATGCGGGGCAAAGAAGGTTATTTAAAACTTCTACAGAAACCATACTGCAGTTGTAGAGTCGAAGGACAGGAGAGAGAAGCGGTGGATGTGCAGGAAGTGGAGGCAGAGTTGTAGACTATCCCTGACGTTATCTGTACATTGAGCAAGCAGTAAAGAAAACCAAAGAGAAATTTGGTAACGGAATTAAAGTTCATGGAGAAGAAATTAGAAGTTTGATGTTTGCTAATAGCATTGAAGTTTTGTCAGAGTGAACACAAGACTTGGAAGAACAGTTGAATGGAATATGCAGCGTCCTTAAAATAACTTATACAATGAACATAAGAAAAAGTAAAACAAGGGTAGTGGAATGTAGTTGCTTGAAAACAAGTGATTCAGGGAATATTACTTTAGAAATGAGATAATAAAAGTAATAAATGGGTTTTGCTACTTGGGCAGTAAAGTAAATGATGATGGTTCAAGTAGTAAGGATAAGAAGGCAGACTGGCAATAGCAGGGAAAGAGTATCAGAAAAAGAGTTTGTTGATATCTAGTATGTATTTAAGCATTAGGGCGTCTTTTTTCAAGGCATTTGTTTGGTGTGTGGCCTGCTACAGAAGTGAAACGTGGAGAGTAAGCTGGTCACGCAGAAAGTGAATAGAAGCTTTTGAAAAGTGGTGCTACAGAAGAATGCTGCAGATTAGGTGCGTAAATCAGCAAACGAATGATGAGTAATTCAATCGAAATGGGTAGAAAAGAAACAGCGCATAACTTCACTAAAAGAAGGGATTGGTTGGTAAGGCATATCCTGAGGCATGAAGAAGTAGTCAATTTGGTAAAGGAGGGAAGTGGGGCGATACGAAATGTAGAGGCGGACCAAGATATGAACACAAGTAGTTTAAAATTGATTTGGGTTACAGTAGTTATTCACAAATTTATGGGATCCACAAATTAAACTAGACTGCAGAGCCGTGTCCAACCAGTCTGTGGACTGAGAAGAGTTAAAGTTAAAACTGGTTTTACACTGCTTCATACTGCATGCACTTAGTAGTTCATAGTCATGTTTTTTAGTGTCATTGAAGATTATATTAACTTCTCACTGATAGATACTGATAAAACGCGTCGTGCAAGAAAGTTGAAAGATGGAAGGAACATATATTGGGTCCATAAAAGGAAAACAAACTTGAGGACAACGTTATAGAAATAGAAGTGTAAGTAAGTGAAGATGACTTAAGAGATATGATACTGCAAGAAGAATTTGAGAGAGCACTGGAAGACCCAAATGGAAAAAAAACCCTAGGGTAGACGATATTCCTTCAGAGTTATTGAGAAGCCTTGAAGAACCAGGGATAACAAAACAATTTCACTTGGTGTGCAAGCTATGTAAGGCAGGTGTAATACCTCCAAACGAAACACCAGCTCATATCAAGAAAAATATATAAATTTCAATTCTCAAAAATAAAGAGTCATGTAGACAGAAAAATTTTGCGTATAACTGCATCGCAGTCGCAGATAATTGAAAAGACTTCTTTTCTTCCATCATACAGCATTGGTGATCCTTCCTGATCTTGCACAGGTAGCAGTAAGTATCTTCAGCCAAACTACCTACCAGACACAGCAGTAGTCTTTCTCATGAAACAATCTATTTGTCATTGCAAACCGTATTTTAAGTCCTATATTAATTCATCGGGCTAGAAATTTATAAATTTCTGTTTGACGTATTTCCTAGATGTTCAATGATACATGTGTATTACCTTAATATAGGTCTTACGATATTACTGACTGTAACATAGTTCCAAAAAAAAAAAAAAAAAAAAAAAAAAAAAAAACCTCCCACAGTATTACACAGGGATCGAAATGTTTCTGGCCTTAGCCACTCAAGTTAACGACTCATTAGTGTTAATGACTCTTTACTCGTTTTCGTGAAATTGCCTTTCGATCGTTATCCCATCAACAAAATTGGAACTGTCAAAACGTGCCCTGTCTGAAAACTAGTTGGTAGCTCAGTCGTTAGAGCTGTTCGGTTACACAACTGTAGCTAGTTGAATAATGAGCAGAACATACAGTTTCGTTTTTCAAATGAGTGGTCATAGCTTCGAAATAGCAGTGAGACCCTTGTATCTCATATTTCAAATCTTTGGTTTGGTTCCCGTCATGAGCGACAGCAAAAATTTTGCTTCTTGTGCTTTCAGAGTGACATTAAAGAGACTCACCAGTTACCTCATATGCTTGATTTGGCTTATCTGTATCACTGCGTCTGGTATTTACTGTGGTTATTTAGTAATGCAGTTAATGGTTCAAATGGCTCTGAGCACTATGGGACTTAACTACTGAGGTTATCAGTCCCCTAGAACTTAGGACTACTTAAACCTAACTAACCTAAGGACATCACACACACCCATGCCCAAGGCAGGATTCGAACCTGTGACCGTAGCGGTCACGCGGTTCCAAACTGACGCGCTTAGAACCGCACGGCCACACCGGCCGGCTAATGCAGTTAATCCTAATAAATCTGCAACTCCTTATGACACTACGTTTTGTAATTGTGTCCTTTCTTTTACTGACTGTTTTGGAGCCAGCTACAATTTTATGCAGATCTCTGTGTACTGGATACCACTTTCTTAGTAGCATCACGGAATTGTTGCAACATGTAGATGCATTGCTCGCCATGCGAGATCCCATTTACAGAACGGAAATATATCGCAAAACGCGACAGAGAGCAATTTTGCTTTTCGTTACAGTGCTTGTCTGGGTTGTCATACCAGCTAGCGTACTAGGAGCCTATTTGTTCATACGTGATCCAATAGCGACCATCTTTCTAGGCCTACAAGGCTTTGTCACGGTCTGGCGAGTTCAGTTCTTCGCCGTTGTGCTGGTACTTCGACACAGGATGGGCATCGTCTGTGGGCAGCTGCTGAGGAGTACCCGGCCGCCGGCGGGCAGCGAGGCTGAGCTGGAGGAGCTGGCGACCCGAGCAGGACAGCCGGGGGTGGCGGGGGCGGCGGGGGCGGAGGTGCGGCGGCTGCAACGCGCCAGAATGGCCCTCCACCGCTTCGCCCGCCTCTGCAGCCTCCACTTCGGACCCACACTGCTGCTGGCCCTCTTGGATGATTTCGTAGTCATGACCTGCACTGCCTATTGGCTTATGGTCCTAGCTTCACAAACAGACAAGAGTGTGGATATACTTGTCAACGTGTTTGCACTTACTAGCGCCCTGTGTCGCCAGCTGGTGGTGTGCTGGGTGTGTTCCTCTGCGGCTGAGCGCGCCGACAGAGCTGGTCTGTTGCTGTCGAGGCTGCAGCCCCTGCTGCGTCCCGGGCCAGCACTCGATGTTCTGCAACTTCCTGTGGACAGACTACGAGTTTCCGCCATGGGGTTTCGTGACATCAACCTCCAGACCTTCACAACTACTGTTAGTGCTGCAGTCACTTATCTCGTGATACTTGTTCAATTTCACAAATAAAGTACTACGTGTGGTCTTTGCTAGAATATCTCTCCTTCTAGCAGTGCAATGTATGGAAGCTCTCACTGCTTAAAACATCATTTTGCAAACATAAAATCAGTGTCATAAAAACCAAAACCAAATAAATGGGTTCCTAAACATTTTGTAGCAAATGTGTGTAATTATCTTCTTTCTACCTACAGGATGGATAATAACTGGAGCTCTAACTTGTTTCCCTTGAGTCACACGAGGTAAGTATTAGAATACATTCTCCTGCAATCAATTAGTTACCTGTCCATACCAAGAGGATGTAGTAGAGCTCCAGTATAAGTTACTACTTCAATTTGGTCTTCTGTCATCTGTTGCTACTAAAACTTACTTCCACTGTATATCACATGAGACAGATGATCTGAGGTCTGACGCCAAGACATAATATACGGTGTTTTAAAAAGATTAACTTGATTTCAGAACTCCATATTTACTGATAAAAACATACTACAGACCTGGGATGAATTGCAGAATACTCACAAAATCTTAAAAATTTATCTAAGGTATTACAATGCTCTGTGTGTCAAATAGAAACTTCACGTAATGTACCTGCTTTTAGAGAAGTTATGGGAGCTGTTATTTTGTTGTTCCCTTCTTCCATGTCACGAGTTAAAGGCATAGATAAATGGAAGCCAAGAATGCAGGGCACTGTCTCGGGATCCTGTGCGTCCTATCCAGCGTTGTATAGGAGTGTCATTGAGAAATTCACGTAGTTTGTTGTATCAGTGTGATGGAAGTCCACCCTGTTGCAAATGATGTCATTGGAGCCCTCCATAAGTGGTGGAAAAACCAGTTCTTCAGCATGTGAAACTAACTCATTTCAGACCCCATGTTTGCCTCAGAAATGAAGATACTATACACTTCCTCACGACAAGTGCCACATAATATGTTCACTTTAAGTGAGTCTCTTTTGTTCTCAGTACTGTAGGTGCCCCGTAGTCCCAGTCGCCTACGGTGGACTGGATGGCCGAGCGGCGACATCTCCAGTGGTCAGGATGCTAGGAAATGGCTGTGGAAGCGTCAGAAACGCCAAAGAACCATTATTAATTCATAACACCTTTATTCCTGCCGAGTACAATGTGGCTTGGTGATATCAACGACCTTCCCCGAGTCCTCGCTGACTCGTAGCGAAGACACCAGATCCGGGCCGCACCAGCCTTGCTAGCGCAGCGCCGCGTGCTGTGACGTAGCGAAGGAATGTCCTTACTTCTCGGCTGCGGACAGCAAGCTGCTGGCGTAGGAGGCTCCGGGTTGGAGTCCCGGCGCTGTAGGCACGAGAGGCATTCTCGTAGTGCGGAGTGTACTCTATCCCACCCCGTCTTCATCCCTACTCCTCCTGGTGGCTCGTCCGCGGTGGACGGGCGGAACGGGCTGCAGTCCCCCAGCGTCGTCGGCTCACCCGGTTGTGACGGCGGACGCACAGGGCCTCCTAGGCCCCGCACGATCTCGACGACAGCTCACTGATGTGGTCAGTGTTGGCAGCGAGCGAGTCTGCCGCGATGTCTGCTAATCCTGGGTTGACGATTAACAGTGGCAGCAGAGAGGACCAGAGCCGGTACCGTCCCCTCAAGTCTGCTGCTGGATGGGCCGCCCTTACTGCAACATCTCCTTAATAAAAATTAACATGTCGATTGTGGTGTCACCGCCAGACACCACACTTGCTAGGTGGTAGCCTTTAAATCGGCCGCGGTCCGCTAGTATACGTCGGACCCGCGTGTCGCCACTATCAGTGATTGCAGACCGAGCGCCGCCACACGGCAGGTCTAGAGAGACTTCCTAGCACTCGCCCCAGTTGTACAGCCGACTTTGCTAGAGATGGTTCACTGACAAATTACGCTCTAATTTGCCGAGACGATAGTTAGCATAGCCTTCAGCTACGTCATTTGCTACGACCTGGCAAGGCGCCATTATCATTTGCTATTTATCTTGTGATGCATGTACCGTCAGACCGATGTTCACCAATTATGAATTAAAGTTAAGTATTCCAGAAGTTACGTACTTATATTTACTAGACTCAATTCCCTTAACTGTTCCAGACCTCACGCCAGCCTGCGTGAGCTTAACGCGTGCCTTTCGGCTACCAATCATAGTGGCTTGGCTGTCTTGCCAAGTCACAACATCGATCACCGAGCTGAGCGTTACGCAGCGATCCAGTACACAGCTAACTGCAAGTCTAACTGCGAGTGCCCTGTTGCTATCAAAGCTGGCAGCTGGCGTATTTAAAGGAAGCACGAGCGACGTCCTGACGTCATGCTCGTTTGTAATGAACGCATGCGTTCCACTTATACTGCCGATTCATCTGTCGTACTCGCCCCTTAGGTGCTCTTGCGACAGAGTTACGTGTTGTTACGACAGACTTACGCGAAGTTCTGAAATGCAGTATAGCTGACGCTATACCTCTGTCTTGCACTCTACGAAAGTCTCCGTCTAACACAAACCCGCGTGCTAAGCAATTCTCTCTCGCCTGTTGTGTGTAACCAGGACATTGCCCCTGCGTGGCGACACATTCCATACATGCGCAGTCCTCTTACCTCTTGGCTAACCTACTGCCTCTGGCTCTAGGCATAGGCAACGAAACTTTGACAATATTTCACGTTTCCAACTCTTTACTATTCCACGACACTACAGTACTGTCGTGACGGTTCCTGAGTCCCCATATGAGAACGTTAAGTCAGTTTACTTTACCGCTATCATGAAATGTCGCTTCATCACTGAAAATTAACCGCGGGAAAAACGTATCGTCTTGCATGTCCTCTATAGAGCATTGTTGGAGTCAACCAGTTTTCTTTTATCACGAACCTGAAGAGCGTTCACTAATTGTATTCTGTGCAGTTTACAGACCAAACAACGCTTTAGAACTCGCAGACAGTCGTAAGAGGCATTGTCAGTTCTCTGCTTGCGTGGTGAGTAGACTTTCGAGGACTCCATTCAAACGTTTGCCGAATTCCTTCCTCCATGTCGTCAGAAGTGTCAGGTCGACCCGGACTCTTACATTTGCACTATTACCCTGTCTCTTCAAATTGGTCATACGAATGACGTGAATTTAGTGTGCAGTCTGATCAATGCGAAAACGCCGACGAAAAGCACGCTGGACGAAAATCGGTGACACACTGTTTGCGAAGTGCAACACACAAAACGCCTTCCGTTGAGTGGACGCCACTTGCTTCTAACTGACCGTTAACTGAGAAGACACATCGACTGACAACTAAATGCGATTATCTGATACTCTACACACATTTCCTTGCCTGTACGTCCCAGGTTTCGTAATCATTACCACCCAAAGTTAGCTCATCCTTTTCGAAACACCCCGTATATAGCGACACAAACTATTTATCCATGAGATTCAGCCTGGCAAGAAATGAATGCGAAAGGCGATTTTGCGACACTGACAGGTATTATTACATGTAAGACGATATTTCAATTTACCTTGTTTTCAAAAATGGTTCAAATGACTCTGAGCACTAGGGGGCTTAATTTCTGAGGTCATCAGTCCCCTAGAACTTATGACTACTTAAACCCAACGAACCTAAGGACATCACACACAATCATGCCCGAGGCACGATTCGAACCTGTGAACGTACCTTGTTTTCTCTAGTCATTTCTGCTAAAGAAAATGACATATATTTCTGAAGTTGCTTGTTGATTGAAAAGCTTCACCACAAGTTATAATAGACGACTAACACAACGCCGGCCGGTGTGGCCGAGCGGTTCTAGGCGCTTCAGTCTGGAACCGTGCGACCGTTACGGTCGCAGGTTGGAATCCTGCCTCGGGCATGGATGTGTGTAATGTCCTTAGGTTAGTTAGGCTTAAGTAGTTCTAAGTTCTAGGGGACTGATGACCTCAGATGTTAAGTCCCGTAGTGCTCAGAGCCATTTGAACCATTTGAACTAACACAACACGTACCTGGAGGAAAAGGAAATGATTTCCATACGGCACACCGACACTACTAAACAAAAAATGTTGCCATAAATGAGCGTTGAGAAGTTTGTGACACTACAGTTCCGTGAAATACGAGAAAATACACACAGTTAGTAAGGAGATGTTGCCGCCTGGAAATACAGAAGCATTACATGCAGTCACAAACCTCAACGTAATGTACCAGAGCCTATGTAAGTCGTTGTTTATCACCTGCAAACCAGTGCTAATAAGGAAATCTAAATGCAAAAGAAGTTAATATTACTTCCCACTCATCAAGTTTATCACGTGTTACACACAGCAGATAATCACTACAGATTAACTGAAGAGACATGTTTCTAACCAGTAATCCAGAGTTTTTATGTAGGTCGATAGAAAGATAGATATTCTATTAAAGGAAACTTACAAATAAAAGTTACGTTACCTTACAGTGCACCTATGCATTAACTATAAAAGCTAGTTGCCCAGGTTTTGTTAGTTGCAATCTTCCATGTCTCCTTCTTAATATAAGTTATCAATAATATCACCTATGACACAGAAGATATAAAGAGAAGAAACGTTTTCAGTCACAGAAACGAATCGCCGCATCAGTATAGCATTCCGGCACATACATATAACGCTAGATACTTTAAACAAGTTGCTGAGTGCAATATAGCATCAAACATCATCTCAATAAAGTATTTTCTATGTTGAAAAACTACAATACACAATAACACACTAGTAATGAACCGATCTTCTTATGACTAGAGGTAAAGTAAAAAGATGGGAAACATAGTTTCAATCGATCCTCCATGTTGGGTCTAATGGAGAGGGTTACGTTTACAAACGTGTTATACACATACTGAAGTTGCAGACGACAATGTAATACGCTAATATGCTAATATGTCTTAAGCAGACACTCACATGTTTTAACACTATTGACATGTTTTGTATCTAGGCAGGTCCATAAGAAAAAGCCTAATCAGTAGTTCCAGTACACCCACCACTGTCAGCAGGAAAGCAAAGTACTTTCCGCATTAAATACAAAGCATGCCACCCCTCCGACTGTGGCTGTTGGAAGCGATGGTGGGAGTGTGGCGGTGGCAGTATAAGATCATCATGCACACTCCCCTCCCCTCAGTCAAGTCTTCATCTTGTAAGTAGGCCAATCAGACAAATTACACGTATTTAGATATCCAAATCGCAGCATGGTGTTTTATTAGTCATTAAAGTGAAACAGTCAGTATGTTCCCTAGTGTCTTGTTCTCTGCACATCCAACTTGGCGCCATGACCCGTAGTAGCTCGATCTTTGTACCAAAGTGGAATAGCTCCTTGGAGAAACCAAAAATTTTCTATATTATGTAAAGAAGTGATCCTGAGAATCATTCACATCAATCTAGCAATGCTTCTTAGTATAACAGGCGCTCACACAAACAAACACACCCACACACACTAAATTTCCCAACAACTGCGCAGTATTTTACCTGGCCATTAAGGCAACACTATCAGGATGTATCCCAAATTCGGCCATCTCGTCCTCTGTACCCTACTTGGCGACATCTTCGATATTTGCACATCACTTGGCGCAAACCACAATGGAGTCTCAAATTAAGTGTCACAATGTTATTTCCTCGTGTATATTGTTTGATTTAACCTACGGGTTATGTTACACTTAAACATGACTGTGGTTTGCTGCTATATTGTTAAAACTATTCCTTACTAAGTAATTTCATAGAACTTTTGTGTGGCTTTCACTATTTGATAGTCATTACCAAGTGCACTTTAACCTGCAAAGCCGGCCGTTCGTGGCCGAGCGGTTCTAGGCGCTTCAGACCGGAACCGCGCGACTGCTACGGTCGCAGGTTCGAATCCTGCCTCGGGCATGGATGTGTGTGATGTCCTTAGGTTAGATAGGTTAAAATAGTTCTAAGTTCTAGGGGACTGATGACCTCAGATGTTAAGTCCCTTAGTGCTCAAAGCCATTTGAACCATTTTTTACCTGCAAGTTAGATCAGCACTGACACCATTTTACATTTTGAAATAACATTGTAAAACTTGATTTGAGTGTCTGTCGTGTTCCTGGAACCTCTCTGTAGCTATTCTCGACGTGTGGGGTGTCACGTTGTCCTGCTGGATTTGCCCAAGTTCGTCGGTATGCATAATGGACATGAAGGGATGAAGGTGACCAGATTGGAATTGCTTATGTACGTGTCACCTGTCAGAGTCGTATCTATTCGTATCAGGGTCGCATGTCACTCAGCTGCACAGGCCTCACACCATTGCAGAGCCTCCACCAGCTTGAACAGTCCCTTGATGACATGCAGGGTCCATGGGTTCATGAGGTTGTCTCCATACCCGTACACGTCCATTTGCTCGATACGATTTGGAACTAGGCTCGTCCGACCAGGCAACATGTTACCAGTCATGAACAGTCCAATGTCGCTGTTGACCGGCCCAGACGAGGCGTAGAGGTTTGTATCGTGCTATCATCAAGGGTACATCAGTGGGCCTTCGACTGCGAAAGCCTATATCAATGATGGTTCGTTGAATGGTTGGCACACTGACACTTGTTTATAGCCCAGCTTTTTGCGGAAGGGTTGCAATTCTGTCACGTTGAATGATTCTCTTCATTCGTCGTTGGCCTCGTTCTTGCAGGATCATTTCCAGGCCGCAGCGTTGTCGGAGATTTCACGTTTTACCATATTCCTGATATTCACGGTATGCTCATGAAACAGTAGTACGGGAAATTCCCCACTTCATCGCTACCTCGGAGGTGCCATGTCCCATCGCTCGTGCGCCGACTATAACACCACACTCACTTAAATCTTGATAACATGCCGTTTTAGCAGCAGTAACAGATCTAACAACTGCGCCAGACACTTGTCGTATATAGGCGTTGCCGAGCGCAGCGCCTTATTCTTCCTGTTTACATTATCTCTCTCTCTCTCTCTCTCTCTCTCTCTCTCTCGAAATTGAAATAAGAACACCGTGAATTCATTGTCCCAGGAAGGGGAAACTTTATTGACACATTCCTGGGGTCAGATACATCACATGATCACACTGACAGAACCACAGGCACATAGACACAGGCAACAGAGCATGCACAATGTCGGCACTAGTACAGTGTATATCCACCTTTCGCAGCAATGCAGGCTGCTATTCTCCCATGGAGACGATCGTAGAGATGCTGGATGCAGTCCTGTGGAACGGCTTGCCATGCCATTTCCACCTGGCGCCTCAGTTGGACCAGCGTTCGTGCTGGACGTGCAGACCGCGTGAGACGACGCTTCATCCAGTCCCAAACATGCTCAATGGGGGACAGATCCGGAGATCTTGCTGGCCAGGGTAGTTGACTTACACCTTCTAGAGCATGTTGGGTGGCACGGGATACATGCGGACGTGCATTGTCCTGTTGGAACAGCAAGTTCCCTTGCCGGTCTAGGAATGGTAGAACGATGGGTTCGATGACGGTTTGGATGTACCGTGCACTATTCAGTGTCCCCTCGATGATCACCAGTGGTGTACGGCCAGTGTATGAGACCGCTCCCCACACCATGATGCCGGGTGTTGGCCCTGTGTGCCTCGGTCGTATGCAGTCCTGCTTGTGGCGCTCACCTGCACGGCGCCAAACACGCATACGGCCATCATTGGCACCAAGGCAGAAGCGACTCTCATCGCTGAAGACGACACGTCTCCATTCGTCCCTCCATTCACGCCTGTCGCGACACCACTGGAGGCGGGCAGCACGATGTTGGGCCGTGAGCGGAAGACGGCCTAACGGTGTGCGGGACCGTAGCCCAGCTTCATGGAGACGGTTGCGAATGGTCCTCGCCGATACCCCAGGAGCAACAGTGTCCCTAATTTGCTGGGAAGTGGCGGAGCGGTCCCCTACGGCACTGCGTAGGATCCTACGGTCTTGGCGTGCATCCGTGCGTCGCTGCGGTCCGGTCCCAGGTCGACGGGCACGTGCACCTTCCGCCGACCACTGGCGACAACATCGATGTACTGTGGAGACCTCACGCCCCACGTGTTGAGCAATTCGGCGGTACGTCCACCCGGCCTCCCGCATGCCCACTATACGCCCTCGCTCAAAGTCCGTCAACTGCACATACGGTTCACGTCCACGCTGTCGCGGCATGCTACCAGTGTTAAAGACTGCGATGGAGCTCCGTATGCCACGGCAAACTGGCTGACACTGACGGCGGCGGTGCACAAATGCTGCGCAGCTAGCGCCATTCGACGGCCAACACCGCGGTTCCTGGTCTGTCCGCTGTGCCGTGCGTGTGATCATTGCTTGTACAGCCCTCTCGCAGTGTCCGGAGCAAGTATGGTGTCAATGTGTTCTTTTTTCCATTTCCAGGAGTATATATATATATATATATATATATATGTGTGTGTGTGTGTGTGTGTGTGTGTGTGTGTGTGTGTGTGTGTGTGTGTGTGTGTGATCTATTATCTTGTTGCCCCCTAAAATAGTGCTTCTTCAGATGATTTAGCCACATGGGATTCAACCTGTTGTAGAAGAATTATATTGACAACTAAGTAACATTGTGACACTTAATTTCAGTGTCCGTTATACTTGTACTGAGTGGGATACAAATATCAAACTCTGGTCGTTGCCAAGTTGGGTACAGAGAACAGCATAGCGTACTCTGAGGTACATACTGTTTGGCAGTTTCACTGTAATGGCTCTTAAGATACTGGGGTATGATTGGCTGTTTCGATTCAACGACTGGTTATACTCATATATCAGATTGTAGTTAAAGGTGTATGAGGTCTAAGGATTCTGCAAGGTTTCAGACAAGTCGAGACTTGACAAAGCTGTGGGTATGATGTATATATGCACACTGTAGCGACGAATGAAAATTTGTGCAAACGTCGGGATTCGAAGCCAGGTCTCCCAGTCACTTGAGAGATGAGCTAACCGCTACGCCACTTGGGCACAGTAGCTCTGCAAAACTGCATGAGCTAACCTAGCACGTCCCCCTCCTCAGCCCAAATTCCCAATCACGCCTCGGCGCGGGTGGTATACCCTCTAAACTCGAACAGCGTTGCAGATGCTCTCCAACTGTACTAGAATAGCGCCTCAGCAACGAGCGAAGAGTAGGATCCTGCCTGAAACAGATGCATAGCTCCTTTAATCAAATGAAACTATGTTGTTACAGAAAGCTTTTCAAGTCTCAAAAATCCATGATACATGAAGACCGATTCGGTGAATGAAAATTCGTACAAATGCCGGATTTCTAAGCCTGGTCTCCTGCTCACTAGACAAATGCACGAACCACTACGCCACCTGGGCACAGAGGCTTTGCACGGCAGCGTGACCTACCCTAGCACGCCTCCCTCCTCCCCAAAACCTCCCATTCGCACCTCAGCCCACTTGTTGTTACCCCAAAACTCGGTGCGGCTACTTCCGTCAGAGGTTCGAGTCCTCCCTCGGGCATGGCTGTGTGTGTGTCGTCCTTAGCGTAAGTTACTTTAAGTTAGATTAAGTAGTGTGTAAGCCCAGGGACCGATGACCTTAGCAGTTTGGTCCCATAGTGACTTTCCAAATTTCCTAAACGCGGACAGCACTGCAGAGTCTTTCTGACTGTACTGGAGCAGCACCTCAGCATCGAACGAAGCGGTAGATCCCACGTGAAACCCAGGAACAGGTGCTTTAATCAAATGAAACCATGTAGTTCCAGACATATTTTCAAGTCTCAAGCATGTATTTTCAATTCCATTAAGTTTCAGTTGTGCAGCCGCAAGAGTTCTCCTTCTTCTAATATTTCGGCCGTATAACGTTCAGCCATCTTCAGAGTGAGCCGCGAGACTGCCGCTCCAGTTTTTTCTTCTTTATTGTCTTTCAGTTCCCCATAGGGGCGGACTGGCAGCAGCATATGCGCCGCTCTTCAGCCGAAAGACACCCCTCCAGTTTTTTTTTTTTTTTCTTTATGGAATTTCAATCCTCCCCGAAGGGGGCGGGCTGGCAGCAGCTTAGTATGCCGCTCTTCAGCCTACAGATTTTGTGACAAAGATCAGGAGAACAAATAATAATAAAAAACAGGCGATAAAATTGGAGACTTAGAGAGTAACAAGGCGAAAAGAAATCGTGGAACTTAAAACAAACAGCAGAGGGATGATGATGCTAATAAAAATACATACGAAGCAGACAGGGAAAACAATAGACAATTAAAAAACACGGCGACAGTCTGGATTCTGTTTGCAAAAGACATAAAATTCACACCTAGCGACAGCATGGTTTCTGTTCGCAACACGAGAAAGACAAACAACACTGAATAGTCACTGGAACACTGCACTAAAAAGTTGGCAAATGTGACACCACAGTCGAGAGCAGGTGGGCGGAAACTGGACAGAAGATGGGAAAACAAAAAAGGGGGGAAAGGAGAGTAAAAGCGAAGGGGGGGAACCGGGAAAGGAGCTGATGGACGATGAGGACCCATAAGAGGGGTAGGGGGCAGACGCGACACGGAGTGGGGTAGGCAGAGGAGGGGAATACAAAAGGACTGGGGGGGAGAAGGGAGGTAGGGAGAGGTTTAGTGGGGAGAAAACAGGACGGAAGGGGGGGGGGGAAGAGGGAGCCCAGGGAAAGGACAGAGGAAACCCCTCCAGTTCTCGCTTCGTCCCTTTATATTCGTGTACCGCGCAACTGCGCATGCGGCCACAGATGCAAATGCACCAGAGACGTTGGTCGGCAGCGGAGATGTGCACAATGCGCGAGTTACATCTATGACTCCGCAGTCGATCCGTGTTGGCATGTCGATATAACATTGTTAGCTGCACCACAGTCTAACATAACATCGCGACACTCACTGCTGTAAAAGTTGTTGCCGTTTGACAGATGGAGCGACACTAGCGCTCCAAGCGGCGGGTAAGGTGAACGTCAGACGCGTCATAAGCATAATGTTTGTTTGCATCCATTTCCTACGTAATTTCCGATTTATTCGAGTTATTTTCTAGCCTCGAAGAGTTCGTGTAGTATCAGAAGGCATATACGTTTCTAAAAATGATTCTAAAATATGCGCAAGTATGGACAAAAACCATGAATAGAGTGGCAAGCTACAACACATTCGTGAAGAAACACTTGTGACATTTGACAGAATTGCAGCTTACCACGTTGATATCAAAAGAATATAAACACACAGATTCACATGTAAGAAGCACAGACACGTACCTCTACATGCAAAAGCGATCGACAGCTCGTTTATCTTTCTGTAGGCTTACTGTGTTTGTCATTGCTGCCTGTTGCCACAAGTACGGCCTTCATCTTTATATTATTCTAAGTGGGACAAGCAGCTGCCAAATACTGGGAGACATATGCTGAAAACATTATAATGAGCTGATTACATTACATTTCACGAAAAACCAAATATTTTAATAATTTTCAAACAATCTGTCTGTAGGCACTTTCCTTGTCCCGTAATAGTTTCGCTTCTGCACATTCTGACACTTCACACGCTTTTGTAAGACACGAACAGCTGCACTTAATTTAACCACTTCATCGTCAAAGCAGGTCTGTGTTGATGATTCACACAAATCTGGCACTGATACATGGAGAGTCGAACTGGCTGCTTCTGTATCACAGGACTGTTTTACAGCTTTAGATTGACTGTCGAATCTTTGTGGCAGTTTCTTCTTCATCGTCGGTTGAGGGGGTTTATTTGGAATGTCAAACAGTGTGGGTACTGCATTCCAAACGAGTTTGTTATTGTCTGCGCTCATGAACCGGTTTTGTTCGAAATGTAGCGAACAAAAGCTAATACTATTATACAGGTAAACTGGGTCTTTCTTCATAAGGTCTTCTCGTCTGCTATTAACTAGCCATTTTTTGCTCCTAAAACGAAACATTCATCATTTATACACATATAGTTTGCATGTGAATCCTGACGGTACAGTTCAGTAACATGATGGTATATACCTCCCAGGATCCTTAGGAAACCTAAAAAAAGACAGCTGTGGTGTCTTCTTCCTGTTGTTGCTGTAATTTATTGCGCTACAAACGCTCCCGATGGTAAAAACCATTGTATAAATCAAAATAAACAATCACTATTCGCTTTCACGATCGCGCCGAACTCACAGTTCAACCTACCGGCCGCTTGGGGCGCTGCTGGCGCTGTAGCAACAAAATAAAGGCGAAGTGTCGCGACTGTTATGTTAGACTGTGGCTGCACTGTGACGGCGTCTTTGTGAGTTTATTACAGCAAGGGCCGGATTCCATGATTTATCAGGGTTGAAACCATTATCTCTATTATTTAAATTCGACGTCAAGCAAATTTCAGTTGCCTCCTTGACTATCAAGTCCCAAAAAGATGATGTAGTTGCCAAAATTTCGATGTCGTCATACAACATCGTGTGACCAGTGTCAATACAGTGTTCTGCCACTGCCGACTTCTTAGGTTGTAAAAGTCGTGTGTACCTCTGGTGTTTTGTACATCTTTCTTGGACAGTATGGGTTGTTTGTCCAATGTAATAAAGGCCACATTCACATGGAACTTTGTAAATTCCAGACTTTCGGAGCAGCAAATCGTCTTTGACGGGGCCCACGAGTGCAGCTGTCATGGGTGGAGGACGAAAAATCACGATTACTCTGTGTCTGCTGAGAATCCGTGGTATTTTTTATGAGAGGCTACCCACAAATGGCAGGAAGGCCATCGGTTTAAAGGTTTCTTCGTCTTCTCCTGCTTTCTTTGTGGCCTCATTCGGTTTCATTTTCAGAGCCTTCTGTATTTTCGCTTGAGGTCGAATTTAATTAATAGAGGTAATAGTTTCAACCCTGATAAATCATGGAATCCGACACTTGCTGTAATAAACTCACAAAGACGCCGTCACAGTGCAGCTCACAATGATATATCGACATGCCAGCACAGATCGACTGTGGAGTCACAGATGTAACTCTCGCACTGTGCACGTCTCTGCCGCCGACCAACGTCTCTGGTGCATTTGCATCTGTGGCCGCAAGCGCAGTTGCGCGGTACACGAGTATAAAGCGACGAAGCGAGCACTGGAGCAGCAGTCTTGCGGTTCACTCTGAAGATGGCTGTACGTTATACGGCCGAAATATTAGAAGAAGAAGGAGAATTCTTGCGGCTGCACACCCGAAACTTAATGGAAGTCTTTGGGCCGCCACAACCTGAAGATTCACTTGTATATTCTTTTTATGTAGAACGTAGCATAAATACAAAATAGAGGTTTGAGACTTGAAAAGATCCCTGGAACCATATTTTTTCATTTGAGTGAAGCTGTATGCGCACATATATGTGTTTGTTGAGAGAACTTTGTCAGGATGCTGTAAACGCTCGCAAGATGATAGTGTGGGAGCACATACTAATTGCTGTTTCGTTTTAACAGCCAGTAAAATACAGGTCTACGAATCGAAGATAACAACAGGCGTGCCTTTGCTTAGAAGAGGGTTGGCTTAGCACAAAGGAGTGGCCTGATGATGTCATCCTGCTGCTGACCTCACCTCCACCTGCCACCAAGGGACATCGGGTGTGCATATTTGGTCCTGAAACTTGCTTTACTGCTACTGTCCACCATCCATTAAAATACATGTCATCCTATGGTAATTACTCGCAACATTCTGTCTTTTCTCCACAACCGCTTGTAGCCACGTCTCCTGCTCCCAATTCGGCCCTCTAAGTGCAGCTCCTTGAACCTTTTAACATAATCTCTGTCGCAAGTGTGCCTTCTGTCTCTTTCTGGCATGAGGTTTGTAGCTACTCCTCCCTCTTCGACTCAATACTGACAGTTTGTCCCGTCCCTGCTGGCAGAAGTTCCATCCTTCTGTGTCCCTAAACACCATTAGCCTCTCAATGTCTTTCAGTAATTGACTAATCTCGTTGCTGATACAAAAATTCCACTCCACTGCAGGCTCTCTGTAACAGGTGGATAAGTTATCATCATTAGAAGAGCCGTAACGCCACAGACAATGGTTGGAACTTTCTCGACGGGCAGTCTGTGAACTTGGGGAACTGCAGCCCTTATTTATTGCTTCCTCTTGTAGATTCTTATGAGCCGCACTGATACTAAAGACATATATGTTTTACATGTTAGATAGAATAATTTAATGACTATGATATCTTTCATTTATTTGAATATGTTACAGCTAATAGACTTGAGTACTGTTTGTTGTGTTAGAAATTCTGAGTTTGAATAGAAGTTTAGGGCATGAAAAACCTCCACGTTTCTCTATTGGACAATCAAACATTTCGTACCAGACACAATAGTTTCATATCTTCATTGTGGTATAAGTGAGATGTTTCTACACAAATTTCCTTCAGTAGGACAAAAATTTATAGAAGTTGTGTTCATTTAATGTACCTGGGCGAGTAGCTATTGGTGTTTGACGTACATAGGATTAATTCGGAATGGGGCTAACTTCGATTGGCAGTACAGATGGACGTTTGACGGTGTAAGCTTATGACTGTATGTTGGGTGATGCAGGAAAGCACAGCTGATTGTTCAGTTTTGACATTAACGACCACATCAGAATGTGACTTCGCATTGTTGTTGAGCAGCTGGACAATCTTGTCTCTCCTTCCCACAAGAGAATGAGAAGGTATGGTCAGTGTGTCAGCATGTAATCTGGTCTGATAATCATCCATCATTTCCAAATCGCCAATTACAAAAAACTATTTATGTTCCAGACTAGAGTTCTGCTGACTTGTCCCACTCTCAATATACATTATGAGATTTGCTTCCGATATGTGATGATCTGCTTTTATTCGAGGGCTTTTAGCTGCAACCAGGATCCAGTTGTGCATCATGACCAATTTTCTTCCTCTACCATATCCATTTCTTTGCTTCTTTGTTAATGTCGACATGTCGGTAAACCCACATCTTCGTCCTTTTCGCTTTTGTTCGCTATTTTTTCCTTACTTGTCAGTGTACTGAAACGTTCCCAACGACTGTATATTGAGCTAGTAAAATCGGAAATGTGAATATCCTTATGGAAATATGTATTCATCATATCTGATGATATTTGCCACGGAACGTATCTTCCCACATTTCTGAAGTAACTTGAATATCCTCAATTGTAAAATTCGTACAGCGAATTAAAAATGGTTCAAATGGCTCTGAGCACTATGGGACTTAACATCTGAGGTCATCAGTCCCCTAGAAATACTTAAAACCTAACTAACCTAAGGACATCAGACACATCCATGCCCGAGGCAGTATTCCAACCTGCGACCGTAGCGGTCGCACGGTTCCAGATTGTAGCGCCTAGAACCGCTCGGCCACCTCGGCCGGCATAGCGAATTAGAGATCAAACATACGTCCAAGACAAAGCAATTAGAGATAAGGTCTGCTCCAGCCAGTGCTAATAAGTTAAAAATAGTAATATATGAAGATAGTAACTGTTCTCGAAAGAACAGATACCACTGATGACCGTGCAGCTTCTCTAGAACAAATGCTAATTAATTGAAACCCTCAGCTGCCGACAGGTGTTGTTGATATACCTCGATGGGGACAGCTGGAAATGTGTGCCCCGACCGGGACTCGAATATGGGATCATCTGCTTACATGGCAGACGTTCTATCCATCTGAGCCATCGAGGACACAGATGAATAGCGCGACTGCAGGAACCGAAGCGTGCAAAGGATAAGTCCCTGCAGTCGCTCTATTCATCTGTGTCCTCGGAGGCTCAGATGGATAGAGCGTCTGCCATTTAAGCAGAAGATCCCGGCTTCGAGTCTCGGTCGGGGCACACATTTCCGGCTGTCCCCATCGAGGTATATCAACAACACCTATCGCCAGCCGAGGATTTCAATTAATTATCATATAAAAATTTGAGATTATTGTGAAATAAATAACAGGGAATCTGATTTGTTAAGAAACGTATCCATATTACATTTTTTGTAATTTATATTTTTCGTGTTAGTCTATCCAAAATGCTTATTTAAGTTCTCAACCCAAAAATATGTGAAATTTCTTTCGCACAAACGTAAAAATAGCTGACATATACTTTTATTACATATAGATCAGGCAAAATAGTGTAGTATTCTGTCATGCAAATTAAAATTATCTGAAACTACAAGCCGTTGGAAGCCACCTATTTCCACTGACACTTATTTACTTTGTAAGTTTCTGTCTATATACTACATTTCACAGTAAATCCTCCCTACATAACTTATTTTCTCTCTTAGTTGTTTGTGAAGTACAAAAGAAAGACATGATCGTATGGCAATGTTGGCCGGGAGTCCCCATGCAGGGAAGTTCGGCCGCCGAGTGCAAGTCTTACTTGAGCCGACGCCACATTGAGCGATTTGCGTGCTGATGGTGAGGCTGAAATGATAGTGAGGACAACAGAACACCCAGTCCACGAGCGAAGAAGAACCCGACCGTGAATCGGACGTGGGCCTGCTGCACGGGAGGCAAGCACGTTACCAACTTTATTACCATTTTTTCTTTATGAAACAATCAGATAAGCACATAAGCACAAAAACAAAATAATGAAGTACTGGAACTGTTACAACACGAATTGTATCCTACAATAGACTGAAGAACACATTTCTAGATAGTGCCATTTCTAAGCTTACAAAACATAACAAAAATTTTAAACTGATAATAGCATCTGCAGTCCAGACAGAGACATAGAACCAAAACGCAAACATATGAAAGAGAATTATATATATATATATATATATATATATATATATATATATATATATATATATATATATATAACAAAGATGATGTGACTTACCAAAAGAAAGCGCTGGCAGCTTGATAGACACACAAAAATACACACAAAATTCAAGCTTTCGCAACCAGCGGTTGCTTCATCAGGAAAGAGGGAAGGAGAGGGAAAGACGAAAGGATGTGGGTTTTAAGGGAGGGGGTAAGGAGCCATTCCAATCCCGGGAGCGGACTTACCTTAGGGGGAAAAAAGGACAGGTATACACTCGCATACACACACATATCCATCCGCACATACGCAGACACAAGCAGACATTTGTAAATATGAATTTGTATATATATATATATATATATATATATATATAATTGACTGTATTAACTAGAATTGCAGTTCTGTCAATTGATTCACAACCGTCCAAACTCTTCACGGATAGTCATTTGGAGCATACAAACGAATAACAAAGACATGCACTAGCAACATAAATTAAGTAAAATGTCAAATGATGTTAATAACACCGTTGAGAAGTCGGGAGCAGTCCTGGGAACAGGTGCAGCCCCCGTGTTTGTGATTTGTGCCTTACGGGCGTCGAGAAATACCCTACGCCTTGTTTTTCTAAAATTATGTATAATATGTTACCAAACATCGTCCTGAAATTTGGGCAACGTTTCATCTTCCTTGTCCAACAAGTGGTTGATTCGTTTAATATGTAATGCAGTACACTTTCGGTTAATGTCAGGCATTTTGAGTTCGCCGGCCTGTCTGGAAGACGTCAGCTTGGTGTATTTCACTTTGGACAAATGTCCTTGCCAAATAAATCTATTAGAGAGTTTCATCACGCGTTTGGCATACATCTTGGAGACTGGAAATATCTGGGCCGTATATTACGCTTTACTGAATATATAACTGCTGAGCAGTCGTATGCGTTGGAGAATGTCAACAGACCGGCAGTTGTTTTCATAGATGGCACTTTGAATTTCATTGGTGACCTGCTTCCAATTTTTTGCATTCATTTTTAGCGGGCATTTGTCAATAATCATCCCCAGAGTGGTGTGGGCTTGCATTGATCGGAGTTGATTTTAGCACCGGAAGCACAACACTACTCGTCTACCGTGGCCTTCAGGGTTGATACGTCTCCGTCGTTGCGCAGTGACACTCCGACGTCGTCGGCGTAAGCACGAACCACGAAGGACGTCCCGGCGATCGACAGTCCTGCAAGTTTGTCATGATTGGAGCGTAAGCGTAGCTCTAGCGATAAAACAAATAACATCATGGAGAGAGGGCTCCCCTGCGGCACTCCTCTTTGGACCTCGATGGGCTGAGTAAGCTGTCCATTTACGCTGACTTTGGTTGTAATGCCCGTGACGAAATGTTGCACGACATCAATAAAAAAGTAAAAGTACGGTAAATTAGAATGTCAGTGATGTTTTCTGCAGCGTTCAGGTGTGAGTCAATTATGAGATACTGTATTTCGAAAAGTTCCCATACCGACAGTTGTACAATACCTGTGGTAGCACACACTAAAGAACAACTCGAGTGCAGGCACTAGTCATGTGGATTTTGGCCAGTAACGAGACAGCTGACCGTCACAGATCGTATTCAAAATAGCCGCTGGCAGTGGCAGTACACGCTTTCAGTCTAGTAGGGAACGACTACCACGCAAGCGTTAGTACACTCCTGGAAATTGAAATAAGAACACCGTGAATTCATTGTCCCAGGAAGGGGAAACTTTATTGACACATTCCTGGAGTCAGATACATCACATGATCACACTGACAGAACCACAGGCACATAGACACAGGCAACAGAGCATGCACAATTTCGGCACTAGTACAGTGTATATCCACCTTTCGCAGCAATGCAGGCTGCTATTCTCCCATGGAGACGATCGTAGAGATGCTGGATGTAGTCCTGTGGAACGGCTTGCCATGCCATTTCCACCTGGCGCCTCAGTTGGACCAGCGTTCGTGCTGGACGTGCAGACCGCGTGAGACGACGCTTCATCCAGTCCCAAACATGCTCAATGGGGGACAGATCCGGAGATCTTGCTGGCCAGGGTAGTTGACTTACACCTTCTAGAGCACGTTGGGTGGCACGGGATACATGAGGACGTGCATTGTCCTGTTGGAACAGCAAGTTCCCTTGCCGGTCTAGGAATGGTAGAACGATGGGTTCGATGACGGTTTGGTTGTACCGTGCACTATCAGTGTCCCCTCGACGATCACCAGTGGTGTACGGCCAGTGTAGGAGATCGCTCCCCACACCATGATGCCGGGTGTTGGCCCTGTGTGCCTCGGTCGTATGCAGTCCTGATTGTGGCGCTCACCTGCACGGCGCCAAACACGCATACGACCATCATTGGCACCAAGGCAGAAGCGACTCTCATCGCTGAAGACGACACGTCTCCATTCGTCCCTCCATTCACGCCTGTCGCGACACCACTGGAGGCACGATGTTGGGGCGTGAGCGGAAGACGGCCTAACGGTGTGCGGGACCGTAGCCCAGATTCATGGAGACGGTTGCGAATGGTCCTCGCCGATACCCCAGGAGCAACAGTGTCCCTAATTTGCTGGGAAGTGGCGGTGCGGTCCCCTACGGCACTGCGTAGGATCCTACTGTCTTGGCGTGCATCCGTGCGTCGCTGCGGTCCGGTCCCAGGTCGACGGGCACGTGCACCTTCCGCCGACCACTGGCGACAACATCGATGTACTGTGGAGACCTCACGCCCCACGTGTTGAGCAATTCGGCGGTACGTCCACCCGGCCTCCCGCATGCTTACTATACGCCCTCGCTCAAAGTCCGTCAACTGCACATACGGTTCACGTCCACGCTGTCGCGGCATGCTACCAGTGTTAAAGACTGCGATGGAGCTCCGTATGCCACGGCAAACTGGCTGACACTGACGGCGGCGGTGCACAAATGCTGCGCAGCTAGCGCCATTCGACGGCCAACACCGCAGTTCATGGTGTGTCCGCTGTGCCGTGCGTGTGATCATTGCTTGTACAGCCCTCTCGCAGTGTCCGGAGCAAGTATGGTGGGTGTGACACACCGGTGTCATTGTGTTCTTTTTTCCATTTCCAGGAGTGTATTTCAGCCGAGACGTACGAGCAGGCTGCAGTAATACGTCGTTGCGTATCGTCAGGTGTAGTTAATATGCTCTTGTAGACAGCGTCTTTCAACTCCCCCCCACAGAAAAATATCTATATAGACATCATACACGGGGAATGGGCCCGCCAAATACAGGTCCTCTGCGTCCAGTTCAACGATATGCAAACAATTCATGAAGACATCCCGTAGTAATTCGTACTCTATGGGCCAAAAACCAATGATATTGTTGGAATAGGTTCCTCCCAGTCTGCAGAGGAATACCTTCTAGCATCCCTGGACGATGGCATGTTAGGAGGCTGCAATACTTGGGTGCTTTCATCGTTCCGTATATGAAAAGAGCTGATGGTTCACTATCCCACACCAAACATCTACATTCCAAGAACGCTGACGTTCCACCTGACGAAGCTGACAAGGATTGTCAACAGACCAATAGTGTATGTTCTGGAGATTTACCTATGCATTATTGGCAGTTGTAGCTTCATCACTAAACAATATACATAATCTATCTGGAGTATCTGGAGTATCTTAATGCACATCTAGAGCCGGTTCTCATAATAGTTTCCATGCAGCTCTTGATGGAAACAGATGTGACGCGGATCGAAACTATGTCGGTGAAGAACGCATAGGACACTTGCCTGACCTGTGCCACTTCGTCGTGCGACTGCACGGGAACTAACATGCGCATCAGCTGCAACAGCAGCCAGAATGAAACCTCCTGGCAGATTAAAACTGTCCACTGACGGCCTTCTGCTTCGATTCTCACACACTGTCTGACAAACAATCGCAATGCACACAAAGAACACACAAGCACACTGTAAAGAGAAGCACGTATGACAACACCTTACCTAGCAACTACGCAGGTTCATTGGCGCAAGAAAGTTTAGGTGTGGAAACTTTACACAATACGATATATCGTAAACGACTGTCACAAGAATCCTTCAACAAAAACCACAGACATTGTAAATTACCCTCTGTTTCATTTTTTAATGTCAATCCTCCAACAAAAACCACAGACATTGTAAATTACCCTCTGTTTTATTTTTTAATGTCAATAGGCACTGTTTCATGTAAAAAAGAGTATGTCAAACTTTCTAAGTATTATTACAATCTGTTATTGGCTAACAGTACCAGCCCCTGACTACCAGTTCATTCTGCGAAAACCACACATCAGTAGCAGTTCTCATTTTCGCATTATTCGCGGTTCTAGTCATACGCGATTCACCCAGTATATACCGTATACTACCGTGTTCTCATTGGTTGTACTTCACAGAAGAGACTGTAGTGGAGAGTACTACGGATAAAAATAGAAATTAAACGCCTATAGAAATTTATCTAGTTGCTTTAACATATTTATGAGCTGGCGTGTGATTACGTTTATCATCATATTATTTTTGCTCTTAATTTTTGTTACTGATTTTAACTTAGTTCGATAAGCACGGGTCGACATGTTTCTCATTAGTGTTAATGACTCATCACCGGTATCCGTGAATTTACGTTTCGATCATTGCCCCATTAAGAAAATTGGAATTTTCATGTTGTACTCTGTCTGATAACTCTGTAGATCGTAACTCAGTCGTCAGAGCTGTTCGAAAGCATGAGTGTCGCTCGTTTAGTAATGATATGCGGTTTTGCTTCTCAAATAAGTGGTCAAAGCTTCCAAAATACATTTACACCCATATATGTTATATTCCTGACATTTGGTTTGGCTCCCACGGTCAGCGATAGCAAAGATACTGCATCTAGTCTCTTCCGACAGTCATTAAACAGGCTCTCAGGCTACGTCATATCCTTGATATGGCTCATCTGCATCAGTGCCTCTGCTCTTTACTGTGCTTATTTAGTAATGGGTCTAATCAGAGTATCTCCACTCTTTCCTATAACAATGCGTTTAGTAATGTTGTTGTTTCTTTTACTGTGTTTGTTAGAGCCACCTACTACACTACTGGCCATTAAAATTACTACACCAAGAAGAAATGCAGATGATAAACGGGTATTCATTGGACAAATATATGATACTAGAACTGACATGTGTTTACATTTTCACGCAATTTGGGTGCATAGATCCTGAGAAATCAGTACCCAGGAAAACCACCTCTGGCCATAATAACGGCCTTCATATGCCTGGGCATTGAGTCAAACAGAGCTTGGATGGCGTGTACCAGTACTGCTGCCCATGCAGCTACAACACGATACCACAGTTCATCAACAGTAGTGACTGGCGTATTGTGACGAGCTAGTTGCTCGGCCGCCATTGACCAGACGTTTCCAGTCGGTGAGAGAACTGTAGAATGTGCTGGCCAGGGCAGCAGTCGAACATTTTCTTTATCCAGAAAGGCCCGTACAGGACCTGCATCATGCGGTCGTGCATTATCCTGCTGAAATGTAGGGTTTCGCAGGGATCGAATGAAGGGTAGATCCACGGGTCGTAACACATCTGAAATGTAACGTGCACTGTTCAAAATGCCATGAATGCGAGCAAGAGATGACCGAGACGTGTAACCAATGGCAACCCATACCATAACGCCAGGTGATACGCCCGTATGGCGATGACGAATATAGGCTTCCAATGTGCGTTCACCGCGATGTGGCAAACACGGATGCGACCATCATAATGCTGTAAACAGAACCTGGATTCATACGAAAAAATGACGTTTTGCCATTCGTTCACCCAGTTTCGTTGTTGAGTACACCATCATAGGCGCTCCTGTCTGTGATGCAGCGTCAAGGGTAACCGCAGCCATAGTCTCCGAGCTGATAGTCTGTGCTGCTGCAAACGTCGTCGAACTGTTCGTGCAAATGGTTGTTGTCTTACAAACGTCCCCATTTGTTGACTCAGGGATCGAGAAGTGGCTGCACCACCCGTTACAGCCATGCGGATAAGATGCCTGTCATCTCGACTGCTGGTCATACGAGGCCGTTGGGATCCAGCACGGCCTTCCGTATTACCTTCCTGTACCCAGCGATTCCATATTCTGCTAACAGTCATTGGATCTCGACCAACGCGAGCAGCAATGTCGCCATACGATAAATCGTAATAGCGATAGGCTATAATCCAACCTTTATCAAAGTCTAAAACGTGATCGTACGCATTTCTCCTCCTTACACGAGGCATCACAACAACGTTTCACCAGGCAACGCCGGTCAACTGCTGTTTTTGTATGAGAAATCGATTGGAAAAACTTTCCTCATGTCAGCACGTTGTAGGTGTCGCCACCGGCGCTAACCTTGTGTGAATGCTCTGAAAAGCTAATCATTTGCATATCACAGCATCTTCTTCCTGTCGGTTAAATTTCCTGTCTGTAGCACGTCATCTACGTGGTGTAGCAATTTTAATGGCCAGTAGTGTATATGTGTAGAGAAACAAATTCCAATAAACGGGTTACCAGGTATTTTGTAGTATTATTTACTTTCTTTCTATCTACAGCCTGGGTATAGATTACTGTTGCATACCACAAGGAAGCGATGGAGCTCCAGCGTAACTTATTAATTTAATGCGATATTTCTGTCCTCTGTTACTGTTAAAACTTGCTTTCAACTTATTGCATGTGAGATGGGTCTACAGCCAAGACGCAGCATGTAAATAGGACACCTATTATTTATCCATGAGATTCAACCCACCGAGAGAACAGTTTCAATAGCAATGTTGTGCCAGTTACAAATATTGTTGTATGTAATGCGGTACACGAAGTTAGTTTATCTTCGGTCAGCTCTGCTAAAGAAAAACTGCATGTGGTCCAAAGTTATAAGGAGGCTGATAAAGATGAAGCATTCATCAAATTATAATACAAGACTCACCCATTGGTGACATCTAAAGTTCACTATTCGTAACCCACTTGATGCAAAGAGCGATGACCGTAAAATAAGTCACAATATTATTTTCAGGTGTAAATTGTCAGTATTGTTGTCCTATAACAGTACCAAACACATTTGGCTCACTTATTAGCACTAATGATCTAATTTAGACGTTGAGGTACACTTAGCTTTAACTTACTTACACCACTGTACTCTTAAAACTACTGCCCAAAGCGTCACTGTCTCACAGTCATTTTCAGGTGTCCGTTAACCTGCAAGTTAGATCAGCAGTGCCAATAAATGTGTCACGGCTGGTCGAGACTGTTAAAGAACAATAGTACAGTCAATTTAAAAGTGAGTGTCCAACGTGCCTTGCACTATGTGCGGCTCATACGCTGAGCTCTTATCGTTGTCGAATGCACGTTAACCTGTAAGGTACAACAGTACTGATAACAAGCGAGCCACAGGTGTTTTGTATTGCATTAGAACAATAATACGAAAATGTAGACATTTTGACACTTAGTTTCAGGATTCGTTAAGCCTTGCACCAAGTGGGGCACAGATATTAAATTATATTCGTCGCCAAGTTTACTCCACAGTGGTTCCGATATGCGTCCCATCTATGTTCCACACTGTAACAGTGGAAATTTGAATGTATTTTGATAAGTAATAGAAGCAATTTTTGTTTTGTCGAAACTTCAAGGATGGAATTTTTTTCCACGATCAGAGATCGAACTTTCTTTTGTTTGGAGCCTTGTTCTTCACTGACTTTGACAGAAGAAGAACAAGCAGCCGCCACTTTTATCTAAGTGTTTCTGATGTAACGTATCATATTTGGTTCTGTTCGTAGCTATAATAGTGCGTTACAAAAATATGCAGTTTAAGTGAGACACTGCATTAAAGATCTCTTCAAAACAAATCATATTTAGTATGCATTGTCATACTTAAGTGTTGGAAAATTTGAAGTTGATGGATAAAAATGCTGTAGACCTTGGTATTACTTAGTAGTTGATTTTCAAGAAGAAAAGAGACACAACTTGTAAGCTTATTTTTAGAGAGCATTTCCTCCAAGTTCCAAACTGTAAATGTAATAGCCTTCCTCGACGGCACATAACCTAAGATAAAAACTAACGAAAAAAGCTATAGCATCTAGTCAATTATATTTTTAGTGCAAAACATGATACATTATCTTCTTCCCCCACAAAATGGTGCTTGGCCAAGTGACGAACGTTCGTTCTTCAAGTGACGCACGTTCGTTTCTTGTACCAGCAGTGATGTAGCCTAAGACCTGGGATGAACTGTTAACTATTAATGCCTTATGGGCTTAGCATATTATTTTAGCCAAATGTGTATTGTGCTGTATTAGAACAATAATTTGGACTATTTAGTCATAGAAATAATATTGCGACAATTTGTAGATCCATTATGTCTTGAACCAAATTAGTTACGAATACTGAGGTTTGGTCATCATCAAGAGCGGCAGAGAGGACAAGATAGCCGCCTTTGCAGTACTTACTTATTGGCTCATTCATTTTAATGGCCGTACAATTCTTGGCTCTGATTAGCTGTTTCGATTTAACGGCCAGTAAAATACAGGACTGTGGTTGGGAGATCTAACTGTGTGTGTGCATGTGTGTGTGTGTGTGTGTGTGTGTGTGTGTGTGTGTGTATGTGGTGTGTGCGTGTGTGTATGTGTGTGTGTGTTTGTGTGTGTGTGTGTTCTGCTAGCAAAACTGAGTCAGGTTGCTGCGAATTTTGGAAAGATAACTGCTTTTGGGTAAATACTAATTGACTGTTTCGTTTTCATGGTCAGTAAAACACTACGCTCTAACTTGAAACTTAATATAAGTGTTGTTGACTTAGAAGCTACCTGACTGGCGAATTTCCAAGAAAGTGGATTGGCTTAAGTAGGAGCCTTGTGCATTTCATACCGCTATAGAGTAAATCTTTACATATTTTGAATAATAACAATAAAGATCATTTCTGGTTTTTTAAAAGTGTTATTTAAATTTTTAACTTTTACGATCAAAGCACTGTCAGGTGTTTACGTCAAGTCAGAGGTACAAAAAAGAAGATGCAAACACTGCAGTTTGTACTAACTGGCTGTTCCATTTTAATACTCATCACAATACTGTGCTGTGACTGGGATAACAAAACAGGTGTGCCTTGGCTTAAAGGCTCTCTGAATGACCTGCTTCCTTGGAAAGGGGTTGGATTAGAAGAGGGGAGGGGGATGATGGTGTCTTCCCACTGCTGCCACCATTCCACAGCCCTGCGCTCGCCTCCATCTGCCACACTCCAAGGAACGTCCAGTGTGCTTCTCTGGTCCAGAAAGTCATCTGCTTTTCTCCTACTGCTCATAACCCATTAAAACGCGCACACATCAGCCTTTATTAATTGCTCGCAGCCTTCTGTCTGTGACAAATCCCATGAGCTGTCTGTCCTCTATGACCATTTGCAGCCAAGTGACATTTTCCGTTACAAGAATACAGCCTATTAAATTATACAAAGCGCGCATTTCTGTCATAAATTCAACACAGCGGTCCAGGTAATTGATTACATCAAACTTTCAGTAAGCGTTTATGAAGCACAAAGTGATATTACCAGTTATGTGACAGGGGATATAGTACGATGGAGGACTGCATATTGTGTGAAATTGGAATTGTGTTCCTTGGAATAAACATTTATCACCCTGTAAGACCTTCTTTCTTAACTTGTTCATCCTGCACCAAGAACAGAAAAAACTTACTGGTATGACTGTCGAAAGTGGTGTCCTTTTTCCAGTAAATATCATCTCAGCAATGGATAAATCGCATAGGCAGATTGGAATGTAATAACCTTTAACATTCCGTAACATCCAAAGATTTACACGTATTAACAAGATGCTAAAGGAGGAAGGTAGATAGGATTCGCACACATGTAAGCAACATCATTACAGGTGGATCAAGGGAGGGCCACAAACCAATTTCACAACGCTGGCTAAAATTCTGATTATTCTGCGAAATCCCGAACTACCAGTAACTCCTCTGGCTTGCAATTAAACATAATGACCTGTAATACGATAATTAGTAAAAAAAAAAGGCACACAGAAATTTGCTTATTGAACACGGTAACCGATATATGCAGTTGGGAATGCACTGATTAACTTTTAGAATGAGAATTTGATCCATGATATCACACTCATACATCGTAAATAAAAAAGACAGGTCTTTGGAAACTCATAATTTAATTCATCACCAAAGATCAATTATTGGCTGTATGCCTGAATTTAAATAATGTAATTATCCGAGCCATAAAAGGAATTATATTTGAAGAGCTGGTAAGAGCATGTCCTACTGTCCACTTTTACACAGCCAGAGTGCTGTCTATCAAGTTTTTAAACATCTACATTAGCCGCAGTATGACCAGCGCACCTTGACAAAGTGAGGCGGTACCTGTCCAATCAGGATAATACTCAGGAATCGCCAGCCACTTACCCAGTTGGGTGGAAGCTGGCAAACTCCCAGTAAGGCGGTTGCCTTGTTCTTCCTGAATTTTACAGGATAGAACTAGGGCTTTCAGTGGAAATTTCTACAGCCTTCCTCACTGGCTGTTATTCAACTAATCGCAACACATGCTTTTAAAAAGAGTGGACGCACATTGACCATTGCCGCCTCAGGCAAGAAGCCAGATTTGAAAGCAAAATTCAAAGAAAAATTATCCAGAATCTAAAGAGGGAAACTGGATTCTCCAGTTACAAGTGCGCATCCAGCTACTAAGTACTTCATACATTGTACAACTTGACCACACTGGGGATGATGGAAAGAGGCTAAGACCAGTTGTAGAAAAAGAAAATCAATAAGTGATGGTTCCCTACGCAATCCTCCTCCCAGCTATGATTTACGTAAGACAAACAGTAGAACTTTGCACGCGTAGTGTCCGTTCTTTCGGATATGTCCGAAAGAATAGACACCACACATATAGATGCATGCGCCTCGAGGGAAAATAATGATACATTCTGTGCGGATGTACCATTCGTTCAACATGTTGTTGGAATGAGGTGAGGCTATGAGGAATGATGATAATGGTCGAGGAACACTACACATCTAGTGTGTGTATATGGGAAATTGGTCTGGACATGCAGTGTGCCCAGCTAACCAAAGTGGTCAAGGTGACTAAAGCAGGAAATCCAGGATGGAGACCCGGTCCGGCACAACTTTTTACTTTTCGCCATTGGATTTATTTCAGTCCCCAATTGCAGCTGATGTCACAGTTTCTCTTTCGTCAAACAGCAGGAGCATAATCTTCCAGACTAAAAAATGTAAATGAAGTATTCCAGATAACAGTTACACGAAAGATGTTGGGACAGGACCCTTTCATTACACGAATGCTGTGGAGGAAAATTACACTGGAGCTGATGACGTCATATGACATCAGGAATAAGGTTTCTTTCATGTGCAATGTTCTATAGTAATAACAGCTCAGTGGCTATGTGTTAACCTCTGAGGTCTGTGTAAACGATTTAAGTTACTGCTAAGGTAAACGCCTGAGAAGAAGTAAGTCAGTTCATGAAGTAGTTTAGAAAAATTATTCAGAAACCATTCTCAGTCAAAGAAAACATTATAAAGGAAGTATTCCTACCCTCACTAGGCTTGTACAAGAATTCCAAACAAATATCTGAATATAAATGTAATCCTTACAAACTTCACAAATGTGTAGAAACAAAGCTGAATGTTGGTATACCGGGCCAACAATTTGCATGTAAGGAGTAATCTTATTTATCTTCATAAACGGCTACTGAACGATACCAGTGGACAGCAATCGAGGGATCTGATCAACCATCAGCGTGCTTGCAAAAGGTGTAAAAAAGTGCACATTTGTCATTAATTTATTTCCGGTATGTCTGTTGTCGATACTGTATGGTTCACGTGTAGAGGAGAAAGTCATTTTTGATTATTGAACTGCACTGCACGTCTTCCGCCCATGTTCCAAGGAAACTGCTGGGTGTTTCCTCCAGCATAGTTTCACCAAGGTCATGGTCTCTAAAGGATTGCCAGAGGCAGTGTGAAAAACCACAAAGCATTCAAGGGGCATATTTCGTTCTAGCAATAGTTTATTTTACTACACAGTCTCGTACTTTCAGCGGGTATTTGTGGATCGCTTACAGAAAATGTCTAATAGTGTCTCCTAATTGTATTAATTAAGGTATGGAACTTGAAGGTAGTCATTTTGGACCATTAATTATGCTAATGTTGGCTATCATTTGTAAGTAGAAAAGCACACAGTCACACTTGACTCGCCTAGAGGAGAGGAGGAACAACAATTTGAGGCATTTTGTAGAATCTGAAATGTAGTAACTTCAAGCAAATTTGGAAACCATCTCAACATCAATAAGATCGCTGTGGCCACCAAGAGATCTGCTGAGATCTGCCTTTTCTTATCTGGATGATGGGAGCGGGTGGGGGGGGGGGGTGGCAGTGGGGAGGATTGGTGCTGCTGATGAGCAAGAGGAGACCAGCTGGCATGTGAGTGATAGAAGTGAGCCTGCCCCTGCCATGTGCTTTGGGCACATGCCCTTTTGTATCAGTTGATCACCCACAAGCAACGACCCTTTACAGAGAGCGAACGAGAAGTCCAGGTGATTTGTGGTGAGACATTACACCATTTGTACCAAACGCAATATGCCTAGCGCACCAGTTTCCCATTTTTCGGCTGATCCACCAATTTTCCGATTTTACACGCCGTCTTAACAATTTCATGGCAATTTTACAGCCTGTGCTGCCGGTTTCCAATTTTATTGTCTATCCTACCTATTTCCTGCCAGTTTTATGGCCTGCCCTGCCAGTTAGCCCATTTTACAGCCTAATCCACCAATTTATGTATTTGGCGACGTGCAGTTGGTCGTATTAATGATGCTCCTCTCACTACAGAGCTCCTATCTCCAGTGGTTCCTATTGGCTGAGGACATATAACCTGAGACCACTGGAGCCCTGGATTTTAGGGTAGGTGCACTCCTGGAAAAATTATCGATCTATAACAAATTTATGAACAAATGCATAATAATAATCAATAATATTATTAGGAATAATTGAAGGAAAAGTGCACTCATCTTCAGTAAAACAGAACACGATAAACGACTAGATACGGAACGTTCATATCCATAGGACATGAAAAAATTGGTATTTTCTGCAGAAATGATTAGCATTTCTGTCACCTCAGTTCAGAGTGTGTCCTGTTTCCGAGTAGGAGCAGGATTCGCCATGGGCCCTGGTAACATGTTCCATACATGATGTCATCGACGCATATAAGGCACAAATGACGTCCTGTGGTATAGCCATCCACGCTGCACCTCGTTCGAAAGTTCATCTGTAGTGGTTGGCATTGGGTCACAGCACTGCAGCTGTCATTTCATGATATGTCCCACAAACTTTCGATTGGCGACAACTCTTTTGATCTAGCAGGCCGAAGCAAAAGGCTAACATTCTGTGATACCAAGAACATACATGTTCATGCAGCAACATGTAGTCATGCATTTCCTTGCTTAAAATTGACTTACAGGGTGTTCTGCAGAAAGGATATGGCTACCAGTCCCTGGATGTCATTCTTGTTGGTCAATCTGGTCACAGTGCAATGGTCACGCACTTACTGTGGTTTGTGGTTATACCCAGTACCACCACACACCATAAGGTCTTGAAAAAGCACTGTATGTCTTGTGCAAATGCTGTCACTGTGATGCCTCTACCCTCGTCTGTGGCAAACCAAAATATGAGCATAATTTTCAAACAGGCTGAGCTTAGATTCATCCGAAAACAATAACTGATGCCATTCCTATTACCAGTTATGTCGTTGGGTACACCATCGTCGCCTAGTATGTTTCTGCACATTCGTCGAAGTTAGGGGGAGAACTGGACGATGCACTCATAATCCAAGAAGTAATAAACTATCAAATAGTTCAAAAGGCTCTGAGCACTGTAGGATTTAACATCTGAGGTCATCAGTCCCCTATACTTAGAACTACTTAAACCTAACAAACCTGATGACATCACACACATCCATGCCCGAGGCAGGATTCGAACCTGCGACCCTAGCGGTCGCGTGGTTCCAGACTGAAGCACCTAGAACCACTCGACCACTGCGGCCGGCAATAAACTATCACTACTAAAAGTTTGTGATGTGTTACACTGTTCCACTGTTGCGCCAGAGCCGAGAATAAAGCACACCTGTCTTGCAATGCCATTCGGATGAGGTGTCTATCTTCTCGGGGGCGGTCTAGGCGGTGCGACCTGACACATGTCGTAACGTTCTACTGTCTCCAGTGAACCATTCTGCACACATCTGTTGTACTGCCAAAACATTTCGTCTCACACGATCAGCAGTTACCCGGATGGATGCATCACGTCCTCTCATGCACCATATTTAAAAGACACTGATTTGACAGTACTGATTGCACATACACTCCTGGAAATGGAAAAAAGAACACATTGACACCGGTGTGTCAGACCCACCATACTTGCTCCGGACACTGCGAGAGGGCTGTACAAGCAATGATCACACGCACGGCACAGCGGACACACCAGGAACCGCGGTGTTGGTCGTCGAATGGCGCTAGCTGCGCAGCATTTGTGCACCGCCGCCGTCAGTGTCAGCCAGTTTGCCGTGGCATACGGAGCTCCATCGCAGTCTTTAACACTGGTAGCATGCCGCGACAGTGTGGACGTGAACCGTATGTGCAATTGACAGACTTTGAGCGAGGGCGTATAGTGGGCATGCGGGAGGCCGGGTGGACGTACCGCCGAATTGCTCAACACGTGGGGCGTGAGGTCTCCACAGTACATCGATGTTGTCGCCAGTGGTCGGTGGAAGGTGCACGTGCCCGTCGACCTGGGACCGGACTGCAGCGACGCACGGATGCACGCCAAGACCGTAGGATCCTACGCAGTGCCGTAGGGGACCACACCGCCACTTCCCAGCAAATTAGGGACACTGTTGCTCCTGGGGTATCGGCGAGGACCATTCGCAACCGTCTCCATGAAGCTGGGCTACGGTCCCGCACACCGTTAGGCCGTCTTCCGCTCACGCCCCAACATCGTGCAGCCCGCCTCCAGTGGTGTCGCGACAGGCGTGAATGGAGGGACGAATGGAGACGTGTCGTCTTCAGCGATGAGAGTCGCTTCTGCCTTGGTGCCAATGATGGTCGTATGCGTGTTTGGCGCCGTGCAGGTGAGCGCCACAATCAGGACTGCATACGACCGAGGCACACAGGGCCAACACCCGGCATCACGGTGTGGGGAGCGATCTCCTACACTGGCCGTACACCACTGGTGATCGTCGAGGGGACACTGAATAGTGCACGGTACATCCAAACCGTCATCGAACCCATCGTTCTACCATTCCTAGACCGGCAAGGGAACTTGCTGTTCCAACAGGACAATGCACGTCCGCATGTATCCCGTGCCACCCAACGTGCTCCAGAAGGTGTAAGTCAACTACCCTGGCCAGCAAGATCTCCGGATCTGTCCCCCATTGAGCATGTTTGGGACTGGATGAAGCGTCGTCTCACGCGGTCTGCACTTCCAGTACGAACGCTGGTCCAACTGAGGCGCCAGGTGGAAATGGCATGGCAAGCCGTTCCACAGGACTACATGCAGCATCTCTACGATCGTCTCCACGGGAGAATAGCAGCCTGCATTGCTGCGAAAGGTGGATATACACTGTACTAGTGCCGACATTGTGCATGCTCTGTTGCCTGTGTCTATGTGCCTGTGGTTCTGTCAGTGTGATCATGTGATGTATCTGACCCCAGGAATGTGTCAATAAAGTTTCCCCTTCCTGGGACAATGAATTCACGGTGTTCTTATTTCAATTTCCAGGAGTGTATATCTGCAAGGCATCCAGCACATGTGGTCATGTCACATTCATCCATTACCTTTGGTTTATAGCAACCACGGGAGTCCCAGGCGCATTTTACCAAGGCGCCATGATATTGATGTTGACCTTGAACCTGCAAGCCAGCATGGTTCGAATGCCAGTAATTTCTGGCGAACATACTAAAGTACAAGTCCTGTGAATATAAACGTACTATCCCCAGCCGTTCAAGATGCTGGCCATACGCAGTGGAAGGTGCCCAGCTGATGATGCTTAATGGCGATCCCATAATGTGATCTACAGAGGAGGGAAGGGAGAACTAGATTCCTATTGGCCGAGAGCAACGCTGGAGACCTTGCTGCCAGAGAGCAGTTGGGCCCCGTGGCTATTGGTCGAGAGGAATAGTGTATGATGACAGTGAAATTTTTACTTAATGCAATTGGCTGGGGATAAAGCAGGAGAGGGGAGGAGGCGTGTGGAGGGGAGACGGAGGGAGATTCGTACTTTGAGTTAATATGAACACTTGCCTCAGGCATAACCTGGTACTTAAGGTCAAGGTCGTCAGTAATCGGCAGTGCTACCCTACTCAGTCAGATCGAAGGTGCTACTTACGTCACAAGATAGCTGTGTGCTTTCTGATACAACGAGGCAGCAGTATACAGCTGAAATGCAATGCATCCTACACAATCACAATCATGCCAAATTAATGAAGTACACAATATGGCACATGTACTAAAACAGTCCCTTATAATTAGTACAGTAATAAATTAAAACATGGCGTACTTACTCCCATATCGTTGAAGTGAGACTAAAACTGACATCTTTATAGTATATTACAGCAAAACGACGTTACGACGTTAATGCTGCGCTGAATCTTCAATGGATACTACTGGAAGTGACTGTTGCTACCGTTAATAGAGAAAAGAGTGAGTTTCATAAAGAGAGAGGATTACTGTTTTTGCCATAAATTCAGTACTTTTGTTTCATTAAATTAATCTTCCAGTCATCTGTATCTTTATAAAACAGATGGCTCCCTGTGTTTTTCTCAGTAATTATTAATTGAAGTAAAGATTCTTTGAAAATTCAGTCCTTTAGTTCATTTACATCTTCATGTTTCATGCAGATAAGCCAATTCAAACTGTCATTACCAAATGTTATCCTACCTCAAAACTAGTTCTGTAGTACTATTAATCATCTAGAGTGTTTGCATCCTGTCAAGCAATTGCGGTATAGAATCCTGTCCATTTCCTTATTTTGCTAGGTTACTGACTGTCTTACGAGGAAAATTTTTATTAGTATCTTCAAACATTCCCATTAACTGTACAATGAGATGACAAAATCTTTCAAATAATATGCTGCAAAGCGATTATCCCTCTAGAAATAAGTATTCATCATATATGTTCGTTGGAAGTTCCCAGAAGAAATATCCTCCCAAATTTACAGAGCTAATTAAAATATCAACTCAAAAAATAAGTTTGGTGGACTAAATTTTGATCATCTGTCGTCAACAAAGGAGATAGCGATACAGTTAGTTTCAATCAGTAGAAATAAGCCCAAAAACGCGATTCTTTTGAAATAATTTCATTTGGTAAGAAAAATATTAAAATTATGATTTTCATAATTTCTATTTTTCCTGGTAATCTATCCAAAACGCATCTTAAGGTGATCAGCATACAAGTGTGCAAATTTCTTTCATAGAAACGTAATGATTACTAACTGAATGTACTTGCATTAAAAGGTTATGGACTAAGCAGTATAATATAGGAGGCATTCGAGCAAATTATATATACCTCGAACTGTATGTGATTGGAAGGGTTCCTTTTTAACTGACTTGATTAATGGAAGCGTAAACTATATTTGAATTATCACTTTGGTATCAGTCCATCTAGATCCCAAATTTCATAGTAAAGTCTCTCAGAACCATGTAAACATTAAGATTTCTGTACTTAAGTTAATGACCATGTCGCTATAACTGCCACAAAACTAAGTTATTTTACCTCTGAAAAGTGAGAAGTAACAGCAGAGACGCAAACCGAAACCCACAACGTGAATCTTCTTACGCCTATGTCAGTTATTATTTCTGAGTAAGTATATCTGCAACCACAGCCACTAATTTTTTCTTGTCTGAACTAAGACCGAATTAGAAAAAAAGAGACTGATATATAGAGAGAGAGAGATGAAATAGAAAGAGTGAATTATTAATGTCATATTTGCAAGAAAAACGTAACTGTTCAGGACCTCTCTATGCATTCTGCAAACATGTGACGCTCATCGTCTGTTTCCTCTAATTAACTTGTTTCCTTCAGAATATTGTACAGGGTTTGTATTTTCTGATATTAATTGGATACGGTAGTTTATTATTTCTAAATAAAGTGAACATACACAGACCTATAAGGCTGTCATATACTTTATCACTAGTTTTCAGTCTACTGAAATATCAACTTCTGTGTTGAGATGTATTTGTAACATTATTGTGGCATTTTTATTCAGTTCCAGTTTGATTCTGTGTAGTTAAGTAGGGTAAGCTCTACTCGTGTCGTTATGTGAATCGTTGTTAATGTTAGATTCAAGTATATAATTATTTTCCGTTGCCTGTGACCTGGAAGAAGCTGGTGAAGTCTCCTATCGGCTTCAAGCTTGTCCCAGAACTGTTGCAATGTGTTATTAGTCAGGTTATTTACATGCTTCATATTCCCTACACTGTGCCTGATATTTCTTTGTACCCATTAAATAGCCACTGTGAAATTCTATTGCCTTCTTGGTTATGGCCGATTACTACACTCCTGAAAATTGAAATAAGAACACCGTGAATTCATTGTCCCAGGAAGGGGAAACTTTATTGACACATTCCTGTGGTCAGATACATCACATGATCACACTGACAGAACCACAGGCACATAGACACAGGCAACAGAGCATGCACAATGTCAGCACTAGTACAGTGTATATCCACCTTTCGCAGCAATGCAGGCTGCTATTCTCCCATGGAGACGATCGTAGAGATGCTGCATGTAGTCCTGTGGAACGGCTTGCCATGCCATTTCCACCTGGCGCCTCAGTTGGACCAGCGTTCGTGCTGGACGTGCAGACTGCGTGAGACGACGCTTCATCCAGTCCCAAACATGCTCAATGGGGGACAGATCCGGAGATCTTGCTGGCCAGGGTAGTTGACTTACACCTTCTAGAGCACGTTGGGTGACACGGGATACATGCGGACGTGCATTGTCCTGTTGGAACAGCAAGTTCCCTTGCCGGTCTAGGAATGGTAGAACGATGGGTTCGATGACGGTTTGGATGTACCGTGCACTATTCAGTGTCCCCTCGACGATCACCAGTCGTGTACGGCCAGTGTAGGAGATCGCTCCCCACACCATGATGCCGGGTGTTGGCCCTGTGTGCCTCGGTCGTATGCAGTCCTGATTGTGGCGCTCACCTCCACGGCGCCAAACACGCATACGACCATCATTGGCACCAAGGCAGAAGCGACTCTCATCGCTGAAGACGACACGTCTCCATTCGTCCCTCCATTCACGCCTGTCGCGACACCACTGGAGGCGGGCTGCACGATGTTGGGGCGTGAGCGGAAGACGGCCTAACGGTGTGCGGGACCGTAGCCCAGCTTCATGGAGACGGTTGCGAATGGTCCTCGCCGATACCCCAGGAGCAACAGTGTCCCTAATTTGCTGGGAAGTGGCGGTGCGGTCCCCTACGGCACTGCGTAGGATCCTACGGTCTTGGCGTGCACCCGTGCGTCGCTGCGGTCCGGTCCCAAGTCGACGGGCACGTGCACCTTCCGCCGACCACTGGCGACAACATCGATGTACTGTGGAGACCTCACGCCCCACGTGTTGAGCAATTCGGCGGTACGTCCACCCGGCCTCCCGTATGCCCACTATACGCCCTCGCTCAAAGTCCGTCAACTGCACATACGGTTCACGTCCACGCTGTCGCGGCATGCTACCAGTGTTAAAGACCGCGATGGAGCTCCGTATGCCACGGCAAACTGGCTGACACTGACGGCGGCGGTGCACAAATGCTGCGCAGCTAGCGCCATTCGACGGCCAACACCGTGGTTCCTGGTGTGTCCGCTGTGCCGTGCGTGTGATCATTGCTTGTACAGCCCTCTCGCAGTGTCCGGAGCAAGTATGGTGGGTCTGACACACCGGTGTCAATGTGTTCTTTTTTTCATTTCCAGGAGTGTATTTTCTGAGTTTGTGCACGCAATGTTTTGTTAGCCCTCAGGATTCCTCCCTGCGTTCCCTCCGAGGCTGTGATAGTGGTAACTTATCGTAATATGTATAATAAATTTTTCCACTAAAGAATGTCTTTGCCACAAGCACATGCTCTCTCTGGAGAGAACCTATTTTCGTTGGACGAACACTTGAGGTAATCACTGTATTGCTACTGCAGCTTTAAATTACAATAACAGTGTTTATCGAAGTATCTACGTTCGCAACAACACTCTATATGATCCCACTGCCCTACAAAAAATTTTGCCCAACGGAAGCGTTAACACGTTGCCGAAAACAGAGCCGCAGCTGGCCATTGTGATTAGTCTTTGCAATTCGTCTCTTAATTGACGTTGCACGCGCAAAAACCATATTTTGTACACATATTAGGGTATGCAGCATACGAAGTGTGGTGAGTATATCTGGGCACCAGAGATCGTTGAAAGTGCAGCTACCTCAGTTACTACACCAACAGTATATTGTTCATCAGCGTTTTGCACCTCGCTTTCAGTCTGATTATTGTGTCCTATGTTGTTGAAAAATTTTAAACCGATATTAATTTAAAATAAATTCGATTAACTGCTCATGTGCCTTAGCCACAGTGATGTCATGTAACAATTTAGACTAGGTAATTTAGCAACCACATACAACTTTTTCCTGCTCTTTTTGTCTTTGTTTATGATAACATCCTCAGTTTCTTACCATACGCTTATAATTCTGCTACAGATGAGACAGACACCAGTCTCATTAGCAATAACTTAAATTTGTCTCCCATCTGCTGGAGGACTTATGCATTACCTTATATCTTTTTACAACTGTGATGGCTGCCTATTTCTTGTCCTATGTGAAAGTCGTAACTATAAAACTCATCTATGTGCCATCTCCACATATTCTGCTGACAGCGGTTGTAGTCTGCTGGGGAGCTGGGGAGGTAGGTAATGAGTAAGCAGTTGAGCAACTCATTTTAACTCGCTATCATGCCAACATCTACTGTAAGCAGAACTGACATCAAGTGTGACGCCTCAGCCTTTGTAGTAATAATTGTATCAGGCGTTCACGCCCTTTTTAAACTGTACTGTACTGCAGGCCTACCTTATTCCAACCACCGATTCATGACTTGCGTTGTGTTTCTCTCTTGTAAAGAGTCTCACTTTATTTGTGCACTTCCAAGAGCCTTTAACTTCATTTTGTGTCCTTCCTGCGCCAAGTAAACATTGTATTTCAGAGCACCATAGAGTATATATTATCTTGGAAACTGCCATCGTATCTGGTTACTCGCTCTAAGAATGTGCACATTATATTGAGAGTTCTCTGTTACTTTCAAATGCTAATATGTGTTCCAGTTACAAGCTGATGGCAGTTTGATCACTGGTGGTAAGACTGTTTTCTACCATCCACGATGTTATCCTCGCGAATGCTCTTGATCAGCCAAATGGTTCAAATGACTCTGAGCACTATGGGACCTAAGGCCGGTTGCACACATGGCGGATTTTTCCGCAGCAGTCAATTGACAGTCGGCGCCGTTCCCACAGTGGTGGACAGGAGTAAGTCAGAGCTTGCACATTAAGCGGAAGAAAAAACGAGCGGTAAATCTGACGTCGGCGGTAGCTGTGTGACCGCAGGCTGCCACTGTCGCCGACGGCAATTCTACCGGCACAGCCAAAGTAGTGTCGCACTTGACCAAATGCACGCTTACACACGTAGCGGTTTTTCTACCGTCGACAGCTGTTTTTTTTTTCAGTGTGAATAGAGTCGTGGTGTTCACAGTTGTTAATTGGTTTCTTCTTTCAGACATGAGTAATCTAGACATAGATAATGAATTCGTCCACTACAGTGAACATCAACTTCTAATACTATATTGTGTACTAATGTATGTTTGTTTATTTAAAGTTTTGGTAATTTAGATATTTTGTATCTTTCTTCGGAATTTTATCATTAAATACGGTTTTTTTTTAAATGTGGTGCTACAGAAGAATGCTGAAGATTAGATGGGTAGATCACATAACTACTGAGGAAGTATTGAATAGGATTGGGGAGAAGAGAACTTTGTGGCACAACTTGACTAGAAGAAGGGATCGGTTGGTAGGACATGTGTTGAGGCATCAAAGGATCACCAACTTAGTATTGGAGAGCAGCGTGGAGGGTAAAAATCGTAGAGGGAGACCAAGAGATGAATACACTAAGCAGATTCAGAAGGATGTAGGTTGCAGTAGGTACTGGCAGACGAAGAAGCTTGCACAGGATAGAGTAGCATGGAGAGCTGCATCAAACCAGTCTCAGGACTGAAGACCACAACAACAACAACAACCGTTACTTTAAAACTAGTTTGAAAATGATTATCCCAAACTTAGCTCAGTGTTATTGCCAGCATTTCTACAGGCTGAATACAATTGCTCATTTTTATATTTTTCCGCTGAATAGTATCTTTCAACCACCCATGGAGCCTGTCAAAGGTAGACACCGACATTCTGAAATAATTGAAGAATTTCGTGTCATCCTGCCTCAACTCTTCAAACAACGTGTAGAAAGCTCCAGCCTCCCTTCTTCTTTCATTAATTGGATGCACCCAAATTAATCGATTATTTCCTCTCCTTTTCATTCGTCGACGTAATAACAATAAACTTATAATTCGCACTCTGTTCATTTCGGACGGCACCGTGTGCTTAAAAGCAACAAATACTTAAAATAAAGTAGTAAACTTGTAGGAACTGGTTTGATCATGAACGAGCACTGCCAGTAAAAAAAATGCCTGACTCGTTTAGATGCCCAAGCGCACCGCAAAGCGAATAGCCTGCAACACGTAAGCTGCTGTCGACGGAGATTTTACCGCCATATGTGTAAACCCTTGAGTTCTGCGAGTGGCGACGATCAACTGACCGCGACGGAAAAAATCCTCCGTGTGTGCAACCAGTCTAACATCTGGGGTCATCAGACCCCTAGAACTTAGAAATACTTAAACCTAACAAACCTAAGGACATCACACACATCCATGCCCGAGGCCGGATTCGAACCTGCGACCGCAGCGGTTGCGTGGTTCCAGACTGAAGCGCCAAGAACCGCTCTGCCACACCGGCCGGCTCTGGATCAGCTAAGGCCACATCAGTAATCCTCTGCGAAATATGAACGAAATGTCCTCTACAGATCACTAGAGTATGTACGGAGAGCTACCGAAACACCCTGTATATCAGGTCATTTATGTTCCACACAAATTGTTCGTAGTTGCTACCAATGTGTCGCAACTACTAGAGGGCTACGTGCTTTAGTATCAGCTGACAGTACAACTGCTTCTAGGCAGCTTTCATGCATTAGATGGGATGAGGCAGTCTTCCTCCACTGTGTTCTCCATGGTGAATTGCAATGCCTGAAATTTGGTATTCTCGCCACACTCTTCACACTCTGGCTCTCGGAATATTAAATTTCCCAACGATTTCCGAAATGGAATGTCCCAAGCGTCTAGCTACAATTACCATTTAGAGTTCTCAGTCTGTTAATTCCTGTCATGTGGTCAAAATCACTTCGGGAACATTTTCACATGAATCATCTGAGTAATAATGATAACTCTGTCAATGTGTTGCCCTTTTATACCATGTGTAGACACTACTAATGCCATCTGTATTTGTGCATATCACTGTCCCATCAGTTTTATCTGAATAACTCATACCGTAATCACTGCGTAACGTAACAGCTTCAACTGAGCTTAAACTTCTCAAAACAAGTTTAGTTAATACTTGGAAACACAAGTCGACGTGGATATATCGACATTTCACACTACTTTCAAATCTATATTACCTAAATGAAGGGGCATAGATAATTACCTGTTAATCATTATTTTAAGGCAAACTTGAAAGCTCAATGTATCAAATATGACTGTAATATTGTTAATGACAATAATTGTGTACTAACGTTTTGGAACGAGAAGTATGCAAGGTGGGAATCTACAATCAGCTCCGCAGTCAATACTTTCTACCTGGAAAGTATTCTGAAATTTACGATATTTTGGTATGTTGTTTGTAGGTAGTCGGTGGAGCAGATCTGAGTTTTCGGCCTCGAGGACCCTGTGCCAATATGATGGATGGGGCGGGAGGGGGGGGGAGGGGTTGCGTGGGAAGAGGGCAGAAAATAACCAAATTTTCGGCCGTTTTTCTTTATTTCTCTTACATCTAATCCTTCCCTTTTTTGCGCAACTCGCCTATTTACAGTGTTGACGACCATTAAACTTCCTGCACATTTCACCAGTCAAAACTATTTTTGACCCAATACTTAGCAAGATACAGTGGTTCACAAAACAATAAATTTCTAAAATTATTAAAAATAGTAGCAAAACACAGGTTTTTCCTCACAGCTTTCGTATGTCAATATTTCTATGTAAATTGTGCTATATGTCCGTAAATTGTGACAGATAAAGACAGTTCAGTGCCTTATAACTTCCATTTGTAACATTTCTGTGTAAATTGCGTTAGGTGCAATAACACACAGGAACAGTCGATCGAGATGGTACACTATCACTGACACCATGACCAGAGTCAGCCCACTATAATTCCTCATGGCTCACATGAGAACCTGTTCTGTGATTATTACTGACCATATTCCTACCAGAATTTGCCAGTTCCGTGAATAGTGAAAAAGCTCTTAGTGATGAACTTTTGATATCCCTCACATCCTAGTAGTACAAGTCTTGTTTCAGTGGCCAGATGCATGGAAGTAAGGTATAATTTCTTTGAGTGTGATGAGATGGAGGTTCCAGCCACCAATACATTCAATGCTGATAAAATTTTTCATTGGGGTAAACATGCGAAAGTATTGGATTCATGTTGCAGTGTTTGACCCTCTTTCCTTAATTTCCATCAGCATATGCTTTCCGGCATTTAACTTTCACAGCATGCAATGCAGGATCCTCAGTGTATACAGGGTGTTAGGGGAGTAACTGCAGATATTTCAATTGACGACGGTGTGCTGAACAACATCACATTTGAATACTTCATTTACACACTAACAATTCTAGCTATTACTAGTAGTATGTTTTTAGGTTGGTTAGTGACTTCAAGTATACAGGGCAGTGTTATGGGACCATTGCTTTTCACAATATATATATATAAATGACCTAGTAGATAGTGTCGGAAGTTCCATGCGGCTTTTCGCGGATGATGCTGTAGTATACAGAGAAGCTGCAGCATTAGAAAATTGCAGCGAAATGCAGGAAGATCTGCAGCGGATAGGCACTTGGTGCAGGGAGTGGCAACTGACCCTTAACATAAATAAATGTAATGTATTGAGAAAACATAGAAAGAAGGATCCTTTATTGTTTGATTACATGACAGCGGAACAAACACTGGTAGCAGTTACTTCCGTAAATTATCTGGGAGTATGCGTGCGGAACGATTTGAAGTGGAATGCTCATATAAAATTAATTGTTGGTAAGGTGGGTACCAGGTTGAGATTCATTGGGAGAGTCCTTAGAAAATGTAGTCCGTCAACAAAGGAGGTGGCTTACAAAACACTCGTTCGGCCTGTACTTGAGTATTGCTCATCAGTGTGGGATCCGTACCAGATCGGGTTGACGGAAGAGATAGATAAGATCCAACTAAGAGCGGCGCGTTTCGTGACAGGGTTATTTGGTAAGCGTGATAGCGTTACGGAGATGTTTAGCAAACTCAAGTGGCAGACTCTGCAAGAGAGGCGCTCTGCATCGCGGTGTAGCTTGCTGTCCAGGTTTCGAGAGGGTGCGTTTCTGGACGAGGTATCGAATATATTGCTTCTCCCTACTTATACCTCCCGAGGAGATCACGAATGTGAAATTAGAGAGATTAGAGCGCGCATGGAGGCTTTCCGGCAGTCGTTCTTCCCGCGAACCATACGCGACTGGAACAGGAAAGGGAGGTAATGACAGTGGCACGTAAAGTGCCCTCCACCACACACCGTTGGGTGGCTTGCGGAGTATAAATGTAGATTTAGATGTAGATGTATACGTGGCACAAGCAAGCCATTTCCCCTGGTGAGCAGGTCAGGTACTGAAGTGTGAACAAATGGACACAAAGAAGAAGATTATATCGACAGGTGTAGTCCACTTCATGGGACAGCTACAATCATGCAGAAAACATCGGGTAGTAAATAATGTGATATATTTGTGGGAGAACGTTAACCACAGAGAAAGAACAACTATCACACTGAATTCGGTGAAGTGGGTACATATTACAGTACCTACCACCACAACATCTGCATCTACATCCTAATACCCTGTACATCATGGATTGGTAAGAACAATCGATTGTTGCATCCATTGCATCCTCTTTCAATCCAGAGAGTTCACTTATCAATCCACCCAAAGTAGTGTAAACAAGGCTATGTGTCCTTAAAGCCCTGGTGTAAGAATGTCCAGACTGTATCTTATGAACACTTTTCACTGCAAAAATCGCACATAACAGCTATAATGGTCCGCATGGCATCCATGAATGACATTAAGAGGTTGAAATCTCCTCGTCTCACAACAACGTTGCTCAACTCTGGAGTGAAGACAACCACATCATGAGCCTTCCAAAACAATGTATCTCAAAAGTGAGGACTCATGCTTTGGTTAATTCCCTTACTTTCTTCAATAGCAGTGATGATGGATACATCTGCTGTAGAGTACGCTTGATCACTTACAAGTTCACTGATGAATGGGAGGCACAGTCTTGGGGTATTTCTATTTCTCACATTCTGTCCTCAGTTCCATGAATCGATTCCAACTGGATTCTGGTGATTGATGACGATAGAAACTGATGAGCCTGAAGCAGAGGTAGGTGTAGACAGGACACAACAAACTTTCAATAGGAAATTGAAAAAGAATGTAGGAAAGCCATTGAAAAGGAAGAAAGTTTTGTTGTTAGGCAGTTCTCATGCCAGAGGTGTAGGCCAACTTCTGCAGGAGGAATTAGGACCAGAATACCAGGTCACAAATTTTTTCAAACCAAGTGCTAGTCTGGATCAGGTGACAGAGGATTTAGGTTCACTCTGTAAAGGATTTACCAGGGAAGACACCGTGGTTATTGTGGGAGGGCCAGGCAACAACATTGACAGAGATCCTGGGTACAGTATAGAGTGTGACCTGGTAAAGATTGCGTCGGCATCGAGACACACCAATGTTGAGTTTGTATCTGTCCTGAGACGCCATGACCAGCCTCATTTGAACTCTTCTGTTGGGAGAGTTAATTTGGAGTTGGAGCGGCTGCTTGGGTCGGGTGCGGGGGCTCATATTGGTGTGGTTCCTGTTGATTCTCTCAGTAGGTGGGACTATACCAGGCATGGCCTACATCTCAACAGGAAAGGGAAGGGGAAACTGGCTGGGGTAATAGCAGGAAATTTAAGGGGGGGAGGCACTACCATGAATGGTAAAATACCAGTGGTTACAGGTGTTGGAGCAGCACCTTTTTTAGGATAGGTAAGACAGAAAGATGTCAAGTTCTACGAGAGGTCAAGATTGAAACAAATCTTCAGTTTAGGAAAGAAATTAAACAGCACAATTCTAGCACATTGGATCACCAATCACAGCTGTCAATCATAAATTTTCACCAATCACCAGAAATTTGATCTCCACCAAGTTGTATCTCAGTCCTAGGTAATTGCATTGATGAATTAAAGTCACCCAACCCAGTTGACATAATCTGCCTCTCTGAACACCATGTGACCACTGGTATAGCAACTAGGCCTAAGCACAATGAGAAACTCAGACAGGAGAGTACTGCAAATGTTAGAATAAGGAAAGGTTCTCATAAAAGTATAATTATAAATAATGTAAGTGTATTTCATCAAAATATTGGGAGTTTAAAGAATAAAATAGATGAGCTTCTGGTTTGTTTAGAAGATTTAGAAGCTGAGGATGAAATAGATATACAGTACTATGCCTGTCTGAGCATCACATTGTTACTGATATGGATAAGGTAAATGTAAGTGGATATAAGCTCTCTTAACATGTAATGAGAGAAAATATGGAGAAAGGAGGAGTTGCCATATATGTCAAAAGTTATCATTGTGCAAAAAGTATAGAAACAAAAAAGTTTTGTGTAGAGAAACATATAGAAGCATGTGCCTGTGAGCTTAAATTAAATAAAGGCACATTTATAATTGTAACTGTATATAGGTCCCCATCAGGAAATTTTCATCTATTTCTGAAAAATTTGGACTCCTTGTTGTGCTATCTGTCAGACAGGGGGAAGCAAATTATTATTTGTGGGGAATTCAATGTAGATTCTCTGAAAGAGGGTAATAGGAAAAATGACCTTGAAGTATTACTCGGTTCTTTCAATTTGACACCCGTTATTGATTTTCCTACTCGGGTGGTAAAGGATAGCAGCTCACTGATAGATAACTTCTTTATAGACCAAGATAAGTTTAAGCAGATAAACGCTCAGCCTGTTGAGAATGGTGTTTCTGATCATGGTGCACAGCTAGTTACAATATATGACATAGCTCCATTCAGCGATACTAAACAGTCCTCCAAAGTAGTACATTCAGTCAACGATTTAACAATTGCAAATTTCAGGGAAAGCCTACAGCAGTTAGACTGGTGTACCGTGAACCTGATGCCAATTTAAAATATAATTTATTTCATGACATTTTTGTAAATGCATTTGAAAACTGCTTTCCCAAGAAAATAGTTAAATATACTTGTAAGAAACCTTGTAACAAACCATGGCTTACTAAGGGTATAAAAATATCTTGTAAGCGGAAAGGGGAATGTATCTGACAGCAAGAAAGAGTAGTGACCCAGAAACTATCAAACATTATAAAAACTACTGTGTTATATTAAGAAAAGTTATTAATAAATCCACAAGTATGTGTATCATGTCTGAAATCAGCAACTCTGATAATAAAATTAAAACAATTTGGAATATTATTAAAAGAGAAACAGGTCAACCAAGAGCACAGGAAGACAGTATTACCATCAAATTGAATGAAAACTTTACGAACAAAAAGTCAGAAGTTGAAAATATTTTTAACAATCATTTTCTAAATGTTGTGGATATAGTAGGATCCAGGTGTTCATTAGAAGATGCTAGGCTGTTAATGGAAGAGGCCATACCTATGCAATTTGATACAATTGAAATCTCACCCACTTCTCCCTCTGAAATTAGGAAAATAATAAACTTGCTTAAAAGCAAAAACTCACATGGAATTGATGGCATTTCCAGTAAAATACTAAAAGCTTGTTCTCAACAGATAAGTAAGATTCTCAGCCACCTGTGTAATAGCTCTCTGGAACAGGGCATTTTCCCTGATAGACTGAAATATGCTATTGTTACACCTTCGCATAAAAAGGGGGATAGATCTGATGTCAACAATTACTGTCCAATCTCCCTTCTAACAGCTTTATCCAAAATTTTTGAGAAAGTAATGTATTCAAGAGTAGCTTCACATATCTGTAACAATGAAGTACTAACAAAATGTCAGTTTGGTTTCCAGAAAGGTTTTTCAACAGAAAATGCCATATATGCTTTCACCAATCAAATTTTGAATGATCTGAATAACCGAACACCACCCATTGGGATTCTTTGTGATCTCTCAAAGGCTTTTGATTGTGTAAATCATGAGATTCTGCTAGACAAGCTCAAGTATTGTGGCATGAGTGGGACAGTGCACAAATGGTTTAATTCGTACCTAACTGGAAGAGTGCAGAAAGTTGAAATAAGTAGTTCTCATAATATGCAAAGATCAGCACATTCCTCAAACTGGGGAACTATCGAGAATGGGGTTACACAAGGGTCAGTCTTGGGTCCTTTGTTGTTCTTAATATATATTAATGACTTGCCATTCTATATTCATGAAGAGGCAAAGTTAGTTCTCTTTGCTGATGATACAAGTACAGTAATTACACCTGACAAAAACAAGAATTAACTGATGAAATTGTCAAAACTGTCTTTCAGAAAATTACTAAGTGGTTCCTTGTAAACAGACTCTCACTGAATTTTGATAAGACACAGTACATACAGTTCTGTACAGTGAATGGTGTGACGCCATTAATAAATATAGACCTTAATCAGAAGCATATAGCTAAGGTAGAATATTCCAAATTTTTAGGTGTATCCATTGATGAGAGATTAAATTGGAAGAAACACATTGATGATCTGCTGAAACGTTTGAGTTCAGCTACTTATGCAATAAGGGTCATTGCAAATTTTGGTGAAAAACATCTTAGTAAATTAGCTTACTACGCCTATTTTCACTCGTTGCTTTCATATGGCATCATATTTTGGGGTAATTCATCACTGAGGAATAAAGTATTTATTGCACAAAAGCGTGTAATCAGAATAATAGCTGGAGTCCACCCAAGATCATCCTGCAGACATTTATTTAAGGATCTAGGGATATTCACAGTAGCTTCTCAGTATATATACTCTCTTATGAAATTTGTTATTAACAACCAAACCCAATTCAAAAGTAATAGCAGTGTGCATAACTACAATACTAGGAGAAAGGATGATCTTCACTATTCAAGATTGAATATAACTTTGGCACAGAAAGCGCTTAATTATACTGGCACTAAAGTCTTTGGTCACTTACCAAATCGTATCAAAAGTCTGACAGATAACCAACAAGTATTTAAGAAGAAATTAAAAGAATTTCTGAATGACAACTCCTTCTACGCCATAGAGGAATTTTTAGATATAAATTAAAAAAGAAACAAAAAAAAACAAAAATATTAATAAAAAATGAAAAAGTTGTTATATTAACTTAAGTATGTTGTTAAATTAACTTAATTATGTCATGTATTGGAAAATTTGACTCGTTCCACATCATTACGAAATATCGTATTCATGATCCATGGAACTAGTATTAATCTAATCTAATCTAATCTAACCTGTCTGTTCATCCCATACAGCCAGGCAGGTGGTTTGATCTGCTGTGCAAGGCTCATATTTATGTCAAACAACTTTACAGTTGCCAGCCGAAGCGGCCGTGCGGTTACAGGTGCTGCAGTCTGGAACCGCAAGACCGCTACGGTCGCAGGTTCGAATCCTGCCTCGGGCATGGATGTTTGTGATGTTCTTAGGTTAGTTAGGTTTAACTAGTTCTAAGTTCTAGGGGACTAATGACCTCAGCAGTTGAGTCCCATAGTGCTCAGACCCATTTTTTTTAAAAGTTTACAGTTTTTAATCTTCCATGTGTGGGCAGAGAAACTGCTTAACTTCAACAGTGTCAGCTTTTCCCTTTGTGATTGATGATAAAAGGACTTTCATGCAAATTACATGTCCCTCTGGTCACAGAACTTCGAGAGGTGATGGCCAATACTGCTCCCCCTAGCGTGTTCGCACTGAAGTCAGCTTGGTCGAAGACCAACTGTCTGAATGAATTGGCTAATTCATCAACTATGTCTTTCTTAGCCTGCAGCACTACGATCCTTCAAACCTACAAGCTTCATCATGGGAAGTTGAAAGTCCTAATATCGCTAGGAGGTTTAGACAAAGTTTGATAAGCGTCCATTACAACCGTTGTTGAAATTGGTGACAACGATTATTTTCATCGCATGTCTAGCATAATGGCATATCCACAGCAACACATTTCATGTTGTACGATTCTGGTGAACACAATGTATATCTAAATGAACGTTGCCAAGTCATACGCTTCATAAAAAAGTTGTTAGTGTAAATTTATAAGATTTGAAAAATCCTAATAGAATCAAAAACGTTAAGAAATAGTTTGTTTTCTTGTAAATTTTAAATAATTGTTTCCCACCTTCAAGAAGTATTAGTGTCTCAGATAAACTCAGGGGCTGCTTTGCTATCTTGCTAATTTTGTTCGAAAGTAACATCACAATTTTTTGGGAATTAATATAAATGCTTACGTCAATTCAGAACTATGTATAGTAACTTTAGTACTTTTACAGTTTGCATCCATCTTGTCGATAAGTGAAATGTCAGTCTGACAAAAAAATTATATTTCATTTCAGTAAAAGCTAAATTATTTCTGAAACATTAAAGTTAATTGCTCCTTGAAAGCTGGTGGCAGACATCTTCGTAGCACTACTTTCTCTGCAGAATGATTGTCATACAGGTAATATCAGTCCTCTTCCAGCCTACAAACTGCGTGTTGCTATGTTGAGGTTTAAACCAAGTTGTAAGGACTGTACACAGGTAGGAAGTGAAGTGAAGTGTGATCTGTATGAGTTCCAAATTCCTAAATTTGACCTCTTACCATCATCACTCTTTGGTAAAGAACTGAGTGATAGTTTCCGATCGCCTTCATTATAAAGTAAATTTCGTTAATATTCCACATGGTCAACATCAACTAAAAACACGTAGTATACATTAGGTAAAAGTGTTTGTCTTTTTTCACGTACAGCTTAAACGCTGATATTCCACTGACAAAGCACAAACATTAGCGGTTCAGGAAACCATGTGCGTCACGAAGGTAGTTTTTTGTGAGAACACATCGGCCGTCCTGGCACAGGAACGGACAGACGAGTTACCGATTCTGGAAGACACAGTACTTAAACACTGCTGCAGGTAAGAGCGAGCTAACTTAAATCACATCACATTTACGGAATTAAAAGTTTAGTCTCTGTTACGAAAAGTTATAGGTTCGATTTGCACGATCTCTCTTTTAAGAATGTAGAAGGAAGATCAAACGATAATTAGAGGGGTTCAGTTATAAATACATTTTGCATAATTTTATCAAAACTAGACATAGTTGTCTCACTGGGAATTCCGCGATCGTTCAATAAGTAAAATATGGAGTTTCAGTCTTCGATCGCTATTCTTTATTTTCAATTACCGGTTTCGGGCTAGCTGCCCATCTTCAGATCTGTTAGACAATGTTAAAAATGTAATTAATAAGAGAGATACAGTTAGTGAAAAATATCTTAGTTTTCAAAAAGAAATTTTGGAACGTATAAAATGCCAACATACCATATGTTGTAGTTACAGAGTAACTTGTCCGTACAGAACACACTGTTCACTGTCATAAGTAAAGTAAATTTCAATCTGTTAAAACATTATATCGCAGTATTTAAGAGTAATCTGATTGGTAACAGTAAAAAGTGCCCTCTACCTATAACAATTGTGCATCTGTTATTATTTCGCCGTATATATTATTGGCGAATATTCTTTTTAATAAAACAATTTTTAAGGTAATAACAAATGAATAATCTTTTTGAGTGGACCATGAAACGAAAATTTTTACATTAATTTAAAATTTCTTTATAAAGAAACATAAAATATAATTAAAATGTAGATATCCTTCCGAAAATGTGCGTTTACTCTTCTTTGTTTTTGATTGGTGGTTGAGTGGATTTCCCTACGCCTGAGCGTATACAACGCCACGCCTAGTTGTCTTGCGCCGCGCCCAATTCACCTCGCCGCCAGTACGCTGAGGGCCATTCCGCTGTAGCTGTTTCTTACTGGGGCGTGCTGCTGCGTTCACGAGTAAGCCTAAAACAGGTCTTTAAAAATCTCATAATAATTCCTGTGCATAAAATCACTTTGCTCATTTAGTAGGCCTGGGGTTTTTCTTTGATGTGCGTATATTTCAAGCTCTTCAAGCACGTTGAGATAGAGACTTTTTGGAGCTTTATGTAGCACCTCCATTTGTTGATTTATATTACTAACTTCATGTCTACTCTCTTTTACATGTGTTCCAAATGCTGTTCGATTGCTATGACTACAATGTTCCCTGTATCGAATTTCAAAGTTCCGCCCTGTTTGTCCTATATAATAACTGTCACATTCAGCACATTTAATCTTATATACTCCGGAATTATTGTATTTCATTTGTTTCGTCGTTGCTGGTTTATGTCTTAATCTATGTGCCATTTGCCCTTCGTTCTGAAATGCCACTGCGATGTTTTTTGGAAAGCATTTAGCAATTCTTTCCGGGGAAAGAGAAGACGTAGAGGAAATGACTAAAGTTTTAAACGAGCAGCATCCAAAAATTCAATTCACACTAGAAATGGAAAACAACAGGACGATTAACTATTTAGATTTGACTGTCAGAAAGGAGGGAGGCAGGCACGTTTTCGGCGGCTATAGAAAAGACACGTGCTCCGACAACATCATAGTACCGACGTCGCACCACCCGGCACAGCATAAAAGAGCGTACTTTCATGCAATGTGCAACAGAGCCCTCAGATTGCCACTACAGGAAGATGAGTTGCAGAAAGAACTGGGTATTATTAAGCAAGTAGCAGCAGCTAACGGATACAGGACACAAGATGTTACACGTATGTTTAACAAAATCAAAAACAAATCCGCGGGCATCAGTAGCGATTCTAGGAAAATTAAAGTTAAGAAGAAGTTTGTCACCCTGACATACAAAGGGCGTGTGTCGGAAAGAATTGCTAAATGCTTTCCAAAAAACATCGCAGTGGCATTTCAGAACGAAGGGCAAATGGCACATAGATTAAGACATAAACCAGCAACGACGAAACAAATGAAATACAATAATTCCGGAGTATATAAGATTAAATGTGCTGAATGTGACAGTTATTATATAGGACAAACAGGGCGGAACTTTGAAATTCGATACAGGGAACATTGTAGTCATAGCAATCGAACAGCATTTGGAACACATGTAAAAGAGAGTAGACATGAAGTTAGTAATATAAATCAACAAATGGAGGTGCTACATAAAGCTCCAAAAAGTCTCTATCTCAACGTGCTTGAAGAGCTTGAAATATACGCACATCAAAGAAAAACCCCAGGCCTACTAAATGAGCAAAGTGATTTTATGCACAGGAATTATTATGAGATTTTTAAAGACCTGTTTTAGGCTTACTCTTGAACGCAGCAGCACGCCCCAGTAAGAAACAGCTACAGCGGAACGGCCCTCAGCGTACTGGCGGCGAGGTGAATTGGGCGCGGCGCAAGACAACTCGGCGTGGCGTTGTATACGCTCAGGCGTAGGGAAATCCACTCAACCACCAATCAAAAACAAAGAAGAGTAAACGCACATTTTCGGAAGGATATCTACATTTTAATTATATTTTATGTTTCTTTATAAAGAAATTTTAAATTAATGTAAAAATTTTCGTTTCATGGTCCACTCAAAAAGATTATTCATTTGTTATTACCTTAAAAATTGTTTTATTAAAAAGAATATTCGCCAATAATATATACGGCGAAATAATAACAGATGCACAATTGTTATAGGTAGAGGGCACTTTTTACTGTTACCAATCAGATTACTCTTAAATACTGCGATATAATGTTTTAACAGATTGAAATTTACTTTACTTATGACAGTGAACAGTGTGTTCTGTACGGACAAGTTACTCTGTAACTACAACATATGGTATGTTGGCATTTTATACGTTCCAAAATTTCTTTTTGAAAACTAAGATATTTTTCACTAACTGTATCTCTCTTATTAATTACATTTTTAACATTGTCTAACAGATCTGAAGATGGGCAGCTAGCCCGAAACCGGTAATTGAAAATAAAGAATAGCGATCGAAGACTGAAACTCCATATTTTACTTTTTTATTTTGCATAATGTATTAAATAAAAGAACCCATATCACTGACGGATTTCGTTGTGGCCGGTTCTTATCGCCACAGTTAGAAATGGCTAAAAAGATTCACTACAGTGCATCCAATAAGCCACTGATTCTTTGAAGAATTGAATTCCCATGTACAAAACAGCTTCAAACGGCTGATTACCTTACAAATTAGGTAACGTTTTAAAGGTTTGGCTATGAGCATGTAAGGCAGAAAAAGTTTGTGGAAGATTTAATATTATGTTTAGCGTTCGTTAAAAATCGCTAAGTGCTCTCGTTACGAAACAACAGATAAATATAGTCTCGGTTATTTGCCTTCTGTTTTAAACAAAAGTTATTTTTCTTGCGCGTCTCATTGTTTATTACGTTTTGTCTTGGACCATGTGTTATACAACGATATAATTTTGCAGCTCAGTTCAGTGCTATGTGTGGATACTGTCTGTAAACTGAGCTATGAATAGAGTCCGTAATAAAGAATTAAAAAATTAAAACATCGTGCTTGATATTGAAGTTAAGTTTAGTAAGTGATATACTTCTTCCCATTCATTATCTTCTATACGGAGGGGAGGGAGGGGCATTGTATCCCTGGGAAAATATCTCTTTAGGGTTTTAAATTATGTGTAAATTTTGTTGGAAGTCGCTAAGTGCTCACATTCCTAAATAATGGATGAAAAATTCTGGATACATGTGTGCCATCAATTACGCAGCCTCAAGAAAACAACTTAGTTTCTAACTGTACTACTGTCTTGTTGTGTCACAATTTTAACATAATATTATATCTTTTAATGAGTAGAACACGACAGGAGTCTGAACTATTAAATTCGGAGAATAATTACGCAAAATACTGAAAATCTAATTTTGTTGTGTTTGAAATCTCTGGGTGGGCTACCTGCAACAGGTATTGAGTTCTGGGAGAGTGTTACAGTAATATAAATTGTTGGTAAGACCTTACCGATGATAGGGACAGAACCTACGTCCCTGCTGCGTAGACAGCCGTTTGATAAATTTCTTTACGAGGGGGCAACTGGATAAAAGAGGAGCCAACTCTAGTTAAGAAAATTAGTATTGTTTGTATTGTTTCATAATGTTTTGTGTATGAGTAGCTGTTGTTAATGTGGTCCATAGACCAGCGGCTCATTTGTTGCAGGTCTCCACACTAGCTATTCCTGAGCAAGTCGCTTCATCTGTGCAATGACATCACGGTCAACGAAGCTCTCCAGGCCAGATACATTTGGGACTCCGGATCCACCTCGTACTATAGCAACTGTTAACCATCCGTTGCCATGTGTGAAGGAATCGATGATGTCAATGCTGAAATTGAGACGGCATCCACAGAAGACTGCTGGTCCATCAAGTAGAGAGTGTGCTGAGACAGACTTTATAGTATTCTTCTTCTTGTCTGCAGCGGACGTTGTCATTTCGACGTCTTCAATAGTTTTATATATTGTCTGTCGTGATCGTCGACGATATCGTCTATAATGAGGCATGGTGGCAGCGTTCAATGCAGTTGCCTGTGCAGCAGCAGCAGCGCGAATGAGCTGCTGAACAGACGATATCGTCGACGCTCACGACAGACAATATATAAAACTATTGAAGACGTCGAAATGACAACGTCCGCTGCAGACAAGAAGAAGAATATTATAAAGTCTGTCTCAGCACACTCTCTACTTGATGGACCAACAGTTTTCTGTGGATGCCGTCTCAATCTCAGCATTGACATCAACGATTCCTTCACACATGGTTAACGTATGGTAACAACCTGTATCTATATGGCATTACTTATTGTATTTGAGTGTTGATCTCCATCTACAATTGTACCCACCTTCATCCATCACCAACTGACCTTTGTGCATCAGAATGTTGACTATCAACCGAATCCTTCTATTAGGCCATTTGTGTCATAGGTTTTTTTTCCTCTTTTCGATCAGCACCTTCTCATTAGTCCTTCGATCTAACCAGTCAACTTTTAGCATTTTTACGTAAATGGCATTTCAAAAGGTTCATTTCTTGTCTTGCCTGAAATGTTTATTGACCATGTTTTACTTCTGTACAAGGCTGTACTCCATACAAATACCTACAGAAAAGAATTATTCACGTTTAAATTTATCTTCGCTGTTAACATTTTTCCCATTTTCAGAACACTTTACTTACCATTGCCAATCTACACCTTATAACAATCATTCTACTTCTGTCATAAATGGCTGCTTTTCTGCTCAGATAGCAAAATTCATCTTCAAATTTGTGTTCTCCGTCTCCACATGTGATTTCCCCAGCATCGCGTGATTTCATTCGACCACCCTATCCTTATTTTACTTCTGTTGAAGTTCGTCTTGTAACCTCATTTCGGAGCAGTGTTCATCGTTTTACACGTTCCAGTGAGATTATGTAGCAGATCAGCAGCACCTAATTTCTGTACACCACTTATAGAATTTCTAGCACTCAAATTTTATATATAATTATATTAGAAATATATTACTGAAGTTTAACTTCCAAATATGAACGTCTGGTAGAAGAGGTTATTGGTCAGAAATGGGTATCTATATGTGTATGTGCTATGCTTGAGAATTAAGCATAGAGAAGACATTTGAAAAAGTGTAGAGCACGTGTATTTCATTGCAAAACTTCTCAGTCACAACACCTTTATGTACAAACAGAGTATTAACCTCAGAAATATTATATTAATGAGATTCTTCCCAGGGTTTATGGTAATATAGATCCAAGAAATAATCAAAGAAAGTATCATCATAGCATCAATACTTGTTTTTAATTCTTACTCAACATTGTTAATCCCAACAGATTTAATTATTGCAGTTACAGTGGCCACAATATAATATAATTTGCCGTTGACATACGAAAAAGTGAATCAAATGAATTTTTCACTACTGTTACTACCATTTTAATTATGATTTATAAAAATTAAATCATTATTATTATTTAAAGTATAACACAAAATGATTTGTGCATTTAGGATAACAGCCTGGTGTTATAGTGTGCCTGTAGGACTGACTACAATAAGGTAAAAAGAATAAAATAACTGATTAATTATTTATAAACTTATAGTAACGTGTATTTATGCAGAAATTTTTATAATGATCAGAATTTGACCTGGAGACTAGTATCCAAATGAAGTAATGGAGTAAAATGGAATACAACTGAGATGTAAAATAATGCTTAGCATATTTAGGGATGACCATTTCTCTTTGTCAAATGTACCGCAAGATGATTAGCATATATTGTTCTTTTTAAAAGCTACACTGTGCCAAGTCAAACAATTGTATAGTAAGGAAAACCTGTAGGCCACAGTAAAGAATTAAGCTATTAACAGCGCCTGAATCCTACCAAAGCTCTCCTGCTTACTAGGGAGATGCACAATCCGTTAGGTCACACTGACACTGTCATATCACAGCTGCATCAACTACTCTAATATGCACGTATACTTCACCGATACAGGTTGCAACTCATTGCCATTGCCCTTCTAAACTGTCATTAGTATTACCAAGACACTTAGCAATGAACAAATGCTGTATCTCAGGGTTACTTGATTTACCTAAGAAATAATGAGTCTCAACTTTATCTATAATAATGATGTAGGTCAAAGCAATAAATAAAAACTAATATCAGAGCTGGTATTGGAAGCCAGGTCTCCTCCTTAATAGGTGGATGTGTTATCCATTACATCTCACTGGCAGCACAAATACTGGAGTGCATGGACTACTCTAGTATGTCTCCCTCATTGATACAAGTTCAGACTCACTGCTATCCTCCTTTTAAACTCACATCAGCATTCCAATATTGGAATAGCACCTTAACGATGAGCCCAATGATGTTAATCAAGCCTGTACCTCCAGTGTTGGTGATATGTTAATCATAATCAAGTGACTGCTATTCCTGAGTATGTCTCCATAACACTAAGTATATTTTATTAATTTATCACCTACGCCTACACGCCAATAATTGTGCTGTAGTACTTTAAATACTAAAACTGCGTAGAAATTTGATGGAAATTTATGGATGTACCCTGAAAAACAGATAAGATGGGTAGAATGGTAACAGGTAAGAAAGTTATAAACACATATGACAAAAAATTAGTCACCTGCAGAAGACATTGCGCTAATCATATGTAAAACTGCTATAGACAGTGAACAAGAGGGTCTACAAGCTCCTTCAGTTACATTGCATCCAGTGGAAGAAATTCACTATTTTATGACATTGTCAGAAGAAAAAATGAAAGGTAAATTAAGAAGTGTTATTTAGTTCATGGAGGGATAGAGTATACTTGCGTAAGACATCGTGTTTTGGTTCTTCTCAATGAGTGTTCATGCATTTGCAGTAAGACATTGTAGTCTAAATTCGTTGTCCTATTTTGCAGTGGATGTCTACACCTTGAAAAATGCCATCAGGCCTCTGCATTTTCTGGCTCAAGTATGTGGTCTCGCTCCAGTTACAGAACATAATACGTTCAATGCATGAGTGAGTAGATTGGCTACTGTAGGAATAGCACCTGTCTGGCTGATCTTCATTGCAGGTGCTGGCTCATACTGCACCTTTAGCGAGAAAGGTTTATGGCCGCACCCTGGACAGTCACCGGCGATTCAAGTTATTAATTTATTGATTTCACACGTTAGTTGGCTTGAGCCAGCTGTGATGCTGACAACGTGTCTAATTTCTGCAAACAGATATGTGAGAGCAATTTTTCGACTTTTGGAACTGGTAGACGAATTGTTTACACAGCATCAGAGAAATTACTTCCGTCGGCATTCCAGTAAAACGAAGCTATTAGCGACTCTCTTGCTGGTTTCAGTTCTAATATTTCTCTTAATACCTCTCATGTTCTACATATACAATATTTTCAGTGATGCTCATCATCCTTTTCTGTCTCCAAGCGTACTGTATGGTTTGGCGATCGCAGTTCACCTGCATAGTTCTGGTAATAAGAGACGATCTGCGCACTGTGAGCGTCCACCTCCTGAGAAGTGTGTGGCCGTGGATCCGCGGGGAGAACGACCTGGACGAGGCAGTGACGTGGCCGGGGCTGTCTGCAGCGCCTCTGGTGGCGGTTGGTGAACTACGGCGACTGCAGCGCGCCCGGCTGGCGCTGCACCGCTGCGGCCTGCTGTGTGGCCGCCACTTCGGACCAGCGCTGCTGGTCGCTGCCGCTAGCAACTTCGTCATGATCGTCACCCTGAGCTATGGGGTGGTGATGGCATGAGCCATGAAGCAAAGCAGTCTGCTCCTATCGTGGCTTTCCAGTTGGCTGCTGTTCATGCTGGGGAATCTCTTTCTTACTTGCTGGGCGTGCTCTTCTGCATCCCATTGCGCTGTCAGAGTGACTCTATTATTGAGCAAGGTCGAGACGCTGTTAAGACAGAGTGAAGCGTGTGACACTTTCCGACTGGAAGTGGAACCACTACACTTCTCTGCTGCAGGTTTCTTCAACATCAGTTTGCCTCTCTTTATGCCTATTGTTAGTGCTGCCGTCACCTACCTGATAGTGTTTCTACAGATTCCACGTTAAAATGTGAACTAAACAACCGGTGTCACTCTACAACTCCAAGAAGTAATCTACAGCTAAGTTCACTGGGCACCGTAGTAGCCACCGACTTAAACGAGCTGGTTGGTCGCCTGATGCAGTGCAGGTGGAGCAGAGCTGGGTATATGATGTTCCACCGATCAATTAAGTCATGGCACTGCAGTTGTATGTTCCCAGTCCCTTGTATGGAATTAGTGCTTTAGTAAGAGTCGACAGCAGACAGCAGACAGTCCCAGCAGAACGGCAGAAAGAGCTGGATACACTCACTGGCCAAAATAATACTCACAGCCTTAAGAGAGTCCGCTGTTCGTTTTGCATCTACAGATGATGTAGGACTGTTACTATCTGTTCATGTGAAACGCCACCACTCAATGGATTGAACCAGTAAAGTGGTATGTCTGCATGGTTTAATGGGTGTAAGTCCAGATTTTTCCAATGGTGACTGAGAGTGACATACTGAACTAGAATACATTAGTGTTTACTTTATTTGTACACTAATAATTGTAGCTATTACAAGTTATATATTTTTATGCTGAGGCAGTACCTCCAAGTACATGTGGCAAGAGCAAGCCATTATGCTTATTCTCCCTGGCAGCAGGTAAAGTTTTGAAGTGTGGATGAATGGATGCAGAAGGGTTAGGCTATCCTGAAAGCTGTGATGCTGACAACGTGTCTAATTTCTGCAAACAGATATGTGAAAGCAATCAGGCAACTCAGGCTACTTAGTGGTACAGCTACAACCACACAGAAAACATGAGGTATTAAATTACATGACATGTTTGCAGGATGAAAGTTTGATGCAGAGATAAAATAACCAACACATTGATGCCCATACAAGTTAAGATACCACATATGACAATATCTGCACTTTTACCTATTTCAGTCGTATGGAATCACTGTAATAAGATGGGACGACTTGGAGAAGTGACGAGATGGTCGAAGCGAGCTATCGTGTATGGACATGTTCATGGTGACACTGATAATGAAACTGCCCTGTTTGTTGGTATATCAACGTCAACTACACAATGTGTATACTTTGAATGGCGTACAACTCATAGCTATGCAGCGTGGTGTAAGAACAATCATTGTGGAAACGTCTTAACTCACAGGGACTGGAGACGACATGCCTCATCAAAGACAGCTCGTTCGACAAATGACAAGAATTGCTTCTGTCTATCCAGGAAGATACAACTCAGGCAGCTTTCAAGACAACTGCTTGCAAGGGGCCTTTGAAGTCCAGTACCTCGCAAAAGGCCATTACTCACAACGACATATAGAGCTGCACATCTTCATTAGTCCAAACAACAGCTGGACAATACCTCTCTGCGGGTGTATACCTGTACTGCAGTCCACTGAGTTATGGTTTCGTCATTTTTCAAATACATACAATCGTATGAGACATTTAACCTCCAGTGCAAGGACAGTGTAGTTCAGGGCCAGCGCTGGTTGTGTGATATTTTTTGGATGGTTCTCATACCACACCTTGGGCTGCCTCATGAACATGAATCAGGCTGTTTATTTTCAAATTCGCATTTAGTATTCTGAAGACATTCCATTTCTCCAAGAAAACAACACACATGTTCACAAAATTATATGCTTGCCTACCCCACTGACGAACATTCAGGCATTCTATCACATCTCAATTGAGCCACTAAATTACCCATACTTAACTCAAAAGAAAATTTCTGTATGAGGATGAAACATAGCAACTAGCATTGCTAAAACTTGGTAGCTCTGTGGGATCAATGAATACTTCCACTGGATGCAATGTAACTGAAGGAGCTTGTAGACTCTCTTGTTCACTGTCTATAGCAGTTTTACATATGATTAGCGCAATGTCTTCTGCAGGTGACTAATTTTTTGTCATATGTGTTTATAACTTTCTTACCTGTTACCATTCTACCAATCTTATCTGTTTTTCAGGGTACATCCATAACTTTCCATCAAATTTCTATGCAGTTTTAGTATTTAAAGTACTACAGCACAATTATTGGCGTGTAGGCGTAGGTGATAAATTAATAAAATGTACTTAGTGTTATGGAGACATACTCAGGAATAGCAGTCACTTGATTATGATTAACATATCACCAACACTGGAGGTACAGGCTTGATTAACATCATTGGGCTCATCGTTAAGGTGCTATTCCAATATTAGAATGCTGATGTGAGTTTAAAAGGAGGATAGCAGTGAGTCTGAACTTGTATCAATGAGGGAGACATACTAGAGTAGTCCATGCACTCCAGTATTTGTGCTGCCAGTGAGATGTAATGGATAGCACATCCACCTATTAAGGAGGAGACCTGGCTTCCAATACCAGCTCTGATATTAGTTTTTATTTATTGCTTTGACCTACATCATTATTATAGATAAAGTTGAGACTCATTATTTCTTAGGTAAATCAAGTAACCCTGAGATACAGCATTTGTTCATTGCTAAGTGTCTTGGTAATACTAATGACAGTTTAGAAGGGCAATGGCAATGAGTTGCAACCTGTATCGGTGAAGTATACGTGCATACTAGAGTAGTTCATGCAGCTGTGATATGACAGTGTGACCTAACGGATTGTGCATCTCCCTAGTAAGCAGGAGAGCTTTGGTAGGATTCAGGCGCTGTTAATAACTTAATTCTTTACTGTGGCCTACAGGTTTTCCTTACTATACAATTGTTTGACTTGGCACAGTGTAGCTTTTAAAAAGAACAATATATGCTAATCATCTTGCGGTACATTTGACAAAGAGAAATGGTCATCCCTAAATATGCTAAGCATTATTTTACATCTCAGTTGTATTCCATTTTACTCCATTACTTCATTTGGATACTAGTCTCCAGGTCATATTCTGATCATTATAAAAATTTCTGCATAAATACACGTTACTATAAGTTTATAAATAATTAATCAGTTATTTTATTCTTTTTACCTTATTGTAGTCAGTCCTACAGGCACACTATAACACCAGGCTGTTATCCTAAATGCACAAATCATTTTGTGTTATACTTTAAATAATAATAATGATTTAATTTTTATAAATCATAATTAAAATGGTAGTAACAGTAGTGAAAAATTCATTTGATTCACTTTTTCGTATGTCAACGGCAAATTATATTATATTGTGGCCACTGTAACTGCAATAATTAAATCTGTTGGGATTAACAATGTTGAGTAAGAATTAAAAATAAGTATTGATGCTATGATGATACTTTCTTTGATTATTTCTTGGATCTATATTACCATAAACCCTGGGAAGAATCTCATTAATATAATATTTCTGAGGTTAATACTCTGTTTGTACATAAAGGTGTTGTGACTGAGAAGTTTTGCAATGAAATACACGTGCTCTACACTTTTTCAAATGTCTTCTCTATGCTTAATTCTCAAGCATAGCACATACACATATAGATACTCATTTCTGACCAATAACCTCTTCTACCAGACGTTCATATTTGGAAGTTAAACTTCAGTAATATATTTCTAATATAATTATATATAAAATTTGAGTGTTGGAAATTCTATAAGTGGTGTACAGAAATTAGGTGCTGCTGATCTGCTACATAATCTCACTGGAACGTATACAACGATGAACACTGCTCCGAAATGAGGTTACAAGACGAACTTCAATAGAAGTAAAATAAGGATAGGGTGGTCGAATGAAATCAAGCGAAGCTGGGGAAATCACATGTGGAGACGGAGAACATAAATTTGAAGATGAATTTTGCTATCTAAGCAGAAAAGCAGCCACTGATGACAGAAGTAGCATGATTGTTATAAGGTGTAGATTGGCAATGGTAAGTAAAGTGTTCTGAAAATGCAAAAAATGTTAACAGCGAAGATAAATTTAAACGTGAATAATTCTTTTCTGTAGGTATTTGTATGGAGTACAGCCTTGTACAGAAGTAAAACATGGTCAATAAACATTTCAGGCAAGACAAGAAATGAACCTTTTGAAATGCCATTTACGTAAAAATGCTAAAAGTTGACTGGTTAGATCGAAGGACTAATGAGAAGGTGCTGATCGAAAAGAGGAAAAAAAACCTATGACACAAATGGCCTAATAGAAGGATTCGGTTGATAGTCAACATTCTGATGCACAAAGGTCAGTTGGTGATGGATGAAGGTGGGTACAATTGTAGATGGAGATCAACACTCAAATACGATAAGTAATGCCATATAGGTACAGGTTGTTACATGTAGTTACATGCAGATGAAGCGACATGCTCAGGAATAGCTAGTGTGGAGACCTGCAACATATGAACCGCTGGTCTATGGACCACAATAACAACAGCTACTCATACACAAAACATTATGCAACAGTACAAACAATACTAATTTTCTTAACTAGAGTTGGCTCTTCTTTTATCCAGCTGTCCCCTCGTAAAGAAATTTATCAAACGGCTGTCTACACAGCAGGGACGTAGGTGCAGTCCCTATCATCGGTAAGGTCTTACCAGCAACTCATATTACAATAACACTATCCCAGAACTCAATACCTGTTGCAGGTAGCCCACCCAGAGATTTCAAAGCACAACAAAATTTGATTTTCAGTATTTTACGTAATTTTTTTCCGAATTTAATAGTTATCATAATAGTTATTATAATAGTTATTATAGTTATTATATAACGAAAAGCCATAGATTTGGGAACTAGATTTTAAATTGTGATACACTTCCAGGGGCAGATGTGGACTCTGACCACAATTTATTGGTTATGAAATGTATTTCAAAACTAAAAAATTGCAAAACATTAGGAAATTTATGAGATGAAACCTGGATGAGCTGAAACAGCTAGGGTTGTTGAGAATTTCAGAGGGAGCATTAGCCAACGACTGACCTGAACAGAGTAAAGGCACACAGTACAAAACGAATATCTTTAGAGATGAAATAGTGAAGTCAGCAGAAGATCAAATGGATAAAAAGACAAGGCTTACCAGAATCCTTGTGTAATACAGGAGATGCTGAATTTAGTTGATGAAAGGACAAAATATAAAAATACAGCAAGTGAAGAAGGTGTAAAGGAAAACAAATGTCTAAAAAATGAGATTCACATTAAGTACGAAATGGCTAAGCAGGAAAGGCTAAAGGGCAAGTGTAGGTATTTAGAAGCATTCTTCACTAGGGGAAAGACATATACGGCATAAAAGAAAATTAAAGACGCCTTTGGTGAGAAGATATGCAGTTATGTGAGTATCAAGAGCTCAGATGGAAAACCCAGTCCTAAACTGAAAAGTGGAAGGAGTATATAGTCACTGCAAGGAAGATGAATTTGAAGGCAGTGTTATATAAATGGAAGAGCATGTAGATGAAGATGAGAAGAATTTGTCAGATAATTGAAAGACTAAGTCGAAACAAGGTTTGGCAGTAGATATTCAGTCAGTCAGAAGTACTGATACCATTGAGAGAAAAAGAACCAATCATGGCGAAATTCTTCCATCTTGCGTGCAAGATGTATGAGACAGTCTAAATACTCTCGCACTTCAAAAAGAAAGTAGTTCTATGGAAAGGAGATGATGAATGATGTGAAAATTGCCGAACTATCAGTTTCATAAGTCATTATTTGCAAAACACTAACATGAATTCTTTACAGAAGAATGGAAAGACTTAGAAGGTAGGTTAAGGAAAGAACACCTATCTTTATAGGATTTTTAGACTTACAGATAGCTTCTGACTTTTTTGACTGGAGTACCCTCTTTGAATGCTGAAGATAGCAGGGGTAAGATTCAAGATTCAGAAAGCGAAAGGTAATTTACAGCTTCTACAGAAACCAAACAGCAGTTACAAGAGTCGAAGGGTATGAAAGAGAAGCAATGATTGAGAAGGGAGTGAGAGAGTGTGTAGCCGATCGCAGTTTTTATATCACCAACGTTATTCTCTAAGTACTTTGAGAAAGCATAAAAGACAGCAAAGAATAATTTCTTGTAGGAATTATCTTCAGGCAGATGAAATAAAAACTTTCAGTTTTGATGATGACATTGTAATTGTGTCAGAGGAATTGGAAGAGCAGTTGAAAGGAATGCGAAGTGTCCTGAAAAGAGAATATGAGGTGAACATAAACAAAAGCATAGCAAGGATAATAGGATCCACCCAAATTAAATCAGGTGGCACAGCGAGAATTAGATTAGGAAGCGATACACTTATAGTAGCAGTTGGGTTTTGTTATTTTGGAAGTAAAATAACTGGTGGGATCGGTTGACAGGAAACATTTTAACACATCAAGTGATTATGAATTTAATATTCGAAGAAGTATGGGGAGCAAAAACTGTGGAAGGAGACCAATAGATGAATACAGTTAGCAAATTCAGAAAGGTGTGGGTTTCATTAGTTATTCGGAGGTGCAGAAGCTTGCACAGGTTAGTGAAGGATGGAGAACGGCATCAAACCAGTCTTTGGGCTGAAGATCACAACAACAGTTTCATAATGTTAAGAACTAGTCGATATAAAGAAGTATGAGCGTTTTGTGCAGTAATGAAATGAATGTCAATTAGTGGATTAGACACTCGTAAAGGCAAGATAATTAATTTAGGTGACATTCAATCGATGTGCCCCTCGTCGCTTACAGTACTGATGAGCAGAATAACGACTGGGAAACAGTGTTCTCTCCTTCAGTTAGGTAGCATTGCGACAGTGGAGACACAGTCATCCGAATTTACACTGATTGTTAACTTTATGCATAATGAAGTTGTAGCGCAGTATCTGTATATATTATTCACAGAAAGAGGAGATCTTACAGCAAGTCTGAGGCATTGCGAGAAGCATTTAAAATAGTAAAATCAAAAGAGTAATTCCAGTTCAGTGGACACATATCATCGCTGTAGATTATCTCAAGATCAGTTATGACTCCTCGTACCTTCATGGATGCAGTGAAACCTTTATATATACTCTTCAGAATGTGTGGTTACGCTTCAGTGATTAGAATGGACAGAGACAGGAAACACTTCTGTCTGAGAGGGTGGTATGTAACAAGTGCAGTATGGTTTGCTTGTATTGTGGCACTGGGCTCATATTGCAGCTATAGTTACACTTGTAATCCTCCGATTAGAGAAAATTTACCAACTTTGACGGTTCCTGCGAGATTAGTTTTACTGCTGGTGTGGATGGAGTCAGCAATAATGCTATTCAAGTGTCTCAATACTGGGAACCGACACCTCTGCCAAATAATTAATCTGCTGGAAACAGTAGATCAACTGCTTCTCCACTGCCAGTATGGATACAGCAAGGTTTTTACCCAAACACGGAGAGTTGTTTTTATTTTTGTTGCAGTATTATTAGGGCTCTTTATTGGTCTCTGTTTACATACTGCAGCTATTAGTTTTGAAGGGAAGTGGAAGGAGAGTATTGTCTTTTTTTCTGCACTCTATAACTTAGTTTGGCAAGTACAGTTCTTCGGCATCGTGCTGGTTGTGCGGGACCGGATGGGCGCCATCCGCAGGCAGCTGCTGAGGAGTGTGCGGCCGACGCTGCGCAGGGAGGCGGAGCTGGAGGAGGCGGCGACCTCCGGAGGGCGGCGGTGGGTGGCGGAGGGTGGGCTGTGGCGGCTGCAGCGCGCCAGGCTGGCCCTGCACCGCGTCGCCCGCCTCTGCGGTCAACACTTTGGGCTCTCGCTGTCGCTGTCCTTTCTCAACCGCCTGCTGCAGCTCGTCTGCACCAGTTACAGCTCCGTGCTCCTCGCGAACAACTGGCAACACCTCTCGTTCGGATTACGTGCCCTTGCCGCTGCGTTCGGTGTTGTGTTGGTGGTTGAAGCCAGCTTCCTGCTAGCCCTGTGCTGGGCGTGCTCGTCTGCTCAGGATAGAGCTGTCAGAGTTGGCCTGGTGCTGGACAAGATTCAGTCTCTGCTGCCCCCCAGTGTTACGTCACGTTCTCTCCAATTGGCAGTGGAGAATCTGCGTTTCTCCGCTGCAGGCTTCTTTGACTTAGATCTACGTTTATTTGTTGCTCTTATTGGTACGAGTGTCACGTATGTTATAATACTTGTACAGTTTCGCAGATAAGACAACAAATGCATGGTTCACTAGCTTTCTTTTGATACTATTTAGACACTCACTCAGAGACACTTTGTAACAACTCTTGCCACTGCACAGTTTGCTTTGAAATGTACTTACGCTTTTTCATAGTATTAAAATAAAAATTAACAAACTCGTCTAGATGACTATTCTTCCTCTACAGACCAGATTTTCCTGTTACATAATGTGCGCATGAAACAGATCTGACTCTCCGATGTGCTATTACCATTCAACTCATATTCTATAAACTGCCTGCAAATTTTTCGAAAACAGTATTGCAGAAAATTTCTCTGTAAATTTTGTTAACTATTATACCTGTTCATCTTCCAATTCTTGCTATTAAATGCCATTAAAAATATGACCAAAAGTACATCAAAAGCCAGGCTTCCTTCGATAACTCAGTTGCCAATAATAAGTCAATATTAGTTATACTTCAAATTAACACTCACTTACCACGTAAGTTTTATTGTCGGAATTTTGGTTTCTGCATTTTTTATTGTTAAATGGGATGCACTGTGTTGGGTGCAACAGGTATAAGGGCAGATTTTTGTATATGTGGTAGCGTGATATGTACACACACCAGTGTGTTCATCGTTTTTCTCTCTTTGTCGATCACTCTTCACACAAACACATCACATACTTCACAGCCCAATAGTTTCTGCATAGCAGTAACTACACCACTAAGTGGACAACACCTGTCAGTAGAGACTAATATTTTAGTATCCATACATCCACTCTCCAATAGCAAACCTGCTGTAGAGGATAAAATAACCATTAATGCCTTGCTTTGACCATTAGTTCTTGGAGGTAGTACCCGACATAAAAATATACCTTTTATAATACCTAGAAATATCAGTTGGTAAGTGACGTAAAAAATTGATGTAATGTTTTTCAGTACACCGTCCTCAGTCATCAATAAAAATATCTCCATTTACACCCGCCACACGCTGAAAAACGAATGGTCCACAGAGAAAAATCGAGTAAATCCCTGAATAGAATCACTACTAGGAAAACTATTTCACGCCCTTAAATGTAAGGTTGCAGATTACAGTGGGGCCACTAGGTTTTGTAAAATTATAAATATATATTTCTTAATTCAACACACAACACAATTAAGAAGAGTATTTCTCAGTTGAGCATGCATTTCTCAGGACAGTATTATAAAAATCACTGTAACTTAAATCAAATTGGAAGTAAGTATAAATTCATTACTATTATTAGATCAGCTAAATATCTTTTTCGCTCATCACTGTGTTTATGTGTTTATACTGGAGAAACCTCTCTCTGTGGAACTAAAACATTGCATATTTCTGATGCACCAATCAGCTGTATTGTGTAGACCCATTTCTGTGGTACTGACATTGTGGCTATCTTTGCTTTCAAATGTTCAGCCCCCACCCCATAAAATAAATCACAAACCACATCAGTGTCTGAATACATATTATCTACACTAAGTAAATCAACAACATAAACTGGTCCCGCTAATTTCAAAATACAGGCTGTACATAAAGTCCGGGAACACTTTCAGTTATTTATTGCACAAGAGCAAAACATTGTGCAAATATTATACATGTATCATTTTGAAGAGACACCCTGAAAGTTTTTTTTTTTCATGTTTACCGCCACAGCGTAGTTTGGTGATTTGCCGATAGTCAGCGTTAGTCGCAAATATGGCCAGTTCATTTGCGGAGCTAGCTTTCTGTGTGTTGGAGTTCGACAAAAACAAGTGTGCTACAGCTGTTCAACGGATGTTTAGAACCAAGTACAGTAAGAAGCTACCAACAAGGAAGGCCATTTACCACTGGTACAACAAATTCGTTACGACGGGTTGCTTGTGCCCAGCAGAGAGAAACGGACGTCCCAGTGAGAGTGAAGTGAATGTGGAGCGCGTACGAGAGACATTCATAAGGAGTCCAAAGAAAGATGGCTCAAATGCAGTCGGACTCTCTGTTCATCTTTCAGCAGGGTGGGGCTCCACCAGATTTTCATCGTGAAGTTCGTGGGTACCTGAACACGGGGCTGCCCCATCGATGGATCGGCCGCGCTAGAGAAGTGGACAGTTGTTTCATGAAATGGCCTCCCTGATCAGCAGATCTCACAATGTGTGACTTTTTTGTGAGGACACATTAAAGAGCTGGTGTAGCAGAGCTCCAGGAGAGAATACGGGAAGTGTCTGCCACAGCCGACGATGCCATCTGGGACGGGTTTGGCAACAATTAGATTACCGTATTGACGTCTGCCGGGTCACTCATGATTCGCATATCGAATGTTTGTAAAAGGACTTTCAGAGTTTCTCTTCAAAATGCAATATGTATGACATCTCTACAATGTTTAGTTCTTGTCCAATAAATAATTGAAATTGTTCCCAGACTTTACGTACACCCTGTATTTGAAAACTCATCGTTTTTATTTTCTAGTGATGTATTACACATTAATGATGAAACGTGGTTATCATTAAGAGCCGTACATTCATTCAAATATTTCAGACACACCACATTTATGTGTGCCTGTATTCTTATAATTGCTTTTGTCTTTCACTCGGTATTAGCTCCTCTAATTTATCTAGAAACTGTTGCAACTCACGACGAAAATAAGAGATAATTATCCTATGTCCTAACTACATTTCTTTTCCATATCATACAGTAAGGTTCACAAATTGTCAGTTCATTTTCTTCTGAGATGAGTATACCCTTGGAAAGTGTCAGTTAAATGCAGCGAAAAATGAAGATATAATTTCACTAAAATGAATTGTTGTTTTTCTGAACCAGAAGTTAATGAAGTAGGGTCAGTCATCTACACTAGAAAAGTACTATGTAATGAAAGGAAGATTTTTCAACAACCGTTCTACGGCAAGTGTTAAGCTTAAGCATCATGTAGGTCCATGTCTCAACAACGCATTGTATTCCATGTCAAGAAATTGAAACAAATATTTGGCTGCGATACCCCTCTAGCTGAATTTGATAAATACTTGAAATTCACAGCAGATTTATAGATTTATGGACTGTATGTGGACAGCAATTAAATTTCACTACACAACGATTTTCCCTTTTCAAGCGAACGCAACAAACAGTTTTCCTTCCCATAGTTTGCATTTGTGTTGTCCACAGTAAAACTTGAAACCTGGGAGGAATTCAACTCGCGTTATGGGGTCATTCTAAAGACCTTCTTAGACACTGCAGGTTCACTAGACTCATCACAGACTTGACTTACATGTCAAAGTATCTTACGCAAATAGTATAACACTCTTGATTACCTATGTTGGAAGTCTCAAATACTCCACCACAAAATTTCATATCCTTTAAGTTTTGCGATAAATTGTTGACACTGTTTGGTCCAAAAACAACAGCAATCAATGCCTCACGTTTTGTTTTGTCACATTAGATTTTATCTTCAGTTGTCAAATCTGGGAATAGCTGAGACGATACTTTCACACTGCAGTCATTGGTGGCGAAGCTAAGATGATGTTTAAATGTGTGAAACACGAATGTAAGCTCAGAGGCAGTTTTCCGAAAAGCACTTTTAATAGCGCAATTTTATTATTTCTTAAATACGGCTATTATTACCTTGAAAATTAGAATTTGTAGAAATTAGAATGCATCTACTACAAAGCTCCTCTGTTTCAGCAGAGTCCATCTCCTAGTCACTTTTCATCAACGTGGTTTGTACCGATGTTAAACGTCTGCGTTTGGGCTTAACACTGTTAAAAGGAAGTCTAACACAGGCTACACCGCCGTGTGAAATGGAAAATCTCTCTCCAGTTTTCCATTCAGTGGTGTAATACTTACTTTCTGTGTATTTACCGGAATGGCCGCAATTCTGGAAATCATGTTTCCCAAACCGAACGAAACATTTGTTGTCTTCTGTTCCGGTGTGTGCTGGTCTGAATATCTGATACACTTTTCGTGAGATTAGTCACAGTACTGTTGTTGTTGTTGTTGTTGTGGTCTTCAGTCCAGAGACTGGTTTGATGCAGCCCTCCGTGCTATTCTATCCTGTGCAAGCTTTTTCATCTCCCAGTACCTACTGCAACCTATATCTCTCTGAATCTTCTTAGTGTATTCATTTCTTGGTCTCCCTCTACGAATTTTACCCTCCACGCTGCCCTCCAATACTAAATTGGTGATCCCTTGATGCCTCAGAACATTTCCCACCAACCGTTCCTTTCTTCTAGTCAAAGTGGGCCATAAATTTCTCTTCTCCCTTATTCTATTCAATACCTCATCGTTAGTTATGTGATCTAGCCATCTAATCTTCAGCATTCTTCTGTAGCACTACATTTCGAAAGAGTATATTCTCTTCTTGTCCAAACTGTTTATCGATCACGTTTCACTTCCATACATGGCTACACTCCATACAAATACTTTCAGAAATGACTTCCTGACACTTCAGTCTATGCTTGATGTTAACAAATTTCTCTTCTTCAGAAATGCTTTCCTTGCCATTGCCAGTCTAAATTTTATATCCTACTTCGACCATTATCAGTTATCTGCTGCAGAGTGAAAATCTCATTCTGGAAACCTCCCCCAGGCTGTGGCTAAGCCATGTCTCCGCAATATCCTTTCTTTCAGGAGTGCTAGTTCTGCAAGGTTCGCAGGAGAGCTTCTGTAAAGTTTGGAAGGTAGGAGGCGAGATACTGGCAGAAGTAAAGCTGTGAGTACCGGGCGTGAGTCGTGCTTCGGTAGCTCAGATGGTAGAGCACTTGCCCCCGAAAGGCAAAGGTCCCGAGTTCGAGTCTCGGTCGGGCACACAGTTTTAATCTGTCAGGAAGTTTCATATCAGCGCACACTCCGCTGCAGAGTGAAAATCTCATTCTCATTATCAGTTACTTTGCTCCCCAAATACCAAAACTCATTTACTACTTTAAGCGTCTCATTTCCTAATCTAATACCCTCAGCCTTACCCGACTTAATTCGACTACATTCCATGGTCCTCGTTTTATTTTTGTTGGTGTTCATCTTATATCCTCCTTGCAAGACACTGACCATTCCGATCTGCTGCTTTTACAAGTCCTTTGCTGTCTCTGACAGAATTACAACCTCAAAGATTTTATTTCTTCTCCATGGATTTCAATTCCTACTCCGAATTTTTCTTTTGTGTCCTTTACAGCTCGCTCAATATACAGGTTGAATAACATCGGAGATATGCTGCAACCCTGTCTCACTCCCTTCCCACCCTCTGTTTCCCTTTCATCCCCCTCTACTCATAACTGTCACCTGGTTTCTGTACAAATTGTAAATAGCCTTCTGCTCCCTGTATTTTACCCCTGCCTCCTTCAGAAACTGAAAGAGAGTACTCCAGTCAACATTGCCAAAAGCTTTCTCTAAGTCTACAAATACGAGAAACGAATGTTTGACGTTCCGTAATCTATTTTCTAAGATACGTCGTAGGGTGAGTATTGCCTCACGTGGTCCAACATTTCTAAGGAATCCAAACTGATCTTCCCCGACGTCAGCTTTTACCAGATTTTTCCATTCGTCTGAAAAGAATTCGTGTTAGTATTTTGCAGCCATGGCTTATTAAACACATAATTCGGTAATTTTCACATCTGTCAACACTTGCTTTCGTTGGGATTGGAATTATTATATTCTTCTTGAAGTCTGAAGGTATTTCACCTCTCTCATACATCTTGCTCACTAGATGGTAGAGTTTTGTCAGGACTGGCTCTCCCATGACTATCGGTAGTTCTAATGGAATGTTTACACCTAGGTCTTTGTTTCGGCTTAAGTCTTTCAGTGCTCTGTTAGACTCTTCATGCAGTATCATATCTCCCATTTCATCTTCATGTACATCTTCCATTTCCATAATATTGTCCTCAGTTACATCACACTTGTACAGGCCCTCTATATACTCCTTCACCCTTCTGCTTTCTCTTCTTTGCTGAGAACTGTTTTTCCATCTGAGCTCTTGATATTCATACAAGTGGTTCTCTTTTCCACAAAAGTCTCTTTAATTTTCCTGTTGGCAGTATCTATCTTACCCTTACTTAGATGTGTCTCTACATGCTTACATTTGTTCTCTAGCCATTCCTGCTTAGCCATTTTGCACTTCCTGTCGATTACATTTTTGAGACGTTTGTATTCCCTTTTCCTGCTTCATTTACTGCATTTTTATATTTTCTCCTTTCATCAATTAAATTCAATGTATGTTCTATTACCCAAGGATTTCTGCTAGCCTTCGTCTTTTTACCTACTTGATCTTCTGCTGCCTTCACTGTTTCATCCCTCAAAGCTACCCATTTTTCTTCTACTGTATTTCTTTTCCTCATTCCTGTCAATAGTTCCCTAATGTTCTTCCTGAAACTCTCTACAACCTCTGGTTCTGCCAGTTTATCCAGATCCCATCTCCTTAAATTATCACCTTTTGGCAGTTTCTTCAGTTTTAATCTACAGTTCGTAACCAATAGCTTGTGGTCAGAGTCCATATCTTCCCCCAGAAATGACTTACAATTTAAAACTTGGTTCCTAAATCTCTGTCTTGCCATTATACAATCTATCTGAAACCTTAGAGTATCTCTGGGCGTCTTCCATGTATACAACCTTCTTTTATGATTCTTGAGCCAAGTGTTAGCCATGATTAAGTTATGCTCTATGCAAAATTCTCCAAGCCGGCTTCCTCTTTCATTTTTTACTCCCATTCCACTTTAATCTACTACATTTCCTTTTCTTCCTTTTTCTACTATCGAATCCCAGTCACCCATTACTATTACATTTTCGTCTCCCTTCACTATCTGAATAATTCCTTTTGTCTCATCATACATTTCATCTATGTCTTCGTTATCTGCGGAGCCAGTTGGCTTATAAACTTGTACTACTTTGGTACGCATGGGCCTCGTGTCTATCTTGCCCACAATAATGCGTTCACTATGCTGTTTGTAGTAGCTTACCCGCACTCTTACTTTTTTATTCATTATTATACCTACTCCTGCATTACCCCTATTTGATTTTGTATTTATAACCCTGTATTCACCTGACCAGAAATCTTGTTCCTCCTGCCAACGAACTTCACTAATTCCCACTATATCTAACTTTAACCTGTCCAATAAGTTTCCTTTTATTTACGTCTATGGTCACAAACGTTTTGTTAACAGATTACCGGTTTCGGTCTGTCAACAAATAGTTTGTGACGATAGACGTAAATAAAAGGAAACTTATTGTATATACGGGTCGCTGTTTTTTCGGAACAATGTCGCAGCTTGCTTAACCTATTCATTTCCCTTTTTAAATTTTCTAACCTACCTGCCCGATTAAGGGATCGCGCGACCGCTACGGTTGCAGGTTCGAATCCTGCCTCGGGCATTGATGTGTGTGATGTCTTTAGCTTAGTTAGGTTTAAGTAGTTCTAAGTTCTAGGGGACTTATGACCTTAGAAGTTGAGTCCCATAGTGCTCAGAGCCATTTGAACCATTTTTTTTTTTTTTTTTTTTTTTGTTATTAAGGGTCTGACATTCACGCTCTGATCCGTAGAAAGCCAGTTTTGTTTCTCCTGATAACGGTGTCTTCCTGAGCAGTCCCCTCATGGAAATCCGAATGGGGAACTATTTTACCTCCGGAATATTTTACCGAAGAGGACGCCATCATCATTTAACCATACAGTAAAGCTTTATGCCCTCGGGAAAACACTACTATACATTTTGAAAATCCTGTCTCTATAAAGAAGTCAGTTCTAAAACTTAAAATGCAAGATGCCTTACGATAAAGTGTTGAATCTGCTCCCGAAATGAATGGAACCGAGTGTCTTCTCGCAGTTCTGCCTGTGACGTCACATCCGTCTCAACTACCATCACATGCGCGCCTAGTGTGAAAAATATAATTTGCTTCGTAAAATTTGGTACTCGAAGATTGAAAATATAAGTATTATAGCTCAATTCCAAAATCTGCACATTTGGTGTATAGTTAAAAGTTTGTAACGTACCCGGAACAAAAGTGAAATATTCCGTATTGACCTCGCTAAAACCACTCGTCTGGTAAACCTACTTAAAACTGATGTTCAACCTAATGTGTACAGTTACTATAAAGCTGAGATCTATCCTCAAACATGCGTAGGACAATTAAACGAATTCTTTGCTTATTTTCGAAACATAACACACGTCAGTGTTGTTAGACATCTAAAACCTTTATGACAATGAAATTCCAAATCTTCGCCAAAATATGATACTTGCTCAAATAGCAAGGCTTTGAAGAAGCATGCAAAGAGTGTGGAATTTTAGTACCCATTAATCACAGTTGGATGTAAGAACTGCAATGTGATGATACGTATGAGGGTTGAGCAAGATCTCATAATAACTCTTTTAGGCGTGTACAAAACGGCTGTTAATGTTGTTTAATGTTGCCTACTCATGCATTCTGTCCATCAGCGATGTGTGACGGAACACAGTGCGTATTTTCGACAAACAGAACCATATGACCAACGTGTGCGTCTTGCACATAGAGGAATGCTCTTCCTTCGCGGCCTGCCGAACCGAGACATTACGAGGCGACATGCCACTGTACTGAAACTTGAGTGAAAGACGAGTGTGACGGCTCTGCAGTGGACCTCACGACAAGACTTCATCACCTGAAGTGCCGGACTACAGAGCTCCAGCTAGTGTGAAGGTACACAGTTCTGGCACTGGTGGTTGTTTACCATTCCCTCACACATGTTGGAAGATGTGAAGTGGTACTTTCCATAGGTGGTTAACGTTAAACGAAAAGAGCGCTTGGCTATAGTGGCTTTCTCTATACGGTGGCCTTCCGACATCTAATGTGCCTTCTTTTCGATCAGCTTCGCTAGGCTGAGTAGCCATAAGACATATATATTGCATAGACATACATAAGACATATATTACATGCAATATTTTTAAATTTATTTGTTTATCGTATGGCAATACACATACAAAGATTACACTTCAGCGTTTAAACACAGCTCTCCCACATAGAAAGAAACATAAATGACAACAGCTATATATGGTTCTCAAGTTTTTTATGTATTTTATAACATCACTCGTCGCTGTGTCAGGAAATCTTCGAAAGGACTCTTGTAGGCACGTGAGGCACATGTCGATACAACATGAGCTGTCGTTCCGCGCCACAGTCACATGATGGTGGTGAAGATTTGCCCCACTTGTAGAGAGTGTCTGGACATCACCCGTGGCCCATTCGGTTGCGCTCCAAGGTAGTCCTACTTGCCCGAGGCAGGACGAATAAAGCGGGTTTCTTCTGGATGCAAGGCAGCTTCAGGCATTGTAGAGAACAGTTTTGTTGTCAGTAGCGTTTCCATTCATAGACCATCAGAGTCCCGGCTGCTGTGACAGTGATATTTCTTGATCTTTTCTTTTTCGCTCTGCAGGGAATACGTCACCCAGTATTGGAAGGTCGGTATTATTAGCGATATTCCGGTATTCACGCAGTAGCGCGCTCTTCCGTCTAACATCAGGAGGTAGAAAATGGCTCAAGACAGGTAACCAATATGTGGAAGCAATCTTGTTGACATACTAACAATGCGTATGGCCTCGTTAAGTTGTACGTCTATCTTTTTTACAGGTGGACTGCTAAGCCAGACAGGAGTACAGTACTTTGATGCTGAGTGTACCAATCCGATCGCTGATACCCAGACAGTGTCGGCTGACGATCCTCAATGAAAGCCACAAAGTTTATGGAGAATGTCGTTTTTCGTTTTGAGCTTAGACGATGTTCGTGTCAAGAACTCATTAAAAGAAAGTATCCCACCTAACGTGATACCAATATATTCTGGATGAGTATTATGATGAAGTTTGTCTCCCTCGAAATAGACTAGGGCTTTGTATGCTAGTCTGTTGGACAGACGAAAATATGAAACTTCTGTTTCATTAGAGGCTCGTTGTAACCTCCATTTACCGAAATAGTGCCCTCAGGTGTCTAGATCAGAAGCTACAGTTTCTTCAGCTGTTTCAACCGTTTTGTATTGGTGAGCTACTGCCCAGTCGTCTACAAAGCCGAACTCTCTGCACGGTGTTGGAGGAAATCAGATATACATAAATTAAAAAAGAGTGAAGCAATAACGGATCCGCGTGGTAAGCCATATTCATTTCTTTTGGGCAGCTAGTGTCTTTTTCTGGAGTAAATGTAAATGACCTTCCAATTGACATGTGGTCAATTAGTTGTTGCCCGTTTGCATGGGACAAGTACTAATAACTTATAAAGCACACCATGCCTCCAAATCGTGTAATAAGCCGCAGTTAGATCAACGAAAGCAACTGCTGTTTTCTATTCCATTCGCTATCCTGCTTCAAAAAATGTTGTTAAAGATAACATTTCATCAGCGCAGCTCTGTCCTGGTCAGAAAACAGCTTGCTCAATAGAAGGACTCTGAAAGATTACTGGTCTATTCTACCTGTGTAGGATTCTTTCGAGGACTCCATAAATAGTGCTCAATATTGCAATTGGGCGATAGTCCTTAGACTGTTCTGACGCCTTGCAGAGCTTCAGTATTGCTATGACTTTTGGCTGCTTCATTTTTTGTGGTATTGAACCCGATATCAAAGGCTGAGGGAAGAAATCCGCTATCTACCTTTTTGCGTTGTTCCCGCTATACAGAAGAAATTCTATTAGGATTCCGTCATTTCCCCATGCATTTATTAGTTGTAGAGTTTTAAGAGCAGCAGAAATTTCGAATATGGACAAAATTCTTTAGAAATCAGAGTGTTCATTAGTGTTCTTTTTGAGGAATGTAAGTTTGCGTCTGATGTATCTTGTATGATTTTTATACTTTGTTGTTCTTCATGAGGGCAGTAAATGTGACGCAATCCTATTAGCTGATATACGAGAGCTGTTCGCTACTTTAATTTTGTTTCCATCCAATTTTATTTGTAATGACCATGCTCTCCTACTTGATGTTTGAAAACTGAGTGACTTGGCAGTCAGTATCAACCTAATACGTCTGGCCGAATCGAGGTTATGAAGCAGATATTACCCGGACCCCGTTTTTTTTTAGAAATTAATCCTATTGTTTTTCACTAATTTCATTTCAACCTGGAATATATATGGAATTTTTCCGTTTTGTTCCGGGTACGTTGTAAACTTTTAACCGTACATCAAATGTTCAGATTTTGGACGTGAGGTGTAATACTTATATTTTCAATCTTCGAGTACCAAATTTTACGGAGCAAATAATATTTTTCATGCTAGGCGCTCATGTGATGGTAGTTGAGACGGATGTGACGTCACAGGCAGAACTGCGAGAAGACACTCGGTTCCGTTCATTTCGGGAGCAGATTCAACACTTTATCGCAAGCCATCTTGTATTTTAAGTTTTAAAACTGACTTCTTTATAGAGATAGTGTTTTCAATCTGTGTAGTAGTGCGACTAATCTCACGAAAAGCGTATCAGGTATTCAGAACAGTATGTACCGGAATTGAAGACCGCAAATGTATCGTTCGGTTGGGGAAACAAGATTTCCAGAATTGCAGCCATTCCGGGAAATACAGATAAAATAAGTCTTACATCATGTATTAGAAAACTATAAAGAGATCTTCCGTTTCACACGGCGGCGTAGCGTATGTTAGACTTCATTTTAACAGTGTTAAGCACATACGCAGACTCTTAACGTCGGTACAAACCATGTTGATGCAAAGTCTCTAGGAGGTGACTCTGCTGAAACAGATAATGCCCTGGTGTAAGCATGTACAGACTGTATCTTGTCAATACTTTTCGTTGCAAAAATCTCGCATAACAGCTATAATGGTTCGCATGGCACCCATGAATGACATTAAGTGGTGGAAACCTCCTCGTCTCACAACAATGTTGTTCAAATCTGGAATGAAGACAACCACATCATGAGTCTTCCAAAACAATATATCTCAAAAGTGGCTTCACGTGTTATGGTTAATTCCCTTGCTTTCTCCAATTTCAGTGATGATGGATACATGCGCTGAAGAGTACACTTGATCACTTACAAGTTCATTGATCAATGGAAGGCACACAGTCTTGGAGTGTTTCTATTTCTCGGCTGGTGTCCTCAGTCCATGAATCGATTCCAACTGGATACTAATGACTGATGATGACTGCCTGTTCATCCCATACACCCAGGCAGGTGGTACGATTTGCTGTGCAAGGCTCATATTTATGTCAAACAATTTTACAGTTTTTAATCCTCCATTGTGTGGGTAGAGAAACGGCTTGACTACAACAGTGGCAGTTTTTCCAGTTACGATTGATGATAAGAGGACTTTCATGCAAATTACGTGTCCCTCTGGTCACAGTACTTCGGGATTTGATGGCCATTACTCCTCACATGGCGTGTAGTGTGTCTTTTTCCCGCTAGCGTACTCAGCATGGTCGAAGATCAACTGGCTAAATGGATTGGCTGATTCATCAACTACGTGTTTCGTAGCCTGTAGCACATACGATCCTTCGAACCTACGAGCTTCATCATGGGAAGCTGGAAGTCCTAATATCGCTACGAGGTTTAGACAAAGTTTGATAAACATACATTACAACCGCTGCTGAAATGGGTGACAATGGTGATTTTGATCACATATCTGACATAATGGCGAGTTCACAGCAACACATTCCCTCTTGTACGATTCTACTGAACACATTGTTTGTCTAAATGATCGTTTCCCAGTCACACGTTTCATAAAAAAGATTCCACTGTAAATGTATACGATTTAAAACTTCCTAATAGAATCAAAAGCGTTATGACAAAGTATGATTTTTTTTAAATTCTAAATAATTGCTTCCCAGCTTCAAGATGTATTATTGTTTCACATAAACATAGTGACTGCCTTGCTATCTTACTAATTTTGCTTAAAAGTAACGTCACAATTTTTAAGTAATTGATATAAATTCTTAGGTAAATTCAGAACTGTATATGGTAACCTTTAGTATTGTCACAGTTTACATCCTTCTTGTCGCTAAGTGAAATGTCAGTTTGACAAAAAAAAATTTAATTTCATTTCAGTAAAAACTAAATTATTTCTGAAACATTAAAATTAATTGCTCCTTTACAGTTGGTGGCAGAAATCTTCGTAGAACAACTTTCTCTGCACAGTGATTGTCAAACAGGTAATACCAGTCCTCTTCCAACCTACAAACTGCGTGTTGCTATGCTGAGGTTTAAACCAAGCTGTAAAGACTGCACTCAGGTAGGAAGTGAAGTGAAGTGTGATTTGCATGTGTTCCAAATTCCTAAACTTGACCTCTTATCATCATCACGCTTTGGTAGAGAACTCTGTGATAGTTTCTGATCGCCATGATTATAAAATAAATTTCGTATTCCACATGGTCAACATCAATCAAAATATCACGTAGAATGCATTAGGTAAAAGTGTTGGTCTTTTTTTACTTACAGGGCAAACAATGATATTCCACTGAAAAAGCACAAACGTTAGCGGTTCTGGAAACCATGTGCGTCAAGAATTTTTTTTTTTTTTTTTTTTTTTTTTTTGAGAGAGAGAGAGAGAGAGAACACATCGGCCGTCCTGGCACCCTGGCACAGGAGCAGACTGACGAGTTGCCGATTCTGCAAGACACAGTACTTAAACACTGCTGCAGGTAAGAGCGAGTTAACTTAGGTAAGAGCGAGTTAACTTACATCACATCACATCTGTTATTTACGTAATTAAACGTTTAGTCTCTGTTACGAAAAGTTATAGGTTCGATTTCACACGATCTGTTTTTTAAGAATTTAGAAGAAAGATCAAACGAGCATTAGAGGGGTTAAGTTGTAAATACATTTTGCACGATGTATTAAATTAAGGAACCCATATCACTGACGGATTTGGTTGTGGCCTGTTCTTATCGCCAAAGTTAGAAATGGCTAAACAGCCTCACTACGGTGCATCCAATAAACCACCGATTCTTTGAAGAATTGAATTCCCATGAACAAAACAGCTTCAAACGCCTGATTACCTTACAAATTAGGTAACGTTTTGAAGGTCTGACTATAAGCGTGTAAGCGAGAAAAAGTTTGTGTAAGGTTTAGTATTATACTTAGAGTTTGTTAAAAATCGCTAAGTGCTCTCGTTACGGAACAACAGGTAAGTATAGTATCCTTTATTTGCCTTCTGTTTTAAACAAAAACTAGTTTCTCGCGCGTCTCAATGTTTATGACGATTTGTCTTGGACGATGAGTTGTACAACGATATAATTTTGCAGCTGCAGTCAGTGCTACGTGTGCATACTGTGTGCATACCGAGCTATGAATAGAGTCTGTAGTAAAGAAGTAATAAATTAAAACATCGTGCTTGATACTGAAGTTTGACTGGAAGAACAGCAAAAGTTTAGTAAGTCATAAACTTCTTCCCATTCATCGTCTTGTTTACGATGGGGAGGGGGAGGGGGCACTGTATCACTGGGAAAATATCTCTTTAGGGTTTGAAATTATGTGTAAATTTTGTTGGAAGTCGCTAAGTGCTCACATTCCTAAATAATGAATGAAAAACTCTGGGTACTTGCGTGCCATCAGTTACGCAGCCTCAAGAAAACCACCCAGTTTCTGACTGTAGTACTGTCTCGTTGTGTCACAATTCTAACATGATACTATACCTTTTAATGAAGAGTCTGAACTGTTAAATTCGGAAAATAATTACGCAAAGTACTGAAAATCAAATTTTGTTGTGCTTGGAAATCTCTAGGTGGGCTACCTGCAACAGGTACTGAGTTCTGGGATAGTGTTATAGTAATATGAATTGTTGGGAAGATCATACCGATGATAGGGACAGAACCTACGTCCCTGCTGCGTAGACAGCCGTTTGATAAATTTCTTTACGAGGGGGCAGCTGTACAAAAGAGGAGCCACCTCTAGTAGTATTGGTATTGTGTGTATTGTTGCAAAATGTTTTGTGTATGACTAGCTGTTGTTACTGTGGTCCCCAGACCGACGATACACTTGTTGCAGGTGTCCACACTAGTTACTCCTGAGCAAGTCGCTTCATCTGCATGTAACTACAACAACCTGCATCTATACATTAATTACTGAATTTGTGTGTTGATCTCCATCTACAATTGTACCCACCTTCCTCCATCACCAAGTGACCTTCGTGCATCGGAATGTTGACTATCAACCGAATCCTCCTATCAGTCCAGTTGTGACATAGATTAATTTTTTTCCTCTTTTCGATCAGTACCTCCTCATTAGTCCTTCGGTCTACCCAGTCAACGTTTAGCATTTTTACGTAAATGGCATTTCAAAAGGTTAATTTCTTTTCTAGCCTGAAATGTTTATTGTCCATGTTTCACTTCTGTACAAGGCTGTACTCCAGACAAATACATAAAGAAATGAATTACTGACATTTAAATTTATCTTCGCTGTTAACATTTTTCCCATTTTCAGGACCACTTTACTTACCATTGCTAATCTACATCTTATAACAACCATTCTACTTCAGTCATCAATGGAAGTTTTGATGCTCAGATAGGAAAACTTATCTTCAACTTTATGTGCTTCGTTTCCACATAAAGAAAAGAATTACTCACATTTAAATTTATCTTCGCTGTTAACATTTTTCCCATTTGCAGGAACACTTTACTTACCATTGCTAATCTACATCTTATAACAACCATTCTACTTCAGTCATCAATGGCTGTTTTGATGCTCAGATGGGAAAACTCATCTTCAACTTTATGTGCTTCGTTTCCACATGTAATATACCCAGCTTCGCTTGATTTCATTCGACCACACTATCATTATTTTACTTCTGTTGAATTTCATCTTCTAATCTTATTTCACAGCAGTGTTCATTGTTGTGCACGTTCCCCTGATGAGATTATGTAGGAGATCAGCAACATCCAATTTCTGTACACCACTTATGGAAATTCTAACCCACAAGTTTTATGTATAATTATACTAGATATGTATTACTGAAGTTTAACTTCCAAATATGAAAGTCTCGTGGAAGAGGTTATTGGTCAGAAACGGGTACCTATATATGTGTGTGCTATGCTTGAGACTTAATCATAGAGAAGACATATGAAAAGTGTAGAGCACACATATTTCACTGCAAAACTTCTCAGTCACAACACCTTTATGTACAAACCGAGTATCAGCCTGAGAAATATTATAATAATAAGATTGTTCCAAGGGCTTTGAGAAATATAGAACCAAGAAAGAATCAAAGAAAGTGTTATCATAACATCAATACTTGTTTTTAATTGTCAGTGAATACTGTGAATCCCAACAGAATTCATTATTGCAGTTACATTGGTAACAATAAAATATAATTTGTCGTTGAGATATGAAAAAGTGAATCAAATGAACATTTCACTACTGTTACTACCATTTTAATTATTATTTATAACAATTAAATCGTTATTAGCGTTATTATTATTATTTAAAGTATAACACAAAATTAATTGTGTATGTAAGATAATAGCCTGATGTTATAGCATGCCTGTAGGACTGACTACGATAAGGTAAAAAGAATGTAATAAATGATTAATTAGGACAGGATTTATAAACTCATAGAAGAATGTACTTAAACAGAAATATTTATAAAAATCAGAATTTGGCCTGGAGACTAGCATCCAAAGCAAGTAATGGAGTAAAACTGAATACAAGCGATGTTTAAAATAATGCTTAGCGTATTTTGGGATGACCAATTCTCTTTGTCAAATGTTTCTTAAAATGATTAGCATATATTGGTCTTTTTAAAAGCTAAACTGTGCCAAGTCAAGCAATTGTACAGTAAGGAAAACCTGTAGGCCACAGTAAGGAATTTACACTAGTAACAGCGCCAGAATCCGAACCCAGGTCTCCTGCTTCCTAGAGATATGCTCTATCCGTGAAGCCCCACTGTCACTGTACATATTACTGCTGCATGGACTACTCTAGTATGTCTCCCTCAATGATACAAGTTCAGATTCACTTCTGTCCTCCTTCTAAACTCACATCAGTATTGTGTGGCTCTCCAATATTAGAATAGCACCTTAACGATGAGCCCAATGATGTTAATCAAGCCTGTACCAGAAGTGTAGGTGATATGTTAATCATAGCCAATTCACTGCTATTCCTCATTATGTTTCCATAACACTAAGTATATTTCATTAATATATCACCTACGCCTACACGCCATTAATTGTACAGCAGTACTTTAAATACCAAAACTGCATAGAAATTAGATGAAAATTTATGGATGTACCCCGAAAAACAAGTAAGATGTGTGGAATAGTAACAGATAAGAAAGTTATAAACATGTATGACAAAAATTTAGTCACCTGCAAGAGACATTGCACTAATTCTGTGTAAAACTGCTGACAGACAGTGAACAAGACAATCTACAAACTCCTATAGTTATATTACACCCAGCGGAAGTATTCACTGATCCCACAGAGCTACCAAGTTTCAGCAATGCCAGTTCCTATATTTCACCCTCATACAAACATTTTCTATGGAGTTAAGGTTGGGTAATTTAGTGGGTCAATTGAGATGTGTGAGAGTGCCTAAATTTTCGATGGTGGGGTAGGTAAGCATATAGCTTTGTGAACATGAGTGTTGTTCTCTTGGAAAAAGGGAATGTCCTCAGCATACTAAATGAGAATTTGAAAATAAACAGCCTGATTCATGTTCATGAGGCAGCCCAAGGTGTGGTATGAGAACCATCCAAAAATCCTAAAAATATCACACAACCAGCTCTGCCCCTGAACTACACTGTACTTGCATTAGAGGTTAAATGTCTCATAGCATTGTTGGTGTACCAAGGGCCTTCTACCACTTGAAAAATGACAAAACCGTAACTCAGTGGACTGCAGTATAGCTATACATCCCCAGAGAGGTACTGCCCAGCTTTTGTGTTGTTTGGACTAACGAAATTGTGCCGCCATACATGTCGTTGTGGATAATGAATTTTGCGAGGTACTGGACTTAAAAGGCTCCTTGCAAGCAGTTGTCTTGAAAACTGGCTGAGTTGTATCTTCCTGCATAGACAGAAGCAATTCTTGTCATTTGTCGAAGCAGCTGTCTTTGATGAGGCATGTTGTCTCCAGTCCCTGTGAGTTAAGACGTTACCACAATGATTGCTCTTACACCATGTTGCATAGCTATGAGTTGCACACCATTCAAAGTATACACATTCGGTAGTTGACGTTGATATACCAACAAACAGGGCAGTTTCATTCACAGTGTGGTCATGAACACGTCCATACTCGATAGCTCCCTTCGGCTATCTCGTCACTTCTCCAAGTCGTCCCATCTCATTAGAGTGATTCCATACAACAGACTGACATACACAGAGTAATGGGTGTCAGCGCAGATATTTTCATATGTGGCATCTTAACATGTATGCACATCAATGTGTTGGTTGTTTTATCTCTGCATGAAACTGTCATCTTGCAAACACGTCATGTAATTGAATGCCTCATGTTTTCTATGTTGTTGTAGCTGTACCACTAAGTAGACAAGCCCTCTCAGGATACCCTAACAGTTTTGAATCCATTCATGCACACTTCAACATTTTACCTGCTGCCCGGGAAAATAAGCATAGTGGCTTGCTCACACCACATGTGCTTGGAGGTACTGCCCCAGCATAAATATATATAACTTGTAATAGCTACAATTATTGATGTACAAATAATGTAAACACTAACGTATTCTTGCTCAGTATGTCACTCTCAGTCACCATTAGAAATATCTGCACTTACACCCCATAAACCAAGCAGACATACCACTTTCCTGGTTTAATCCAGTGGGTGGTGGCATTTCACAAGAACAAGTAGCAGTCCTACATCATCTACAGTTCTACAAAGCGAGTAGTAGTTTGGCCAGTGAGTGTATCCAGCTCTTTCTGCCATTCTGCTAGGACTCTATGTCGACCCTTACTAATGCACTAATTCCATACAATGGACTGGGAACATACAACTTCAGTGTTATGACTTAAGTGATCGATGGAACATCATATACCCAGCTCTGCTCCACCTACACTGCATCAAGCGACCAGCCAGCTCGTTTAAGTCGGTGGCTACTACGGTGCACAGTGAACTTAGCTGTAGATTACTTCTTGGAGTTGTAGAGTGTCATCGGTGGTTTAGTTCACATTTTAACGTGGAATCTGTAGAAACACCATCATGTAGGTGACGGCAGCACTAACAATAGGCATAAATAGAGGCAAACTGATGTTGAAGAAACCTGCAGCAGAGAAGTGTAGTGGTTCCACTTCCAGTCGGAAAGTGTCACACGCTTCACTCTGTCTTAACAGCGTCTCGACCTTGCTCAATAATAGAGTCACTCTGACAGCGCGGTGGGCTGCAGAAGAGCACGCCCAGCAAGTAAGGAAGAGATTCCCCAGCACGAACAGCAGCCAACTGGAAAGCCACGACGTGAGCAGACTGCTTTGCTTGTTGGCTCGCGCCATCACCACCCCGTAGCTCAGAGTGACGATCATGACGAAGTTGCTACCGGCAGCGAGCAGCAGCGCTGGTCCGAAGTGGCGGCCACACAGAAGGCCGCAGCGGTGCAGCGCCAGCCGGGCGCGCTGCAGTCGCTGCAGTTGACCGACCGCCACCAGAGGCGCTGCAGACAGCCCCAGCCACGTCACCGCCTCGTCCAGGTCGTTCTCCCCGCGTATCCGCGGCCACACGCTTCTCTTGAGGTAGACACTCACAGTGCGCAGATGGTCGCTTATTACCAGAACTATGCAGGTGAACTGCGATCGCCAAACCATAGAGTATGCTTGGAGACAGAAAAGGATGATTGGCACGTGAGCATCACTGAAAACATTGTATATGTAGAACACGAGAGGTATGAAGAGGAACATTAGATCTGAAACCAGCAAGAGAGTCCCTATTAGCTTCGTTTTACTGTAATTACTTCGGAAGTAATTTCTCTCATACTGGGCAAACAATTCGTCTACCAGTTCCAAAAGTCGAAAAATTTCTCTCACATATCTGTTTGCAGAAATTAGACATGTCGTCAACATCACAGCCGGCTCAAGCCAACTAAGCTGCGAAATCAATAAATGAATAACTTGAATCGCCGGTGATTGTCCAGGATGCGACCGTAAACATTTCTCACTGAAGATGCAGTATGAGCCAGCACCCACAATGAAGATCAGCCAGACAGATGCTATTCCTGCAGTAGCCCATCTACACACCTGTGCGTTGAACATATTATGTTCTGAAGAGGCCTGACAGCCAAATCTCACTGGAGCCAGACCACATACTTGAGCCAGAAAATGCAGAGGCCTGATAGCATTTTTCAACCTGTAGACATTCATTGCAAAATAGGTAGAACGAATTTAGACTATAGTGTCTTACTGCAAATGCATGAACACTCACTGAGAAAAACCAAAATACGTTGACTCAGGTAAGTGTAATTTATCCCAGCAGGAACTAAAAAACATTTCTTAATTTACTTTTTTTTTTCTTCTGGTGATGTCATAAAATATTCAATTAACCGCTAATAACTAATATCAGTGTTCTTTAACTGTGCTGAAAGAATGAGGCAGAAAGCTAGTTCTCAACACTTGATGCTAGTGAGCAACTACAACTCCAGGAGGCAGTTGGAGCCGCGACAAACATCTTACTGCGAGCCCAACATAAGAATATTGTTCTCTTCCTATCCTACTTAATGCACTTAATGTAGATTAATTTCGATCTCCAGCTCATCAGCTGTAATGAAATTGTGGTTGACAAGGCTGAGTGTGCTGTCATAAGCTAAATGTTATTAAAGGAGAATAGATCGAAGTCCAGTTGAGTTAATGTGATGAAAAGCACGACATTAATCAATGGACATACAGGCGAACCAGTTCTTTAAGTATTCATTAATAAATTATTTTAGAAATGGTACATTATAGAAGCTCATATTCCTGACCAAACAGTATGTGAAACTCAGCATGCAAATGCCAAGGTTCTTCTCATCACAGGGAAGAGCAGATATTCTGCTATGTAAAACTACATGCTTTAAAAAATTGTTGGCTCTTATAGGAAAGAGCCCAGTTTTCTTCAGAGAGTTGTAATATTTTTCTTCCCACTCAAATACTGCTTCCAGACAATTTTAACATGATCGTTTTTCTTTAATAGTAGGGCAAACTGTATAAAATAGGTATTTTCATTGTTTTGTGAGCAAAAACTTATTCTGTTGCTATTAGTGTGTTGCTGTTTCCTGTAGTATATGCACTGTTATACTCATGATGTTGAAGGTTACGATTTTCTCGTATTTCAGAACATGTGATATACATTCCAAGTAATTCACTGACACAATTGTGCATGTTTCTGCTAAAATTTGGCAAGTATTAGTAACCATGGTATAAACAAGTATGTAATTTGATACAGACAGCAAGGAGCAATTCACGGACTTGACGCACTTATGAATGACTAAGAGCGTCATACTGGAACAATTTAAAATACTGATAGGAGGTTTCTGACAATACATATGTCTATACTGAAGTAAATATGTGATTCTATAATATAACGCTGAACATTTTAATGGTAAGTCCTGATACTACAACAGGGTGAAAGCTATACTGCATATGAATGCATACAGTCGAAATTCAAAAAAAAAAAAAAAAAAGTGTTGTAGTCTTATATGAGAAAACTTTTTATTTGCTAAGATGGCAAAAAACGATGCATCGGTTACTAATTTCGGCCAGTTAAATGGACACTTCACATTCCAGAAAGTGGTTCTTACATCGACTACTGAAGCAAGGTGGTTCAGTTTACAATTCAGATCTCGAAAATTATTGTTACAATACATACATATTATGTACGCTGATATGTACATATTGTAACCATAATTTTTGGATTTGTAATTGTAAACCTGTTGTAGCAAAGCATCTTGCTTCAGTAGTCAGTAGACCAGGGCAGTAATGACGTGCCAAATACACGCATGGAGCTTGTGCGAGCCGTGTGTTGGGCAAGACCTGGCCAGTAGCTCGATTTTGCTCGGTCCTTCACGGAAGTACCCAGAAAAGCGCGACATTTCATTTAGCACTGTGGTGTGCCATTTTCCGGTCGGCACAACTCTCTGCACTTAGCAGAACAGTTGTCTCGGCCCTATATACCCTTCACTATTTGTTCGTGATACAGAAGACGTTCTTAGGTCCAGTGGTTTTTCGCACAAAAAGATGTAGCCTAGTGATCCGTCATCACACTTTTTTTAAAATGAATGGCGATGATAATAGAGGAGAGGGATGAGTATTCTCAATTTGCTTAACCGATGGGTAGTCCGTATTTGCGATGAAACGACATTACAGTACCATGCAGGAAGAATTTAAGGATTTAGTTGACAATGAAAGAGCAAAAAATTATAACAATCGACAGATGGGATTCATTGTTCAGTACATCAAGAAGCACTTTGTGCTAAATTTGTAGGCATGTAGGAGTCGAGGTGACTGGTGCTACAAATAGTAACATTTATGAAGTTCCACGCATTATTGCGTTGTCAGTTGCACCGTTTTTAGTTTATCTGAATGAAAAGTACTGAGACTTTACATATAACTGCAACGTACGTTGCTTAAGTTAAGGGGGCTTCCTGGAACGATTTTTGGATTTAAAAGTGGCTGCAGATATTTGCGAAGGAAAAAGGAGTCCAAGAACGAAAATCAGAATATCCGGAGTCAACTGAAGACTTTGCAGTTTAAGTGGACTTGATTGTACACTGCACACAGTAAGAAACTGCATGGTAACTTCTCTGTGATTTGATAGCGGTGCATTTGAATAGAGAATCGTGTTGCAGGAGTAGTGCATCCGACAAAGGCATTCAAGTTCTCAAGCTCACCGGCGTTAAAGAAAACGCGAGGATTGAAGAATTAATTGTGCCTTTTAAAGAATTACAAGGATAGTTTTATAAATTTTTTGAGGACAGTGTCAGTCTTACATGTGTTTCCGAGCTATTTTTCAGACCCCTTGCTGTGTCAGTTGAAAGAGCCCCTGGGAATAAGCAGATCTAAATGATTGACCTGCAAGGTAATTCCAATTTTAATGACAAATCTTTTTACGTTAAAACTGTCCAGGATGTCTACAGTGGCTTCCTTAGGTAATTTACTATTAAAAACAGTCTATAAAACAATTTCAATAAATTGTGATCAAGACTGTTTTTAATAGCAAATATTTGTAACATATTCATCACTGTCAGTCCCATAATGTATTCAAAAGTAATTCCTCAGTTAAGATTTCCAAGTATCGGTACAGATGTTGCTACAATATTTCGATCAACATATTTGTGCGAAATACCTTTCTTCCATGGTGAAACCAAATAAGTAACGATTATGCTTCAACCTTAGTACGAAACTCTAAGGAATTGTCTGACCTGTCCATATGATGACAGACTGGAGCGGATAAAAAGCATGTTTTCAGCATACCAAAGATAACTAAATATACCTGAAAATTTGTTTTGTTTGTGATCTATGTTGTGGAGAAAAGTGATATATAAAACCAAGTCGTATGCCATATGACTGCACTCGCATTTAAATGTGGCACATTAGCAGTTTCCCCTCTTTCCCCTCCTCATGCTGACGCACTGTGGTTGGTAGTGAGGGAAATGTCCAATGAGGCTTTGGCACGGTATGTGAGCTAATATCTTGGCCACCTCTGATGTAGATGCTATACCAAGGCCCAATGCCTGCAGTGTCAGCATTCAACACTAAATTAGTGCTCCTAAAATACGAAACATACATGAGACAGTTTTCCAGCAGACAGACGGCCATGCTCCAACATACAATAAGTGGTGACTCTGGTGCCGGTAGAGGCCACAGGCTGCTCCGATCTATTTTTTTCCACATGACTTGTGATTTCAAGTAGGCCTGACTATTCCCTAGCGCAAAGTGTTATTTCGGAAAGCGCTCAGTCCAGTTTGCTCCAAGTGAGTTTATTTCGATTCCGCCTGGTGCTGATTCTAGTGGCAATCCACAGTTCGCTTTGAATTTATCCGCTGGAAATTTCCCCATGTTAAAACTGAAGACGGACTACGCCAACTGGTCCCTGTGCCGAAGCTCAGATGCTGGAACATAAGCGATGTCGTACAGAGGACGCAGACATTTCCGTTGTGGACTCTCCTGTGCGTCAAGTTTGTCTCTTGGTGATAGGAACTGCTTCCCGTCCTACTTTGGAGTCACGTCAGGATTCGGGCGTGTTTGACACGCCATCCTCAACCCTCCCCCCCCCTTTCTCCACCCCTCGCCCATGCCATATATCGCAGTAAGAAGAACAGCGACGTCTCCTTGCCTCTGTGTCGACCCCCATCGATGGCGCTTAGGTTACACAACCTTTGGAGCTTCCGCCGTTGAATCTTGTAGTCGCCCGAGGCTGTTTCAGTCTTGGCGCCTGCTGCGCCAGTTGTTCCGTCCCTGTCTGCCACCTGGGTGATCCCCTCATGCAGCGGATTACTGTTACTAGTAGCGGGTACATTCAGATCTCGTGCTTGAGCCACCTACTCTTCCGGCTGATGAGGCGCCTTTGCCTCACGGCCGGCGTACACAGCGTGATCACCTGGATCGCTGTCTTGCGCAAGAAATCGCGGCATAAGTGCTCTGCAAGGTGTGGGACTAGTCCCCCTTCCCTCGGACTCGTCTGTGGACTCGCCGACGGATTGACTATTGAAATGTGGCTTAGATGGACATAACTTTGTCCCACTTTGGTAGATGACTCAGGCATATAGCCTTGTAACTTTTAATGTCAATCGCATTGAATCTGTGGTACGTCTCGCAGGTTCAGTCAGTTTATTTGTGATTCAAGCGCAGACATCTTATTGCAGGAAATATTGTTTACTACCTTCTCTCTCCCAGTATTTCGGACCTTTTTTAATGTAGCACCTGAACAGTCGATGGGTGTTGCTCTTTTTATCGTGAATGTTTTCCTGCCACTGACACTGAAGCTCTCGATTCTGGCTGTGGGATTGGTTGTCATATTTTTGACCTTACCTTGGTGGTGCTTCATGCACCATGTGGAATGGGTCAAACGGTGACGTGCTCGAGTTTTTACAGGGAGGAGCTCCCTTACCTTTCGCGTAAAAATCCTCGGCACCTTCTACTGGGTGGTGAGTTCAACTGCGTGTTGCATCCCTCTGTTCATTCCCTCGCTTTAATTTTAGTCGTGGTCTCCATGAACTGGTTCCTACGATGCGTTTGAAGGATTTCTGGGAACATAAACGTCCAACATTATTAAAAGTTATGGTCTTTACTGGGACGTCTAGTATCCGTTTTGACACATTTTGTTTATTCGATGTTTTTATCATCAGTTTCTTGCAATCGACGCAACTCCTGCCCTTTCACTGATACTTGTGCTGCTGCAGCAGCTACCAACCTCGCCCGACAACCCATGAAATACTGTCGTGCTCATTGGATGCTCGTCAGTTCCGATATTTCTGAAGAGTCCGTTGATGCCGTGATTGGTGCCGAGTTGTTTGTTTCCGCTCGGTAGAGAGGGTAGTGGTATGAGTATGCATAGCCGTGAATCCGAAAAATGCTGATATATGATCACATTGCAGGGTGAGGGACTTTCGGAACGCCGAGCTTCGTGAATTAGACCACGGACGGGTGATACCTGTCTGAGTATCGCAGTCGTTCGGTGCGACAAAGTTAAGTTTCTGATGATTACGAACCAACAGATGGAGAGCTAAGGGAGATGTCTAAGCCACGTTCTCTCGTTAACAGGTAACTGACGTCTTTCACTCACTTGCTTCGCCAGCACAATCGTCGTCGTCGCTCTCTTGTTACTTCCCTCACCGCACGTGATCACTGTCAGTTGACTACTTAAGGTGTATGCAGCGCATGACACCGTGGGCCTGCTTCTGATGCTAGTTTTGCGACCCTCTGTGTGATAATCACGCCTGACCAGAATGTTGTGTTTTTAGCGGATTTTCAGGTGGATACTGTGTTTTTTAAGATATTGTTAAATCCTCCTCTGATAAATCCTAGGGTCAGGACGGCCTACCAAAATAATTTGATTTACGTTTAGTTACATTAAAAAAAATAGATTTGCAGAGTGGATCTGTGCCTACAAACTTCAAGGTGGGTAAAATTGTTCTCATTTCAAATCATCGTGGCCGTTGAACAACGGCTGACTTTCGTCCCTCATGTTACTCAGTTTTGATTACAAAATTGTTGCACGGGATGTGAACAGAAGGTTAGCCTTATTGCTTAGTTGTTTGATTTGTAAACATCAGTGTTGCCTCCCTGCCCATACAATCATGTCTCTCGTGGTAGAAAATAGGTATGTGGTGTCGCTGGCGGCTGTTACATCTACTCAGTGTGCTACTGCCTTTTTATATTTTCTTAAAGTATTTGATCTAGTTAGTTAGGCCTATCTCGGTCACCTGTTGGAGATCGTTAGCGTCACAGCTCGTTCACGTTTCATTCTTTCTAACTTGTACAAGGGCATTGCAGCGTCAGTGGTGACCAATGGGTGGCTGACACCATAGGCTGTTTTCTGTCGGGGACTGCCCCAGGGCCATCTGTTCCCTGCGTTTTTTGTTTGTCCTGTCTTTCGAACCGTTGTTGCACCAAGTTTCTTATTAGCTGTCAGGTATAAAACTCCCATGGGGGAACCTCACAGTTACGGCGTATGTCGATGACGTGGTGGTCTTCCTTCTTCGAAGAGAAGAAGTCCCCTTGTTAAAAGATATACTTGATGATTTTGTTGTACTTCAGATACGCTGATAAATGAAAACAAATTCTAATTCCTCAACATACGCGGCTTAGAGGACACTGTCCTTTCTTGGGCACGTTTCGTGGCTGGATATACATCTTTGGGAGTGATCGTTTATCGTGACCCACTGAAGATGGCGGAAACGTATTACTGATAAAATTCAGGATGCCGTCCTGGAATATGAACGACACTGGCATACCATTTTGCAGAAATTATGAATATTAGACATCTATTATTTTGTGTAAGGCATGTTATATTGCACAAATCTTTCCCCTTCCCAAAACGGTAGCGAAGAAACTGTGGCAACTGTCTTGCCTATTTATATGGCAAGGCCATACTCTTAAACTACGTTACGAGATTCCGACGATGCCGCGTCCCTCTCAGATATCAGAGGCAAGGCGTCTGCACCGTGTGTCCGATGCATGATACTGATGATCTGCTGGTAAACTTTCGACGGTGTATGGTCGTCATCAACGAAACTCTTCTCTAGCTAACGTTTCGTCCAGGACAGTGCTGGACACCTTCAGAAGCGTTCTCCTCAGTCGAGCCTTGCTGGAGAAAGCCTTCATTCTATCATATTGTTTTTTATCCGTGAACTGCACACTATCACGTAACGTCTCTTCGCTCTAGTACAGCCAATGAGTCTTGCTTCACCTGTTGACACAGGTCGCATTTATTTCAAATGGCGAAACTTTCAAGAATTTTATATTGCGGTGAGCTATCTGGGGGACGACATCTTGAGGTGGCAAGTGGTCACGACACAATTCCTTCTTCCTCTTGGGGACCGAGGGAGGTCTGTCCCAATCCTGTTGAATTGTTATCACCGCATGTTCGTTTGAGTGCTGTGTGGACCAATATCAATCTCCCGAATCATGGTGGAAAGAGCTTCCTTTTGACACAGAATCATTAATAACTTATTACCTACTAATGAACGTCAACACTGCATTGGATTTAGTGACACAGCCACAAGTTGTCGATGTGGTTGCTTGGACACGCTTCCACAAAGATGCGCAGTGGTCAGCTGTCGAACTGACTCTGGGTGCCGATTCTGCTTGCTTTTCCCACCATGACTTCTACGCACTGCTCACAGCAGTGACATTACCTTGCGGCTAGATTTCTCCTACTTTGCGAAGTCGAAGAGTAATTCCGTGATATGTTTAATTTCGCATTTTGTACATTTTTTGTTGCTGGCGTCGGGCGGAGAGGAGGGGAGGATGACTTTTTGACGTTTCAGCAGTACATGCTTATTGAATATTGGGAAGCCTCGCACCTGCCCCGATATCGAGACACTTTTCATAACATGCCAAGTCTCACGTTTACTAGACAGGTTGTTGGTCAGGTTGGTCAGTCGGTGTGACCTCTATTCCACTGACACGTCGAGGTAACACATCGGTCTACGTGATCCTTGTGTTGTGTTATATAGAGGGGAGAGAAAAGAAAAAGAATGGCTCACTTCGGTAATCTGTGGTGAATGGATCGTTGGATAGAGTCCCACTCTTTCTTTTATTTTCCATTTATGTATATATATGATCTATTTCTGTTCTCCACATACGTTGTATTGCTTGATATGTATGGCATATGAGGGAAAGTGTGGTGGAGGAACATACGAGTTTCCACGTGCTTTGTGGAATAAAAGAAGAAAATAAAGATCATAACTAATAATCGAACTTTGTGGATACCGGGTTCGAACGTCTCCACTGTTTAAATTTTCTATGAAGAGCATCGTCAATTGCACCTAAGGACTTCCGGCATATAAAGCCCTTCTCGTTCTGCCAACGGCATTGTCAAAGAGGGCGGAGGAACAAACAGAGGTTTAGGGCACTCTCTTGCCCTTCGGGCGGGAAACTACCTCTAAAAGGCAGAAGAATGAGCAATGATCAGCGGCATGAGGATACACAGGACATGTGACTTATAACTGAATAATTGTCATGATGATCTCTCAGTTGGCAAAGGATTGCGAACTAGTCCTCCAATTGGATCTCTGGGAGGGGACCATCAGAGAAATATTGTAATTTTTGGGTAACCAACGAAAGGGTAACGTTCTACGAGTCAGGGTGTGGAATATCAGAAGTGTGCACATGGTAGGAAAGCTATAAAATCTGAATAGGGAAATGCTAAGGCTCAGTTTAGATATGGTAGGAGTAGTGAAGTGAAAAGGGAAGACAAGGATTTCTGGTCAGACGAGTTGGCAAATGGCTCTGAGCACTATGGGACTCAACTGCTGAGGTCATTAGTCCCCTAGAACTTAGAACTAGTTAAACCTAACTAACCTAAGGACATCACAAACATCCATGCCCGAGGCAGGATTCGAACCTGCGACCGTAGCGGCCTCGCGGTTCCAGACTGCAGCGCCTTTAACCGCACGGCCACTTCGGCCGGCGTCAGACGAGTACAGGGTAATATCACTAGTAGCAGTCAATGGTGCAACGAGAGTAGGATTCATTATAAATGGGAAGATACTGCTGAGAGTGAGTTACTGTGAACAGTTAGATGATAGTGTTGTTGACATCAGAATCGACAGCAAGCTGAAGATAAAGAGATAGAGAAAGTATATGATGATATTGGACAGGTAATTCAGTACGTAAAGAGAGATGAAATCCTACGACTCATGGGGGATGGAGGATTAGAATGCGGTTGTAAGGGAAGGAGTAGAGGAAAGTGTTACTGGGGAATATGTGCTTGATAGTAGGAATGAGAGAGGAGAGCGAGTGACTGCATTCTGCAATGAATTTGAGCTACCAATAGCAAATAGTCTATTCAAGAATCACAAGAGGAAGAGGTATACGTCGAAAAGGCCGGGAGATACGGAAAGATTCCAGCTAGATTACGTCATGGTCAATCAAAGTTTAAGAGGTCAGATATTGGGATGTAAGGCATAATCAGGAACAGATACGGACCACAATTTTATTAATGATTAAGAGTAGGCTGAAGTTTAAGAGACTAATCAGGAAGAATCAGTGCAGAAAGATGTGGGATACGGAAGTACTAAGGAATGAAGAGATATACTCGCAGTTCTCTGAGGATATAGATACTGCGATAAAGAACAGCTCAGTAATCATTTCAAATGAAGAGGAATGAACATCTCTAAAGAGTCCAATCATAGGAGCTGGAAATAAAAATATAGGTAACTATGAAGAAACTATGGTTAACAGAAGAAATACTCTAGTTGATCGATGAAAGAATGAAGTACAAAAATGTTCAGTGAAATTCAAGAACACAGAAATACAAGTTACTACTTTTTTCGTCATCAGTCTTCTGACTGGTTTCGTGTGGCCCACAACGAATCCTCTCCTGTATCAACCTCTTCATCTCAGAATCGCACTTGCAACCTACGCCCTCATTTATTATTGATTTCCCCAATATCTGTCTTCCTCTGCCATTCTTTTCCTCTACAGCTCCCTCTGGTACGATGGAAGTTATTCCTTGATGTCTAAACAGATGTCCTATCATCCAGCCCCTTCTTCTCGTCAGTGTTTTTCGCATATTCCTTTCCTCTCCGATTCTGCCCAGAACCACCTCATTCCATACCATATCAGTCCACCTAATTTTCAACATTCGTTTGCAGCACCACATTTCAAATGTTTCTATTCTCTTCTGTTCCTGTTTTCTCACAGTCCATGTTTCATTATCACACCATGCTGTGCTTCAGACATAGATGATCAGAAGTTTCTTCCTCAAATTGAGTCCTATGTTTGATAGTAGCAGACTTGTCTTGGCCAGGAATGCTCTTTTTGCCAGTGTTGGTCTGCTTTTAATATCCTGCTTGCTCCGTCAGTCGGTCATTGGTTATTCTGTTGCCTAGGTAGTAGAACTCCTCAACTTCATCGACTTCGTGACCATCAATCCTGATGTTAAGTTTCTCACTGTTCTCATTTCTGCTACCTTTCATTACTTTCGTCTTTCTTCGCTTTACGTTCAATCCTTATTCTGTACTCATTAGATCGTTCATTCCATGCAGCAGATCATATTACTATTCTCCACTTTCACTGTGGATAGCAATGTCACCAGCGAATCGTATCACTGATATACTGTGACGCTGAATTTTAATTTCACACATGAAACTTCCTTTCATTTCCATCTCTGATTGTCCGATGTACAGATTGAACAGTATGGATGAAAGACTATATCTCTACTTACAGCATTTTTAATCGAAGCATTTAGTTCTTGATCGCGTAGGGCTTAAATAAATAGGAACTGCAGGGAAACTAAAGCGAAATGGCTGTTTGAAAAGTATGAAGAAATGTAAAAAGAATTGTTTGTTGTAAGGACGGTCTTAGCATACAGAAAAGTCAAAACAGACTTGATTGAAATGAAAATCAAGGGTTTTGTCATTAAGTGTGCATTGGGAATTCCAATGTTAAGTGCAGAAGAGTGAGAGTATAGGTGGCAGAGTACGTTAAAGGCCTCTATGAGGGACAAGACTTGCTTTCTAACGTGGTGGATGAGGAAACAGGAGTCGATAGGGAAGAGAAAGGAGATCCAGTATTAGAATCATAATTTTAAAAATAAATTTAATTACTGTGTAATTTCACTATTTCCAGAAACCTACTTCCTGAAAAAAAGCTATCTTACACTGTGCTTTGTGAGAGGTTCACTCTACAGAAATCACAACTGGTTTAGCAAAGGTTTTTATACTTGACATAGTACGCTGAATAACAGAGAGCAATGGCATTACCACACTGCGGAATACAGATCCAAGACGAGCCCCCCATTGCGGGCTTTCAAAAAAAAAAAAAAAAAAATGGTCGTGGTGTGACCCTCAACTACGTACCCTCAGACTCAGAGTTGAAATATTAAAAGTTTTAGATGGTTTCGTTGTCTAGGTGCAGGGATACACAGTTGCTGCGTTACAAGCAAAATACTGCTGAATCTAAGTATACAATATGAATACACACATGAATGGAATGGTCGAAGGTTCCTATCACTTGGCAATTGCGAATATTGAATGTAACGTAGAAATTTATAAACGAAAGATTGCAATTAAATAAAATCTGCAGATACTATTTTTAACGACTTTAAATGATGAGTACGATAGCAGAAGTCCCTTTAAGAATGCCCTTTCTTACTGCAAAACACTTATTGATGTAGATGGTCCAGCATTTAAATAAAATATAAGAGGAATAACGGGGAAACAATAGATTCCTACTTCACGTAATTAGTTATCAACAACAACATAGCTCTCGAGATATTCACTTCTAAACGCGTACTACGTCTTCACTGCAGAAGCCACAGAAGTCTCACAAATGCACAAATCGGCACTCTGAAATATTTCTATCTCCCGCGGCCACGCGCAAACTGCCACACTCTCCACGTAGTTCCTGCGACCGACCGTCGCAGCACCCTCTGTCCTCTCCAGCACTCCTCCTCTATTTCGATCAGTCTTCCCATTAACGAGCGCTGTGATTGGCTATAGCACTCCCGCCATTTCTCCAAGCCAATGCACACTCACAAATATATTGAAAAACATTCGAAAAACTGGATTTACATTTAAATCACTTGAAATTAAATAAATATTCCTACTGCTGGACCATAAACACGATCTAACACAGATTATTAAATACATAAACAAATCAAACATATATCAAAGGAATAGAAACCAAAAGTAGGCCAGTAGCCTAATGTCTCTGTGCTTTCTAAAACACAGTAAATATTTGACCGGTTTCTTCACGAATAGTATATATCGGATACAAAGAAAGACATAGACGAGTAAATATAATTATAAGCATGCTGCTAGCGTTTTCTCGTGTCACTGTGGATTACTTATGGCCTGACACGATTAATCTGGTACTTTGACCTTCAATAACTCATGTACTATTTACGTTACACGCCTGTAATTCATTAGGTTTACACCGTCTTTCTAAAGACACATTGATTGACAAAATCGGATTAACCCTTTATATTTTGGAAATTCGTTACTGGGTTACAGTCAGATACTAATCTTTAAACTAATAAAGATATTGAAAATCTGATTACACCATCAGAATCATCGTGCAAATAATGGTAATCTACATGTTTCTTTTTAAGGTATCATGATTTCACTGTCTATTATTAATTTCTACATGAGCAGTGAAATGCCTGCTATCATGGTTTCATAAAGTCAGTCATCTTTGACACTCCCAGCATACAAATCTCACACAAGGCACAGCCCTCAACACCACGTCTACATGGAATTCCCAGCTCTGGACCGCTTGCTGGGTCTACCCTTCTTGCTCTGGCAGATGCTCAGCAACAAGCAGCCGCGTCTGCAGCCACACCGACTCCGAACTTGGAACACCTTCAGAGCACCACAAGTCGCCCGTTGCCTCACGAGTTCCTTCGAGGCAAGTAGAGCCAGAGTTGAGACTGTTTTCTGAATAAATTTATTAGTTGAAAAATATTGGTGGTTACTTCAAGTCACATTCCAATCATTAACTTCTGTAATTAGGGATTTCACAATGCAGCCAGGTCAAGCCTCCACTCACATAAGCGAACAAGCTAATTCCTTTATCACAAAACCCTGTTGCCCAATCTCAGTTATTCTCATGACTGAGATTTGACAACACAATCACCATCCCCTCTTTGGTGACCTGTAAGGAAAGTTTGGTCCTACATAGCTAGTTGAGGAGGCATTTATGCATAACTCTTGGATGCTAAATATGGTGAGTTACATACAATTTAATTCATTTAATTGTTTATTTCCTGATGCTGGAAAAATTGCTCATACTTGGGAATGTTGTATATGAGACTTGTTATGAAGTGATGCGGAATATGGTGAAGGCCTGTTGAAGGTACTCAGTGTCTTGTGGAGGATTGCACAATGCTGTTGATGAAGATTTTCCAGGCAATTTTTGAGTAATTCAGTATTTTAACCTATACGCAACTCTTCTTATTACATGTATTTTTATATTATGTACCTACTTTGCATGGTCACTGATGTTAGTGAAAGGAGGACCCAAGCCCTAGTCAAATTATTATGATGATTAAATGTCTTATGGCGCATTATAGGGTATTTTGTACAGTATTTTTCATTTCTATAAGAGGATATAAACTTGTTGAAATTTTGGTCAGCTTACTGTCCAGGGAGGTCAGTTTGACAATGTTCTATGGTTCTTGGCAATAATGCAACTCAGTGCATGCTGAGGAAAATGTATGTAGTTACAGAGAGAGCAGGTGAGCACGTTTTAAGAAAGATATGGAAAGGGGGGAATAATACAAAATGTTGGAAAATTCTGATTCAGGTAGCTTGTCCATTGTTAGTACTCAGGGGATTAGTAATATATATTAAATAGCAATTCACTCAGTATGTCTGGTAGTCAATGAGAGTTTGCTGCGACCAGTGATGTTAATACTGAAATTCAGAAAAAAATAACTGATGCCATGAGTGAGAATTCAAATGTTATGGGTAAAATTCAGCCGCAGGCGCATGGAAGTGGTTGTGGTAGATCACCAGATCTTTCTACTGCATCTATTTTTGGTGCTACTGAGGATGAACTCACCAGTAACAGCTTAGCTACAAATGCTCGTGTTGATAAAGATTTCGTTAATTGGTTGCAAGGACTCTCAGTGAGGTTTGATGCAAGTACAAAATAATTTGCAGTTAGATACAGAGTTTGATGGGAGAATTTCTAATGCTGAAAGTAAACTTGCTATTTTTTAATAACATCAGGGTTCATTTTATTTGGTCGCTAGTGGACAAAATAAGCAATTGCAAATTTATTTTAAAAATTTAAGACATGAATATGAAAAAAATAAGACAGATTTGTGACAGAAACTTGATTGAGTACCCGCTTAAGAATCTATTTCTCAAATTCAGAAACATGCTTCAAGTCACACTACCTTATTACAAGATTTAAAAACGATATCTGAGGAACTGATAGTTAGTATAGAAAATCAGAGTAAAGAAGAGATTAAGCAGAAGGTTAACACTTTATAAACTTGGTGGTTTTGTTGCTCAATTAGTAGTTCATACTGTGAAGGATTCTAAGTACAGTACCTGTCGGTGTTGATGAGTCACAGTCAAGGATATCACTGTTAAGATTTAAACAGTGTCAAATGAAGATTAATAGGAGATGGTAACTAGCGAAAGAATGAAGTGAGAGATTATCAAAAATAAAGGGCAAGTTATGCAAAGGTGTTGCTGAATGTCAATGTTATAGTAGAGGTCATGTACAAGATGATGATGTGGATTCAAGTCTTAAAGGTCAGCTATATCCAATGTCTCATTATGAGAGAAGGGGAAGCCATCCTATTCATAAAGGTATCAATCACGAGATTGTACTTCATGAGGTGATATTGGGTTTTAATAATAATCATTTATTATTACTCAAAACGTTTCAAGTGCTCAGAACCACAATAAATTGTATTCCTCCTTATACTTGGTTGGAAAAAAAATATTTTCCACTTCCACCAACTTGGCCTTCTGATAAAAGACTGAATTGTGTGTGGTTACTTGGAAGGTGAACTCTTGCATGGGTGCACACATAGATTGGGAATTTTGTGTCTTTTGACGGGGTTTGGGCATTTATTCTTGTATGCTTGTTGACCTGAAACAGCGCAAGACAGACTCTAACATGGACTTTTGATGAGGCAAATATTTCAGACATTTTGTTTAGCAATCTGTACGATTCTTTGATCATATGTTGTAAAAAAAATCAATTTTCATGCAAACCTTGCAGTCCTGCTGAGCCAATTTGTATTTTTCACATGAAACTTCCTTCAGAGTTACATTGAATTATTCTTGCTGGCTATGTGAAAAATGAGTTAGAATGTTTTCAGTGTTTATTACAAGAGTTCGATTATGACAGTAGTGAAGGGAATGGATGTGGTAGGAACGGTAAGCATTTCGTTTAGTCTGATGTGAGACACAAAGAAATAGCAATTACGATTGTCAGCAGTATGGTTCCCAATGGGACAGATGTGGTGGTAGCAAATGGAAGCATATGAATAAAGCACTGGTCGCAAAGGGAATAGTATTTGCAGGAGAGGTAGATATGGTGAGAATCGTAGGATATTAGATAGTTCGCAGGTAGCATGGCAAATCGTGTACATGCTCACTGCACTGATGAAGATTAAGATCCACAGATTCTGGAAGGTATGGGCATCTGATCCAAGGAATAACCTGCTTGCAACAGGTCTGCCACTGTGTAATGGTAAATGGAGCCAGCAGCTAAATCAGATGCTGAAAAAACCGAGCAAAACTAGCCATGAGAAATTGAATATGTTAAAATATGAGGGAACTCTTGCTCAGTAAGGGACAAGAAACTGCAACTTCTTTTGTGAGTCTAGTGCTTCATATAGATGTTGTCTTGCTTTCTTGATACCGGTAGCCAGGTGTCTGTGTGTGTGTGAGGAGGCGTTTAAGAAGTGTGGAGGTGAAGGTTTGTGGGCTATTCTTCCTTTACAGTGGACCAAGGTGAAAAAGGAACTTGCTGGAAAAGGTGTAGAGGTGAAGAGACAAGTAGATGTTAAACTTCTGCGTAACAGTGATTTTCAGTGTGGTTCGTCATTGTGGGTTTGGCGTTGATGTGAATTCTGGTGGCTGATTTTGTTTGTCAAAGTTCCAAGCGGTGATGGACTTCGGTTGTGGGAAGGCATTGTTGAAATATGATGAGTCGACATTGATGTTACGGTTTGATGCGTCTGCATTTAGAGAGAAGAGTTCGAACCACTGCCTTAAATTCCATACCAAGTTTACATTCTTTGTTGAGGCAAAGCCTTCCAGGAAAGAAAGTAGTGTTAATACAATTCTAGTACTAGATTGCTAACTAAGTGTTTGAACCTTATAACAGATATGAAGTCATATTGATTATGTTGAGGAGGCAGACAAGGTTTTGCAAGAGAATTTGTTTGGTGCACTGCAACATTATTTTTCGGTATTTTCTGCCCATCCCGCTACAATAATTTTTTTTTTACTTTTTCTTTAAGAAGAAGGAGCATAAGAGGTTCTCCGGCCCTCTATATCCCATCTTATTGATTTTTAGAGGGAGAGTTGAAGCTGAGATTGAGAAAATGTTGTGTTAAGGGGAGAATGAACCTGCTGTGATGCCTTATAACAATCGATTGTTTGTGGTGCATAAGAAAATGGCATTCAATAGGGTACCAGACAAGCTAATACAATTATTGAGCCAGAACTTGATAGACCATTGACAATAGAAGAGATGTAAAAGTTTCCTAGTATTAAAGTGCTGTCTTTTATTGACTGAAGCCTAAGTTAGTGGCTGACAGAACTGCATCCTTCATGTCGATTTTTCACAAGTTTAAATTGTGGTTGTTCCTATAAATTTCGTAACTTACCCTTCAGGTTCTGTGTTAGCTGGAAAAGCTTAGTGAGGATTTGGATATGCTGTTAAGTGGTCTTACTGAAATGGTGTTACTGTTCACTTAGAAAAATAGCAGTTTGGTAGACATCAGCTAAAAGTTATTTAACATATGGTGATCGCATAAGGGATTGTACATGATTCTGAAAAGGCTTAGTTGATTAAAAATATCCCTTTCCTAAGGGAAGAAAACAGAGTAGACCATTTTTGGGATTCGTTAGCTTTTATAAATGAATACTTTCGTTACCCCACATCTGTGTACATTGACATGGAAGGAAGTCATTGGGAATGGGATACCAAAACACAGACAGATTTCTTCTGTCACACCCAGATTTAAGCAAATATTTTTGTTTAAACTCAGATATTTGTAGGTCTGGTCTTGTACCTGTATTCTTCCAAGAATTTGAAGTACATGAGGTGACAAGATGTCATACTGTTTGGTGCTCACTAAGTGTGAATGAAACTGCTCAGTCATGAAACGTGAAGCTCTAGCTGTTATGGGTGGTTTCATGCAGTTCAGGTGTTACTTGTTTGGTAGTGTGATGAGTTTATACTGATTATCGAACAATGGAATTTTTTATGAGTGAGAAGCCGACTCATGGTTACTTAGACAGGTATGTGTCATACTACAAGTACCAAATTCCAGAATTATGTATATCCCTAGAATAGATAACGTCTTTTCAGAAACTCTTTCAAGGTCCGATCTATGTTAAATCATGGGATTGAGGATGACTCTGATGAGAAATAAATTCGGTATTATGCGCATACAGAATATTGTTATTGATCATGTTGCAAAAGAACTACACAAAGATCCTTCTTTGCAAGAGTTTAAGGAGACGTAGAGAGATCGAGGTAACATTGCAATTAGGCAGTTTTATTTGGTGAAAGATTATACTCTGTTTAACTGAAGAAATGGAGATAATTCAGAGTGGATTTTTAGTGTTCTTGGCTATTTAGTCAATAAATAAATCCGGCGTACACACGCTACGGTCGCAGGTTCGAATCTTGCCTCGGGCATGGATGTGTGCGATGTGCTTAGGTTAGTTATGTTTAATTAGTTCTAAGTTGTAGGCGACACGACCACAGAGGTTAAGTCGCATAGTGCTCAGAGCCATTTGGCATACACATTTGAGGTATATACACTTTGAGATGAGGACTGACTGTAAAATAGGTCTATAAACTGCTCACACAGGATTACACGCCGGTCGAAATGTTTCAGGCCTTAACCTCTCAAGTTAAGGTCTCATTAGTGTTAATGATTCATTACTGGTTTTCGTGAAATTACCTTTCGATCGTATCCCATCAAAAAAATTGGAATTTTCAATATGTTCTCTGTCTGAGAACTAGGTCATAACTCAGTACTGGAGCTGCTTGGTTCCACTAACGTAGCTCGTTGAATAATGAGCAGTACATACAGTTTTGTTCCTCATATGAGGGGTCACAGCTTCGAAAGCGCAGTCAGGCCCTTGTCGCTCGTATTTCAAATCTTTGGTTTGGTTCCATTCATCAGTGACTACAAAAACTCTGCCTCTTGTGTCTGCAGAGTCTCATTAAGGAGACTCACCAGCTCCGTCATATGTTTGATGTGGCTTATCTGTATCAGTGTCTCTGGTCTTTACTGTGGTTATTTAGTTATGCATCTAATCCACATAAACCCGCAGTTCCCTACGACAGTGCGTTTTGTAATTGTGGCATTTGTTTTACTGGCTGTATTGGAGCCAGTTACAATCCTATGCAGATCTCTGTCTACTGGACACCATATCTCTGGCAGCATCACGGATCTGTTGCAACAGATAGATGCATTGCTCTCTATGCGAGATCACTCGTACAAAAGAGAAATGTATCGCAAATCGCGCCAGAGAGCAGTTTTACTTTCCGTTATAGTGCTTGTTTGGGTTATCATACCAGTTAGCGTACTAGCAACCTATTTCTTCACACGTAGGCCAATAACTGCCATCTCTCTTTATCTACAAGGCTCTATCACGACCTGGCGGATTCAGTTCTTCGCTGTTGTGCTGGTAATTCGGCACAGGACGCACGTTGTCTGTGGACAGCTGCTGAGGAGTAGCCGACCGCCGGCGAGCAGCGAGGCTGAGCTGGAGGATCTGGCGACGCGAGGAGGACAGCCGGGGGCGGCGGGGGCGGTGGGGTCGGATGTGCGGCGGCTGCAGCGCTCCAGGATGGCCCTCCACCGCTGCGCCCATCTCTGCAGTCTCCACTTCGCACCCGCACTGCTGCTGGCCGTCATGGATGATTTCGTCGCCATGACCTGCAGTCCCTTTTGGCTTATAGTCCTGGCACCAGAAACAATTGTGTGGAAATACTCGTCAACGCGTTTGCACTCATTAGCGTCCTGTGCCGCCAGCTGTTGGTCTGCTGGGTGTGTTCCTCTGCGGCTGAGCGCGCCGACAGAGCTGGTCTGTTGCTGTCCAGGCTGCAGCTACTACTGCGTCCCGGGCCAGCAGTGGACGTTCTGCAACTTCCTGTGGACAGACTGCGAGTTTCCGCCATGGGGTTTTGTGACATCGATCTCCAGATTTTTACAGCCACTGTTAGTGCAGCAGCCACTTACCTCGTAATACTCGTACAATTTCATAAGTAAATCACTACGTATGATATTTGCTATGGCGTCTCTCCTTCTAGCAGTGCAATGTACGGAAGCTATCATTGGTTGAAACACCCTCTTGCAAACATAAAATTAGTGTCATATTACCTAATAGCTGCATGCTAAGTATAGGCTATTCATCAATTACTTGTATTGTTTCTATTGTCCAGAGGATTGCGAAATTTCTAAAGAAAGAAAGCCCAATAAATGGATTCCTAAGCATTTCGTAACAAATTGTAACTGTTTTCTTCTACCTATCTAGCGGATCATAAATGGTGCCCTTACTTTGTTCCTTTGTGCCACGTAAGGTAAATACTAGAATTCGCTATTTCTGTTTGGTCTTTCTGTCACCTTACTGTATATCACATGAGACAGGTGATACCATGTCCGACGTCTACAGCCAAGACACAATAAGGATGTTTCAAAAAAGAATGACCTGATTCCAAAACTCCATATTTCTTGACAAAAACATACTACAAACATAGGGTGAATTGCAAAATACAAAAGCTTAAAGTTCTAGCTAAGCTTTTACACACTCTCTATGTGCCCATCAGTATCAGTACGAAAAACATCTTGACGATAGCTAAATGTATCTGTTTTTAGATAAGTTAAAGAGCTGTTATTCTGTTCATCAGTTCTTCTATATCACGAGATAAAGGGAGAGATAAACACACTTCCCTTCGCATATTCCTACAACGCCTCTACTTCTTGATCATTTGGTTTGATTTGTACTTGGCCTCGGCTAAAACTCGACGACAGTCGGTAGAGTATTGAGATCGTTATCAAGTTACGAAGACGACGTTAGACAAAATAACAGTGCTGAACCGAAATGTCGACGTGTGTGAGATATTTACTTCACCAAGAATCGTAATTAATCGTTCGTAATCGATGTTTAAGTGATTAATGATGAAATGTTAATGATAAAACCAATACAGTCACATCCACAACAAATCCCCTAGAGGCTGGTCGTAATTTCAAGTATCTAAGAAATCATAACAGTGAGCTTGTTATTTGAGTCAAAGATTCTACACAAGCGCCGAGCGCTACAGTCAAACATTATCGCTGCCCGTAATTATTACTCGGAAGTTTCAAGTCAATAATTTGATAGAATTTTAAATCACAAATGCACGACTTGGCACGAGAGGGTGTTTTATTGCACAATATCAGTCACTTCCTAACCGAGCCTTGAGAACAAAACTTTCCCAGGTGTTGGGGGGATTTACATTATATGCTTCGGACCTATCGCTGAAGTTCCATAAACCACTGGCTATTATGAATGAAAATTGTCTATCAGTGTTCGTTGCCTAGATCCCTTTCTAAGTAATGTTTAGTTCAATTATCTAGTTAAAAGTTCACATTATTCTAGTAGGTAAAAGTCCTCCGTTCGCATTCTAATGCCATGATATTTGAAGTCTGAATATCGTATTACTGCGTCATAATAGATCGCAATTATTCAATCTTAAAAACAATCCAAGCGCGCCTGCATGTACGAGAATTCGAATATATGACCTGCTTCGGCTAACTCTTGTAACGTAGTGACAATGCATTGAATTATACTTAGTCATTACTCACGATTCCCAAAGAGTACTCACACGGAGTATTCTTTGGGATCGTTGGTTCTACTTTGCGAGTGTTAATTTATCCCAATTTTGCGATTTATTATGATTTTGATTTTAATTTTACTGAAATTTAATCTTTCTTTCGCAGATTGCTAAATTGTCAAGTCTTAGATTCCTGATTTAATTACTTGTTATTGTCCTAATAATAGTGATAAATGGAACTTCGTTCGCTTATTCACTTTTCTGGGAATTTGGGACTTGGTGGGAAATCTTTGGGGTATTGGGAGCTAATTTCTGATTTTTATTTCTCGTCCGAGGAAGTGGCATTACATTCCCACAGCAAAAAATCGTATAGTGTCATGTCTGACTGTCTTCGACAACAAGAATGCAGACCAATATCTCGGGATCCTAAGCGCCCTATCCAGCGTTGAGGCAGAGTGTCAATGAGAAATGGACATACTTTGTTGTGCGATGTGGGGGAGCTCCCCCCTGCTGGGAAATGAAGTCATTGGAGTCCCTTTGAACGTGTGAAAAAGCCAGTTTGGCTTGGAAGAAAGTTCATACCAGACACAGTGTTTCCCTCAAGAGAGGGGGATGAACAATTTTTTGCGAGAAATGTCAGAAAGAACGTTCACTTTAGATGAGCCTCTTTTGTGTTCAGTAATGTCATAGAGATTCTACAGTCCCTATATGTGCATGTTATGTACGCGCGCTTAGAGGCGCCATGTCAAAAACTGCGCGGCCCCTCCCGCCGGAGGTTTTAATCCTCACTCGGGCATGGGTGTGTGTGTGTTGTCGTTAGCGTAATTTAGTTTAAGTAGCGTGTAAGTCTAGGGACCGATGACTTCAGTAGTTTGGTCCCTTAGGAATTCCCACACATTTTGCATGTTATGTCGGTTCACCGCTGATATGAAATGTTGCTTCATCACTAAAAATTAAAAGGTATCGTCTTCCATGTCCTCGTTTTAATCAACCAGTTTCTTGAAGAGTTGCACTAAATGCAGCCTATATAGTTTATTGAGCAAATGCCGCTTTAACATTCGCCAGGCTATCGTATCAGTCACTACTGTCAGTGCCCTGTTTGCGGGGCGAGTAGACTTTCGTGGGCTCCGCTCAAACGTTAGCCGAATTACTTCCGCCATTTCGTCAGAAGTGCGAGGTCGACCTGGACACTTACCTCAGCACAAGCATACTACCTCTTCAGACTGGCGATACGAACGACGAATGATTTCGCGAGCGAGCGGAGCAATGCCAAAACGCCGACGAAGAGCACACTGTACCGAAATGACTGACTCACTCTTTGCAAAAGGCAGCACACAAAACCCCTTCTGTTGAGCGGACGCCATCTTACTTCTGACTGACTATAAACTGAGAAGAGACACACTGATTGACATCTAACGGCGATTTTCTGAACTCCTAGGCAACGTCCATTCAAACAACACACAGATCCTTACCGGAACGTCACATGTTTCGTAATTGTTACCAACCAAATTCAGATTATTCTTTCTGAAACAACCACCCATCCCCCCCTCCCCCCTCCCCCTTCATCCCCCACCCCCACACCCCCACCCGTATACAGGACACGTAATGTTTATCCATGAGATTCAGTCTGGCGGGAGATGTGAATGTGAATAGTGGTTTTGTGACACTGACGGGATTATTGTATGTAATGCGCTATTTGAAGTTACCTTGCTTTTTCTGGTCATCTCTGCTAAAGAAAAATTACTTATATTTATAAAGTTATTGGTTGGTTGAAAAACTTCACCACAAATTGTAATACACGACTAATGCCTGTAGGAAAAGGCACACCGACACCAATAAACAAAAAACGTTGTCATAAATGAGCGTTAAGAAGTCGGTAATACTACAGTTCCGTGAAGTACGAGAAAATACACACAGTTATTAAGGAGCTATTGACGTCTGGAAATACAGAACTATTATGTGCAACCTCACACTTCGACGTAACATCCCTTTGTAACATACCACAGCCGACGTAAGTAGTTGTTTATCACCTATAAACCAAGGTTAATAACGAAATCTAAATGTAAAAGATATTGAGATTGTTTCCCACTCATCTAATCTATAATGTGTTACATACTACAGATAATTACTAAAAATTAATTAAATATACGTGTTTTTATTACTAGTGTTCCAAAGTTTTTATCTAGGTACAAAGAAAGATTCTCTGTTTAAAGAAACTTACAGATCAAATTTTCGTTGTGTTACAATTCAACTATGCATTGATATTAAGAGGCTGTTGCGCAGCTTTTACGAGCAAAGTTCTTTGAGCACGAGGCCACACCTTCGACTGTGTCAGCTGAAAGCGATGGTAGGTTGGTAGCGGCAGCAGCGGCGGCGATGTAAGTTCATCATGCCTCTTCCTCTCTCCTCAGTCAAGCCCTTATCTTGGAATCAGTGAGCTTTTAAGACAAAACATTTCTATTTAGACTCCAGATCACAGAACAGTGTTTTAAGGGTCTTTAAAAGACACAGTCACTCAGTATGTTCCCTAGTGTTTTGTTCTCTGTACATACAACTTGGGGCCAAGACCCGACCACAGCTCGATCTTTGTACCGAAGTAAAATAGCAATCTGAAGAAACCAAAACTTGTATTTACTATTTATCAAAATATACAAAAAATTGGCCTGTAACAGACCAAAATGCACACGATTCCTTCTAAGACGACTCCTTTTTCTTGGAAACAAGCAAATCGAGGAGCTTCTACGTCAATACATTCGCGTATGGATAGGTCTCACAATCGTAATCAGTGATTTATCAGCCATCGAAGAGAAACGGCGCATCGTTATCAATACCAGAGCCTCCTTATTGTTACCATTCACTTCAGTCTAACGGTGCATCTTAATAGAACGGATACACACACCACACACACACACACACACACACACACACACACACACACACAAACTAGATTTCCTAATCACTGCCATGTACACTCCTGGAAATTGAAATAAGAACACCGTGAATTCATTGTCCCAGGAAGGGGAAACTTTATTGACACATTCCTGGGGTCAGATACATCACATGATCACACTGACAGAACCACAGGCACATAGACACAGGCAACAGAGCATGCACAATGTCGGCACTAGTACAGTGTATATCCACCTTTCGCAGCAATGCAGGCTGCTATTCTCCCATGGAGACGATCGTAGAGATGCTGGATGTAGTCCTGTGGAACGGCTTGCCATGCCATTTCCACCTGGCGCCTCAGTTGGACCAGCGTTCGTGCTGGACGTGCAGACCGCGTGAGACGACGCTTCATCCAGTCCCAAACATGCTCAATGGGGGACAGATCCGGAGATCTTGCTGGCCAGGGTAGTTGACTTACACCTTCTAGAGCACGTTGGGTGGCACGGGATACATGCGGACGTGCATTGTCCTGTTGGAACAGCAAGTTCCCTTGCCGGTCTAGGAATGGTAGAACGATGGGTTCGATGACGGTTTGGATGTACCGTGCACTATTCAGTGTCCCCTCGACGATCACCAGTGGTGTACGGCCAGTGTAGGAGATCGCTCCCCACACCATGATGCCGGGTGTTGGCCCTGTGTGCCTCGGTCGTATGCAGTCCTGATTGTGGCGCTCACCTGCACGGCGCCAAACACGCATACGACCATCATTGGCACCAAGGCAGAAGCGACTCTCATCGCTGAAGACGACACGTCTCCATTCGTCCCTCCATTCACGCCTGTCGCGACACCACTGGAGGCGGGCTGCACGATGTTGGGGCGTGAGCGGAAGACGGCCTAACGGTGTGCGGGACCGTAGCCCAGCTTCATGGAGACGGTTGCGAATGGTCCTCGCCGATACCCCAGGAGCAACAGTGTCCCTAATTTGCTGGGAAGTGGCGGTGCGGTCCCCTACGGCACTGCGTAGGATCCTACGGTCTTGGCGTGCATCCGTGCGTCGCTGCGGTCCGGTCCCAGGTCGACGGGCACGTGCACCTTCCACCGACCACTGGCGACAACATCGATGTACTGTGGAGACCTCACGCCCCACGTGTTGAGCAATTCGGCGGTACGTCCACCCGGCCTCCCGCATGCCCACTATACGCCCTCGCTCAAAGTCCGTCAACTGCACATACGGTTCACGTCCACGCTGTCGCGGCATGCTACCAGTGTTAAAGACTGCGATGGAGCTCCGTATGCCACGGCAAACTGGCTGACACTGACGGCGGCGGTGCACAAATGCTGCGCAGCTAGCGCCATTCGACGGCCAACACCGCGGTTCCTGGTGTGTCCGCTGTGCCGTGCGTGTGATCATTGCTTGTACAGCCCTCTCGCAGTGTCCGGAGCAAGTATGGTGGGTCTGACACACCGGTGTCAATGTGTTCTTTTTTCCATTTCCAGGAGTGTATTTTACCGGCCATTAAGACAAAACATAAATATACACCCCAAATTCGTTCATCTTGTTCTCTGTCCCCTACCGGGTGACATCTTAAGCTCGACATTTGTAGCCCACAGTGGACTCTCAAATTACGTGTCACAATGCCAATTCCTCGTCTAAATTGTCTCTGTTATTGTTCTGTAAGAGTACGAAACACACAAGGCTCGGTTATTGGCAATACTTAACTCACCTTCCGGTTAAGGGACAGTTAACGATAACTGACTTATACTGCCATTCTACTAAAACTAATGCTCAATATGTAATTTCATCGATTTTTTATGTAGTTTTCACTGTGTGACAGTCATTACCATGCGTACCTTAATCTGTATGTTAGATCAGGAGTAACAACAATACCGACAATTTAAACTTCAAAATAAGATTGTTAAACCTAATTTGAGCGTTCAGCGTAACTCGCAGCAAGTGGTGTACTAATACTGAACTTCAGTCGTCGGCAAATGCATCTTAACCTATAGATTACGACTACTTTACAATACCGGTACAGATATTTTAGAAATGAAAATAGTGCTGCGATACATAAAAGTTTGGGTTCACTATGAGTTTCACCAGATTGGGTATATATATCGAACTAAAACATCGTCAAGTACTCCTTAACCTCTCAGATGCAACTGTAGTCCCAATAAGCAAAAAACTTATTAACCTAACATATCGTATTTCGTGTCATTCATAGTTGCGTACTAGAAAAATGTACTGTTTAAGTGGTACATTGCATTTAGTATCCTTCCACATCACATCATTCCTGGTATGCTGTATGGTGCTAAGGTGTCAAATAATGTAACTTTCTGAGGATTAACATGCTATAAATCTTGGTGTTATTTAGTAGTTTATGACAGGGGAAACAGATTCAGTACGCGAAATTCATTATAAATTCTTTATACCACAGCCTCAGTCAATAAATATCTCAGTCTTCCTCGTAAGTTCTTTATTGTGGCACCAGTGGAACATGTTGTAAGATCAAAGGTATCGCCGGCCGCGGTGGTCTAGCGGTTCTGGCGCTGCAGTCCGGAACCGCGGGACTGCTACGGTCGCAGGTTCGAATCCTGCCTCGGGCATGGGTGTGTGTGATGTCCTTAGGTTAGTTAGGTTTAAGTAGTTCTAAGTTCTAGGGGACTTATGACCTAAGATGTTGAGTCCCATAGTGCTCAGAGCCATTTGAACCATCAAAGGTATCAAAGAATTGTATTGGCTAATCTATGAAGACACTTAACATATTTTTTAGTCTAGAACATGATGCAGTATCCTGTTCATCTCTAAAATAGTTCTTGTTCAGGAGTAGAAGGTTAATTTTTGTACTACCAGTAACTTACCCTGAACTGCGCCTAAGATGAACTGTCAAACATTGCTGGCTTTCCTGCTTTGGATATTATTTTAGCCACGTGGATTTTGTGCTGTTATACAACAATAATATAGACAATTAAACCATACAAACGACACTGTGACAATTTGAGTGTCCGTTATGGCTTACACTAAGTAGGGCACAAATATCAAACTGTGGTCGTTTCCAAGTGGGATACAGAGACAGACATAGCAGTCTCTGAGGTATACAGGGTGTAAATTTTAAGTTAACAAAAAAGAATTACTCGAAAAATAAGCTTTACACGAAAAAATGTGTAGAATCCAAAGTTGATTATTTTCGAGAGGGAAATCTGCTGGTGCTAAAATTAGCCCGCCACCCCAACCCCTTGGGGGGGGGGGGAGGCAACTTAAAAATTTCAAGTGGGAACCCTTATTTTTCATTGCAGAATCAGATTCTACATAAAAAATTACGTACGTTTTGTCTTAAGCATTTGCTTTGATTCTTGGTGGTTGGTGCTGTAATTCAAGATAATCCATGTTCTCATTTTTGAGTGGAAAATGGTTACGGATAAATAAAAAACACTTATTATTTCGTAAATAAGTAAAACTAACAGTCTCCATCTCTCTCCATAGGGTAGGGTTTGAGAGAGAGGAATTAGAGTTTTATAAATGTTGACCCAAATATAAAATTTTTTCCTCAGATTCGGATATGTTTTGTTTGTTTTTTTTTGTTTCGTGGACATGAGGCCACACAACTTTTAATTATGGAACAGATCATCTGACTAGCTGACTAACTAACCAAACATCCTACTTACTAACGAGTGAACTCATTAACTAACAGAGTAAACAAAGTAAAGACTAACTGAGGAAAAGACTAACCCACTCGCTAACTCAAGAAGAACGTATTCCCGTTTAAGATTTCGTGGTTCTGAAAAGGAACGGTTGGTTTCGTTTTATTGTTGATTGTTTTCAAATACTTGCAGGTAAATGAATTTCGGGGTGGTTGTTTCCAGTGAGTCTCCTCGCGTCTCACATTCGGCCTGCTTGTTGTCCGTAAATCCCTTGCATCACACCGTTTCATGAAATCAAATGTTCAAAGTGATGACTTCCAACTCCGATGCATTTATTGACTCGTGCTGTAGATCCCTGCACACATCTTGATAATATGTCTGGTGTAATTGCAGCGCAAGCATCTCTTATTCTTTGCATCATGTGGTAGGCTTTTCCTGATAAATGATATAATTTAAATAACCCCATAATAAAAAATTTCGCGATCTGGCTAGAAAATTCACAGGACCTGCCCTGCCGCTCCAGGGACAATGGTAAAGTCGATCTAGTACATCGCGCGCTACTAAAGAATAATGCGCTGGAGAACCGTCATGTTGAAACAACATGTTTTGTCGAAGTTCGATGCTCAGGTCTTCAAGTAGATCTGGCAGTTCATTTTCAAGTAGGTTTCAATATTTGTTGCCATTCAAGTTACCGTCGATAAAATATTTACCGATCAGTTTATCGCCAATTATAACACACCAAACATTAACTGACCAAGGTCGCTGATGGCTGACTCCTCGAATCCAGTGTGGGTTCTGTTCACTACAGTAATGCATGTTACGGCGATTAACTTCGCCGTGGTTTGTGAATGTTGCCTCATCGAACAAAAGTACTCTAGGAAAAAAGTCTTGGTTTGCTTGCATCCGCTTAACTGCCCAGTGACAAAACGTTAAACGGTTTTGGAAGTCATCGCCATGTTGTTCCTGATGCATTGATACATGGTATGGATGGAATTTTTGGAGCTTCAGGATTTTCCAAACACTCATGTGTGAGAGCCCTGATTGCCTTGATATTTCTCTTGTGCTCGCATGTGGATTATGAGCCACCGCAGATAGGATTGCCACTTGATTGTTTTCTCAACAAACCAGAAAATAATAATAGGGGGGCAGGTAGATAATGACACAAATCACCAAGAAGATAACAGAATGTTACTCCCCTTTATCAGCAAGGAGCACTGTGGATGCACGGTGCGTCGCGGCCGTTGCTGATTGGTGCCGATGACAGCCAGGTAGAAGAGGGCAGCCACGCCACGAGCGGTCGTCCGACAAGAAAGTTGCCAACCAGTCGACGGGATGTCGGCCTGCTGCTGGTAGTGGACGCTGACCCCGGTGAAGTACTCCGTTATCTTGGCTCCGCGCAGGCCCTCTTTGCGCAGCTCGTGGCTTCGGCCGCTCGGACCTCGTGACCACCTCTTGTCTCGACGCTACCGCCAATCCCCAAACTTCGTGCCTCCACTTCTCGGGCCATAGAACTCGTATATATATCGGCAAGCAAACACCTTCTAAGGACACAACCCACAGATACCAACTCTTTCTCATAGATATTGGCAATAGGGCCGCAAGAGGGATAGTCACTACTGCCCTTGAGCCAGTGGCGCCAGACAGAATTGTCTACTAACTCAATGGCACCACGGCTCACTTTCTACAGCTCTTCCGAGTCCTAAACCATTTCTGATAAAAATACAACGTCTACGGTAAACTATGACGTTCTTATTTCTTTTCCCTAAACTTTCATTTCCGTTCCAGATGTCTCCTAGGCTTTCTTAAAACCTTGATCAGCGTACAATAGAATGACATAGGGTATAAGCTGCAACCCAGTCTGAATATCTTCTCAACTATAGCCTACCTACCATACCCTTCTGCTTCTACAACTAAAGGCTTCTTACAGTAACAGTTATAAATAACTTATCACTTCCTCTGTTTCATCACTACTACCTTCAAAATTGGTAAATATCATATTGTCAAAATCTTTCTCCAATTCTAAGATACGTTTAGAGTCACCATTGCTTCCCGGGTCTCTGTTGTTCTCCTGAACAGAAATCGATATTCTCCAAGGTCTGTCTCTACCAATTTATCCATTACTACACAAATAATTTGTGCCAGTATTTTATACCTACGACTCATTAAGCTGATGGTTTAGTAGTATTCGCAGATGTCAGCACCTACCGTCTTTGAAAATGGACTTGTTACACTCTTTGCTGAAGTCTGAGAGTGTTTTGCCTGTCTCATATGAAGCCCTCCACTGTAAATAATGATACGGGGTAAGTTGGTTTCTTTGAAAATTGCGCTGTAAAGATTCAATAAATTGTCACAAACAATGTGATATTTTTATTCAGACAAGTAATTATTTTAAAATTTGCACAGTCTCTCCCAGTTCCGTTAGGAAAGTGGTTATGTAAAACGAAAGTCATGGATTATGTTCAAAAAATCACTGTATTTTTTTCAAAATAGTCTCCCGCTGGACCAATGCACAGCTGAAATCTTTTCAAAAGTGTTTCTAAACAGTCACTGTAGTTCTTTTTTGGAGTTGCATTTAGTACTGCATTACAGTTTTCCTGTATGTTCTTAAGTGCGTCACAGTAATGTCCTATCATTTCCAACTTCATTCTGGGAACAGCCGGGTGTTGGCCCTGTGTGCCTCGGTCGTATGCAGTCCTGATTGTGGCGCTCACCTGCACGGCGCCAAACACGCATACGACCATCATTGGCACCAAGGCAGAAGCGACTCTCATCGCTGAAGACGACACGTCTCCATTCGTCCCTCCATTCACGCCTGTCGCGACACCACTGGAGGCGGGCTGCACGATGTTGGGGCGTGAGCGGAAGACGGCCTAACGGTGTGTGGGACCGTAGCCCAGCTTCATGGAGACGGTTGCGAATGGTCCTCGCCGATACCCCAGGAGCAACAGTGTCCCTAATTTGCTGGGAAGTGGCGGTGCGGTCCCCTACGGCACTGCGTAGGATCCTACGGTCTTGGCGTGCATCCGTGCGTCGCTGCGGTCCGGTCCCAGGTCGACGGGCACGTGCACCTTCCGCCGACCACTGGCGACAACATCGATGTACTGTGGAGACCTCACGCCCCACGTGTTGAGCAATTCGGCGGTACGTCCACCCGGCCTCCCGCATGCCCACTATACGCTCTCGCTCAAAGTCCGTCAACTGCACATACGGTTCACGTCCACGCTGTCGCGGCATGCTACCAGTGTTAAAGACTGCGATGGAGCTCCGTATGCCACGGCAAACTGGCTGACACTGACGGCGGCGGTGCACAAATGCTGCGCAGCTAGCGCCATTCGACGGCCAACACTGCGGTTCCTGGTGTGTCCGCTGTGCCGTGCGTGTGATCATTGCTTGTACAGCCCTCTCGCAGTGTCCGGAGCAAGTATGGTGGGTCTGACACACCGGTGTCAATGTGTTCTTTTTTCCATTTCCAGGAGTGTATCTTTAACAATGATGTTGGGTCTCCAATCGTCAACTAGTAATTAAGTCCCTCAAGCCTCCAACCACAAGGATGGTCATGCAAAAGCATCATTAAAACTGTCACTCTGGTCTGTAAGACTAGACGAAAGGAAAGCTTCACTGTGAATACGTGGCACTCGACTGGATGAATGCCATTTATTCTCAACGCTTTTGTTGCTTTCGTCATTGTGGCCATCCATCATAAGCAGTTCTAAACTCTTTAGTTTTACATTATATAACTATTACTGAGGTAAAAACATATTGTACTTTGCCATATATCTTTCAGACTGGAAAGTCATCATCCATACAGGATAAAAAAGCTTTTCGCACTACAAACCCCAGACTTTTTATTGTTTAGGGTCAATTGCTACTTGTCGCACCGCGCAGATATCTTGTTCAAATGGTTCAAATGGCTCTGAGCACTATGGGACTCAACATCTGTGGTCATAAGTCCCCTAGAACTTAGAACTACTTAAACCTAACTAACCTAAGGACATCACACACATCCATGCCCGAGGCAGGATTCGAACCTGCGACCGTAGCAGTCGCGCGGAGATATCTTGTCTTATCGATGTTAAAAGTATTTTAATCGTCTATTGACTTTACCAGTATATAAACAATAACATCTTCTGAAAACTATCTAAGATAATTTAGTTACATTGTCTCCAAAACCGTCTATATACAGTTACAACAGTAGAGAACTATAACGCACGTAACCTCAGGCATAAATTTGGTTTAACAGTGTGACTTCACGTCTGTTACTACAAACTATGACCCTTCTAAAAAGAAAGCACGAATTCTGTCTGGCAGCTGAGACGATACTCCACGGGCACGTCTTCTAAATAGAAACCGCTTGTGAAGAACGACGTCAAATGCCTTCTAGAAACCTAGAAACAGGTATTTAACTTAAGAGCTCCTATCGATAGATTTCATTACTTCGTGGAAATAAAGAACCAGCTGTGTTTTGTAAGAATAAAATTTTCTGAATTTGTGCTTGTTACTTGTCCACAGGTCATTTTCTACGAATTATTTTATAATGTTCGAACAAGGTAGTATCACAACCCTATCGCAAATCGATGTCAGTGTAGTGGGTCAATAATTCAGCAGATTACTTATATTTCATTTCTTCTGTATTAGTGCGACCCGTAAACTTTACAGTCGTTAGATACGGATCATTATACGAACAAGAAGAAGTATATGTTTACTAAAAATTTATCTATTCTTCGATAGTAAATTTTGAAGCATGTATTAAGAAAACGCTATCTCCCACCGACATATTATTACCTGACACGCACTGCTAAGTAACTTAGCTTCCTGTATTAATTTTCAGATGATGTCGGTGACGTCCACCACTAAAATACACGAGGAGACACGCAACAGCAACGAGAATTCTCGGTAAGTGAGGACCCTTTCAAACGGCCCGGTTATTAGTTTCCAAATTCAATTTTTATGGATGGTTTCTTGAAGAATGCCTACTAAATACACAGAACTGAACATTGTGGTGGAACTAACATACTTTGGTTTTTCTTAAATGTTTCTTTTCTGGGAAAACATTTCCACAAATTTGATTCGAGGAACTGAAATCCATGTCAAATGTTTCGTTTAAGAATATAAATGAAGTCTGGTAATAATAATCATCCAATTACGCGTATAAGTATATACTGGATTTTAGTATTGCATTGTACCAGAAACGCAGACGTACAATAAATTCTTCATTACTCATGACATGCAGGGTGGTTCATTGATCGTGACCGAGCCAAATATCTCACGAAATAAGCGTCAAACGAAAATTCTGCGAAGAACGAAACTTGTCTAGTTTGAAGGGGGAAAGCAGATGGCTCTATGGCTGGCTCGCTAGATGGCGCTGCCATAGGTCAAACGGATATCTGCAGTGTTTTTTTTTTTAGTAGGAACCCCCATTTTTATTACATATTCGTGTAGTACATAAAGTAATATGAATGTTTTAGTTGGAGCACTTCTTTTCGCTTTGTAATAGATGGCGCTGTAATAGTCACAAACACATGGCTCACAATTTTAGACGAACAGTTGGTAACAGGAAGGTTTTTTAAATTAAAATACAAAACGTAGGCACGTTTGAACTTTTTATTTCAGTTGTTCCAATGTGATACATGTACCTTTGTGAACTTATCATTTATGAGAACGTATGCTGTTACAAGTGATTACTTGTAAATAACAAATTAATACAATAAATGCTCAAAATGAAGTCCGTTGACCTCAATGCATTTGGCAATAACGTAACTATCCGGCGGATGGTCCGGACAGTTGAATGATGTCGTCCAGGATACCGAGCAGCATACATAGCACACGCCCATTGGGCATTTTGATCACAATAGAGATACATCAACATGATATAGACCTCTTCCGTAATTGGTAAACGGTCCATTTTAACACGGGTAATGCATCACGAAGCAAATATCGTCCACACTGGCGGAATGTTACGTGATACCACGTACTAATACACATTATGGCGCTATCTATCACAATGCGAAAAAAGTGGTCCAACTAAAACATTCATATTACTTTACATACTACACGAATATGTAATAAAAATGGGGTTTGCTATTTAAAAAAAAACGCAGTTGATATCCGTTTGACCTATGGCAGCACCATCTAGCGGGTCAACCTTAGCACCATCTGGTTTCCCACTTCAAGCTAGATAAGTTTCGTTCTTTGGAGTTTTTTCGTTTGATGCGTATTTCGTGAGATATTTGGCCCAGTCACTATCAATGGACCACCCAGTATAGGAACAGTTGAATGCTTACTGCTTCTTATTGTATAGTTTCCGCGCTCGCTGTATTATTTGCAGCATTCATTCTCAGATTCACTTCTCTAATGGTTATCATCAGCTAAGGCACCGAGATATGACTTCTACATTCGAGGGTTGAATTCCCTCACTTCCTCACCGAGAACTCGCACTGCCTGGGCTACTCTCAGGGTGTATCTTCGACATCGAAGAGCCCCAACCGTGCCTCTCCTGTTGTCACCCGTCTGCACGCTGTCACTGCCGCCCGCCGTCTGGTCGCCGCCGCCGCCGCCGCCGCCGCCGCCTGGTCGCAGTCTTTCGGTGTTCGCCGCTGCCACCGCCACCTCCGCCACCGCCGCCGCCGCCTGTTCGCTGTCTCTCGGTGCTCGCCGCCACCGTCGCCACCTCCACCACCGCCGCTTGGTCGCCATCTCTCGGTGCTCGCCGCCGTCGCCGCCACCTCCGCACCCGCTGCCTGGTCGCCGTCTCTTGGTGCTCGCCGCCGCCGCCGCCGCGCCTGGTCGCCGTCTCCCAGTGCTCGATGCCGCCGCTGCCACCACCGTCGCCGCCGCCGCCTGGTCGCCGTCTTTCGGTGCTCGCCGCTGCCGCCGCCGCCGCCTGGTTGTCGTCTCTCGGTGCTCGCCGCCGCCGCCGCCGCTGCCAGGTCGCCGTCCCTCGGTGCTCGCCGCCGCCGCCGCCGCCGCTGCCACCGTCTGGTCGCCGTCTCTCGCTGCTCCCCGCCGCCGCTACCGCCGCCGCCGCCGCCTGGTCGCCGTCTCTCGGTACTCGCCGCCACCGCTGCCGCCTGGTCACCGTCTCTCGGTGTTCGCCGCCGCCACCGCCGCCGGCGTCACCTGGTCGCCGTCTCTCGGTGTTCGCCACCACCACTGCCGCCTGGTCACCATCTCTTGGTGCTCACCGCCGCCACCACCGCCGCCGCCGCCGACGCCTGGTCGCTGACTCTCGGTGCTCGCCGCCGCTGCCGCCTGGGCGCCGTCTCTCGGTGCTCGCCGCTGCCACCGCCGCCGCCGCCGCCGCCGCCGCCTCGTCGCCGTCTCTCGGTGCTCGCCTCCACCGCCGCCGCCGCCTGGTCACCGCCTCTCGGTCCTCGCCGCCACCGACGCCGCCGCCACAGCCGCCTGGTCGCAGTCTCTCGGTGCTTGCCGCCGCCACCATAGCCACCGCCGCCGCCTTGTCGCCGTCTCTTGGTGCTTGCCGCCGCCGCCGCTGCCACCGCCTGGTCGCCGTCTCTGGTGGTCGCAGCCGCCGCCGCCGTCTGGTCGCCATCTCTCGGTACTTGCCGCCATCTCCTGTCTCCCATGGGGACTGCCTGTAATCATGGACACCCCATCTCCCACCATCATCTACACCTCCCCCTCACGTCCCCCCACTGTAACATCATGGAGTGCTTCCTCTGGGATTAAACCGTCCCATTCACCTCCACTACTCACAGTCTCTTCCCCACCTATCTCCTCCTCATCACTGTATCCCCACCTGCATGTCACTCCTGCTCCTGCACCTGCTGCTGCTCCTGCCCCAACCTGCCTTCTGCTCCTGTTGCCTGCTGAGACGAATTTCCGTCTCTCCCCCCTGCAACTACTACTGCTTCCCCTGCCCGAGTCACCGTGCACCGTGCAACAGTCGCCACCACAAAGCGCCCTACCCTCTCGCACATTGCTACTGTCTCACAGGAGGGCCCTGCCTCCCACCACCTCCCCATCCATCCAGTCCCTCATCCCTCCTCCCAGGCAGCACCTGCAAAAAATCTTCCAAACGGCCCAGTGGCGACCTCTCCTCTATCCCCTCATCCAAAAAGCCACTGCCCACCCCACCTCCTGCTGACCCCATTATGGATACCACCCCACCTCCCTCCTCTCCAGCTCCTTCCCTGTATACCTTCGTCCTAGCCAACCCTGATCTGAAATTCCTGCCTGCATCCTCACCCTGGAAATCCAGAAGTACATCCTCAGTGCACCCATTACCCATTTTATCCCTCGCAGAGGCTCTGTTGTCATCAATTCTCCCTCTCCATCTTTCCATATTGAGGTGGTCACGGAGGCTGAGGTGTTGGCGGAACTGAACGCCCACCCCACCCTGGAAGTTCGTTATGCCTGCCGTGTTTACAACTCCTCTGGCCCTACTTTCCTCATGCATATATTTACAGAGTCCGCCTCCTCCATCGACCATCTCCTCACACAGGGAGCTCTGATTTTCAACCACTGCCACCCTGTTGACCCATCCCGTTCCCCTCCTCAATCCTACCACTGCCAGTGCTGTCTTCTGCACAACGACCACCTTACCCAAAACTGCAAGAACCCACCCACCTGCCCCCATTGTAAAGCCTCCCACTTCCTTAAACAGTGTCCCAACCTCGCCTCCCCCTTCCTGCAACACCTGCAATGAACCTCACCCCACCTATTCCTCCAAATGCAAAGCCAAGCCCCCTCCCACCAACCCTGAACTCACTGTCCCCGTTCGCCCCATTGACTCACCTATCCACCCTAATAATTCCCTCCGCCCTCCCCTACAGCAGAAGACATCATCCAGTTCCTCACCATCGTCCTGCAGAACATCCACCCCTTCCAGCGCCCCCACACACTCCAGGAGATTTCCCTTGCTGCCCGCTCTGTTTTCCACTTAAACACCTACGCCACCTACTCCCACAACCAGGCCCACTTTATCTTCACCCGCCTCAACACCCTCGTTTAAGTCCCTCTCTCCCCTTCCCACACCCTTCCCATCTCTAACCTCCTGGCACGTCAACAGTATCGTCTCCTCTACCTCAACATTCGCTCCCTCCCTGCAAACAAATACCTCTTCATGCATACCCTCTCCCAGCACCAGGTTGACTCCTTCATCCTTAATGAAACCTTCCTCCAACCCTACCATGTTATCCGCACCTCCCCCTATCTCCTTCACCGCACTGACAATCCACTTCCCCTAGCCCAAGGTGGGGTCAATATAGGCCACCTCAGGCATCTCCCTGTCTGGCCACAACGCCTCCTCAATGACCCGACTGAACACCTTCTCCTCAGCCTATTTTTTCCCTCCCCACCATCACCTGTGCCACTATCTATATCCGCCCCGCAGCTCCTCTCTCCTTTGACTTCATTTCCCATGTTGACCATACATTCTCCACCTATGTGTTCGCTGCTGACCTCAACATCCACAGCCATGACCCTGCCACCCTTCAGTGGTGGCATCAGTTCCTTGCCACCCTCCATGGTGACCTTGTTCCTCTCCCACAGCACACCTGTCCTGAAAATAACTCCACACCCGATGTTATCCTCACTTCCCCCAACCTCGTTGGTCGCATCGCCATTGATGTCTTCGATCCCATCAGTAGTGACTGTCTACCTGTCCTTCCCACCAAATCCTCTACCTGTCCCACCCCTGCAACCACCCGCCCAGCTGCCCCTCCAAAGTCTGTCTACCACCGTGCCAATTGGGATGCCTACCGGGAATCCATTGCCTTACAGGTCGGAAGCCACCCTCTCACCTTTCACCACCCTAATGACATCGCCCGTGCCGCTTCTTTCCTTCTGAAGACCATAACTGACACTGTGGAGGCTCATGTTCCTACCAAACTCATCCACCCTCACCACCCTACGCTTCCTCCACAGGCCATCCCTCTTCTGCATGAATCCCACAGACTCTAGCGCTCCTTCCTCCACACTTGCGACCAGAATACTCTCACCCACCACCGGCAATTACAACGACACATCCATAACCTCCTTACAGCAAAGAAACGCCGGGACTGGCGCCAGACATGCACATGCCTCAACTCCATCGTCCCTGTCAACTCCTCCAAGTACTGGTCAGCCTTCCACCACCTTACTGACAGCCATCCCACCCCGCATTACCCTATCCTACATGATGATCGACCCTTTCCTGACAACCTCAGTAAGGCTAACCAATTTGCTTCCCACCTATCCGAGGTCTTCTCCATTCCTGACGACCCCCATTTTGATTACTCCCTCTTCCCCACCGTCCTTGACCGCACTAACGCCTCAGTCCCCCCACTCGCCCCTAGCTTCTAGCTTACCCCCTTCAGACATCAACACTCCCATCACCGCACAAGACATCACACTCGTCCTTCGCTCCAAACTCAACACCGCCCCTCAAGGAATCCCCCCATCCTTCCTGTCTGTCCTTGCTACCCTGTACAATGTCCTCCTCTCCACTGGATTTTACTCCAACCTGTGGAAGACTTCCCGCGTCCTGCTGTTCCCTAAACCTAACAAACCCCCCTCTGATACCTCTTCCTATCATCCCATCTGCCTCACCTCCGTTTTCAGTAAGGTCTCCGATGCCATCCTCTCTCACCGTATTCACCGCCACCTTGACCAGCACCACCTCCTTCCCCTTACCCAATGTGGCTTCCGGCCTTCCTTCTCTGCCACCGACAACCTCCTTAACCTTACCAATCTTCTTTCCACCCTACTTAACTCACCTCGCTCCACTATCTTTGTTTCCCTTGATCTCCAGAACGCCTATGACCGTGTTTGGCATCCCAGGCTCCTCTTCAAACTCCAGACCTATGCTCTCCCCATCAACTTTGTCCATCTCGTTGCTTCCTTCCTCTCCCATCGTCCCTCCTATGTGACTATCCAAAATTCCAACTCCCGTACTTTCTATCCCTCTGCCGGCGTGCCCCAAGCTCCTGTCCTTTCCCCTCTCCTCTATCTCCTGTACACTGCTGATATGCCCAAACCTCCCCCCACCTGTCCATCTTCTCCAGTTTGCTGATGACACCGCCTTCCTCGCCCTTTATCCTACCCTTCAATGGTCCGAACATACCCTCCAAACCCACATTGACCACTTCACCACTTGGTGTAACCAGTGGTTCCTTCGTATCAATCCCTCCAAGACATAGGCGATCATCATAGGCCGCACCACCCGCTCCTTCCACTTCCATGATTTCTACCTCACCATTTATGGCCATCCTATCCACCTCACTCCTACCCTCAGATACCTTGGCCTCACACTCGACCGCCGCCTCACCTGGACTCCCCATCTCCTTACCATCCAAAACAAAGCTCACAACCGCCTCTGCCTCCTGAAACTCCTGTCCGGACGGACGTGGGGTCTGCATGCTTCCACCATCCTTCACACCTACAAATCTTTTATCCGCCCCATCCTCTGTTATGCAGCATTGCTTGGATTTCCGCCCCTCCTCGGTTCTATAAAGCCCTCCAAATCCTCGAACGCCATGCGCTCCGCCTCACCTTCCACATCCGCCTTCCATCCCCTACGCGCATCCTCTACGACCTCATCCCCTTCCCCCACCTTCTCCTTTTCCTTTAACACATCCACACAATATATATTGTCCGCCACCTTGATCCCCCTCACCCCCTGGTGTCTCCCTTCCTCTCCGCCCCCAACCAGTTGCCGCGCCATTACCGTTGTGTCCCACCCTATCTCCATCTCCACATCCTCCATCTCCTGTCCCAACACAAAAAAATGGTTCAAATGGCTCTGAGCACTATGGGACTTAACATCTGAGGTCATCAGTCACCTAGAACTTAGAACTACTTAAACCTAACTAACCTAAGCACATCACATGCACCCATGCTCGAGGCAGGATTCGAACTTGCGACCGTAGCAGTCACGCGGTTCCAGACTGACGCGCCTAAAACCGCACGGCCACCACCGCTGGCTTTCCCAACACAACTTCCACCGTCTACCCCTCCCGGATGACGAGCTTCGCCCTGACATCTACCCTTCCTACCAACTCTAACCCCATCTTCCTGCCTCCTCCTCAGGGCTCCCTCTCCTCCCCCTCTCTCCTCTTGAGTGGCTTCCCCCTCCTACTCTCCTTCCCTCTCTTGTGCCCCCTTTCAGTGTCTCTGTGCTCCCTCCTGCCCTGTCTTCCCTCTTCATCTCCCACCCCACATGTCTCCTGCCTCTCCGTGTACCCGCTGACTCCCCTCCCCTCTTCATCCTGCCGCTTCCCCTTCTGCTCCTTGCTCTCCCCTCCTTTTGCATCCTCTCTGACCATTCCATCAGCAGGTCCCACCTGACAGTTTTATTCTTTGTCGTGTGTGTTACAAATGGGTTTTAAGTGTGTTGTTCTGGAGTGTTTTTAATACTGTGGCCGACTTTTCACCTGTGCACGCGCATTCAGTGTCTCCTCTGTGTTTTAAGAATCGCCAACTGTGTTTTTTAACTTTCTGGTAACTTTTTTAACTGTCCCCCATGAACGTCTCCATGTCAGTCTGTTTTCACCTCCATTTCCTCCTTTTACTCTGTTTTATGTTCCCCTTTTTTATCGCCTTATGTATGTAAAATTTTATTCTTATTTTAGTTGTCATGTCACTCGGCTGAAGAGCGGCGTATTGTGCCGCTGACATCCCTCCCCTGCCCATATGGGGCAGGGGGATCAAATCACAATAAAGAAAAAAATAATATGACTTTTATAATGGCTATTCTCGACTGGGGACCCCATGTGCTACTCTCTGGACAATGTAGGCATTGGGTGCATGAGGAGCCGAAATAAGCGAACACAGAGTGACTAACTTCACCCTTTATTCCTAAATACCGTTTACAATAACAATAACGCTGCACCACTGTGCCTGTCACTTTCGCGTGCTTAATTGCACACTTTTCGAAACTCGCCATTCTGAAAGACTTACTTACAGCTCGTCCGAGCCTCGCTGGTTGAGCAGCTCAGCCGGCGACACAGCTGTGGAGGCGTTCTGGCTGTGGTCTTCCGCCTGTCTCCACACAACAGGTCGGCCAGCATCCCGCGGGGGCGGTAGATACGCACGTGTCGCTGCGTGCACGTCTTTAGCCCTTATAGCTGCTCCATTAACCACTAAAAGAAAAACATTTAGAATATGCGTTGTTATAGTCCCCAATTTCTTTTTTCCCTTTGAGTTTTTCAAGCAATCTTCCGGTATAACCTCACTGAAGCGTAAGTGCCAGGACGGCCTGGCCTCAGGGACCGCAGCACGGGCGTGGTGCTGCGGTGTGGCGGCGTCTGTGGAGAGGTGGAGCTCCTGGTGCTGTCCGCACGTTTACTGAGAGAAGGGCATACATCAAACAAAAGCATATTCTAAAATTGTGCATACAACACCAAAATAGAGGGGAAAACGAATACAGAACTTACGTTTTCGCTATGCATGTACAGGCTGTCTCATGAGAAATGGTCAGTATTCAGGCGAACGATCACTCGAAGCAAAAAAGTCTAGTAAACATGGGCTGAAAAATGCATACCTTCAGAGTTATGAGTATTTTTTCATCTTCTACACTCTTAAACAAAAGTCTTCCAGTGTAAGCTCTTTGCTTTTCATATTTTGGGAGAAGGTGGTATGGACGAAAACAAGAAAATATCGACTAGTAAATACGAGCTCTAGAACGCATGCCTTAAAACGTATGACCTAGTTTCGTAGAAGAGGTATGTTTCACAGCAGCGAAGATGAACAAGCTCTCATAGGCCTAACTCCTAAGGAACGCATTCTTCAGCTCGTGTTTACTAGTTTTTTTTTCTTCGAATGATCGTTCCTGACATATCCCTGAATATGGACATTCCTCCTGGAACACTCTGTATACACAAATTCTTCGGACGCTTTTATTTTTTAACACCTTGATAGAGCACCTATTGATGAATTACTGTGTGAAGGCAAAGGACTAAAGGATGATTCAAGATCACAAATTGGCCACCCTCCAAATAAATAAATAAATAAATAAAATAATGGTTGGACACTGGACTCGCATTCGGAAGGACGACGGTTCAATCCCGCGTCCGGCCATCCTGATTTAGGTTTTCCGTGATTTCCCTAAATCACTCCAGGTAAATGCCGGGATGGTTCCTCTGAAAGGGCACGGCCGCCTTCCTTCCCCATCCTTCCCTAATCCGATGAGACCGATGACCACGCTCTGGTCTCCTTCCCCATACCAACCAACCAACCAACCAAATAAAATCAAGTCAAGGTTTAATATTTTATTGATGGTCACGTCATAGACGGAGTAAAATTTTCAAAAGAAACATTCCAACCCTCAGTTTAAGCGCTCCACGAAAATCAGAGAAAACCTGAAAGTGAATGGCTAGATTGATATTTCGACCACCGTCGTCTCAAATTCGAATCCACCAAGCCCCCTCGGCCGCTGTTAGTGTGTCAGCAAATGGACAGTTGAGGACAGACACGCCGACGTTTACAGCGTTTGTTTCGAATACTATGTAAAGCACTATACACTGTGCAGCCCACCGTGAAAGAAAGGGCACTGGGCTGTTAGCGGTGCATAAGGGGATTGGAAATTCGAGGAACCAGAGTTATAAGCCACTACACATGCCGTCGAGATATGTACCTTATGGACACAGTATATACGGAATCCGTATTATAGACGATAAGTAGTCATTCTGTGAGCAAGCGCTCTGTCTGCCGTTGTATAACTAATAAATTTTACACGAATCTATGTACAGGTCTCATTACACGTATCCAACAAAGTAGCCGCTAAAAGATCATTGTTTTCTTTTCTTTATTTATTAGATCGATATAATACACGGTCTCTATATTTCGGTCATCATACAACGCTTTGGGTTTTGGAACCGAACAAGGTTGCTCTGTCGAATACCAGGAGATGGAGTTTCAAATCTCCTTTTACAGATTCGTATATACGTTTTCAATGGTTTCCCTAAATGGCTGAAGTTAAGTGCCGGTATGGTTGCTTCGAAGTTACAGAAACTACTGCCTTCATTTTTCTCAAATGCGAACGGATGAGGTAGTGGTCGATGGGACGTCAAACCCTAAGCTTACTTCCATACTTTCTACTGCATGCTACGACATGGATGGCCACCGCTCCCTACGGGTCATGAAACACTATATATTGCACTCATCAGTAGTACATGAATGACGTGCGTTGGAATTAGAAAAATTAAATTATTACTCCAACTGTATATATTTTGGCTCGTCGTTCAGAAATCTTTGGCGGGAGGTTTCTGCAGTATTGAGCAAAGGCGAGACCGGCAGCCGCCATTAGAAATTCCAGGTATCGCGTCGGACGGGCGGCAGTCAGTGCAGGTAACGGGATTACAACAAGAGATAAGGGCGCAGCACTCAGGGTGGCACGGCTGCAGCAGGCGGGTGTCAGAACGAAGCACTGCAGAACATATAACGACAAGGCGTGACGCAGAACCGACGAAACAAGAGTTAGACTTTGCTCAAAGTGAAGTACTGGTAAATATATACCGCCTCAGTAAAAAGCACAATCTGGAAAATAAATGTTTACAGGGGAAGCATAAGAGGGATGCTAGAACCGGCGTAGATTTGCTTTCAGATGGTAGCAAATGAAGAAAGCCATCGACTAAAACCGAAATGATACATCGCATTCCCCAGGAAAGTGTTACAGGACGTCTGCTTAATCTAATCTGTATGGGGCAGTCAACAATGAGACAGACGGCGAAAAAAGTACGTAAACTCACTACTGTTCCACAAGCAACCGCAATAACTTTTAAGACATTAATCCCACAGTGACCCAAGGCGATCAATGCCTTCACGGAAAAAATTTTTTCAGTTGCTTACGGAACCAGATGGTACCCTGGCGTGCACCTTTTCGTCCGAAGTAGATCGACGGCCACGAATGTCCTTCTTCAGGCATCCAAAAATACAGAAATCTTGTGGGGAGCGATCGGAACCGAATGGAGGATATGTAAGGGCTTCCCAGCGAAACTTCTCCATGGCAGTCCAGACAACCTTGGCAAAATGTGGGCCCACTGTCAGTGGCCGTCGATTTGTTTCGAAAGAACACGTCCACGCCTGGGTAAAATCGTGGTTCCGTGGGCAACCGCAAAAATTTTTTACATGAAGGGACTGACCGTCTTGTCTCACAGTGGGTTAAGTGTATAAACACTTATGGCGATTATTTTTGAAATAATAAACAGCGTACTTACTTTTTTCCCGTGTATGTGGCTTTCATTTGATTGCCTCTTATCGTATAAACGATTTAGGTGACAGTCTGAGCAACCATCTCAGATTTTTTGATGATGATGCCGACGTTTACCCTCTAGTAAATTCACCAGAAGATCAAAATCAACTGCAGAATGATGCAGACAAGACCTCTATGGTGCGAAAATGGCGATTGACTCTAAATAACGAAAAGTGTGGTATCATCCACATTTGCACTGAAAGTAATCCGTTAAATTTCGATTACACTATATATCACACAAATCTAAAGGCTGTAAATTCAACTAGATACATAGAAATTACAATAACGAACAACTTAAGTAGGAACGATCACATAGACAATGTTATGGAGCAAGCGAACTAAAGACAGCGTTTAATTTGCAAAACACTTAGAAAATGAAACAAATTACTAAAAGACACTAAAATATATTTTTTTGTCCTCCTCTAGAGGATTCCTGAGCCTTATGGAATCCGTATCAGTCTGAATACAGGAAAACATAAAAAAAAGTTCAAAGAAGGGCAGCTCGTTTTGTGTTACAGCGAAAAAAATATTTCATATGCGAGTCGGAGTGGCAGTCATTCAAACAAAGGCGTTTCTCACCACCTAAGTAGGGAGAAATGATCATCGTAAAAAAATAAGAGAAACCAGAGCTCGCATGGAAAGAGTCATGTGTTTTTTTTCCCGTGCCGTATTCGAGAATGGACGAAGGAGAGAAACAGTTCGAAGGTACTTCGATGAAACCTCTGACAGGCACTTAAGTGTGAACTGCAGTCACACTTATGCAAATGATTTTACTTCTTTTAACATCTCGGCAAATATGGAATACTCTGCTAAACGGTATTTAAGTATCTGAAGTACAACTTATAACTAATAGGAATCCAGTTACCGTCTGGATAACTAATGCCGGCCGGAGTGGCCGAGCGGTTCTAGGCACTATAGTCTGGATCCGCGCGACCGCTACGGTCGCAGGTTCGAATCGTACCACGGGCATGGATGTGTGTGATGTCCTTAGATTAGTTGGGTTTAAGTAGTTCTAAGTTGTAGGGCACTGCTGACGTCAGAAGTTAAGTCCCATAGTGCTCAGAGCCATTTGAACCATTTTGATAACTAATCCTAGCAACGAAAATCTATTATAATCAAAACTACATTGTAACACACGCACTCTTTGTTATAAGGTGCACATCGACGTGCAATACAATTCAATATCACCGTAAAGTAAGGAAATTATAACTTTGAAAAGATATATACATACACAGTTCTTGTACCACTGTACACAAGGTCAGTCACTGAAAATTAAGATACAGCTCCTTGAAATCGGTCCGCCGAAAACACATGTCCGCCAGCTCCATCAGAGTGTTCCTCATATATTAACTTGCCACCAGATTTTAAGGGAGGCAGCAGGCTATCTGACACGTGCTGGTGCTCGCCTCGAGAAGGCTACCGCCGCAGACTCGCATTCCAGAGGTCTGCAGTTCAAATTCCTGTCGGGCCATCCACATTTAGATTTTCCGAAGTTCTCCTGAACGAAGTATTGCGAATGTCAAACAAAGATATGGCCGATTTTCTTCCCCGCCATCTCCGCGTTTGAGCTGCCTCTGTACTGCCGTCGTCCACATTCCAGACACCCTGACCTTTGGTCCTTCCTTCGAGTCCAGGTACCTGAGGGGTGGGGAGTCTGTTCACGGTGCGCCGCTGGTTTCGCAAACAATTCTCCGAAATTTCCAGCGCGTCATCCCCTCCACCCCTGCCACTAACCCTCCCTTGCAGTGCCATTACTAGTCACATGTACTGCGTGTGAGCCCACAGGTCAGTGGTTCAGTTACTGTGGTGTCACGAGGTGAACCAGTCTTCGGTTAACGCAGCTTCGGTTAATACCGTTTTTACAGCAGTGAAAGCCGCGATGGAGATGAACCCGCAGTCTTTTTCACAGCGAGTATCGGCAGCAGAGCGCCCGACAAGGGATTCGTCGCCAGAAGGGCAGGCGGCGCCAGCTCCGAGCTCACACTGCAGGCGTTTCGAGGTGAGTCCGCGGCGGCTCAGCCGGTGCTCGGTTACGTTCTGGTGCCTGCTTAGGAGCGACACTAGCAGATTTCGCACTCGGTTCGTTTACTGATTGTTCAGAGGTGTGGAGTAGATTAGTTACAAAAATCTAATTGTGTATGATTGGCAACGTTATGATTTTCAGATTAGCTGAACTTTCACAAGTAAGCCGAGCTTGCCTTTCAACCATATCTCTGTCTCCGTGTGTGTTTCGTCGTAATAATATTTACATTCTCGCCACAAGTCACATAAAAGTATATTCAAGTCTGCAATACGTCTGCTAACTTTACACTGGAAAACGGACTGCGAAATTGTCACGGTTTCTGTATATTTTGGACATATGTAACACATTTTCAACGGTATTAATTGTACATTTCCCCCACCACATAATCATTAGGTTATGTATGCCTACGTCTGAAGTCTTGTACCCCCCGCCTGTTAATAACGCTCTATGCTATCTGGATGCGGCAAGAAATGTTACTCTTGAAAGTTGTAAAATTTAATGCTTATGTAACGTGTGTAACTGAAAAATAGGAGCTCTGGCCCATATTTGCCCATTTTAACACGAACAGAATGAAATTTAATGTCTGTTCAACCCACTAAGTGCGCTGGTATGCGGGTTATTGGAGTTTTTTGCCTTCTATAACTCATTTACAGAGAGCATTTTGTTGTCATGAAATGCGTCACTATCAAAATGGAATCTTCAAATGTACCTCGGTAACCCTTACGAATCAGTATGGTCTGCCTTCTCCCCTTCTTCTGTTTTAATACTATTGAGCTGGCTGCTGATAACAAGTAGCGTGGCGATTCTTCTTGAAAACCTGGCGTTCTCAGTTAATTACGTCTTATCTGGAAAAAATCAGTGAAATATCCGAGAATTTCAAAAATTTTATAAAATCTCTGGGAATTCTGTGTTATATACCTAGCATTGCAATTGAATTTTATTGAGTTTTGTAAATCACAAATTTTAACATGCTTAATATCTCAAAATATTTTAACTACATGATTGTTATTCCGTATAAATAATCGATGTTTAAAAACTCCGGTTAAACTGCTGCTTATAGCTGGTATACAGCTCAGCTGAGAAGAAAGAAAACTCGTTGCCATGGTATGCTGCTTCGCTCCCGTTCGCTGTTAATTCATCAGGAGCTTCGTCGCACCATCTTCCACCTCACATCTGAAACTCACAGAAAATTTTTTTTCTTTAAGTTTGAGCAGCCACCCTGATATGATTTGTCGTATAAGAGAATTGAGCTAAAAGTTATCCCGGAAATACCGTAGGAAATGTAAATATTTTAGGAAACTAACAATTTTCATTCGCTTGGCGCGGCTTCTAGGCCCACCTAACAGGATATCGTGTAATCTTTTATTTTATTTTCCATCTTCGTCATTGACAAGCGAAAATGTCTAGGCAGCAGCCATAAATTTTGTTCAAGCGAGCGCCAAAATGATTTGCCAAAGATATGAACGAAAACTTAAGAATGCAAAAGTATAACGCTACTATCGACGGCGCGAGGGAGGTGAGATATTATGTGTGACACAAATACTTGTTTAGAACGGACTCACCACTGTAGTATAACGAACCTTTGTATCTACTTCTGCATCCGCCAAGCCTTCTTATGATGTGTACAGAAGAGTACTTCAGGTGTCACTATTCTGTTCCAGTGACAAATGTTCGGTGAAAAGAACGTCCCAATATCTTCGTACGAATTTCTCTGATTTTCTCTTAACGCCCATTTCATATAGTGCGATTAAAAGGAAGTGATATATTGCCTGTCACTGCTTCGGACGAAAGGGCCGTGGCTAATAGAATTGTGGGCCAGTCAGAGAACGCGACACCGAGTTGCCCGTGAGCTCCCTAATCATGCCATTAAACATCTCCAGTTAAGATACAATAAGAAAAAGTGCCCTGTCACCTTACGTGACGAGTGGATAATTAATGAAATAAAATTTCTAGCCTAAGAAATCGTATTGAAGACAGTCTTTCTATCTGCCGTGTCTCTCGCAAGTTTTCTTTTTTTTATGAAACGCTACTGTGCCGCTTTTTGTGCCAATGATGCTTTTTTTTGTCTGGATTCTAATTCGTTACTTAAATTACTTGTGAGATATGCGTAGGACATTCTTCTGCCGTTTCTTCGTTCAAACGCGACAGCAAATGATATCGCAATTCAAACAAAATTATTTTCTTGGAATTTAACTGATTTTCTTCTACAGAAACTAATAAAAATTAAATCTGTACTGTTTGGTAAAGACTCTAGTAATCCTATATTAATTAAAAAATTAGATGAATATCTTACTAAAGTAAAAAGTCTGATTATAATCTTAATTTTTGTTCTTGTAAACAAGGCAATGTTAAAAAATTCACTCTATTATGCAATGTAGCGATATGGTAGCTTTGAAACCACTGTTTCTATTTGCGGACTTTCTTTATTTTACAAGGTTCTGTGCCTACGTAAACAGCACACACTCAGAGCGTCGCAGTTTTGTTTATAATTACGTTGTTTTCGAAATACTAGACAGTAGGACAAAACAAACCATTAAACTTTCCGAACATATCTATACCAGACGATATAATCAATTCTGAATGGTTTTGCGATGATATGGTTTCTTGTCCCTGCATCTCCACTGATTTCCTCCAAATGTAGTCCACTCGTTTCCTTTTAGTGAGTATAGTCAGATCTTTTTGGATGGTACACTCTCGGAAAGTCAACAGTAAGTCTGTCCGTGCTGTAAACGCGTCTGGAGTTTGTGATTATCTATGTGGCGGTCTCGCACTTACTAAAGATATCGGTGCCAATACGCCCCCCGTTTCGTTGTGTTTCTTAACTTCTTAACCCTGTCTGCTTAACGATCAATAGAAATACGCAGTACCAAAAAATCAACTGAAGGAGCTGTGGGTAAATTATTTTTCCGTAGCCATTTTATAATCAAGATCTCAATCCAGTGTTTGCTTCTGCTACACCTAGTCTTATGTGGCCATTACATTTCAGGTCGCTCCTGTCGCATGCTATTGGTTTACCGTTATTAAGTTTGGAATTACTGATAAGCAATCACTTAACATTGGATGTTATCGCCTGTTTATGAATTATAAATTATTTTAATTTACATAGATCTTGAACTGTTAGTCACTGCAAAAAGCGTGGGTAAGTTGCTGGTTTTCCTGCGTTTCGCTACAATTTACTGTCGTTTCGAGTTTCGTAAAACATATGCATCACCCACTGGCAGCCTCATAGACCTTACGCGTTGTTTCCAAAATCGTTTAAGAGTGCAAAATGGCTTCTTGCCACTTAAAATTTTAGTTGTGTGGGGGTACACAGCCCTAACGAGTTTTGAGAAAGAAAACTTGGTCCAAGTAGGCCGTATTCTCTTTGTTATCCCTCAGTTTTAAAGCCCATATTTTAAGTTTCAGGCTCCATTTCAAATTCTAAGACATCGCTGGTGGATAAAGACAGGTATAGACCATAGTTCTGCATGTATGTGGCACAAAAACAATACTACAGTACAGTAAGAAGCAATTCAGCTGTTTGTACCGGCTAAGGAAAGCAATCATGTACACTATTGTATTGTTTTTGTACCACATACAAACAGATGTGCGATGTATAGCCGTCCACATGTACCAGCAATATAGTAGAAGGTGAAATGAAGCATAAAGCTTAAAATATGTTCTTGAAAATGATCTACGCTTGAAACTGTCCCATTTCGCGGACAATAAAAAGAATAAAGCCTATTTTCATTCTCAAAATTTTATATTTTTACTCTCAAAGTTTCATACTGTTGAAGAAGTATTTGATTTTTAGTCATGAGCAGCAATGTGTTCAACGGTTGGTGCTGTTAACGTTTCACTCACAATTACGACCCATCCCGCGTTGATAACTGGTCGTCGGTCGGTCTCCCTGGAAGCCCCCCCACCCCCCTTCCCAGTCAACATCAGACGCGTCGGTCGGCAATTTTCACTGATCGCTGGCCTTTAACAATGCGAAAACGTCCTGTCATTGTGTTTACCGTCTTCACGCCTGCACACTTTATTGCACATTTATCGCTACTAACTTTGTAGTCATATGTTAAACTTTTTTGCCTCTTTCAACCTCTCTGCACCGCGCAATCGTATTACGAAACAGCGAATATGGAGATAACCTTAGGGTCCAGGACTGTGGTTGCTTTACCAGTGAGTTACTACGTTGAATACCCCTGTGGGTTTCAGTTGGATCTAAAGCTGCGTCATCAGGGCGAGGCTCTGAAGTCGTACCCTCTGTTAATATTACTGGTTATACCCTGAGACAGTCGGAGTGTGCTTAGTCACGCGTATTGAGACATCCTGAGGAATCGACGGTATCAGCAGTACAACCTATGATTTCTTGCTATAAGAAGTGGCTCTGAATAATTAGTTGATTTCTCAGATGTAGAATTAGCAATTAAGTTAATGCAGAGCGAGTAGCGCGTTGGACGCCAGAATTTCTTGGGACGCAACTGTACACCTCATAAAGTAATGAACTGATGACTGTAACTGATTTCTCCATCGTTGCTTGTCTGAATATCACTTCTCTCATGAAAATGGAAACAGTTCCCTGGAGTTTTTATAATTCTATTTATTTGGTTGCGAATCAGCTTTCTATCATCGTCATATGATAACAAATTGTTGCAACCACAGATGAAATGACATGCATCGTTTACCGACTCAGATACAGAAGACACATAGAATCTTGAGGTAAATGTTTTGTACCAAGAAAAGCATTATTTTCTTTATATTGTATGGTAATCATTGCATATAACAAAAATGAAAAATACTGTTAAATTTCTTATTGTGACTTAAATTTTGCATGTCTGAGACTTATTTTAACATATGAGAAAAAATAAATAGTATTTGGTGTTTTAAAACTAAGCTGCCATTTAGAATATGTTTATTGATGTCTAGTGTTTGTAGTAATGCCATTCTTTTTGCGAATCGTAATGTATTTAAAATGTCGTAATCGACACTATAAGTGTGGTTTTCTGTTAAAAACGTTCCGCAAAAGTAAAATCTGTCTTTCCTGGTCCGGTCGGAGTGGCCGTGCGGTTCTAGGCGCTACAGTCTAGAACCGAGCGACCGCTACGGTCGCACGTTCGAATCCTGCCTCGGGCATGGATGTGTGTGATGTGCTTAGGTTTAATTGGTTCTAAGTTCTAGGCGACTGATGACTGATGACCTCATAAGTTAAGACGCATAGTGATCAGACCCATTTGAACCATTTTTTTTTTTTTTTTTTTTTTTTTTTTGTCTTTCCTGGTCTCTAGCTAACCTCACGTTCCGATAACCAAACTGCCACACCTCTGACTGACTAACCAACATATATTTCCAAAATCGCTTACAGCTGATTGTATACACACCGCTACAGGCCAAATGTTTCTTTGTGAGGTTTAAAATTTTGCTACGTTGTTGTTATTGTGAAATACATGTCTGGAGTTGCGAGACAAATGGGAGAGACAGGTTCTTCTTGGCCAACATGCAGAAGCGATGCAAATTTACGCATTCTTTTATTTCGTACAATAGTACCAACCAGATGAGAACTACAGCCATTATTAAGAACGAATAGTTTGACGATTTGCAATTCTGACTGAAAAGCTTGTTCTGATAATGTAACCATTATGAAGTGATACACCATAGAATGGAAAGCTACATGTTCGTTGTTTTATATTGGGCAGATGTTGTTTTTCTGCAAATACTAAGTGACGCTTTGTGAGAAGTCTGTATTAATGTCCAAGAATATACAAGAGCCTCCGAGTTCCATCGTAAACTGGATTTTATTTTGTTCAGTTTAAATGCTTTACGGTCGGGCTTAATGGTCCTATAATACAGCCCGTAAAAACAACGCATGATCCCATAACTGTTTCTAAATTTAATTTTACAAGTTAGTGGCCTTTTCTATAAGAAAACTTGATCCAAAATGCCCATCAAAATTTCAAATACTGCAGGGCTAAGACGAGAATCCATAGTTGGGTTATCGAACTATTAATAAGGCGTGTTCTGTAACTGGAAAAAATTCATTTTACTGGGAGTTGCTTTTTGACGATTAATGTAATAAATTAGGGGAAATTTATTTGAGATCAATTTATACAATCATCGGAGGGAACATTTGTAAATAAGCTAATAATGTCATGCGATACTAGTTTAGATTTAGATGTACTAGTATATATTTAATTTTATCCACAGGAGTTGCGAATATCTGATTCCAAATGTAAGTTTAAATTTTATTTGTTTTTGGTAAAATCTTTTCGGTAGTCGGTAGCAAGGAACAGAGAACTGTTAATTGAAGAGTGTAAATGGAAAAGGTTCTAAGTGACATTTTTTCAGAAAACGCGTGTTCGGTGCTGTTGTGCTTTCAGTACTCCGCTGTATGTTCCTGGGTTGTATTCAGGGGCCAAACAGTGGAGGAAGTCTTTAAGACCTGCGTTAGTACTTGACACGAAGTCTTACCGCCAAGATGTAATTCCCTCTGGAGTCCCGAAATTTAATAAATATGAGAAGTGATTTTGTTTCTGATGACGGTTCTATTATTTAAAAGCTAATGCTGTATTTCTGTACGTCTATAATCACAGATAAAACATAGTGCCTCAATATTAATAGCAGTTGGAACAAGTATTTATTTCCTGCTATTTTACCGAAACTTTGAGACTGTAATTGTGTGCAAAGTACACGTTGATTCTTGCAAATAAGAAAACTGTAACCAGTTGCTGACAGTAATGCTGTCTATTTACACCTATAGCCCCGTTATCGATTTCTAACTGATCGGGTCATCTTCAGGCAGCCACTTTCTATTATATTACACTTGTCGTTTGGAAACAGGTAACGGCACTGTTTATGTAAACAAATTGCGTTATTAACAGTTGTCAGTTCATGTCTCCCTCTTTGCAAGAAACAACTTTTTTAAGTGTTGTTACTGGTACTCTGAACTACTCAGAATCCTGGTATGGCACTTAGAACATTCTGAATGAAGTATTTACTTACCGATCTGATTCATTGTTTTTTGTGATAATGTGATCGGTGGTATAAGTATGTGGTATCAGAAAATCTACTTTTTCTCTGGATACTAACCAGGTATGTACAATCAGCAGTACACGTTTTTTTTACTACCCTGAAAAATGTTAGATTTGGAACTTAACGACCTGTTTACGTTTCCACTGTTCAACGGTTCTTAATGCTGCGTAAATATCGTGGAATAAAGACTGTATTTGGACTTCTTCAATGTGCTGATACGAAGAGAGTTGACTTGGAGTGAATACTACCGTTACACTTTTGCAGTAGTTAAGGCAATAGACTAGCACCCGCCCATCCGTTCAGTTGCCCCATCTTTTCCTGAGGTGGTACCCGGGTGGTTCCTCGAAACAGCTCACGGTCGATTTTGCCTCGACTTCTTGTGCAGTCCAAGGTGCTATGACGCCCCTAATAACCTCACCGTCGACGGTATATTCAGCTCTGTACTCATTTCCCCGATTTAATTGTAAAATTGTTCATGGTTGTGCAAATCGCAATCGGACACGAGATTAAATTTTCATTCTCGCCACAAGCCACCTAAAAGTTTGAAACTTCCTGGCAGATTAAAACTGTGTGCCGGACCGAGTTCGAGTCTGGGTCCGGCACACAGTTTTAATCTGCCAGGAAGTTCCATATCAGCTCACACCCCGCCGTAGAGTGAAAATTTCATTCTAGAAACACCTAAAAGTTTTTTCAAGTCTACAGTACGTGTGCTAACTTTAGCCTGGGAAACGGACTTCGTAATTGTTAAGGTTTCTGTATATTTTTGACATATGTAACACACTTTCAACGGTATTATTTATACATTCTCCCACCTGTTTAGGTGGGAAGAGTATTCAGACCGGATCCTGTTGGTAGTGGGAGTGTCGTAACGAGGTAACAAAAGTTTCAACGGCATGAAATTAGCAGTCTTGGTGGATCAGTACACAATGGGTTTGTTAGCAGCAAGAGTTCCGTTTTTGGATAAACGTTCTTTTTAACTTTCATGAGATACTTATCATTAGATTATGTACGCCTGCCTGAAGTCTCGTACCCCCGGTCTGTTAATAACGCTGTAGGCTATCTGGATGAGACAAGAAATGTTACTCTTGTTAATTTGTAATATGTATTGCTAATGTAATGTGTGGAACTGAAAATTAGGTGCTTTATCCCATACTTGTCCATTTTAACACGAGCAGAATGAAATTTAATGTTTGTTCAAACCACTAAGTGTGCTGGTACGCGGGTTCTTGGAGTTCTTTTCCTTCTGATAACTCATTTACAGAAAGTATTTTGTTCTGATGAAATGCGTCACACAATGGGACATATGAACCCTATCAAAATGGAGTCTTAAAATGTACCTCGGTAGTCCTTACGAATCAATATGGTCTATGTGTCATATAACACTCTTCCCTTCTTCTACTTTATTGCTATTGTGCTGGCTGCTCATAACATGTAGGGTGGCGGTTCTTCTTAAAAACCTGGCGTTCTCAGTGAATTGCATTTAATCTAGAAAAATCGGGGAAATCTCAGGGAATTTCAGGAATTTCATAAAATCTCTGCATTACAATTGGATTTTATCGAGTTTTGTAAATCACAAATTTTAAAATGCTTAATATCCCAAAATGTTAAGGTTTTTAACATGGCTGTCAATCAGCGACTGTTGTATAATACAAAATTTTGAAAAACGCAGCCCTCAGTCGCGAACACAATTAATTTGTAACCTAAGTTTCGGTGTCACAAGGGACACCTTCTTCGGACAAAATTAAAACTAAATGTTACAGCATAACGTACCAAAAAATACGAAAGCTGCGGTCATACCTGACAGCGTCAGATAGTCAGAAATAAAATGAAATGCAACAGAGGTGCAAGCCACTAGGGGTTGCCATGTGTCCCCTGCTACAGTCAACACAAAACCTTAAGATTTTTGCCTGCCCGGGTATCTAAAGCTGTATCTAAATACACTCCTGGAAATGGAAAAAAGAACACATTGACACCGGTGTGTCAGACCCACCATACTTGCTCCGGACACTGCGAGAGGGCTGTACAAGCAATGATCACACGCACGGCACAGCGGACACACCAGGAACCGCGGTGTTGGCCGTCGAATGGCGCTAGCTGCGCAGCATTTGTGCACCGCCGCCGTCAGTGTCAGCCAGTTTGCCGTGGCATACGGAGCTCCATTGCAGTCTTTAACACTGGTTACATGCCGCGACAGCGTGGACATGAACCGTATGTGCAGTTGACGGACTTTGAGCGAGGGCGTAGAGTGGGCATGCGGGAGGCCGGGTGGACGTACCGCCGAATTGCTCAACACGTGGGGCGTGAGGTCTCCACAGTACATCGATGTTGTCGCCAGTGGTCAGCGGAAGGTGCACATGCCCGTCGACCTGGGACCGGACCGCAGCGACGCACGGATGCACGCCAAGACCGTAGGATCCTACGCAGTGCCGTAGGGGACCGCACCGCCACTTCCCAGCAAATTAGGGACACTGTTGCTCCTGGGGTATCGGCGAGGACCATTCGCAACCGTCTCCATGAAGCTGGGCTACGGTCCCGCACACCGTTAGGCCATCTTCCGCTCACGCCCTAACATCGTGCAGTCCGCCTCCAGTGGTGTCGCGACAGGCGTGAATGGAGGGACGAATGGAGACGTGTCGTCTTCAGCGATGAGAGTCGCTTCTGCCTTGGTGCCAATGATGGTCGTATGCGTGTTTGGCGCCGTGCAGGTGAGCGCCACAATCAGGACTGCATACGACCGAGGCACACAGGGCCAACACCCGGCATCATGGTGTGGGGAGCGATCTCCTACACTGGCCGTACACCACTGGTGATCGTCGAGGGGACACTGAATAGTGCACGGTACATCCAAACCGTCATCGAACCCATCGTTCTACCATTCCTAGACCGGCAAGGGAACTTGCTGTTCCAACAGGACAATGCACGTCCGCATGTATCCCGTGCCACCCAACGTGCTCTAGAAGGTGTAAGTCAACTACCCTGGCCAGCAAGATCTCCTGATCTGTCCCCCCATTGAGCATGTTTGGGACTGGATTAAGCGTCGTCTCACGCGGTCTGCACGAACGCTGGTCCAACTGAGGCGCCAGGTGGAAATGGCATGGCAAGCCGTTCCACAGGACTACATCCAGCATCTCTACGATCGTCTCCATGGGAGAATAGCAGCCTGCATTGCTGCGAAAGGTGGATATACACTGTACTAGTGCCGACATTGTGCATGTTCTGTTGCCTGTGTCTATGTGCCTTTGGTTCTGTCAGTGTGATCATGTGATGTATCTGACCCCAGGAATGTGTCAATAAAGTTTCCTCTTCCTGGGACAATGAATTCACGGTGTTCTTATTTCAATTTCCAGGAGTGTATTATGAAGTGATACACCACGGGATGGAAGCTGCATGTTCGTTGTTTTACATTGCCAGATGTTGTTTCTCTGCAAATACTAAGTGATGCTTAGTGAAAAGTCTGTATTAATGTCCAAGAGTATATGAGCCTCCGAGCTCCATCGTAAACTGGATTTTATTTTGCTCAGTTTAAACGCTTTACGGTTGCGCTTTATGGTCCTATAATACAAACCCGTAAAAACTACGCATGATCCACGTAACTGATTATAAATTTAATTTCACAACTTAGTGGCCTTTTCTGTAAGATAACTTGTTCGAAAATGCCCATTAAAATTTCAAATACTGCAGGACTAAGAAGAGAATCCGTAGCTGGGTTATCAAACTATTAATAAGATGTGTTCTGTAACTGAAAAAAAATAAATTTTATGGAGTGTTGCTTTCTGACAATTAATGCAATAACAGTGGAGGAAACTTACCCAAGATCTATTTAGACAGTCATAGGGGGGAACATTTGTAAATATGTGATTTCAAATTTAAGTTTAAATTTTATTTATTTTTGGTAAAATCTTTTCGGTAGTCAGTAACAAGGCACAGAAAACTGTTAATGGAAAAGTGTAAATGGAAAAGGCACCAAGTGACATTTTTTCAGAAAACGCGTGTTCGGTGCTGTTGTGCTTTCAGTACTCCACTGTATATTCCTGGGTTTGATTCAGGGGCCAAACACTGGAGGAAGTCTTTAAGACCTGCGTTAGTAGATGACACATAGTCTTACCACCAAGCTGTAATTCCCTCTGGGGTCCCGAAATTTAATAAATATAAGAAATGATTTTTTTCTGATGACGGTTCTATTAGTTAAAAGCTAATGCTGTATTTCTGTACGTCTATTACCACAGAGAAAACAGTGCCTCAGTACTAACAGCAGTTGGAACAAGTATTTCCTTCGTGCTATTTTATCAAACTTGACTTTACTGAGACTGCAATTGTTTACAAAGTACACTTTGATTGTGGCAAGGAAGAAAACAGTAACCAACTGCTGACAGTACTGCTGTCTATTTATACCAATAGCCCCGTTATCGATTTCGAAATGACCGGGTCATCTTCAGGCATCCGCTTCCGTTTATATTACACATGTTGTTGTTTACATTAGTTGTTGGTAAAACAGCCTATGACTAATGTAAACAATAATAAATGCAATATAAACGTCAACAGCGTCTGAAGATAAACCTGTCGTTTAGAAACAGGTAATGGCACTGTTTATGTAAACAAATTCCATTATTGACAATTGTCAGTTCATGTTTCCCTCTTTGCAAGAAACAACTTTTAAAATTTGTTTACTGGCGCTCTGAACTACTCAGAATCCTGGCATGGCACTTAGAACATCCTGAATCAAGTATTTACTTACCATCTAATTAATTATTTTTTGTGATAATGTGGTGGGCGGTACAAGTCTGTGGTATCAGAAAATCTACTCATTTTCTGGATACTAATCAGATATATACAATCAGAAGTACTTTTTTTACTATCCTGCGAAATGATAGATTTGGAACTTACGACCGTTTTACGTTTCCACTGTTCAACTGTTCTTAATGGTGCGTAAATTTCCTGGATTAAAGACTGTATTTGGACTTCCTCGATGTGCTGATACCAAGAAAGTTGACTTGGAGTGAATGCTATCGATAGACTTTTACAGTAGTTAAGGCATTAGACTAGCACCCGACCATCCGTTCAGTTGCCCCGTCTTTTCCTGAAGTAGTACCCGTGTAGTTCCTCGAAAAAGATCACCGTCGATTTTGCCTCCACATCTTGTGCAGTCCGAGCTGCTATGACGCCCCTAATAACCTCACCGTCGATGGTATATTCAGCTCTGTACTAATTTCCCTGATCTAATTTTAAAGTTATTCATCGTTGTATTAATTGCAATCGGCCAAGAGAACAGGTTTTTCTCGCATTCTTCTTCTTCATTTATGAATTAGAAGAAACTGTGTGCTGTTGATTTTTGAGCCATTAAATGTCGCTACATACGCTCAGATAATAATAAATGACCATTATTACGTGAGCATGGTGTTCAATTACACTGTTTTCTGAAGTAATAGACACTGTACTTCAATATTTATTTATATGTGGCTGCTTCAATGTCTGACATTTTGTTTCTGAGAGATTGATACCCCCATGCTTCACTCCTTTTGCAAACAGTAGGCCTACGAAACACAAAATGTGAATGCTCGAGCTACTTTGAATTGGGGAGGGGGGAATCAAATCTTCCTCGCTTTTGCTATTTGTAAATTTCAACGTGGGACGTTGCTAGTTTACTCTTAACCACTCCCTTCTTAGCCCCCTCCCCATTCCCGCACCACCCGGAACAAAATAAGTAGTGTCAAGCTACAAGAATATCTTGTTGGATCCTCTACCACCTAAATAACAATCAATACCTAAAATGTTCTGTGCTCTCAGGCAAATAAGCTTGAGATTGAAAGTTAAAATTAATAAATCGTGAAAAATACGTTATTTCACATGCGGACACCTCAGGCACTAGAGGTGTGGAAGTCATCGTCATTCCAGTGTCGACGGAACGTGGATATGCTGTACCTCCTCCCTGTTTATCCCTCTTCTTATGGTGACATTAAATCCTGAGATACATCACAATTAGAAAATATTTCTGCACAAGAGAAACACAGCGGAATGATTGTATCTGCTTACTTTACTCACCAGTTCCCGGGTCGAATTATGTTACATCACAAAACATCATGGCTGTAAGGATGATTTCCATTACAGGATACGTCGAATTGTAACGGTGACACTAAAAGCTATTTTTTCTAGAAGTTCAGTAGTTTTTATCCTGTCACTCCGCTGTAGCGTGAAGTTAAACGATCAAACTAAAGTTTAGAGTCTCGTTTTAAAGTCCTATGTATAAAATTATGCCCCGTATTTCAAATGTATGTCATCTTTTGGAACACGCATATTACTGAGCCTTCGACGTGCACAAAATATGCATCACCGCTACAATGCGGGTAGGTCCAAATTTTTATTTTAAGGACTCTGAAGTAGGGAATATAGTGGGTGCGGTTTCGAAATACTTTAGTGTACCGTAACTGACTACACCAAAATAGTCGACGTTAATTGGTGTTTATTTACTTTTCGGATAGACAGACGTACACTACGTGGTAAACAGTCCTCAGCTTCATATAATTTTCAAACATTTCTAGATTTAATAGTTATTATTCTTTTGAGCTCTCCTGGGGCTAACATTTTAAGCGGAAGTTAGTCACAGCCCTACCAGGCTACGAGAACTAACAGTGCAGTTCAAGGCTTTTCTGTGAATTTTTAATGACCGTATTCAGCATTGACTGTAAATTTATTACAATATCCATCTATGCAATTTCGATCTTTTGGACATATTCAGGTTGTTACAAGTGCTGAAAAAACTGCAGCTGTCAAGATTAATAAAAAGCATTCCGCGAATTATACGTGAATCGCACAGCACGCTTTTACAGTCGCATCGTAAAAAGATATTAGATGGAAACATAAGAGAGTACAAGCTGATCCGCTGCTAATTGCTTCGCAGTCTTTCTGGTCTTACGACACAGTCTCCGATGATCATTGAAGGATGAAGTGAGTCGTAGCCTCATACCAGGCGATCTTCAGTCTCCAAACTTAAGGTAGTTCTGTTGACTATTGGCTGTAGCAGTGGTCTGCTAGTGGTCTATCAGAGACGTCCAGCTGAGTCGTGTGTCAACGTGTAAACATCTGGTGCGCGGTTGATTTCAGTGAGGCAACATCGTTCTCGCCTAGACGGATATCATTACCATTCCAAAGCAGCTTATTAACTGCAGTTGATGAACAGCAGGTATCATCAGCTCATGAGAGGAGGAAAAGCTGTGTCCACACAAATAACTAAAGTGACGCCACAGCTGGGGGCATTCTGCAGTGGCACATATCGTTCACACAGGCAGCCACCGTTACTACGCAGCGCTGGCAGTTTTTAACCCCCGATGCAATCAGAGGGTTGTTGTATGTGTAACGTTCGTATCTATGTACCTGTCTCTGGTATCGTAGCTCCCAAACGACAAGTTCCATTTCAATGCAGCTTTTTTAAATTTGAAGGCTGCTTTAATCAAGATGGTTCCTAGCTACATTCCACGAAAGTCCGTTCAATTGTTTAAATTCCAATAGCTAAATGAAAAAAAATGTTTTCGCCAGCTAAGTAATACATAACAGCTACATCTAGTTACGTAGTACCGGATTGTAGAGTTCAAAAGGATCTCAGCATAAGTGAGTGATAAATATATATTTTTTACTGTCGACTAACAATGATGATTTTTGTCTTTTGCAGCTACCCATTCCAGCAGCTACAAAGCAGAAATATAGTGATTGTGACTCAGCTGTAAAAGATAAACAGATACTCCTGCAAACTTTTGTAGTTATGTTTGAGATCTACAGTTCGGTACTAAACCAAATAATTTTCTCCTATTAGTTTAGTCAACCTACTGCAAGAGAGCGCAATGGCAGTCAACTTTCTTGCGACTTGATTTAGAACTATCGCCATTGCTTACTGCTTATGTTACCCAAATTAGAAAAAATATATACTAAAAATAGCCAATGACTGTATGTGTGAACTTAGAAATTAAACACACAAATTGCATAAGTGAACAAAATATCAAAAAGAAGAAAAAAATCAGAAGAATAATTCCAGGCTGAAACTCAAAATTGCAAGTGCTTTATTGTTACTGTAATAATATTTATGAAAGAAACACCTATAATAGAAACACGTAGAATTCGGTGTCTACTAATGAAGTCTAACGCTTGAAAAGGTGAAATAGAACTTGAAATTTAAAAAAAATCACGACACAAAAAGCCTCTTAAAAGTAAAAAAAATAAACATTTTTGCCCCTTTAAGTTTAATAGAAGTGGTATTTTTTTGAGACAAGCGTCGTTTCGTCTGGAGACCGCTAAGTAAATGAAATTAAATCTCAATACATCTACAAATGAGAAAGTGTGATATTTAAGTACAAGTAAGCTACCTGGACAACGTAGGTAAAAATCAAAACAACAATATCAAATCGTAGAGTCTAAGTCTCAATTAATTTTCTCCGAAAAATTCGCAGTACAGACGCAACCGTCAGCGATGTTTGCTCGTCAGGGTCGCCGCACTTGGGGTCACACCACGACCCGCGCGCCTCACGCTCGCGTTTTAATGACGCGTGTGTCAGTACGCCATCTTCAGACCACTGCAAGATATACGCCGCGTAAGAAATATTACTGCATCATACTAAACTCATACGCAATTATGTAAAAATACGATATAAAATAAATAGGTAACTCTATTCTTTAACAATGATACGCTAATTAAAGACAGATTAGTTGTAATATTTTATACAGGGTGGTCCATTGATCGTGACCGCGCCTGTCTAAGCTTGAATGGGGAAACCAGATGGCGCTATGGTTGGCGCGCTAAATGGCGCTGCCGTAGGTAAAACGAATATCACCTGCTTTTTTAAAAATAAGAACCCCCATTTTTATTACATATTCGTGTAGTACGTAAAGAAATGTGAATGTTTTAGTTGGACCACTTTTTTCGCTTTGTGATAGATGGCGCTGTAATAGTCACAAACATATGGCTCACAATTTTAGAGGAACAGTTGGTAACAGGCAGATTTTTAAAATTAAAATACAGAACGTAGGTACATTTGAACATTTTATTTCGGTTGGTCCTGTGTGATACATGTACCTTTGTGAACTTAACATTTCTGAGTACCCATGCTGTTACAGCGTGATTACCTATAAATACCACATTAATGCAATAAATGCTCCAAATGATGTCCGTCAACCTCAATGCATTTGGCAATACGTGTAACGACATTCCTCTCAACAGCGAGTAGATCGCCTTCCGTAATGTTCGCACATGCATTGACAATGCGCTGGCGCATGTTGTCAGGCGTTGTCGGAGATCACGATAGCAAATATCGTTGAACTTTTCCCATAGAAAGAAATCTGGGGACGTCAAATCCGGTGAACGTGCGGGCCATGGTATGGTGCTTCGACGACCAATCCACCTGTCATGAAATATGCTGTTCAATACCGCTTCAAACGCACGCGAGCTATGTGATGGACATCCGTCATGTTGGAAGTACATCGCCATTCTGTCATGCACTGAAACATCTTGTAGTAACATCGGTAGAACATTACGTAGGAAATTAGCATACATCGCAGCATTTAGATTGCCATCGATAAAATGGGGGTCAATTACCCTTCCTCCCATAATGCCGCACCATACGTTAACCCGCCATAGTCGCTGATGTTCCACTTGTCGCAGCCATCGTGGATTTTCCGTTGCCCAATACTGATTATTATGCCGGTTTACGTTACAGCTTTTGCTGAATGACGCTTAGTCGTTAAATAGAACGCGTGCAAAAAAAATCTGTCATCGTTCCGTAATTTCTCTTGTGCCCAGTGGCAGAACTGTACACGACGCTCAAAGTCGTCGCCATGCAATTCTTGGTGTATGGAATATGGTACAGGTGCAAACGAACTTGATGTAGCATTCTCAACACCGACGTTTTTGAGATTTCCGATTCTCTCCCAATTTGTCTGCTACTGATGTGCGAAGTAGCCGCGACAGCAGCTAAAACACGTACTTGGGCATCATCATTTGTTGCAGGTCGTGGTTGACATTTCACATGTGGCTGAACACTTCCTGTTTCCTTAAATAACGTAACTATCCGGCGAAAGGTCCGGACACTTGGATGATGTCGTCCAGGATACCGAGCAGCATACACAGCACACGCCCGTTGGGCATTCTGATCACAATAGCCTTACATCAACACGATATCGACCTTTTCTGCTATTGGTAAACTGTCTATTTTAACACTGGCAATCTATCACGAAGCAAATACCGTCCACACTGGTGGAATGTTACGTGATACCACGTACTTATACGTTTGTGACTATTACAGCGCTATCTATCACAAAGCGGAAAATGTGGTCCAACTTATACATTCATATTTCCTTACGTACTACACGAATATGTAATAAAAATTGGTGTTCCTATTTAATAAAACGCAAGTGATATCCGTTTGATCTATGGCAGCGCCATCTAGGGGGCCGACCATAGCGCCATCTGGTTTCCCCCTTCAAGTTTAGTTCTTTGCGGTTTTTTCGTTTGACGCTTATTTCGTGAGATATTTGGCCCGGTCACGATCAATGGAACACCCTGTATAATAAGTGATTATTTGGATGGAGGACGCGCAGAACTGGAAGGAATGACGCCAAAAAGGAGGCTTAACCCAGCAATAACGAAAGTTGGCTGATCTACAAAGGATAGCTTCTGTTAACTTATTTTAATTTACTTAGCGCCCCCCCCCCTCCCTTCCCCGATGCGACGACACTTGGATCAAAGTACACTGAAGAGCCAAAGAAACTGGTACATCTGCCTAATATTGTGTAGTGCCCCTCGAGCACGTAGAAGTGCTGCAGCACGGCGTGGCATGGATTCGATTAACGAATGAGGTGGTGCTGGAGGGAATTCACAACATGAATCCTTCAGGACCGCCCATAATTCCGTAAGAGTACGAAGAGGTGAAGATCTCTTCTGAACAGCACGTTGCAAGACATCCCAGCCACGCTCAGTAATATTCATATCTAGGGAGCTTGGTATCCCGTGGTAGTGTTCAAACTCTGTTCCTGGGGCCATTCTGTAGCAATTCTGGGCGTGTTGGGTGTCGCATTGTCCTGCTGGAATTTCCGAAGTTCGTCTAAATGCACAATGGTCATGAAAGGCTGCAGGTGATCAGACAGAATGCTTACGTGCGTGTCACATGTCAGTCGTATCTAGACCACTCAACAGTCTCATATCACTCCAACTGTACACGCCCAACACCAGTACATGCAGGGTCCGTCGATTCATGAGGTTGTCTCCATACCCGTACACGTCTATCCGCTCGATACAATTTGAAACGAATCTCGTGCCACTAGGAAACATGTTTCGAGTCATCAAAAGTCCAGTGTCTGTGTTGACGGCCCAAGGCGAGGCGTAAAGCTTGTCTCGCAGTCATCAAGGGTACAACAGTGGGCCTCCGCTCCGAAAACCCATATCGACGATGTTTCGTAGACCCGTTCGCACACTGACATTTGTTGATGGGCCAGCGCTGAAATCTGCAGCAGTTTGCGGAAGGGTTGAACTTCCGTCACTTTAAACGATTCTCTTCGGCCGTCGTTGGTGGTGGTGGTGGTGGTTAGGGTTTAACGTCCCGTCGACAACGAGGTCATTAGAGACGGAGCGCAAGCTCGGGTTAGGGAAGGATTGGGAAGGAAATCGGCCGTGCCCTTTCAAAGGAACCATCCCGGCATTTGCCTGAAACGATTTAGGGAAATCACGGAAAACCTAAATCAGGATGGCCGGAGACGGGATTGAACCGTCGTCCTCCCGAATGCGAGTCCAGTGTGCTAACCACTGCGCCACCTCGCTCGGTGGCCGTCGTTGGTCCCGTTCTTGCAGGATCTTTTCCGGCCGCAGCGATGTCGGAGATTTGATGTTTTATCGGTTCCTGAAATTGAGTGCACATTCGTGAAATGGTCATACGGGAAAATCCCTACTTCTGCACTGCCTCAGACATGCTGTGTCCCATAGCTCGTCTGCCGACTGTAACCCCCTTGTTCAAATCTTGATAACCTGCCATTATAGCAACAGTAACCGATCTAACAGCTGCACCAGACACTAGTTGTCTAATATAGGCCTTGGCCATCACAGTGCCGTATTTTGCCTTTTTGCATATCTGTGTCTTTGAATTCGCATGCCTATACCAGTCTCTTTGCCGCTTCTCTGTAAAAACTATCTGCATTAAACTTAAAGGGACAATACATACTTTTTTTTACATTTTAGAGTTTTTTGTGTCGTTTCTTAAATGTTTATGTTTTGCAACATAGCGTCAGCCGAGATAATTTGGGCGGATATTGACGTTACAACGCTCGTTATGCCATTAGAACCCATTCAAGAGTTAAACAGAAGAAGAAGAACACGCAGATGTTGGATCTGTAAGTAGATTTCCCGTATAAATAAAATATTGACAAGAAACGTACTTACAAATGAAGAAACAATCGATTATGTAACTTCTGTCTGTTGTGGAAAACCATCCAGCAATTAGCTTGCTAATACCAACTGCAGACACAACCACTCTTTTGGAATTTCAGAGCGATATTGTGTTCTTTAATGCGAATCCACTCGGCTAGCCGTGCGTGTTAAAACGTCGCTTTCTGGAACGGGGAGACCTGTCGACGCCGGATCGTAAACACTCGGCGAATTAATGACAGTGGGCAGTGTGCCGGGCAGCCTGGATGTGATACTTTGGCGTCTATCCACATTCGGCTAGGTGAATACCGGGATGGTACCCAAGCCCGCCTCACTAATACGTCTGGCTCTTTCACATGAATAACCATTCACGTTGACAGTTGGGGTACACAAATTCCGACCCTGAGGGGTTACGGGGTGGTGACAGCAATGGCATCAGGCCACCCCTTAAACTAATTATGCAAAACCCACTCATAAACATGCTGAGCCTGGCTGATTCGTGACAAAGGCGCTAGAAAAAATTACGTTCCGTAATGTTGGCATTTCGGATACTATTTTATACTTTCGCAACTGTCACATCACAGTGGACGGATACGTTCGACAGTCTCTACAGTCTTTGGTATCTCGAAAGAAAACCTTTATACATATCTCGTTCTTTTTTTCATAGTTATTCGTTTATTAATGTTTGCACAAACACACACATACCCGTGCGCTCTAACACGCGGTTGTCCCTGACATCTGGCACCTGAACAACACGAAGCATGCATGTCCGCATGCTAGCATTTAACAATTTGATGGTTACACCAGTTACTAATGTACCAGGTTTTCCAATTTACAATTTTTATCTCGTGCTTACATTCACCTGCGATCTTGCAATGTCAGTTAGTTAAATATGTTACCTACACGAAGGTATTCCCAAAATTGCATTCCTCTACATTATTTCTGGGTGTTGAGATGTTTTTTCAGTGTATAATTCCTATGCCAGAAAAGTACGCAACGAGTAAATGCATGCATGAATGAAATCCTACTGCCACAATACACAGCTGATGATAGTGTGTTCGACTGAAAATGGGAAATCAGTATCATCTACAAAAATGATGCTACACGAAAGAGAATCGGCTATCTGTTTAGGAAATAGTACACAGTGTACGGCTTGTGATAGCTATAAACAGCTGATGACCAAAACGTGGTAGAGCAAATACCCTTTGCAGTTATACTTTCACTCACTCTGGAGTGAGCCAGAGCAGGAAGCTTAGAGCTGAATGTCCTGTCAGCGCTGAGATCTTTACACAGAACAAAAAGGGAGCGAAAGTACATGACAGAGGCCTCTTTAAAAGGAACCATCCCAACATTCGTTTCAAACGGTTTACTGATGCAAGTCACCATAGTCAAACTGTTACCCGAGTTCCACTGCTCAGGACCCTGATCCTAGTGCCCAGAATCGTATGACTTGTATCATGTTTTTACTATGTAAATATTAGTACTGAAAAAACTTTATCGTGCAGACTGCTTGCTACCGCATTACAATGACTCAGAAATTCATGACATTCATCTTGAGAATATTTCATACTAAACAAATTTAACAAATTTTAAACGGACAATAAATATATATTATATAGCATTACGGCTTACAAAAATGTAGTTTCATCACACAGAGCAAACGCATGTCTTGGTCACGCCAGAGAACACGTTCGCCATGTAGAGTGCTGTACCCGTAAGTAAGCATTCCATAAAAGTACATGTAACGGCTGCGTTACCTCAATAGTCACTAAAACGTAAACAACTGTAGGTTTTTAAGCTTCTGGAAATCGTAGATCACTAAAACAATTGTTTTTCCTTCCTTGGGTGAAATTTCAGCAAGAGAAAATGGGGTTTTCCAGTTTTTCCAATGCATATTGCAGTACATGATAATGCGAATACTGCAGAGTAACACTGTATCCCTTTCTCCCGCCGCCCCAACCCTACATCGATTAACTAATCTACCAGAAACAATATCCTGTTCATAAGATATTATACACAACATAGTCAATTTTTTTCTGCGCTTGGTATCGTGTCATTGAATTCGATCTGTTGCGGCGTCACGTGGCTGTTCAGATGAATTCTGTGTGAGGGCGATGTCGTGTGAGGGTGGCGTCTTTGTTTTTCTGTGCCATCCCTGACACGTTTTAGATATGTTAACTGGCAGCTATTGCATAACGATTTTAAACCACGACATTTAATGGATTTTAGTATTACAGTATACCATAACTACAGCGATAACAATGTTTTTATTTTTATTTTTGAATTTAATTCCATGTAGAGGGTTCTGCGGCACCTGTATTTTTAATGTTTTTCCATCTGTATGTATCCTCTCTTTTGTGTAACTTTACCCACGCTAATAGATTACAGATTTATACTGTAAGATCTGTCCAGACTGCTTTTGCGATCACAATTTGTTGTATATCTCAGAAAGGATATGTTTCTGCTTTGAGAGCTGCTTTTATTCATTGATCCCTTGTAATAGGCTGAGCCAATCATACACTCCTGGAAATGGAAAAAAGAACACATTGACACCGGTGTGTCAGACCCACCATACTTGCTCCGGACACTGCGAGAGGGCTGTACAAGCAATAATCACACGCACGGCACAGCGGACACACCAGGAACCGCGGTGTTGGCCGTCGAATGGCGCTAGCTGCGCAGCATTTGTGCACCGCCGCCGTCAGTGTCAGCCAGATTGCCGTGGCATACGGAGCTCCATCGCAGTCTTTAACACTGGTAGCATGCCGCGACAGCTTGGACGTGAACCGTATGTGCAGTTGACGGACTTTGAGCGAGGGCGTATAGTGGGCATGCGGGAGGCCGGGTGGACGTACCGCCGAATTGCTCAACACGTGCGGCGTGAGGTCTCCACAGTACATCGATGTTGTCGCCAGTGGTCGGCGGAAGGTGCACGTGCCCGTCGACCTGGGACCGGACCGCAGCGACGCACGGATGCACGCCAAGACCCTAGGATCGTACGAAGTGCCGTAGGGGACCGCACCGCCACTTCCCAGCAAATTAGGGACACTGTTGCTCCTGGGGTACCGTCTCCATGAAGCTGGGCTACGGTCCCGCGCACCGTTAGGCCGTCTTCCGCTCACGCCCCAACATCGTGCAGCCCGCCTCCAGTGGTGTCGCGACAGGCGTGAATGGAGGGACGAATGGAGACGTGTCGTCTTCAGCGATGAGAGTCGCTTCTGCCTTGGTGCCAATGATGGTCGTATGCGTGTTTGGCGCCGTGCAGGTGAGCGCCACAATCAGGACTGCATACGACCGAGGCACACAGGGCCAACACCCGGCATCATGGTGTGGGGAGCGATCTCCTACACTGGCCGTACACCACTGGTGATCGTCGAGGGGACACTGAATAGTGCACAGTACATCCAAACCGTCATCGAACCCATCGTTCTACCATTCCTAGACCGGCAAGGGAACTTGCTGTTCCAACAGGACAATGTACGTCCGCATGTATCCCGTGCCACCCAACGTGCTCTAGAAGGTGTAAGTCAACTACCCTGGCCAGCAAGATCTCCGGATCTGTCCCCCATTGAGCATGTTTGGGACTGGATGAAGCGTCGTCTCACGCGGTCTGCACGTCCAGCACGAACGCTGGTCCAACTGAGGCGCCAGGTGGAAATGGCATGGCAAGCCGTTCCACAGGACTACATCCAGCATCTCTACGATCGTCTCCATGGGAGAATAGCAGCCTGCATTGCTGCGAAAGGTGGATATACACTGTACTAGTGCCGACATTGTGCATGCTCTGTTGCCTGTGTCTATGTGCCTGTGGTTCTGTCAGTGTGATCATGTGATGTATCTGACCCCAGGAATGTGTCAATAAAGTTTCCCCTTCCTGGGACAATGAATTCACGGTGTTCTTATTTCAATTTCCAGGAGTGTATGTGTAGGTCGAGCGCCAAGCCAAGTAAACGATCACGTTCCTGTTCCCGTTCTAGGTAATGGCATTGGCGCTCCAAAGATCGCACAGCGGTATTACTTTGTAACTATTTCTGAAGTGGTTCTGACAAATGCTGATGTTAGTTGGTGTATGGACGTGGTACATGCACGTCACAGCATCGTAACGACCACCGTAAACACAACACACTGTGATGAAGTGTCTCTGCTGTGCATTATCTATTTTTAATAGGAACCCACATCATGTAATGGAACGGCTATTGCATGCGACGTGATATACACTACAGGCCATTAAAGTTGCTACACCAAGAAGAAATGCAGATGATAAACGGGTATTCATTGGACAAATATATTATACTAGAACTGACGTGTGATTACATTTTCACACTATTTGGGTGCATAGATCCTGAGAAATCAGTACCCAGTACAACCACCTCTGGCCGTAATAACGGCCTTGATACGCCTGGGCTTTGAGTCAAACAGAGCTTGGATGGTGTGTACAGGTAGAGCTGCCCATGCAGCTTCAACACAATTCCACAATTCATCAACAGCAGTGACTGGCGTATTGTGATGAGCCAGTTGCTCGGCCGCCTCTGACCAGACTTTTTCAGTTGTTGAGAGTTCTGGAGACTGTGCTGACCAGGCCAGCAGTCGAACATTTTCTGTATCCCGAAAGGACCGTACAAGACCTGCAACATGCGGTCGTGCATTATCCTGTTGAAATGTCGGGTTTCGCAGGGATCGAATGAAGGGTAGAGCCACGGGTCGTAACACATCTGACATGTAACGCCCACTGTTCAAAGTGCCGTCAATGCGAACAAGATGTGACCGAGACGCGTAACCAATGTCACCCCATACCATCACGCCGGGTGATACGCCAGTATGGTGATGACAAATACACGCTTCCAATGTGCGTTCACCGTGATGTCGCCAAACACGGATGCGACCATCATGATGATGTACACAGAACCTTGATTCATCCGAAAAATGACGTTTTGCCATTCGTGCACCCAGGTTCGTTGTTCAGTACACCATCGCAGGCGCTCCTTTCTGTGATGAGGCGACAAGGACAACCGCAGCCATGGTCTCCGAGCTGATAGGCCATGCTGCTGCAAACGTCGTCGAACTGTTCGTACAGATGGTTGTTGTCTTGCAAATGTCCCCATTTGTTGACTCAGGGATCGAGACGTGGCTGCACGATCCGTTACAGCCATGCGGATAAGATGCCTGTCATCTCGAATACTATGATAAGAGGCCGTTAGGATCCAGCACGGCGTTCTGTATTGCCCTCCTGAACCCACCGATTCCATATCCTGCTAACAGTCATTGGATCTCGACCAACGCGATCAGCAATGTCGTGATACGATAAACCGCAATCGGGATAGGCTACAATCCGACCTTTATCAATGTCGGAAACGTGATGATACGCATTTCTCCTCCTTACACGAGGCATCACAACAACGTTTCACCAGGCAACGCCGGTCAACTGCTGTTCATGAAAAATCGGTTGGAAACGTTCCTCAGGACAGCAAGTTGTAGGTGTCCCCACCGGCGCCAACCTTGTGTGAATGCTCTGAAAAGCTAATGATTTGCATATTACAGCATCTTCTTCTTATCGGTTAAATTTCGCGTCTGTAGCACGTCATCTTCGTGGTGTAGCAATTTTAATGGCCGGTAGCTTATGTTGTAATATATTGATGATGAGTGTCATTCAGACATTTCATTGTTTGGTCTGTGAATAATGCTCTTTAAATATGTAATAACTTTTATATTCTCTGCAATATTCCCTGCACTGTATTATCTATACGTTTTGTTTTAAATTCACATTTACCATTGATAATCGCTACACAGCTGAAATATAAGTGAAATTTCATTTAAAGGGTAGAAATTAAACATTCACGTACAAAACAGTTAGTACTCAGTACGTAGCGTGAACGGAACTGCAAGTCATTTGTTGCTATCGTCAGGGGACTAGAAAGATCCAATCTGTGTAGAATAACGTCTTTTCATGTTTTTGCAAACTTTCGAAGGAATGTTGTTAAGTAATATGATTCTTCTCATGATTTTCAGGTGGTCTCTGTGCACTCGCTGGAAGAAATTTATGCGAGGACACCTTCCAGCAACCGAAATCCACAGTAAGTGACAACTCTATCAGATATTTATAACGAATTCAGCACAATTTCACTGAAGCTGGATGCTTGATTACGTAATGTTTAGCAAAAGGGTTGTGGCTGTAGATTGTAGAGAATAAGTTGTGCAATGGGGCTGACCTTCCCTGAATAGCTGATGAACTGCAAAAATTCCTCGCTGCTGCATTACTAGCTAGCACATAATAATACACTGAAGAGCAAAAGAAACCGATACAGGCAAAATACAGATATGCAAACAGGCAGAACACGACGCTGCGGTCGGCCACGCCTATATAAGACAACAAGTGCCTGGCACAGCTGTTAGATCGGTTACGGCTGCTACAATGACAAGTGATCAAGATTTAAGTGAGTTGGAACGTGGTGTTTTAGTCGGCGCACGAGCAATGAGACACAGCATCTCCGAGGCAGAGACGAAGTAGAGATTTTCCCGGACGACCATATCACGAGTGTACCGTGCATATCAGGAATCCGGTAAAACATCAAATATCCGACACCGCTGCGGCCGGACAATGATCTTGCAAGAACGGGACCAACGACGACGAAAGAGAATCATTCAACCTGTCTGAAACGCAACCTTTCGGGAGACTGCTGCAGATTTCAATGCTGGGCCACTAAAAAGTGTCAGCGCGCGAACCATTAAACGAAACATCATCGATATGGGGTATTGGAGCCGAAGGTCCACTTGTGTACCCTTGACGACTGCACGACACTATATTTTACGCCTCGCTGGTCCCGGCAAGACCGACGTTGGTCTGTTGGCGTCTAGAAACATGTTGCCTGGATGTGGATGAACGAGTCTGGTTTCAAATTGTATCGAGCGGGTGAATCCATGGACCATGCATGTGAGTAGTAGACTGTTCAGTCTGGTGGAGGCTCTGTAATAGTGTGGGGCATGTGTAGTTGGAGTGATATGGTGAAATGGGACCCCTGATACGTCCAGATACGACAGTGACCGGTGACAAATACGTAAGCATCCTATGTCATCACCTGCATCAATTTATGTCTGTTGTGCATTCCGATGGACTTGGGTAATTCCAGCAGAGCACTGCTACACCCCAAACGTCCAGAATTGCTGCCGAGTGGCTCGAGGAACACTCTTCCGATTTTAACCACTTCCGCTGGCCACGAAGCTCCCCAGACATGAACATTACTGAGCACATCTGGGCGGCCTGGCAACGTGCTGTGATCCACCCTTTCGTACTCTTACCGATTTATGGGCAACCCTGCAGGATCCATGGTATGAATACCCTGCAGCACTACATCAGGCATTACTCGAGCCCATGCCACGTGCTGTTGCGCCGCTTCTGCGTGCTCGAGGGGGCCCTACACCGTATTAGAAGGGTGTAGCAATTTCTTTGGCTCAGCAGTGTCACAGCGTTGTTTGAATATGACTTCTTTCATTATGTAGTTGTATATACAAGCAGTCAGTTTTTCTCTGAAATTGCTATACCTTTCAAAGTGCAACGCTTATCGTTAAGACCTCAGTATGCATTTCATTTTGGAGCAAATTAGCATGGAACGACAATTTGCATTCTTGGACATCTTACTATCAAAAATCAAATAAATGGCTCTGAGCACTATGCGACTTAACTTCTGAGGTCATGAGTCCCCTACAATTTAGAACTACTTAAACCTAACTAACCTAAGGACATCACACACATCCATGCCCGAGGCAGGATTCGAACCTGCGACCGTAGCGCATCTTACTATCAAAATTATGCACAAAGTTACCATAATATTTGACTTTGCCGTTGGAAAGATGGTTTAGTTTTTAGTAAAGGTTGAGTAAATCATCCACGTTCGTGGTAACATAAAGAAGAACCTCCATATGCATAGGTAAGATTCTGGAAGTGCAGTAAGTTTCAATCAAGACAGACGCAGTGCGATGCATGTTCATATATATGTGGTTCGGACATTTTTTGATGGTGTGTGTCGGATGGTGCTACGGGCCTCTCTTTTTACTTCATCCCATTGTTATTCCATATGAAAATGTTGCCTGGAAACAGCAGCGACCGCTAATCATTATTATGAGCTCAAATACAACAATTTTTTATTCAAGACATTTTGCCAGATAAGCAGAACAACAAACCAAGAGGTACTGAGAAAGACTGAACAGGAATGTACTTCATAGACAGTATGTGAAAGCAGGTGCAATAAAGGGATTGGAGTTTTACGTCCCTCATCTTGATGCACCTTTACGTAGAAAAAACAGCATAAATGGCAGAATTCTTAGATGAAGTTATTAGATGCTGTCCCTATTCACAAATAATGTGGCTCATGCACAGAATATGTTCGTTAAGCATACTGCTGATTCCAGTTGGCCGCGCGGATTAGCCGAGCGGTCCAAGACGCTGCAGTCATGGACTGTGCGGCTGGTCCCGGCGGAGGTTCGCGTCCTCCCTCGGGCATGGGTGTGTGTGTTTGTCCTTAGGATAATTTAGGCTAAGTAGAGCGTAAGCTTAGGGACTGATGACCTTAGCAGTTAAGTCCCATAAGATTTCACACACATGTGAACATTTTTTTAATTCCAGTTGTAAGGCTGAGGAGAAAATAAGACTGAAAAATTAATTTTGTGAGAGTGTGTATTAGGATGTAGTATATTGTTTGACTCTTCTTCGAATGATATCTCGTACAATTTTAAAGCAAGCGTTTTCATGATGCAGAACGCGTTTTTTGTTCTTCTTACTGTGTCCAATCGTACCCATAGAAAAACATGCTGCTCTTCTTTTGGATCTACTCCCTATCCTCTACTAATCCTATCGCATAATAGACCCAGACTAACGAATAATGTTTTAATATTTGTCGCAAGACAGTATTCTAAGCTACCGATTTCGAACAACATTTCGTTAAGACTATTCCGTGAATCTCACTAGCAGCTACTTTTCCTGCAAACGGTTTGGTGATCGTTGCAGATGTATACTCTTCGATATTTTATGGTTGTTACTGTTTGGGAATCTATTACTGAAACAACATTGTGGCCGTGTATAATTATACCCAGAAAATGTGATGCCCTGGAGAAGTTATGGACAATGTTTTCATCACTGAGGCAAGCCAGCCATATGGTTAATTTTAATGTGCCCCTATTTCCAAGTGGAGCTTCGGCCACTACCTTGAAAAAATATCTAAGTTTCGAACTTTTACTGTCCTCCATTCTCCCAAAATAATCCTTTCATTGAAAAATACACACGTACATACAATGTATAGTGTTACATTCTTGGTCCATCAGGTGCAAATAAGTTTCTGTTCGATGAAGGTCCGTTGTAGAAACACAAAGTCAAAACAAGGCAGTCTTACCAAGTTTGACGTAAACGTTAAATACCCACGAAATGACCATATTTCTAGTAAAACGTCATAGGATCAAAGCTGTCAAGCATCAGAAGTTTTCAAAAAGGCCAGCAAATGGCTAAAAGGCAACCACGTGTTGTATCATTGTATTTCTTATGCAGTCATTGGCTTAACACACGGCAGAGATTTAGTACATACATGACATTCTGGATGGGTGGATTGCTTCGATGGCTATTGTGGTTGAGATCCTAGACCAAGCCCAGCACTTATGTGGCGCGATCTTTGGTACTCCTAAGCAGCATGCAGTTTCTAGGTCTGTAAGAACACTAATGAATGAGTTAAATTCAGGAAGTTGTATAATGGATTTTCGTCTCACGATGCTATTCCCGTTATTGAGATCGTAGTGTTCATCGCCTATGCGATAGTGCGTTACTAAATTGAATGAGTTACACGGAAGGGGGAGAACTTTGGTACAGTGAAGTTAAAACAAAAATTAATCGACATGGCCTCTAAATACTACAGCATCTAAAATCAAAATTTTCTGCAGACTTCTCCATTCAAATGCTGATATATTTCGCAGAGCTGACTTCCACAGGAAATCCAATGAACAACTTTGCAAATATTATGTGTATGAGTTTGCCCCGTATCCTTTCTCTATTGGATGATATAGCTATTATCATATCAGAGTTTTATGATTTGTCCAATCCTACTAAAAATCAATTTATGTTGAAAAAGCGGAGTTCGTAATAAATTGAGAATTTATTTTACGTATAGGAAGTGAGAGTATTACTAAATCAGCTGAACGCCTGGCAGACTATGGAAAAAGAAATTTCGCCGGTGTCGAGTTTCAGTCAATGTGAGTTATATCGGCAAAATAAATGAGCTTCAAAAGAAAAAAAAACCGATACTGTTCTTCCAGTTAAAGTCTGCAAGCCAAACGAATAGTGTGAACACGTTAATTACCGCTGATGCTGTTGATATTGTTCAGTGTTCTGACTGCTTAGTTGTCACTGGGGAGAACACCAACCTTCCTAGTGATTTAGCCTGCTCTAGCACAAAACTCTGCTAAAACAGTTTCTACTGAATTCAGGTAGAGAAGATATTGTTCTATATAGCCCCCAAAAATTGAAGTCAAACTCAGATTAATGGTAAATGGAGCATGTGAGTGTGGTTAACACAGTTTCTAGAATGCCACCACTTTTTTCGAAAGCTTAACTCTCATTTGACAGGTATAATTAGTCTTATGCAGTAACTTACATTATATTAATTTATATTGAATTTCTGTTAAATTATGTTGAATCTCAATTTCCAATCATTGTACTAAGCTATCCACTAGATATCACACAATACACCTCAAGTATATCCAGCACAATTAAAGTTACAGGCTACAGCGTTCGGTGTGCAGAATTATTTGAAGTATGCAAGTAAATTTAAGATATGCGTTAGCAACTTAACTTGCACGCAGCATCCTTCTGGGCGAAGAGATGACCATTATTTGTGTATGAATTCCTTTCGTCTTATTCAGGTCTGGAAGTAAATCTTTTTTTTTTCTGAGTAACTGTTTTTTAAAATCATGGCACATTCTTTCTTCAGGTTTTCCTAAGCTGCTTCTTGCTTCCAGTAGTTAACAATACATCGAGGCATGTGAGAAATATGTTTCTGCCGATGGCAACCTTGTGTTAAGTATTCTTGGCATTCATGCAGTGTCAGGTGAGAATTCCATCATTCGACGGTAATCTCCATTGTCGTTGTCGGTAAAATCTTACTGTTGTGCTATCAGAGATCCTGTCGATGTGCGTGCGATGCTAGTGGCGGTCGTGGGAACGTGAACCCAGCAGCGAACTGCTCCGTACGGAGACTCCCCCAGCAGTGTGGACTGGCCCGCCACATCGGTGCTGCAGCCGAAAATGAATTACTGCTCATGCGCCGCATTACCAGTTGTCTGCGCCAATTTATTTTGGCTGCTCTGGACGACCGCTACGCAACTGTTACAGTGGCGCGGTGTTTTCACTGTGTACCAGGGCTGTAAACATGTGCTTACCAGCAGCCAAATCTTTAATTACGCCATATATTTTTTCAAGGTGATAAAACTTTGAGTATCCCATCTCTAGAGACCGCTTTCATGCACCTCTAAAATTACAGCTGCAATACCAATAAACATTAAAGTATCAGAGTCTGCTCCCTACAGAATCTTTCACAAGTGACCGCGAAGACAGTTTGGATGAGATTCTGGTTTCTTGAAACTTAATTTTATGGTTATCTGTGAAGTAGGATCTTAGGCGGACTAGACAAAAGCTAAATATTCCGATCGTCCAAGAAAATAAAAGCACTGCTGCATCCAGTTTTCGAGTCTTGGCACTGAGCGTCCCTGGATTATGCAGGCATACTGTAGTGCAGAAGCAACAACACTGGTTACGACAGTTTCAACATGCCGTGCAGAACACTACCAGTACAGAAAGTCGTGATACAGAAAAATCGTAGCTTTCTGAGAACGCTCTAACGAATAAAAAAATTACGTCTGATGAAATAAAACCTGATCTAACACATCAGCGTTCTGGGACTGTGCAACATCTCTTACCGGAACAGCGACGATATGTCATTGCTGCCTGGGGCTGACTCTTGACGCTGAGCGAACACGCCAAAATCCAGTCATTTGTTTGCGCTCTAAGAGGTGGCACCAGCGTCTCAGATATCGACAAGACCTCTGGCATCATGTGACGTCGGGTAGTTTATACTGGCGAAGACGCTGGTGGTTACAACTGAAGTCTCAAGAAAGAGCGAACTGCTTTTCCTACTGTGTGTTGCGGTAGTGTTTTATGTGACACACAATGTAGTATTTTCTCTGAGAATATGATTGCGTTTTTATGAGAATATTATTACGTGTTTAGTGGCTCAGTGGGCAGTGTCTCACTTCAGTTTCAAATATCTTGGGGTCAGATCTGCAGGTGGTGCTGAGACACTTTTTATGTCACTCATATGTGGGCAGTGTCTCACTTCAGTTTCAAATATCTTGGAGTCAGATCTGCAGGTGGTGCTGAGACACTTTTTAGGTCACTCATATGTGGGCAGTGTCTCACTTCAGTTTCAAATATCTTGGGGTCAGATCTGCAGGTGGTGCTGAGACACTTTTTATGTCACTCATATGTGGGCACTGTCTCACTTCAGTTTCAAATATCTTGGGGTCAGATCTGCAGGTGGTGCTGAGACACTGTTTATGTCACTCATATTTGTCGTCTAGTGAAATAGCTGTTGCAACCTTGATGCCAGCAGAATGTCTTCCTTTAATAAAACTAGACAGGGCCAACAACTGTTTCTTATTAAATGGAAAGGAACATTTATTTAATGGCAGTTTATTTATTTTTTCGACTTCCTGCATGTAAACTAAAAATATTTCTGTTAATTTAAATTGAGGTGCGATCTTCAAATGTTTCCAACCATTCCAATTTTCATCCTCTTGGAAAAAATCTGTTTAATTCTTAGTTTGGCTCCCATGGATTCAAAGGGTGAGAAAGGTGAGACAGTTTCCTTGTTATCAGCATTTAAAATCCCTCTGAAACACTAAAAATTGCCATAACTTTTATTTTGTTTTACTTGAATACATCGAAACTCGCTGGGGAAACTGTGAAATAGACAACCTGTAGCAGGGACTGTGCACCATGTTTAGAAACGTAGGTGCCAGGTAGTGGGCGCCTCTAAGCATCTGTGTGTTTCTGTCACACAGGTGGGTGGAGCTCAGGGTCCAGAAGCTGGGGCTGTGTACTACATTTGGAAATGTAAGTTCCAGGTGGTGGGAGCCTTTAAGCAGCCGTTTGTTTCTTTCACACAGGTGGATGGAGCTCAGGGTCCAGAGGCTGAGGCTGTGTACCATACTTAGAAATGTAAGTTCCACGTAGTGGGAGCCTTTAAGCAGCCGTTTGTTTCTTTCACACAGGTGGATGGAGCACAGGGTCCGGAGGCTGCGCAGGGGTCGACGGCAGCGCTGCGAGGAGGGGCGGCTGTCGCTACTGAATCCTAGAAGAAAGAACACAACATGTCATTCTTAACGGTTCAAAATCTGCAGATGTAGAAGTAATTTCGGGAGTACCGCAAGGAAGCGTGATAGGACCTTTATTGTTTACAATATACATAAATGACTTAGTTGACAACATCGGTAGCTCCGTGAGGCTATTTGCAGATGACACGGTTGTCTACAAGAAAGTAGCAACATCAGAAGACTCGTACGTACTCCAGGAAGACCTGCAGAGGATTAATGCATGGTGCGACAGCTGGCAGCTTTCCCTAAACGTAGATAAATGTAATATAATGCGCATACATAGGGGCAGAAATCCATTCCAGTACGATTATGCCATAGGTGGTAAATCATTGGAAGCGGTAACGACCGTAAAATACTTAGGAGTTACTATCCGGAGCGATCTGAAGTGGAATGATCACATAAAACAAATAGTGGGAAAAGCAGGCGCCAGGTTGAGATTCATAGGAAGAATTCTAAGAAAATGTGACTCATCGACGAAAGAAGTAGCTTACAAAACGCTTGTTCGTCCGATTCTTGAGTATTGCTCATCAGTATGGGACCCTTACCAGGTTGGATTAATAGAAGAGATAGACATGATCCAGCGAAAAGCAGCGCGATTCGTCATGGGGACATTTAGTCAGCGCGAGAGCGTTACGGAGATGCTGAACAAGCTCCAGTGGCGGACACTTCAAGAAAGGCGTTACGCAATACGGAGAGGTTTATTATCGAAATTACGAGAGAGCACATTCCGGGAAGAGATGGGCAACATATTACTACCGCCCACATATATCTCGCGTAATGATCACAACGAAAAGATCCGAGAAATTAGAGCAAATACGGAGACTTACAAGCAGTCGTTCTTCCCACGCACAATTCGTGAATGGAACAGGGAAGGGGGGATCAGATAGTGGTACAATAAGTACCCTCCGCCACACACCGTAAGGTGGCTCGCGGAGTATAGATGTAGATGTAGATGTAGAAGGAAGCGCTGCAGAGGAGCTTCGAAGAGGCGAAGGAGCGGCGGCAGAGGGAGAGTCCAGGCTGTGAAGAGGGCGAAGAGGTGGAAGAGGGGAAAGAGGGGAAAGAGGGGAAAGAGGTCGAAGAGGTGGAAGATGGGGAAGACGGGCAAGAGGTGCAAGAGGTGGAAGACGTCAAAGGGGGCAAGGGGAGGGAAGAGTACGCAGATGGCGAAAAGAGCAGTGATGAAAACCTTGGCAAGGCTTGGGCGTATCCTGACGCTAGCGAATCAGCAACTGGCATGAGCACGGCCCTACCCACTACTGAGGAGCACTGCAGTCCATCTACCGCCGAAAATGACGAATACCTCAATCAGTTGGCCATGTTGACCGAAAATCAGGATATGAGTGAATGGAATCAGGTGACTCAAATTCAGGACGCACATAATTGGGATCTGATGACTAAAGACCAGGACATGCGTGAATGGGTTCCAATGACTGAAGATCATGGTTTGCGTGAATGGGTTCCAATGACTGAAGATCATGGTTTGTGTGAATGGGTCCTGCCAACTGAAAATCAGGATGTGTGCAAGTGGAATACAATGACTGAAGACCATGACATGGGTGAATGTGGACTGACGACTGAAGACCAGTACACATCTGAGTGGGATCCAATGGTATCAACACTGTTGCAGGCTACACAAGTAGAAGAGCAGGATTACATGCCAATGTCCCCAACTGAAGGGATGAATTCCATTCAGATGGACACTTGGTCTTGCTTCGATTATGTCCTGTTAGATCTATGAGGCATGATCTGCTTTGAGCCTTAAGCTCGTGTGTGTGTGTGTGTGTGTGTGTGTGTGTGTGTGTGTGTGTGTGTGTGTGTGTCAACCCTCGTTGTTTGACTGATGTAGCCTGCAACATAGCAGACACCATTGGGTCTGACTTGCACATAACCTGATCTGCTGCGAACATGGCCAGCTTGTTAGGATATGAGTCATTGGAGCCAGACAATTAGGAAGTTAATGGACTGTAGAATGACGAACAAACAACCAGTGTGGGAGTCACTGACAAGCGTCCTCATGTACCTGTTCTAGTCTTCAAAGATATTTTAGCAATTTTATATTTTTTGTAACTTTTATTGCGTCTAGTATTGATTAAAGCAAGTTCATCCCGTAACTGTGTTAAAATTAATAATTCTGGATTCCTTCTTCACTGTCACTGTCCTATGTACGTTAAATTGGGGAAGAAGGCATAACTGTTTCGTAATTAAGTACTCCCAAATCAACACATTTCTATGTACTCACATGACCTGACTGTTACCTATGGTCTCATTTTTCACACAATTAAATACTGCTTACATAACAGAATTATTAAATGCAGATGCACTCGAAATGATAAAATTAAGAATGATATGCAACTGATCACTTATTTGTAAACCAACTACAGTAGGTAGTTCTGTTTGTGTTTTGTGGAAAATGACCTGCCATTATGATTCCAATGTTAAAAAGCTTGGAGGCACATTTATGTCGTCACACATCTTATGCAGACTTTAGTAATGTAGGAAGTACACGCAGACGCTCTCAATACGATACCATTTACCTGTCTCACAGTGAATATCCCTTGTAGCAGTGTATCCGCAAGACCAGGCAGCATTCAAAATAACATGTGTAGTGAATTACAGAAACCAGTGATATTAAAATAAAATTTAATGCTGTTTAATTTAGCTTTTTTTTTGACAAAGGCAAATGGAGAATCAATCAGGTAGAGTGTAGTTAGAAAATAAACGCAAACGCACTAAGAAGTAATGGCAAATTCATCTTGTAATAACTTTTGTTGACGAAATTACTGCCAATAATGATATATTAGCATGATTAGGGAAAACAAATAATTATGCAGAAATGTCTAAGATGTGTAAGATAACTATTTCAAATACAAAGGTAACTGAGGGAAAACAGCCAGCTTAAACGGACATTTTTAGAGAAAACAGTGATACTGGAAACTGGAGGTCTAACTGCAAAGAATTCTAAGCGTAAGCAGAGTGTAGCAATATTATAATAATTTGTTATGTTTTATGGGAAGCACAACCAGGGATGGAAAGTATAAATACTTGTAGCACCTTATTATATAAATAATATATTATTGTAACATATTTATGAGTAAACGCAAACAATAATGTCATATTGTTAAATTCTCGCCTGTTTTTTTTTTTTTTTTTTTTTTTTTTTTGGTTCAACACTTTATGTACACAGAAAGCCAATAAGCCAATGACTGATTAACATCACTTATTGCTTACATTAAGTATATGATTTAGGTGACATCTTTCAAACGTGTGAGAATGATTAAAAGGCTTATCGCGTACAGCAGTACGTAGTGGAATAAGAACTGTACATAAGCCATAAATAAGCTTTGATGCTTGTAAACTGATATTATTGTCATTACTATACAACAGAAACCGATCATTGTTCTGTCTTTCACAGGTCTACTTACAGAGGGGACAAGTGTACTTACTTAGTCTGTCCAAGGATAACACTAGTGAATGTCAGTAGCTCACAGAACATAATACCCAAGAGCCAAACTGACATGATTTTGCCTTTCTGAAGAATTATTATTTGTACAACACCAACAGCTAAGAAATGTTTTAATGTTTTTTACTACCACCATGACTTAAAAAGATCCTTCTAATACATTTTTTCATTCATCTGGAACCTCTTTCTCAACACTTTTTGATGCCAAGAAACTGCAACAAAGATACTTCCGTATATTGAAGTTAAGAGCAAACCTGCATCTTCAGTTCCATGAAGAAGAGCGCGCTGGATCTATCGGGAATGGGGTGACGCTGCTTATACATAACATCGGTACACTGGATAAGACTCGAAACAAAATAATTTATTTCTTAAGACATTGATATAAGACATCTGTACAACTGCTGTTGCCTGGTAACTACACTCCTGGAAATTGAAATAAGAACACCGTGAATTCATTGTCCCAGGAAGGGGAAACTTTATTGACACATTCCTGGGGTCAGATACATCACATGATCACACTGACAGAACCACAGGCACATTGACTTAGGCAACAGAGCATGCACAATGTCGGCACTAGTACAGTGTATATCCACCTTTCGCAGCAATGCAGGCTGCTATTCTCCCATGGAGACGATAGTAGAGATGCTGGATGTAGTCCTGTGGAACGGCTTGCCATGCCATTTCCACCTGGCGCCTCAGTTGGACCAGCGTTCGTGCTGGACGTGCAGACCGCGTGAGACGACGCTTCATCCAGTCCCAAACATGCTCAATGGGGGACAGATCCGGAGATCTTGCTGGCCAGGGTAGTTGACTTACACCTTCTAGAGCACGTTGGGTGGCACGGGATACATGCGGACGTGCATTGTCCTGTTGGAACAGCAAGTTCCCTTGCCGGTCTAGGAATGGTAGAACGATGGGTTCGATGACGGTTTGGATGTACCGTGCACTATTCAGTGTCCCCTCGACGATCACCAGTGGTGTACGGCCAGTGTAGGAGATCGCTCCCCACACCATGATGCCGGGTGTTGGCCCTGTGTGCCTCGGTCGTATGCAGTCCTGATTGTGGCGCTCACCTGCACGGCGCCAAACACGCATACGACCATCATTGGCACCAAGGCAGAAGCGACTCTCATCGCTGAAGACGACACGTCTCCATTCGTCCCTCCATTCACGCCTGTCGCGACACCACTGGAGGCGGGCTGCACGATGTTGGGGCGTGAGCGGAAGACGGCCTAACGGTGTGCGGGACCGTAGCCCAGCTTCATGGAGACGGTTGCGAATGGTCCTCGCCGATACCCCAGGAGCAACAGTGTCCCTAATTTGCTGGGAAGTGGCGGTGTGGTCCCCTACGGCACTGCGTAGGATCCTACGGTCTTGGCGTGCATCCGTGGGTCGCTGCGGTCCGGTCCCAGGTCGACGGGCACGTGCACCTTCCGCCGACCACTGGCGACAACATCGATGTACTGTGGAGACCTCACGCCCCACGTGTTGAGCAATTCGGCGGTACGTCCACCCGGCCTCCCGCATGCCCACTATACGCCCTCGCTCAAAGTCCGTCAACTGCACATACGGTTCACGTCCACGCTGTCGCGGCATGCTACCAGTGTTAAAGACTGTGATGGAGCTCCGTATGCCATGGCAAACTGGCTGACACTGACGGCGGCGGTGCACAAATGCTGCGCAGCTAGCGCCATTCGACGGCCAACACCGCGGTTCCTGGTGTGTCCGCTGTGCCGTGAGTGTGATCATTGCTTGTACAGCCCTCTCGCAGTGTCCGGAGCAAGTATGGTGGGTCTGACACACCGGTGTCAATGTGTTCTTTTTTCCATTTCCAGGAGTGTATGTACGATTGCTTGTTAAACGCTATACAATTCACAACAGAATCTCTTAATTTAGACTCACGGGGGCGGGAAAGGTTTAATACTCGCATTCAGACCCACATTCACCCAAAGAAGAGCAAGGACGGTCCCAGCATCAACATAAAACGAGGCTAGGGGGGTTGTTCCGCTGTGTTGAGAAATAATTAAATAAGAGAGTAAATGTGAATATCACGGTTGCATTTAAAGTTGAACCTCGGTTTGGAGAAACAGCCTCAACGAGGGCCACACATACACGCTTATGCGCTTAACATTACATCATAAACCACAAATACAATTAATTAATCCGGACAGGTTATATTTAATATTCCAAAATCAGAACAATAAGTAAACTCTGGGACCGAGACAGGGGGCCACAGCAAAGTTAGGCTCACAGTTAACTTGTGTGGCAACGTGGTTCACCGAATCACAATTTCTACATACCGTGGCCAATATATGGCAACATTAAACCACGCACCCGTTAACAATTAACATTTTACAGAGGACACATTTGAGTAGACAAAGGGTACTGGTAGAGGGCCAACCAACTATAATATTAACCCACGTGGATGGTTGCGAACGGACATATAGCAATGAAACAAAGAAAATTCACAAAAAGGCAAAAATTCGGAAAAGATTGCAATGTATACACACGCAGTCGCAGGTACACAAACATTCACACTGAACCGAGGGAGCACTTCCTCCCTGAGATCACTGCAACATATGCAACACCATTGGGTTACGTTTTTCTTATGGACCAAAGTCTGCAACCTTTAGAAGACAAACGTGAGGCCAAAAACTGCACAAGGTGCAAGTTCAGTGAGACTGAATTACAAAAAGCTCTTCTCTTGCTATGAGACAAAGCGCCACGCTGTTAAATCAACTTACCCTTCTTCGAAGAGATCTCGTCTGCAGACCCTCGGAGGGCTGGAAGCAGACTGACTATCTCACGCTAAAATTTCTCCCACACAACCCCTTGGACAGGAAAA